>NW_027041746.1:0-689117 GCF_035928015.1 Saxophila tyrrhenica | reverse complement strand
CCCGCTGCTCATCCAGAGCATCATCCCGCTCAAGGGCGCGTTCGAGGGCAACCTGATCAAGGTCCACCTGTTCGGCCAGCCCGCCACTGGGGATCTTAAGAGGCCGTGGAAGGCGAGCGGTGGGATGATGGGGATGATGCAGCAGGGTGGTGGGGAGATCAAGACGGACAAGAAGAGCATAGAGGCTGCGGAGCGTGCTGGTCGGGGCGGCGTCAAGGAGGAGTAGGCGACGTAGGTGGGTGTCTGTTGAAGTATGGTGGCTGGACGGTTGAGTAGCTCTGGCCATATCTTGTATACGCCGTGCATGTGCGGCGCTGTACACGTCTCCCACACGTCTCCCAATGTAGGACATTCAAGCGACCCATCAGGCCGTTGAAGCAGAATACCGCCGAATACTGGCCGAGCAAGTGATACACACATCCTTGTACCATCTCGGCCCTCCAACAGACGAAGCTTCGGGCCCACACTTGGCGCAGGCGAAGAGAGCGAAGACGAATGGAGCGGACCTGCCTGCGCTCTTCCCCACGACTTCACCCCCCTCAATCCTTCCAAAATCCCTCGTTATCTCTTCCAACACCTGCAGCGCGGAGTTGATTTGCTTCTCCGCGGTCAGCAGCAGAATGTGGGCAGCAGCAGGTAAGCGACTGCGACATGACCATGCACCATGCACTGGCGACAAGTAATACCGCCAGACGCCGATCAACAGCCACTTACACCTGCAGACTAGGCCTGTAGCTCGCCGCCAGCGCGCCCAGTACCTTGCACAACCTTGGTGACGCTGAGAGGCATGCCGAAGTCAACGCTCCACCCGTCGTCTTGATAGGTTCGCTTCACGTTCTCGAACCCTTCTAGCCCCTTGGTATATCACCTGTGCGGGGAGAGCATGGAGATGAGGGTGACCACGCGACGGGCGTGTGGGCGTGGATGGTGGTAAGGTATATCTTGTTCTGTTCTGCTGCCACCCTGATACCTTCGACCAGTCGCTCCTCGGTCCTCTCAATCTCCTCAACCCTTACTACCTCTCTTCTTTCCCCCTCCTTCAGTCACCCACCATGGGTTTCATGCTCAAGAAACCCGACGATGCGGTCGGCGCAACCTGGCCCGCCATTGCCATCGGCCTCTTCGTCGCCTTCGGCGGTGTCCTCTTCGGATATGACACTGGAACTATCGGAGGTATCTTGGCCAACAAATTCTGGGTGAATCTATTCAAGACTGCCGGCAAAGACGACATCACCACTCCTCAGAACTCCCTGATCGTCTCCATCCTAAGCGCCGGTACCTTCTTTGGCGCTCTAGCAGCTAGTCCTATGGGAGATATCATGGGCCGTCGCTGGGGTCTGATGTTGTCCGCTGGCATTGTCTTCAACCTGGGCGTAATTCTGCAGACTGCCGCCACTGAGCAGCCGATGTTCATTGCTGGTCGCTTCTTTGCCGGACTCGGTGTTGGTTTGATCTCGGCACTGGTGCCGCTGTATCAGTCCGAGACGGCGCCAAAATGGATACGCGGGACGATTGTTGGAGCCTACCAGCTTGCAATTACCATCGTGAGTTTCGGGAAGAGAGCAATTCTGAAAGATATACATGACTGACATGACGACAGGGCCTTTTCTTAGCAGCCATCGTGAACAACGCCGTCAAGGACCGCAAAGACACCGGTGCCTACCGAATCCCTGTAGCTGTGCAGTTCTTGTGGTCCATCATCATCGTCGTGGGCTTGTTCTTCCTGCCAGAGACGCCGCGCTTCTTGATCAAGCAGGACAAACACGAGAAGGTATACACAAGCCACCTCATGTCGTCCACAATACCACTAATACTGTACTCCAGGCAGCCCAATCCCTTGCCAGAATCCGTCGCATGCCTGCCGATCACCCTGCATTGATCGAGGAGCTGTCTGAGATCGAAGCCAACCATCGCTACGAGATGAGCATCGGCAAGGGCACCTACCTTGACTGTCTCAAGGGCACCATCGGGAAGCGTCTCGCAACGGGTTGTCTTCTGCAAGCCCTTCAGCAGCTTACCGGCGTCAACTTCATCTTCTATTACGGCACGCAGTACTTTAAGAACGCTGGCTTCGCCAACCCATTCGTCATTTCCGTCATCACCAAGTAATCCACCATCACCCCATCACAATCCGTGCCCAAGCTAACGAGTACGTCCAGCTCCGTCAACGTCGCCTCCACATTCCCGGGCCTCTACCTCGTCGAAAAGATGGGCCGACGCAACTTGCTGCTGATGGGAGCCATTGGCATGTGCGTGTGCCAGTACATCGTCGCTATCACCGGCACGGTCGCTGGCACCACCAACCTGCCTGCCCAACAGGCCGCCATCGCTTTCGTCTGCATCTACATCTTCTTCTGTCCGTATCCCAAACCTCCCCCATACTTCAGGAATCGTTGCTGACAAACACGTACAGTCGCCTCCTCGTGGGGTCCAGTCGCGTGGGTCGTCACGGGCGAGCTGTTCCCGCTGAAAGTGCGTGCGAAATGTTTGAGCATGACTACAGCCACTAACTGGTATGCCTAATGAGCAAAACCCTACCATGTCTGTGACATTCGCTAACCCTTTTGCCCTTCTGCTTGCAGGCTACTCAATTTCGCCATCGCCTACTCGACCCCGTACTTAGTCAACGAGGGTGACGGCTACGCGAACCTCCAGTCCAAGGTCTTCTTCGTTTGGGGATCGTTCTGCTTCGTGTGCATCGCATTTGTCTGGTTCATGATCTACGAAACCAAGGGCTTGTCCCTTGAACAGGTTGACGAGCTGTACGGGATTGTGACCAAGGCGTGGCAGAGCAAGAGTTTCAGGCCGCAAGTCAGCTTCCAGGAGGTGTCGGATAAGAGGGGCATGAGCATGAGTGAGATGGCGCAGGAGACGGAGAGGAGGCGGAGCAAGGCTAGTATTGAGGGGACGGAGAAGGTTTAGTGCCTGGTCGTGATGGATGATGGTGACACTCCTTTGCTTGCGAGCTGGTTCAAGAGGATCTAGAGTTGTGTGGATTGATACTTGATATCTGACTATGATGTGCCCGCATACTGGAACTAAACTCTCTCGAGGGCTGTTTGCTCATCTCCCTGCATTGACGCCATCATATTCAAGAAGTCTTCTGCTTCTTATTTTTCTTCGACTTCCCGTGGACACTCGGGACCTTGCTCCTATAGTCCGCCTTCACAAACCCAGTATCCCCGGCCGACAGGTCCTTTTCATGATAAGCAACATCCACCGTCGACTTGTCACTCTTATTAAAGACGCCCCTCGCCCTTCCTTTAGGATCGCCTTGCCTGTGATCCCGTCCCTTTGGAGCAATGACTTGTTCCAGCCACGGCGGCGGAGAACTCAGAACCAAGCGCTCTTGGTTGTGGAATTTGTGAGGCGATGGGAAGTTTTGTTTGACGGGCCCGGAGCGGTTCCAGATCTTCTTCGCGTCGCGCTTGGCTCTGGAGACAGTCGGGGCGTTGGATACCTGGCGACGGACGTCTGCTGCATTGAGACGACGTTCCGGGTCGGTTGGGGGGAGGCGGGAGAGGGAGTACTGGCATTTTTCAAGATATGTGGAAGTGAGGTTATGTCTTGTGCCAGAACTTGGCGGTACTCACGTTGGATGAGGCGGTGGATCTGCTGGACTGGGAGGAGGAGGACGAGGTCACGGAAGGTGCTGCTCTTTTCTTAGACGTAGACGACATGCTGACTCCGCGATTGTTCCTGCGAGCTTTGCGATGTTTCCAGAGCGCAGGTCCAAGGTGGTAGCTCTCAGCTTCGGCTGCATCCTTTCAATGTAGAGACCGCTATTTATCATGACCAGACAAGGCTGCACAAGGCTAGAACGCCTGCCGGCTGCGCCTTGGAAGCAGACTACTCCTCCCGTATACACATTCGGGTGAAGAGCTCCAAGAGCGACGAATCACAGCAGGCAAGGTGCCTGAGGAGGGAGGCATTGCGGATCCAGACCTGGACGCCCATGCATCAAGACCAACCTGGCGTAGTACATGTGCCGGGTACTTGGGTGGCGTGGCGCGGATGCCCAAGGCCATTGTCCAGTCTTCTCTAGTGATTGGTCCAGGGCAGAGGACGGGGAAAGCAGCCGCTGCAGCTCGATCACATCAGGTGGATGCACATGTGATGCAGGTTTACAGGTTGCCTTGTTGCGCTAGCCTGAGCCATTCATGGGCACAGTGTGGTCGTACCGTCTCCGTGCACATCGTCGATCGGCCTACGTGGCTCGACTGAGTTTGCGGTAATCCTGTGATGCCTCAGAGGAGATTCGCTTTCTATGTGCTTTCGAGATGAAACGGGGATGCAGTGTTCAAGTTCGAAGTCGAGGCGGCTGTGAAGTGTTGTCACATGCCGAGCTAAGCCCCTTTGGGACACAAGGCTGAGGTGTTCGCTTCCAGTGAAGCAACATTCGTCTGCTTGCCTTACTCACATTTCCTCGCACCTTTGTCGTCTTTTCGACAATGTTGCTTCGACATACTGGCTTCGACAAACACTCCTCAACTCGTAAGAAGCGATGGAGAACAACCTAGACTTCCTCACCGCCGAAGGCTGGTCCCTCCTCGGCGGCGTGATCATGTCTGTCTTCAAAACCGCGCTCTCAAAACTAATGAGCAACGAGCAAGACACATCTGTTGAAAAGCAGGCGAGCGTCATCGCCGAAGCAAGCTACCAGCGCGCGCCTATGAAAAGCTCTGACGAGCAAAATGAAGAGTTGATGAGTCTCCAACAGGACGCTTGTCAGACAATTCTCGCTATCGCGAAACAACTCCCGCCTCGACACCTCGGACAGGATCTTTTGACACGGACGGTGGCAGAGCTGGAAGCGCTGTGTGAGGAGGGAAGTTACGTCGATGTGCTCGGGCGGGAAGTCAGCGATCAGTGGCTAGGTGAGCATCATTGCCTCTCAAGCAATAACGTTGGTCTGTAGCTGATCAACTCAAACTACCACAGACCCAACACAGGAGGAAGCCGATGAAGACGACGACGAAGAAGAAGCCCTCTTCTACTTCACCCCGACGGAATGGCTCAACCTGAACGCCTTCGTCGCCCGCCTCGTCGGCGCCCAGATATCCCACTGGCACAACCTCACCATCTGGCAACTCCGCACCGCTCTCGAGTGGCCCGCACCGGAATCAAATTGGCGGGTCCAGCCTCGCCCGTTCGACACCCGCGTCAACGTGGCTGCCGAGTGGATGATTCAGGCCGCTCCAGTGCTGCTCCGCGAAAGTCTGGCGCAGAGGGATCTCGACGAGCAGAAGCGACGGTCTTACGGCAATGGGCCGTTGTATAATGGCGGGCCGGGATTCGCGATTGAGCGGTGGGTTTTCTGGAAGCGGATGTTGGGGGACTCGAAAAGGAGGGTGGGGACGGATGCTCGTGAGAGGGTGGATGAAGCACTTGAGAAGATGACGGAGGCCGAGAAGGGCATAGCTGAGCCGCGGGTGCTGAATGGATCGTGAGAGGTGTGTTGAGCAGTATAACTTCAGGGTCGCCGCAAGCACACGAGGAAATCTGCGAGAATCCTGATGTTTAGAATGCTTCGTCAACTGCTCTGGGGTATCATTCATGCCTGCATATCATTTGTGTTCCTCATCATCTTCAAAAGATCTTCTGCTGTTAAGGCCTCCGCTTATCCTCTCCGTCCTCACCGCTTAGTACCATCCACCCTCGGCGCAATGATCTCAAACTCATCCCACCGGCTCAAACTCATATCGCTCCTCCGATAAGCCTTCAGCACCGCATCATGTCCGGCCCATGCATTTCTGCCCGCCAACAACCGTCCCACGGCCGCTGAGGTGGCATAGCTAGGGTCGAACACCAGCAAATTCCTACTTCCATCGTCCTTCCTCTCCAAGCCCACGATCGTAGTCGAGTGCCCAAATCTCTGGAAGTAGAGCGGTGGAAGGTTGGTAATGTGCGATGTCCCATGGTGTTTGGTGCCGGGCTGTTCATGGGCGGAGATGAAGTAGGCTTCCACATGGTCTATGAGTGAGACTACGGCCGGTTGAGCGTTGGTGGACTTCTTGTTTTGTGGCTCCTCATCTTCGCGGAAGGCGAGCGCCTCGACGGGTAAGCCAGCCTCCGTGAAGTATGCGAGAGCTTCATGCGTGCCGATCCATTTACGAGTATTCAGGACGCCTCCGGTTTCGATGCGGCCGTAGGTACAGATGCCGTTATCCCAGGCCCGCTCGATGGTCTCTTGGATCTCAATGATGTTGGGCAGGGAACGCGGTCTGTCGTTTTCGCTGGTCTGTTGTTGAGCGTAGAGGTATGAGAGCAGCATCTGTATGTTCCAGTAGCCGCAGAAGTTGCCGTCGCAGCGGAGCTTGAACACATGCCGTACGCTTGGGTCACAGAAGTAACTAGCTGTCGTCGACTTATCCAGCGCGCAGACGTCGGCTAGAATGGGTATCAGACCCCTTGTTTCATTGTCGACTGTCATCTCTCGTTGGAGTTTGCCATCCCTACCAATGCGATTGCTCTCGTACGGTTCAGCGTCACGAAGCAGACTACGACGAACCTGCTCCGGCATGCGCTTCTCATACGCATGCGGACCCAACTCCCGCCTGCCTAACCGCCCTGGCTCCCGCGGCTCCTTAATCCTGCGATGCTGGGGTGGTGGGCGGCCGACGGAGGAGTTACCACTGAAGTAGTCCAGAATATTACGTCCGTGACTGCTTCGAGGTGACTCTGGTCGCTGTGAGCGAGGATGCTTGCGTGGGCTGCGGTGGGACTCCTCCTGACGAGGGGCTGAGCGTTTGCCACCTTTTGTCGCGGCTGCTTCCTCTGCGTCTGCGAGGTCGACCGCCTGATGCATCTCATAGTGGTCGTCCAGGTCTGCGACGAGGATGTACTCATTACATTGCGGGCGGGTGCATTTGATCCATGGGTTCTCCTCGCTGTCTGAGCTGCTGCCAGAAGGTACAGCTTGTCGAAGAGGTGCTTTCGGTGGTGGTATCGTATCATCCTTCACGACCCATGGTGAGTCTTCGGTATGCCGCTCTTCGATATGAAGCTGTATGGCGTACGTGTCGTCTCCACGATATTGGCAGAAAGGGCAGGTGTTGAAGTCCGTCATGTCAACGGTGGATCGAGGCGACGATGTCTTAAGCAGGCTGCATGCATAGTGTAAGTCACAAGTGCTATGTTTCAGCGGTGTCGTGGTGTGATGACTGCCTTGCTTGCGTGTTCTCCCAGTCGCAGCAACATCGAATGCAGTCAGCCATTAGGCCCAGGCCCGCTCTTTGTTGTTCAGGCACAACCGCGGAGAGAATCGGCGCCGCCTTCTCAACGTCACTCTTGGCGTTGCAAACATTCAAGAGCCAGCAAGCATCTTGCCTTCCTTTCTGAACAAAATGGCGACTCTCAGAGATTCTATACCACGCGATCCTCATACCAAGACCTTTCACGATGGCGACGGTCGTTCTCGGATCCCAATGGGTGAGTTGGGTGGTCACAATGGCTCCATGCCGAATGCGGAGACAATGCTAATTTTTCGTCTGGTTGTAGGGTGACGAAGGCAAGGGCAAGATAGTCGATGTTCTCAGTGAAGGTGTGAACCTGGTTTGCAGAGCGCAGGGAGGCCACAATGCTGGTAAGATACAGAAGGAAGAAAACGTATTTTATGCGACATTGCTAACCATTCACTTGCTGCGCTCAGGCCATACAATCGTCAAAGACGGAAAGACGTTCGATGTCCATATCCTGCGTGAGTCAATCTACCACACTTAAGAACAACCGCTGATGTCGTATGCATAGCATCCGGCGTCCTAACGCCCAGCTGCACCAACCTCATCGGGACCGGATGCGTCCTCTACGTCCCGGGCTTCTTCAAGGAAATCGCCTCCCTGGAATCCAACGGCATCGACTACACAGATCGGATCCTCATCTCAGACCGCTGCCACGTTGATCTGGACTTGCACACCAAAGTCGACGGCCTGGAAGAAGTCGAGCTTGGCAAGAAGAACATCGGTACCACCGGCAAAGGCATCGGCCCTACTTACTCAACCAAAGCTTCCCGCTCTGGAATCCATGTCTCGGAGATCTTCGATAAGCAGCTCTTCGATACCAAACTGCACAACCTCTACACTGGTTTCCGCAAGCGGTATCGCGACCTTCTGCAGTATGACCCTGAAGAGGAAATCGCCCGCTTCGACACCTACCGCCAAACTCTCAAGCCTTTCGTGGTCGACCAAGTCCCGCTGATAGAATCAGTCGTCCGCGGCAACCTCAAAGTCCTCGTCGAAGGCTCCCAAGCAACCATGCTCGACATCGACGCCGGCACGTACCCCTACGTCACCTCCTCCAACACCGGTCTCGGCGGCGTCTTCACTGGCCTCCATCTCAGCCCGCGGAGCATCAAAGAGACCATAGGCGTAGTAAAAGCCTACACCACCCGTGTCGGTTCCGGCCCCTTCCCTTCAGAGCAAATGAACGAAGACGGCGAGAAGCTCCAGCAAATCGGCCGCGAATTCGGCGTCACCACCGGCCGCAAACGCCGCTGCGGTTGGCTCGACTTGGTAGTGGTAAAGTACAGCCACCACATCAACTGGTACGACTCCCTCAACCTGACCAAACTCGACGTGCTGGATACTTTCAAGACCATCAAAGTCGCCACCTCCTACTCCTACCAAGGCCAGACACTGCCTTCGTTCCCGGCTGATCTGGACGTGCTCGAGCATCTGGATGTGCAGTACGAAGAGTTGCCAGGCTGGGAGACGAGTACGACGGGTGCGAAGACGTGGGAGGATTTGCCGGAGAATGCGAGGATGTATGTGGAGTTTATTGAGAAGCATGTGGGCGTGCGGGTGGGGTATATTGGGACGGGGCCGGGGAGGGAGAGTATGATTGTGCGGTGAGAAGGACACCTCTTGGTATCAGCAGAGAAAGGAGGGGAGGAGGAGCGAAAGGGTGGGAGAGTGTTGGGAGATGATTAGATGATAAAAGTTTGTTATGCGTGAGTTTTGAGTATGCGGACTACATCGAACTGTCATTTCTCGCCTTTTTTCCACCTGTCCTCCCCTGCTTGACCAGTGCTGTGGTCTTGTTGGTGCGATGCTGGCGCCCAGCTGGTCCCTTCAAGGGGCAAAGCAGCTACTCTCACTTTGTCGGTGACTGCTCCGGACCTTAGAGCTGGCCGTGGTCGCTCTCCTCAGTCCAGGGCTTGTTTCATCCCGGCGGGTGTCTGTTCAGCAGCTATAGCATTGGATAGGGTCCTCTTGCGCCTAACCCTCCCATCGCATCAGCCAGAGGTATCCGATGCATGTGTCAACCGGACCTCTCCCTCCGTTGCTCAGGACTCCCTCTCACGAACTAGATCATCGATTCGTCTCTCATCCTCTTCGACAGCGAAATTCCCTCAAACCTTCCCCTTCCCCATGATCCCCACCCCCTCCCTCACGACACCGACCAAACCGCCTGTCTGCACACTCTCGCTTCCGCCACCACTTAGCCGGTACTCCACTTCCGCCAGCCCCTCCAACCACCGCACCCGCGTCTGCACCGGCACATCCACCTCTGCCAATTGCTCTCCCATCGCAGTCAAGATATCCGCTAGCGCTAGTCCTTTGGTCTTCTTCAGTGTATTGATCGTGCTGAGACAGGACCCGACGTCGGAGGTGGTGAGAAGCGTTTGGGTGATGAGACGGATGTCCTCCGGGTGAGGCGCGGCGATGCAGGTGTAGATCGTTTCTTGCGTGATCAGGTCTCGCTCGACGGTATTAACGTCTGGGGCAGGTTGGCCAGGGGTGTGCAGGGGTGTAGACGAGGCGTGGCAGGCTTGAAGGACGTTAAGAGCCCGTCGCATGTCGCCTTTTGACAGCGTAACGAGGGATCCCACGGCGTCTGGCGCAATATTTACGTGCTCTTCCGCGATAACTTTGTCGACCAACTGCCGTATATCGGCTTCTTTGAGTGGAGAGAAGCGAAACCGTGTGCATCGCGATAGCAGCGCTGGCGAGAGTTTGTGCGTATAGTTGGCAATGATGCAGAAGCGGGTATTGGCCGTGTACTTTTCCATGATCCTCCGCAGAGCCATCTGGGCGGTCGAAGTCATAGCGTCGGCTTCGTCGAGGATGATGAGCTTGAAGTTCGCTATGCTCTCGCTCTTTGCTGACTTGTCGAAGGAGCCGGCGAATATCTGCTTGGTGGAGGAGAAGGTCTTGATCTGCTCCCGTACGACGTCGATGCCGCGGTCGTCAGAGGCGTTGAGCTCGAGGACCATTTGGCGCATGTTCTTGCCGCCGTAGATTCGTCTTGCTAATGCGAGGACGGTGGAGGTCTTGCCCGTTCCTGGGGGACCGTAGAGGAGGAGATGGGGAAGGCGGTTGGCGTCGACGAACTTGTTGATGGTGGAGAGGATGTCATGATGGCCTGACACGTCTGCTAAAGAGGCCGGACGGTACTTCTCAACCCATGGGAGGTTGTCTTCGGCTTCCACTGGGAGGTTGGCGGCACTGCGTTTGCCTTTGCTGTCGGCGGCCGAGGAGAAGGTGATGTCGGAGGAGACTTTGGGCGCGTCATCCATCTGGACGTCTTCGTCGTCGATGTCGGACATGCTGGCGGTGTCGGGGCGGATTGTGGTGGGTAGAGTGGATAGTAGTGGGAGAGATAGAGGTTGACGCGCATTGAAGCACTTCACGCGTGTTATGTAAGCAGTCGATGTTCAAACGCGTTTGCTTCGTCTTCCAAACTTCCTTATCAAGCAACGCAATGCCAAAGCGACGGAGGACAGACAATGCGGTAGAGGAGGAAGAGTCAACACCACAAAAGACGAGGAGAACGGCGCAGAATGACAGCCCGCCGAGCAATGCAACAACACCTTCCAACCGCAAGTCGATCCTCAAGGGGACACCGACGAGAGGTCCAAATGGGACGTCTGTAGTGGAACCAACGCCCAAGTCGCTGAGGAAGGTCCTGTTCTCGACGCCGGCGGAGAAAGCAGAGGCAGCGGAGGAGCAAGAGACGCCTACAGCAACCCGCAACGACCGCTCGGCTCGTAGGAAGAGTGCGCGGACGTTGCAGAAGCAGCCTGACGATGAGAGCGAGGATGGAGATGTCGCGCAAGACACGGCGCTCGCGGAGGCCATTCTTGACCAAGAGGACGAGATAGTGGGAGAAGATGAGGAGGAGGTGGTAGTGGCAGATGCATCTAGCCAGCCCACAGCAGACACACCCACCAAACGCGGCAGAGGCAGACCCAGAGGACGGCCCAAGAAGGAGAGAACGCCATCGCCGCCACCCGATCTTCCACCACATGAACTGTATTTCTTCCAGAACCGCGCGGGAGCCAACAAGACCTCCGCCAACACTCTCGCCCCGAACCTGCTGCTCAACCACGAAGACTACCTCACCAACATCAACGCCTACAAGGATCCCCACGAACAAGACATCAAGCGTCTGGCCGACCTTCACAAACGCGCCTTCGACCAGTGGACTTTCGAACGTGAGGAAGGCTTCAACCTCTGCCTGTATGGCTACGGCTCGAAACGCCAGCTCTTGATGGATTACGCCGACCACCTTTACCACAGCAGCCCGAAACCGCCCAGGATCGTCGTGGTGAACGGCTACACGCCTGGCTTAACCCTCCGCGACATCTTCACTCTCCTCGCGAAGACCGTCCTCCCCAAGTCGACTAAATTGCCCTCCTTGCCAGTTCCACTTCTCGACCTTGTCCTCACGCACCTCACCTCAAATCCACCGTCTCCGCCAATAACACTCTTGGTCCATTCTCTCGACTCGCCAACTCTCCGGCGTGCCCCTGCCCCAGCTTTACTCGGACGCCTCGCCGCGCATCCCTTCATTTCCTTCATCGCCAGCGTGGACACGCCCCAGTTCGCCCTTCTCTGGCCTCCAGCCCTGCTTCGCCAGTACAACTGGCTCTACCACGACACCACGACCTTCAAACCCTACATCGCCGAAATCGATGTCGTGGAAGAAGTCAACGCCTTGCTCGGCAGAAGCGGACGCAAGATCGGTGGCAAAGACGGCGTAGCATTCGTGCTGAAGAGCTTACCCGAGAACGCGAGGAACCTCTTCCGTATACTGGTGATTGAGCAGCTGGGTGCCATGAGCCACCTAGAAGCGGACGCTACGCTCGGTGGTGGCGACGTGGAGGATGAAGATGAAGGAATGTTGGGTGTGAGCGACGACGAGGACGCGGCAGCTGAGGCACAAGCTACGCCTTCTCGACGGCAGAAACGAGGACGACCGCCTAAGAAGGCTAAGGCTGCGGTGACGAAGAAGGTTGTAGCGCCTGCGGCGGAGGGGGTGGAGTATCGCACGCTCTATCATAAGGCCGTGGAGGAGTTTGTGTGTTCGAGCGAGCTGAGTTTCCGGACATTGTTGAAGGAGTTTCACGATCATCAGATGGTTGAGAGTCGGAAAGACGGGATGGGGGTGGAACGGCTTTTCGTTCCCGGTATGGGGAGGGGTGAATTGGAGGGGCTGTTGGAAGAACTAGTCTGATTAGAGGTAGAGACGGTATATGGATGCTACGATGTCCAACGCCGGAGTGCTATGCAGTGATCATCATCTATGCCTCCCGGTCCTGTACAAGGTTTTATGGATGTTGACTCTCTACCATCCTCTCTTCGCCAACTTATCAGACTCGCCCATGGCTCCAACATTGATGCCCACCATCGCCTCACCCAACCCAATGGACACCTCGGCCAACACCTTTGGGTCATTGAAATGCGTCGTCGCCTGCACAATCGCCTTGGCCCTCTTCGCCGCATCTCCAGACTTGAAGATCCCGCTGCCCACGAACACGCCGTCACAGCCCATCTGCATCATCAACGCTGCATCGGCCGGGGTAGCAATTCCTCCTGCTGCAAAGTTCACCACCGGTAGCCGCTTCAGCTGCGCACATTGCTTGAGCAAAGCGTAGTCGCACTCCAACTCACGGCTCATCTGCCGCAGCTCTGGGTCTGAAGCAGCGCTCGCTCGCGCTATCTCCTTGTTCACAGTCTGCATGTGCCTGACAGCCTCCACAACATCTCCCGTGCCCGCCTCGCCCTTCGTGCGTATCATCGCCGCGCCCTCGCTGACTCTCCTCAGCGCTTCACCCAAATTCCTGCACCCACAAACAAACGGCGTGCTGAAACCATTCTTCTCCACATGATGCGTCGGATCCGCGGGCGTCAGCACCTCACTCTCATCAATATAATCCACCCCAATCGCCTGCAGAATCTGACACTCGACTAAATGCCCGATCCGCGCCTTCGCCATGACGGGAATTGTCACCGCCCGCATAATCTCCTGAATCATCGCCGGATCCGACATGCGCGCCACCCCGCCCTGCGCGCGAATGTCGGCCGGCACGCGCTCGAGGGCCATGACGGCGCAGGCGCCGGCTTCCTCGGCGATTTTGGCTTGTTCGGCGTTGACGACGTCCATGATGACGCCGCCTTTGAGCATTTGGGCGAGGCCGGCTTTGACAGCGAAGGAGGATTGGGTGGGCGAGGGGGAGGTGGTGGGGTAGGTCGTTCCGTTGCTGTTGGTGGGTTTGGTGGAGGATTGGGAGCGGAAGGCCATGGGGCGGTCGTTGGTGGACATGGTGGGGTCCATTGGGTTTGTATCAATCTTTCTCGAACGGGAGATGTTGTTGTTTCGTGGAGGTGGGGGGGCGGGGTGATGGTGTAGTTGTCGAGTCGATGCACGTCGAGTCAATGGGTTGTAAGGTGAGTCGATGGGAACGTTGTCGTATTGTTGCCCTGTTAGAGAGATGTAGAAGGGATGTAGTGGAAAGGGCGCAAGTCGATGTTGCTGTTACTCATGCTCGTCATGGTTCTAGTTCGATCGAAAAAATTGGCTCTCGTCGGCTCAAGAGAAGCACCTCGCCGGTGTCGGCGCATCGCTAGCAGCTTCCCAAAGAGGCGATTCTGAACGACACTCTCTCTCTCCCTTGACTCTACATGTTACTATGCATCGACATTTGAGACATCAAGACTTTGACACCTAGAATCTTCCACCATGAAAGAATCTGGGAGACGACAGGATACGCCCAACTACTAGGACAATGAGACGCCTCTCCGACCTCCGAGAAGCAGCAGCCACCAAGAGTGCATCAGTTGAAAAGCGGTATTGAGGCATCCGAAACGACAATCCAAGGGTTCAGATCTACGTGATCGCAATCTGTGGACTTCAACAAGTCAACCGGCCGCTTGGTCAAGCGTCACTCATGAGAGCATACCTAGAAATTCTGTGCTTTCGGCGGCGGACTACTGCTACTCCTCCTCTGGCTTCCCTGCGGCGCTGTGTCAACCGCACATCTCGACTCCTAGTTCGGAACATCCACATCCGAGTCCCACTGTATGAGATCGCTCAAATCGGCTTCAGCCCCGTGTTGGTTGTCCTCGCCTTGAGAAGGCAGCGTTCGCATGACATTGTTTTGCTCTGGTGCGGACTCAGATGCTACGCCTGAAGCAGGACCTGTACTTGGTGCATTTTCCTGCTGATGTGCCGGGACACGAGCCACCGTGGAGTCGCCTGGCTGTAGCACGTTAATGCCTTCAACGGCCGGCCCGTGCTTGGTTTGAATATGCTCGCAGACGCCGGCGAAGCTTCCAAACCTTCGTCGACTCGCTGGTAAGCATGATTCCGGTGGTCACGGACACTCATAGTAGGGCTTCAAGCCCTCACTGAAGACTTCGTGGTATGCTGAGCCGTGCTTCCGCCAGTCATGGTAGGACATGGCTGCAATCTGGATTGTGCATCGTGGGTACGGGCATCGAAACTTCTGGCCATCTGACATGACTCTGTCGTGTCGCTTTTGGAAGTGGCGAACCAAATTGAGAACAGCACCCGTACTTCCTTGGTGTGCTGTCTCGCAGTCGTCCATTGGACAGTGGAGCTTCCCATCAATTGCTACGTGCACGGAACTGATGTGGTGGCTTCGCTTCCACGAGGTAGGCCACCTGGCGTTCTCACATCCGGGATAGGGACAGGGAAACCCGTCCTCCTGCTCAACAATTTTAGTGGTGCTCATTTTGATGTGTCTGGTCGTGTTGGAAGATGGTCGGTTGCAGGAGATATTTAGTAAGTGCAAAATTGCAGCTGCAGAGTGCGGAAAGGCTGGAAGGCGCAATGGCGGAGGAGATGGCCAACGTCGTGTACGGCTCCAACATCATCGAAAGAGTTGGAGTACCAGATCTGAACGAGACCAGGAGGATCTGCTGGGAGATTTACATGAACCAGCGTGGTATCTTCGAAGATGAGCCGCCTCGCAGCTCTGCGTACGAAGCCGCGCTAGAGAGTGCCATCGACGCAGGACAGGTGAACAGAAGTCGTCGCGACAGACAAGAAGTCGCAAATCATGCAGCCGCCTTTGTTTACATGACGAACAAAGTCGTGAAGTCGAACGAGCCATTCGGCGATCAGCTCATCAGAGAAACGCATAGAATTCTGTGCAACAAGGTGGATGCAGACAACGGAGACACCACTCGCCCATACCAAGATTACGCAGGCTTGTACCGGAGCATCGATGGGCGAGACAACGTCATGGCGGGCAACACTGGCTTCGTCCGAGCCAGCAAAGTCGCGTCGGCGATGACGAGATTCATTGAAGAACTCAACGAAACGATTCGTATGGCAGAGAAGGAGCAGACTCTCGACCCGTTCTTCATTGCAGCTCATGCTTGTGGCGAGTTCGTCAACATCCACCCATTCATCGACGGTAACGGGAGACCCTGCCGTCTGATCCTGAACACGATCCTGCTCAAGTACGCCGGTATCGTAGCGCCTATCGGGGAGGATCAGGCCGAGCGGAAAGAGTACCTCAGCATTCCAAAGCGACGCAGTACAGATGAGGATGGGAACGGAGCTTTGTCATCCTCGACGGTACGGAAAAGTCTACGACGGCTGAAAGAGGTGACGGCGAAGTTGGTCATTGAAGATGAGCGGGAGGAGTTGAGCTTGGTACTTACTGCTGGATGGTTGTGCTTCAAGTGCCAGAGGAGTTGGTACGGTACTTTGAACCCTCTACGGTCCGACTGCCCTCTTGTGCAGCCTCTGTGCGGGCATTTGAATCTTCCACTCACATCTGCATGCTCTTGCCTCATGTGGGAATCGCGATCCTCTCTTGACGTCCAAACGCGACCGGAGCAGGCAGGATATAGACATGGGAATAGGTTTGGTATGGCGTTCATAGAGTTGGTTGGGTATGCCATCTTCGGCATTGAGGCTGTAGACTGCTTATGGTTGATACTGGTAATGTTGTGGGTAGGTCGAATCGAAGATGCAAATGCGTGGCATTGAGGTAGCATCAACGGGACGTTGCAATGCTTCATTCTATATAGCTGTATGTTTGCCTGTGTACTGATGAATCGAGGGCGCGACCCACCATTCAATGTAAGTCGAATCCAAAAGGCAAACGTTGTGGTGCAGCGGGCCTTCTCTCGTTCCGTACGGCCATTTGCAACTATTCCTGGTCGTTCGTGCTTAGGTTCCTTCCAACCTTGACTCGAGAGACTGCCGCTGGCGGACTGGAAGGCTATGATGTCAATTGAGCAGCCGTTGACTCCCCCCTGGAAGGAAACACGCACTGGAGGACGGAACAGTACAAGAGCAGAAGTTGACACTGGAACAGTATGTAAAAAGAGAGATTATAACAGGATGGCACAGACCATCCGACCTACGCTATCGGCAGACATCGCTAAACTGACTCCAACACTGCGCACGACAGAGATGAGCTTTCAAAGCCCCAGGAGAATGCTGGCCTGTCAAGCGGCCCTGCAAAAGCCAATTCTGGGGTTTGCTAGTCCCGGCCAGATGTATTGTGATGCTCAACACCCTTATGGAACTGAGGTCGTTTACCGTTGAGATGCCTTTCCCTCCCCCTTTTTACGAGGCGGGCCGGGGCCGGAGTTGGTCGGTCGCCCTCTTTTGGCCTGCATCAATCTGACTTGATACTCCCCTGTGGTGATACTGGCCATCGTCCTGATCGGAGTACTGCTCGGGCCGTAGACCAGGCTTGTCGGTGTAGATGGCAGGGCTCCGTAAAGCGCTTTCCTCTATCTAGGGTCCGAGAACAGCTTTTCTTGTGCTGCAAACATCATCGCCGAAAGTTTCGTATTGGTAAAGGGCTGTACTGGATTCGGTTGGCCGGTAGCCGTCGGATCGCAAAATTCGTCGACAGTCCGGCACCCACAGTATGCGGCCGTGGCCCTACGTTACGCATTGGATTTCGAGAACCGGCACTCGGATGAGCTGAGCAGTGATGGACAATATAGTCTATCTCAGACTCGAAGACCTCCGAATCGTCGAGATACTTTACTGAGTGCCATTGAATATGCTCGAGCAGGACTGACTTGGTAGGGAAGCTGATGCCGTCGCAGATTGGGTGCGTACAGGCCTTCTGCCGTGGTTGGACGTGCGCTACGGCGTTGTGCGCTCGCAAGTCGTCTCCGTCGACGAAGCCAGAACGATCGCACCTTTTACAAGCCACGACAGATTGCCTCGGACTTGCTCCAAAGACACCATCCCACCACACTACACCGTTCCAGTCTTCAGTGGAGTGAACGGTCCCAAGAAGGGCCACGAGCTCTTTGACGGCCCTGAAGCCTAATTGACCCACGTGTATGCAGCTCCTACGCTGAGGACAATCGAAATTCGTAGCGCCCTTATGGCCGTTGTGGGGGTGGTCAGCTACGGCATTGTAGCTTGCCCACGACATGAGAGCGCATAGTTCATAGGGGCAGTGCATCAGACCATCTGCACCACGTAGCCAGTCTTCGGTGGTCTTGGGGTATGACGGTCCATGTACGACCCTTGCGGTGTGTCCTGCGGTTTGTATCCCTTGCTTGGCACTGCGATACATGGGCTCGATGTTCTGGGGTGCAGTATCCATATTATGTTCTGTGTTGTGTTGTGGTCGGTGGCATACAGTTAAGAGAAGGAGTATATGTGCAAGGTCAACAGCATCTACGAGTGGTAGCAATGCTTATATGTAGGCCTCAGTTTGCTGCTTTCGCTTTGACTCGCTGCTGACCTTAGTGAATGAGTACAAGTCGAAGGGTATGGTGACAAACAACGCAGCAAGCATTGTTTAAGGCTTGTTTCCGGGTGTGTTCCAGTGCCTCGAATGCCAGGATCCATCACACCTTGCTACAGTCAGCTTAGAGTACTTGATTGAACGAGAATTTGCCAAATTCGAAGTGTACAAACAGAAATTTAGACATAACAAGGCCTTGCATTCAAGAGAGATAGAGGGCAGAAGGGAACCAGAGCCATGATTCGCGAAACATACCTCCTTACTCATTAGCCGTCATGGCCATGATCGAATAACGATCAGCTAGTGACAATGGATCTCGGGGGAGGTGCTATACTAGTGCTGGGTCGTCGTGGCATTCTCAAGGGCCAGTAAATGAAGAAAGGATAGAAAAACATGGAATCACACTTATGGGAAAAGTACAAACGCTCCCCACTCCAACTGCCAGGGAAATCCATGAGTGTTTTCAATGACCCAAGGCAAAAGGAAAATGGCCGTCAAGTGTAAGAAACCACCTACCTCGCATCCCTACCTGCAAGCCTGTAATACACCATCACGGTTTGCGAGCTTTGCCAGGCTTCCTGTGGTGGCTGACGACGATGGTGTCCGAAAAGCTGGAGCCAGATCCTGCATCTGGGTCGACCTGTTGAGGCCGTTTAGTAGCCGATCTTGTGACCCGCGGCTCCGGTGGAGGGACTGGACCGGACCGCCTGCTCGACTGGCCGATGGTTGGTCGAGTTGTAGCAGCAGTTGTGCGGGCAGTTGCAGGCTGAGGTGTTGGATCTCGAGGGGTTGCGACGACCGCTTGGTCTGCGGAATCATCAGACTCTGGAGTGGTTGGGCTTCTGCGGGTCTCTGTGGCGATATCGTCGTCCATGTCTGGCATTTCATCCCCGTAATCGTACATCAGATTGGAGTCAAGCTCCAGGTCCTCCGGCTTTACTGAAGGCGTACGAGAGCGTTCGGACTCAGGTCCATCGTGTTGGTAGCTTACGCGGCTTGAGCCACGACTACGATCATTGTCGTCGTCTTCGGACTCTTGCTCTTGGCCCTGCGTTGCCATGGAGTGAGAGGAAGAGAACTCCGATTTTGCAGACGCAGCTGCCTCTCCATCGGATCGATAACTGACGTCCACCGATGTCGAACGAGCTCGAGATGGTGACGATGCAGCCTGGGACTGGTATAAGCGCTGATAGCTCGGGTCATGCTTCTGTTGAATGTGTAGTACTAGATTGTTCCTCGCAAGAAAACCTTTACCCTTCCTGCTTCGGGGGCAGCCAGGATGCTGACATGGGAATAAGCCTCCATCCTCTTTCGGGCTTCGTGCAGGGGAAGTCGCGGTGGCGAATGGATATGGCTCGATGTCTTCATCTGCATCATCATGGGTTCTAGCATCGTCCGTCGCAGGACTGTGTTCTGAGAATGCAGAACGAAGCCGGGGTTCGTCATCGTCGTCAGCAAACTGCAACAAGGATGCAGCACCAGCGCCAACGTCATCGTCATGTCTCCAGCCTTCTTCAATGTCTTCTCCAGAGTCGTCTCCAGAGGCTTCTCCAGAGCCTTCTTCAGAAAACCCTTCATCGTCTTGGTCGACAGGCTGCAGCCGCAAAGAATCGGTAGTGTCGATGTCAATACCATCATCATCATCACTGTCACCGTCGCGGCCCTCGTGTTCCGACATGTTCACCTCGAGGTCATCTTCGTCCTCGGCCTCATCTTCACCCTCATCCTCTGCTTCATCTTCTTCCTCGTCTTCACCCTCATCCTCTCCTTCGTCCTCTCCCTCATCCTCTGCCTCATCCTCTGCCTCATCCTCTGCCTCATCCTCTGCCTCATTCCTGTCCTCAATCCCCAAGTCTTCGCTGGGGTTCCTACGGCGATCCGAAAGTTCCTGCTGAGTATGCCTCCGCCTTTCGTGGTTGGCAAGATGTTCCTTTCTTGTAAAGCCCGCACCTTTCTTACTTCGCCAGCACGAAGGGATTCGGCATAAGAGTACCTCCTTCTTCAACTCTCCATAGCTAAGTCCGTGCGTCTCGTGCCGGTGTTTATCCAAGGCTTGAAGCCGTTTCTTGGTCGAGTCTCTCCATCGGCCACTCCACGAACAATTATCATGAGGGCACAGTATAGCCCTGGCTAGGTCTGTTGTCCCGTGAATCCTCCGCGTGTGCGAGTTCAATTTGTCGTTTCGTGCGAAGCCATTGCCTGCCACGCCTCGTGCGCAACTAGGATCTGGACACAATATTTCGAGACTTGGGTTGTGCAAACGAATATGCTTCGTCGCACCTCTCTTCTGTTCGTACAGACGAGGTCTGGAGCAGTCTTCGAATCCGCATTCCCATCCACCGTCCACTTTACGTGGTTGAGGAAGATTAGAGCTCAATGGTTGTAGGGCAGAACGATGGTGTTCGCGTGATGAGCTTACATTCGTAGCAAGTCCTGGGTCTGCGAGATGCTTTTTCCGGTGGGCTATGAGACTAGTCTGCCACCAATATCGATTTGTGCAGCCTGGCTCATCACATACGAAGGGTTCAGAGTCTGTGTGTGAAGCAAGTTTGTGGCTGTTGAGTTTATGTCGAGTTTTGTAGACTTTCGGGCAGCCTGGCTCGTCGCAGGCAAGATAATGCTGGGCCCGCGTGTGTGAGACTGCATCAGCCCTCAAGGAGTACACTCGGGCGTGAAAGCAGCGGTGAACTGCACATACCCAACCACCTTGCACCTTCAACGGCGGAGGCAGGTGAGGAGGAAGGTCGGATGCGGCAGCAACAGGGTCAACGGCAGCCGGTGTACTGTCATGATGAGCGTCTGAAGCATTTCCAGCCTCCACGCTCGCTCGTTCCTGTGGCTGCGCAGCACTTGAACTGATTGTCCGTGAGGAGCCCTCAGATACCGGGACGTGTGATTTCCTTTCTTTGCCAGCCCGCTTGGTGGAAGCGCTTGATGGTCCAGCCTTGGGAGGCACGTTGTGATGTTTTGCACAAGGGATGCTGTCTTTGAATTTGATCCGGTATGATGGAAAGTCTCGGAGCAAGGTGTGAATGAAATCAAAGAGAGCACCTGGTAGAGAACTGGAATTGGAAAGCGGGCTTGGAACGGCGCATGGAATTTATACAACGTCGAGAGCATGATTCCAGGCCTTCGAGTCATTGCGAGGAATTATCGTAGCAAGCAAGCAAACAAGGAATGTCGTCGAGGCCGGTCCAGCGTGATCAGCCGTGGCTCATTCAATGTGTGCGTCGACCAGAGGGATCCGTTAAATTAAAATCCATTGAGTGTGTCTTGGGACCTTGAAGACAGATGGTTTGCCAGCGGCCGACTGGGTTCGATGCCACAGGACACCACGAACTCGACCAGAGCAGAGGACAATCTGCAATTGAAGGATTGGGAGTCTTCTTAGAAAGGCTGATACTTTCCAATGCCCTGAATGCCATTGAGCTTTTAACGTTTGGCTTCGCAGCCGGTCATTTGAAATGTGCTCCCGGACACGTGCTCCCCGGAGTTGGCAATCCTCGGGCTGCCCTATCGCCGGTTGTGTGACATGCTTCCTGATGGGACATATATATGATTCTGGCTCCGCGTTGCCAATGTCCAGCCTTGGTCTCGTTCATGCTTGGTGGTACGCGGGTGCATAAGAACCTCGATGTCGCTGGATGTCTGACGTCCTCTCCGGAAGTCCAAGCTAAGTCATGGCCACGCAGCATTGGAAGGGGTGCAAAGGGTGTAGTGTAGAGAAGATGGTCGTGGTGAGGTCGCGTCGACGTTGCCTTGGCATGATCAGAGTCGACCTCACCCGTTGAACTCAATCGATTCCCGATGATTATCAAGAGATTGCAAACTCGGATCTTTTCATGCGTAGTGATAAGTAAGGCATTATGAGTGCGAACGGTGTTCGAGATCAACCTCACTGCCCTCTGGTACAATGACCACATACAACACTGAACGAACGGCAATATGAGCACGCGACTCCGGCCGACGTCGAACGCCAGCAGCTTGATGCAAGACCTGCCCGGCGGCTTCCCGCGCGATCAAGACGATGACAACTCCGCGACACCCCTTACCCTCTCCCAAGCGGTCCACGCGCGAAGGGCCGAATATGTCCGGCCAAAGCATATCCGGATCAAAATTGGGACATGGAACGTCGCAAGTTGCAAAGGCACTGAAAAGGACATAGGAGGGTGGTTCGTTGAGGGTAGAGGCATATCGGATGCTTTGTCCGGCTTCAGCATAGGCGAGAATGGGGGTGTGCATCGCGAGGACACACGAGGCAGGTCCTCGCGGGATCAAGGAGAAGATGTCACTACTCAGGAAGCCAGGTACGAAAGGAAGCAAAACACGCTACCGAACGGCGATCCCGGATCGCTACCCGGCGGTGAGGATGTTTCGCTATATGTTCTTGGCCTTCAAGAGGTGGTGGATGTCGGCTCTGCTACGGAGGCCCTTCGTCCTTACACAGACCCCGCGATTGCGACCAGGTGGAAGGAGAGCATGGCGGCGTCGCTGCCAGAAGGCTATGTCATGGTTGCAGAGCAGCAGCTCATTGGATTGCTGTTGCTCATTTATGCTGCTCCCGATCTAGCACCCGAGCTGCGTTCCGTCAGCACGACGAGTGTTGGTACTGGACTTATGGGCTATATGGGCAACAAAGGCGCGGTAACGGCTCGAATAGTCGTTGGAGAGACCACCCGCCTGGTCTTCATCAACAGCCATCTGGCTGCTGGCGCCGACAAGACTGCTTTGGAGCGCCGAAACTGGGATGCGTCTCAAATCATTCAGCGGACCAAGTTTGAACCCATTCAAGACATCACGGACCTTCAACAATCGACTGGCGAGCAGATCGGTGACGAGGACTTTGCTTTCTGGATTGGCGATCTCAATTACCGGCTTGAGAGCATACCAGGAGATGATGTTCGAAGACTACTGATGCTTCACACACGAAATGAGTACGACACCAATGCTCAGTCCGGGAAGACGCTCGACAAAGAGATCCAGCTGGCAGCTGAGTCTGTTGGCCAGAGAGCGGAGCGAGGGTCGAGCGTCAGCTCCGTCAGCACTGCCAGCGTTAAATCTTCATCCGCTTCCACGAGCTCCCACCAAACGAGCACGGCGAGTACGGCACCTACAGCTCTGGTCGACGAGATCAGTGCAAGTGAGGACCCGACATCATTGCAGACCACGTTGTCTTCTCTTTTGCCTCATGATGAACTTCATCAGCAGATAAAGGCCCGCAAAGCGTTCCAAGATGGCTGGCAGGAGGGCCCCATCCACTTCTTACCAACATACAAGTATGATGTAGGAAGTGTGGGAGTCTTTGACTCATCAGAGAAGAAGCGCGCACCCAGCTGGTGTGACCGCGTACTCTTCCGAACAAGAAGAGAGAAACTGGCCTACGAGGCCAAGGTGAAGGAAGAAGAAAATGCCAGGAAGAAGGACGAAGAGATGAGAGCCAGCGGCGCAGACCAAGCGGCCGAAGACGACGAGATACTTTACGATTACGACCCCGATGCTGACGGCACGAATTTTAACGCTGATTATGACGAGAATGACGATTATAACGAGGTTGAGGATGGTGTGGTGATTACCAAGGAAGGATTTGAGGATGAGTTACGACTGGAATATTACACTGCTCACCAGAGAGTGTTGTCGAGCGATCACAAGCCGCTCAATGCTGTGTTCATGTTGAAGTATGATGCTGTCGTGCCTGAGCTGAAGGCGAAGATACATGCGGAAGTGGCGAAGGAGCTTGACAAGGTCGAAAACGAAGGAAGACCCAACGTCACCGTATGTGTCGACCAACACAATGACACCCAGGCCGAGCAATGCGAGAACACGTCCAAGACGTTCGAAGGAGTGTGGTTTGGCGAGGTACGGTGGGGTCAATCGAAGCACCGCTCACTCACCATTGCAAACACAAGCCGGGTTCCAGCAAGCTTCACTTTTATCGAGCGGCCAGTCGGTGCAGGGCAGGCGCCTGGCATTGCTCCGAAGTGGCTGAACCTGCGACAAAACGACAGCTCTTTGTCGAGCTCCAGCACAAGCAGCCCACCAACTACTGTCGAACCCGGCGAGACCGCGTCGGTAGAGCTGGATATCCGCATCTGGGACTCGTCGCTGGTGCAATCCCTGAATGAAGGCATGAAAGCACTCGACGACATCCTCGTGCTCCGCGTCGAAGGCGGGCGAGACCACTTCATCCCCGTCCGCGGCAAGTGGCTCGACACCAGTCTCGGCCGCTCCATTGACAAGCTCATCCGGATCCCGGAAGGCGGGATCCGCAAGCTGCAGAACCAACGGCCTGACAGCAGCAAAAGAGGCGGCGGCGGCAGTGGTAGTGGAGCAGCCAGTCCTGTGATGGGCGACGAGCCGGTACGTTTCTCTGCGCCACGCGAACTCTTCCGGCTGACCGAGACGGTAGAAGAACTCGTCGCGCGGGTGGTTGCCGAGTGGGATATGACCTCGAGCGATGCGGACTCTGCAGAAGCGCCCTGGTCACACCATCCCGGATGGCCTTTCGAGGAGAGCGGGTGGTCGGAGAGAGGGACGGAGACGTGGGATGATGCTTTGAGCGATGCTTGTGATGCTCTCGACTCGGATCAGCCTCTTGAAGCAAGTCTACCGCCAGAGTTGCCAAAGATGCAACGACTATACGTCCTAGCGTCCCTCCTCCTCACCATGCTAGAAAACATGCCCGACGGCATCGTCACCTCTACCCTCTGGACCCGCATCGACCATCTCCTCTCCGAAAACGAAAAGACCAAACGCAAACTCACCCTCGAGGAACAACGCACAGCCATCGAAGAGATCCTCTCGTCATCTCCCAGCCACAGCATCTCCTTCATCCTGCTCACCTCAATGCTCGGACGTATCTCGCAGGAGATTGCTGGTGCGAGCAAGAGCAGGGATGAGCCGCCTGTGAGCCCGACGAGGAAGAATGCTAGTCCTTTTAGAAGGATGACCGGGTCTTTGGGGAGGCTGCCGGAGACTTCGCATGCGGAGCTGGCGGCTGAGGCGTGGGGGCATGTTTTTGGGAAGGCGATGGTGAGGTTGCCTGGGCAGGGTGGAAAGAAGGGGTTTGGCGTGCAGGAGCGGAGAAGGTTGGAGATGATGAGGATGTTTTTGAGGAGGGAAGAGAAAGGATGATGTTCCCAACTCAAGAGAGGGTAGAGATGAGGGTTGCAGTAACCGATTACAGTGTCAATTCAACCAGTTACGCCGTCTTCACGTCGAACGGAAGTTTGCATATCACTACAGCAAGCAAAAAACCGACATTTCACATGGGATCGCATTCACCTACAGCCCAAACACCCGAGGATCTTAGAACGCTCCAGCTATTATGCCACTCGTGGCGCTGGCGTTGGTACCAATAGACTGGTCGGTCTGATGCACCTGGAACCCGAAAGTTGTACAGGGCCCTGCTCTGTATTCGCCGCCAGGAGTCCCGATCCTTTCGTCAAGGCAGAAGTTCAGCAGTTGGTACATCTATGCTGCAGATGCATCAGCTCCGAGTGTGATGGGTCCCGAACAAGCGTTCGCGATCCAGAACGTGACCTGGATGCTGGCATCACTAAAGAGGGCACTGACACTGTTCGGGATTGGCTAGACAGCTCAATCGTCGCAAGGTATCGTTCTGGACCGTTGTGCCGGACGGGATCGGATGAGCCGGCGTTGCTTGGGAGGCCTGCTCTACGCTCGTGGATGCTTCCGAGTGGCTCTGAATGCTTTGTCCACGTGCAGTGGTAGCCGACTGGATAATGGTTGACCTGGTGGGCCCATGGCTGGGTGGACTCTGCGCGGTGTTACT
This sequence comes from Saxophila tyrrhenica, assembly GCF_035928015.1. NCBI lineage: Eukaryota > Fungi > Ascomycota > Dothideomycetes > Mycosphaerellales > Extremaceae > Saxophila > Saxophila tyrrhenica. The sequence continues at coordinate 663,345 of NW_027041746.1, read as the reverse complement.
GGCCATGTCGCTAGAGACATCTCCATCTGCTTCCTCGTATCTCGACGCAACGACCCAATACCCGCATACACTAGTAAAAATACCACCGCGGAGACCGCACTTCGGGATAATGGCATCCAAGAAGACGTTAGTGCACGATTCATAATAGAGCGTCCCGGTGTCGCACCATTGGTTTGTGATCATTAGTGTCAGGTAGCGGTCGTCGATGAGAATGCCGGTTGTTGTCCATGGAGCCTCGCCCTGTGATAAGGTCAGTAGATGCACTGGACCTGTGTGTGGGAGATGTGTGTACCTTGGAGATGGTGGTGGGCAGATCGAAGCGGTGACAGAACTTCTCGACCTCCGGTGCCCGGTGCAAGTGCTTCGCTGATGCTGGTGATGTTGGTGGAAAAGTATAATCGATTGTTGTCGCGAGTATCAAGCAACGTCTTGGTGTGGTTGAGCAGTGATGAGAGGTTGGCGACAGCCTCTCCCAGGAGCAAAGCCAGGGCAAGACAGCAGTGGGCCATTGCGTTTGCAGATTCAGTAGTTGTTCGGTGTGAGAATGGTTAGAGGCCGTGAGATAAGGATGTCTGGCTAGATATGTTACGCAAGTAGACAAATAATGTCTCAAGAAAATCCCAATGTCTCGCCACGTTTGCTCGTAGCATCGTCTGACCAGCCCTTTTGCACTGCTTCTGCAATCATTAGGCACTTCCTATGTGATACTTCGCCTGATACCACCCGTCTTGAGGCTTCAAAGCAATGGTACCGTGCATCCAGTGGCCATCTCACCACTCCAATTGAACCCAAAAGCCTAGTATGGCTCTCAACCCAGGCTGAAACCCCCTTGCACGAACTGATGAACCCTGCAACAGCCAAGCCATATCTGCCTGTGCATACCTCGAGACCCCATGTGAGTCGGCAGAGCCCTCATGCCTGTCCGTGGGCGTCTGGCTCGTGCTGTGCGGGATACCTTTTGATCACTGGGGGCAGAACAACCCATGAGAGGAGTCATCCTCACCCTCCATGTCGATACCCTCGTCAATGGCCACTTGAATTGTAGCTTCACTTCCCTGCTCGACCTCGCCGCCTTGGATCGTATATGCGAAGAATTCGACCTTTTTCGACTCCCGCATTGCTCTAGGATCGATCTTGATTCGCTTGACGAGATTGTCACGGCCATTTGTGGACCCATCAAGGCGAAGGCAGAAGGGCTTGAAGTCGAGCGAGCGGTCAGACCTCATGACCTCTGGTATGGTCAATGGTGAAATTGCCCTCTTGCGTTTCGTGTCGATATGCTTTAGGAGAGTCCCAAGGGAGACCAAGAAGGCTTTTGTGAAGTCGCCGGCGTTCTCGATTCTGTTGCCGAACGTGTCTCTCAATTGTCCACCGTTTGCCACAATCTCGATGCTGCCGGGTAGCCTATCCCACTTCTCCTTGAATCGAGAAGGAAGATCGCAGTCTAGCAGCATCAAACAGTCAACGCCAGCTCGGTTGATCATCGTGATCAGATTGTATGCATTGACGGGCGCACGGGGGTAGCCATCTAAGCTCCTAAATCTTGTCAGTGACAAGTCCATTATTCCAGGAAACCAAGACTTACCATGAATAGTCGATTCCATTGTTGCCTGCCCTTCCATGATAGTACACGATAATTAGATCGTTGGCGCCCTTGCCTTCAAGCTCTGATTTCCAGTATCGGAAGAAGGCGGCAGGTCTGCTACCCTTGGGAAGGTTGATGCCTTTGACCTTGTAGTCTGTCATACCCTCGAAGAACCTACGAACCCATCCGCATTTCTTCGCGTGCTCCGTCAGAGTGATTTCGCCGCAGATGTCGGAGATGTCGTCGTTGGCGACGCTGCCACCGTTTGGTTCCACGTCGTCCACAATGTAGACGGTGCCGCTGCTGTACACAGAGTGCGGGTAGAGATCGGCTGGACTAGGCATGTCGGTCGAGGTTGCAGTCGCCCTGGTGAGTGGAGCAAGATGTGAAGTTCCTCAATCCTGGGTGGATAGACTTGCTGGCAAAGCCTGGTGGACGCTAATCTCTGGAAGTTGGAGAGCTGACGAGCTCTTTCCTGTATGGTGTGATGCTGAAGTATCGGCCACAAGTAGGCAGATGTAAGCTGGCAATCATCAGTACCCTGCTCTTGAGCTTGTTGTTTCAGGTATTAAGGGGGAGAAGCAAAGGTGCTAGGCAGACACTTCAATCACCGTGTGAACCGCCATTTTGCTCACGTCACCGCTGTCGACTTACCTGAATTCTCCTTTAGCTGGTCGAAGCTTCTCAGATCCCACCCCATCTGCTACGGCCAAGGCGGGAAGCTGGTTCGTGTGCCTTTGGTGTTGGAGAGCGGTCGCTGTGCCGATGCTCGAGTCGGAGTGGCAAGTCGAAGCTATATGAAGCTGTTTGCAAGAGCAGTAGTGAGGCTTTAGAAGTCTGTGGAGTAGTGGTTATGTTGTTGCTCGAAGAGGAGGTGGGTGGAGTGATGATGGTTGAAGAGGTAGCTGAGAAAGTGGAGTGACCCGCAGACTGCACTGAGGTGGTGTGTGGTGAGGGCTGCTTCGGTTGTTTGAGGTAGCAAGAGAGAAGTTGCTATCGAGTGGTTCGTATTGGAAGAGTGTGGGTGTGATGTAAAGCAAGTGGAATGGAAGCTCGATTGGCCAGTTCAGTAGCCGTCACGTGTAGGTGACCTTGTCTCAAAGCGAAGTGAAGTTTGCTATGACGTGTATCGAATAGTGAAGTAGAGGTTGCTGAAAGTGAACTGACTTGAACGTATATAAGAAGAGACAGACGTGCTCACCGCAACGACCAAGCCCGAATACCATCTCGTGAGACAAACATGGTGTGAGCATGCGCTGGAAGCCATAATGGACAGCGTGGGCCCTGCGGTAGTAGCACCCTTGGTTCCTAGTATGAGAAACCGTCCGCCGAACCAACCTAGTGAACACCTACCTCTTGGTTCCTCCGATTCGTATGACACAGGCCTGCCGTCTCTGCTTCAAAGCTCCCAGCGCAACGCCCAAAGATCGACCTGGAGATGATGGCAGCCTTAGAGCTATCGGGGAGAGCCATATCTTTGGACTCTGCTCATATCGAGCACGGTGTGGAGTGAGCCAGGACTGCCGAGACGCCAGAAGGTGCGCCAGAGCTCTCCTGTTCTAGGATGTCGCCAGCGTACAATTTTCTATTCCAGTTGTCGAGCAGACGCCGAGAAGACAATGGATCATGGTGGACGGTGAGGTGAAAGAATCGGTTTCCAGGAGAGGAGGTCCAAAGCCAGTGCGGTCCAAGCGTTGGATCGACGTCACCTCTTCCTGACGCTGACACCAGACACCTTCACAACTATTCCATCCTTTCCACTCGAGCATGCGAACCAACGTTGGAATACATGTCGTCGTTGCCGTCTCGCCGAAGAATGCTGCAACATAGCCGGGGAACCTGATAGCCTTGTCCACACTGGAGGTCTCCAGCACGACGTCCTCAGCTTGCCCAATCGCAGACTCCAGGAAGGCCACGCGCAGCAGCTTTACAGGGCTGCAGAGGCCGGCATGCTCGGCGTCATGCCCACGGTGTTGGACAACGTCCCCGTCACGCACGCAGTCGTCAAGATGCCTTCTGCGCGAGGTACTGTACTGCTGGGCAAAGCAAGTGCTTGCTTGGGAGGCTTGCTCATGTCTCTGCACAGCCTTGACTCCCTCTTCGAGTGCGTTATTTTCCACCTTGACGTGTAGCTGTCACTGCCTGTCAGGCGACGTCCGAGAGCATGAGGCATAGAACTATATGTACATCAAGCAATCATGGCCTAAGCAAGACGTACAAGCGTCCCTCCAACATAAACCAAAGCAGTCGTAGGCACCTTCAGCAACATTCCTTGCGAGGCTTTCCAGCAACATAGCAACCATCATGGCTTTCCAACCACTTTCAGCTGGGGATATCCTTATGCTGAGCCAACAGGTACTCATGGCCAGAACTTCTGCTTTGGTCCAGGCCACTACTGACCATTGTAGGCGTGGAGGGTAGGACGCGCCTTCACGAAAGGCAAAAGCAGCGCGCCAGCTCAGTTCGCGGAAGTCGAGCGGGAGGCAAATGGTTTGAGCGACGCACTGAAGATTACTGCCGAAACGCTGCACGACGATGGCAGCATTCTCGCCAGAGCAGAGCACGAGACTCGAATCGCTGTCAACGCGATACTGGAGAGTGCGGCTCGAACTCTGGGCGACATGGAGTCCTTCGTTGATCGATACCAGGTCGTCCGCCAAAGACCGACCAGTGGTGGATTTGTTGTTGAGAAAACCTGGAGCGAGGTCATCGTGGCCAACTATCGGACGTTCAAGTGGACGACCGAAGGCGGAAACCTCACAGATCTTCGCAACATGCTGCAGATGCATACCAACACCCTCTCACTCACGATGCAGGCCTTACAGTCACGCTCCCTGGCCAGACTCGAGCGTGCGGTTCTGCCCATTGCCGAAAACATCAACAGCATACATGAGCGTGTCAACGGTGACCTCGGCGACAAGATTGATGATCTCCACCACATAATCATGGCTATTGCTAACAGCACTCCTTCCCTGGTGGCGCGGGACCGGGCGGTGGAGCTGCCTACGTTCGATATGGACCAGGAACACGACGCTGTGGCTTCCCTGCCATCGCGACAGATTCTACTTACCGATCGAAGCCCGCGCGACTCTGTTCAGTCGACATCAACATATACTTATCCCCAGCGGAGGAGTGAAGGGAATCGTGCCTCTAGTATGGATTGTGCCTCCGAGAACGGACGGTCTTTGGAAGCGCGCCGCTCCACCGGTAGAGCGCGCACCGACAAATGCGGGCAGTATGACACAGTATCGCAACCATCCCCAACTTCACCGCGCAGAATCTCGAATTCTTCAAGGCGAGAATCAACATCGTTACCGACCCTTCGTCAAGGTACTGAGGACCCGGACCTCCAATCTGGTAGCCCCCGCAGTACGCATTCCCGTCGAGTATTGTACGACACGGCAATGTCGCCCGTCTCGCCCCGAAGAACAGAATCGTGGCGGTCTTCCAGCACTCACGCTCTCTTGCCTCCGCCAGCGCTTTCGTGGAGTCCTACTCGTCAGGACCACGTACCAGCCACCCCTTCTTCAGTGTTCACACAAGGCCAACGCCAGCAGAGCGACAGCAGACCGGACGACAGGCAGTCCCGACTACCTTTGGCAAAGTCCGCAAGAGCAGACTCACCAATCACTCCAGCGCTCTCAAGCTTGCAATTGTTCGAGAAATCGCTCTTCTGCAACGCAGCCATCTTGTGTGACGTGAGATGCTCTGTAATCGAGTACGCACAAACTCTACCCGACGAACCAGATCCGCGGTATAACATTGAGATGGTCGAAGCGTGTCAGGACGCCAGAATCGTCGTCATTCGCAAACGTGAAAACCGGGAACACGGCGGAACAAGGCTCGCAACATCTATATGGGCGTTGTCTGACGACGGGACTATTCGATGTCAACAGAAATTGTCAGAAATCGCAGATACCGTCCCTTACTGCTCCTACTTCCAGCCGGAAAAAGTCTCGATCGGCGATGCGGAGATGTGTCTCCGCTTTCATGGCCTGAACTGGACCGACATGGCGAAGCAGGACGTCAAGACGAATTGGGTTAACTACATCCTGGAATCTGAGAACGATGCCACCTTGTTCCAATCTGCTGTATTCGGCAGACAACTTCTCGGCAGCTTCCGCACCACGAAGACGATTGTCCTCCGCCAAGGACTCATGGGCACCTTCGCTTTCGAAGAACAGTTCGCCAACATCGAGACACTTCGTCTATGGGAAGACGACGGCGTCGCAACTCCAGGCGCCCAAGGCGGGGTCATGGCGCTCATGCACATCTCCTCCAACTTCGGCGAAGGCTGGGCGAGGTGGTGGATGAATAGCACCAAGCAGCAAGTCCATGTGAAAGGCGAGGGCTTCAAATGCGCTCGTCTGAAGGGTATAGATGTGACTGTCGTGAAGCCTGGGATCAGCATTGATGCGGCAGACCGGATACGGCGCCTCAGCAGTGCTGCGAATGCTCTGCAGCGGATGGACACGAAGGACAGTCTCGCCGCGCCGCAGGTCACGATGAAGCGGCGTCCGGTGAAGAAGGTTACCGGAGTGAGGATTGAATTTAGAGACGACGGGGAGAGGCGAAGATTCGTTGAGGCGAGCGGGCGGCTGCAAGAGAGGTTGCTTCCACTGCCTGATCTGTAGATTCTCCTGGTGAGGCTGAAAGGTCTCAGTGTACGATGGATGATGTTGCGGTACGAGTGCAATTTGCGAGTTGTTGCCCTTTCGAGCGTGTTCTCTATTTATCCATCTACAACACGAGGTGAGGATTCTGTGGCCGTCCTATACGAAAGGTGATGCGACAACAATACGGTTTGTTGGTGACAGCACTACGATATGCAGGTACGCGTGCCGTTGCAATGTTGTCCCGAAAGTGGAGCATGATGAGGTCGCATCTAGAAACTCCAAGAAACCTATCCTCGCTATACTATCCGGTACCCGAACGAGCAGACCACCCGGCGCATCGGGTAGATGCATGGGCGCCATGTGCTGCAGAGACTGGCTGACCGCATCGAATCAATAGTTTGGAGTTTATTGCTATTTTTACCTTTGCGAGACCGAATGTTTCGAGAGTCGAGAAGGCCACCTCTCTCGCAATGTTTCGAAGACATAACCGCAACAAGTCTTTGTTGTCCATCCAAAACAATCGGGACAATGTCTTTGAGACCGCCAATCTATCTGTGATCGACGGCGGCGCGTCGATCTGGACGAACTGAATCGTCTACACGCGAGGCGAGCTCGCGAACGATCCCCTGAACGCTGGGCACGCCACCAGAAGTCAGAAGTCAGCCCAGTGGCGGGCTTCAGAGCTGACGCCGAGCGACTCCTCGGATGGGGGTGGACCGCGTGGTTCAGACCATCCGACCTCGTGTTCTCCAAGCGCTGCAAGTCTGGCACCCAATCGCCGTCTCGGCCTTTATAACGATGGTTCAGAGCTGCATCCGATTGTCTCGTAACGTAAACGGCGAGGCGGCTTGGCCTCCCTAGTCTCGCTATAACTATACACACCCACCTGCTGGTCCGGTAAGAATCTGTTTGTCGCAAAGCACTTTTCCTTGGTCTACCACATTCGCTATTCTACTACACTGTTAATATTTCAATCATGAAGCTTCTTTCATTCGTTACTGGCCTTGTGGCCTTGAGCACTTCCGTCTCAGCACTCAGCGTTCCTTCGGTTGAAGATGGTGTGGCCGTCGCAGACCACGCGCTTGAGAAGAGAGCCTTCCTCCCGGTCGTTGGAGTTCCAGGAGCCACTCGCCCTCGTCTGGAGATCCGCCAGTTGCAACAGAAGACCAATCAATGGACCCTGTTCCTCCTTGCCATGAAGCAAATGCAGAACAAGCGGCAGACGTTGAAGAACTCCTTCTACCAGATCGCCGGCATCCACGGTGTCCCACGGACCAGCTGGGACGCCGTCGGACAGTGCAGCACTTGCAGCGCTGATGGCTACTGCCCGCACGACTCCATCCTCTTCCTGGGATGGCACCGCGCCTACGTTGCTCTCTTCGAGCAGGAATTGGTGAAGGTGGCCAAGAACATTGCCAAGAAGTACCCTACTTCGACACGCGCCGATATGCAAAGTGCAGCAAGCACTCTCCGTCTTCCTTTCTGGGATTGGGCGGCACATGCACCCAGTGGTGGCCCGGTCATGCCAACGGCGATGACTCAGGCTCAGGTCACTGTCCAAGGACCAACGGGCAGCCAGACTTTCGCCAACCCTCTGCACCACCATACATTCAAGAACCCGGGTCAACTGAGGTACACTCCGTTCAACCAGTGGAAGGTATGAATCTGTCATCACTCAGCGATGTTGATTGCGTCTCTGACATTGACATACAGAACACCCTGAGGTGGCCCACGTCCAGTGCTGTCGACGCAACCAGCAACGAGCAGAGCGCTATCAATGCTCTCAACAACATCCGCGGCAACATGCAGGATCAGGTCTACAACATGTTCAGCACGTGTGACGAGTTTGTTGAGGTGGGCAGCGATGCGGCTGGACAGAGCTCGGTCAAGTGCTCCAACAGCATTGAGAACATCCACAACACCATTCACACCAACACTGGTGGGCCAAGGAACAGCAACAGCCCCGGTGGACACATGACCATCCTCGCAACTGCAGCATTCGATCCAGCCTTCTGGCTCCACCACTGCAACGTCGACCGCCTCTTTGCCATGTGGCAGGCTATGTACCCGGACAGCTACAGCGGCTCGCAGGTGGCTCCTCACAACACCTGGACTGTCGCCAAAGGCTCGACCCAGAACCTCAACTCTGCTTTGACTCCGTTCCACAAGAACGCTGCGGGCGACTTCTTGACTACCAACGATGTGAGGGACACCAAGACCTTCCACTACACCTACCCGGAGTTCGCCAACACCGCGGGCACCAAGGCAGCTATTGCCAGCATCATTAACAAGCTGTACGGGCCACAGGCCACCGCACCTGCTGGCACGACCAAGCGTGATGCTGCTCCTGAACCACAGGTTGAGGAGGCGTCGTCCACAGCTGCCACCAGCGCTACGTCAACTTCTACATCAACCGCCTCCTCCCTCTCTTCCTCCGCATCCGCGTCCGCATCCGCCACCGTCGACGCCACCCCCTTCAAAGCCAACAACGGCTCTCTCTACCAATACGTCGCCAACATCGCCACCAACCGCTACGCCCTTGGCGGCTCCTACAACATCTACCTCTTCGACTCGGCTCCCGCCAGCGAAGACCCCACGACCTGGGTCTTTGACGCCAATCTCATCGGTCCCATGGGTGTTTTGGCGCAGCCCGGCATGACCGGTGACTTTGTTGCTGTCGGCTCTGTGCCTCTGACCCGCACGCTCCAGGACCAGGTCACTGGTGGCACTCTGGGAGATCTCTCGACTGAGAGTGTGGTGCCGTACCTCACGAAGAGCCTTGTGTGGCGCATTGCAGGTCCGGATGGTGCTGAGGTGGACCCGAACTCGATCTCGGACTTTGAGATCTCGGTGTGGGCTTCTACTGCCACGCCGCCAACGGAGTACGAGCTGCCGGTGTGGTCGCAGTTCATTCCGCTTGCTGAGATTACGAAGAAGAAGGAAGGCGGAGCGACGGTTCAGTCGATTGAGCAGCCGCCAGCATACATGTAGTTGCGAAGATTGTAGAATAACTGTATGTACAGATATGTTGAAAATGATCAATAATGTCAATCACGTGACTGCATTAGTCAGGCGGTTTGGCGACGCCCACCTCACACCACAGCATCTGCGAGGCCGCGTCTTCCCTTCCCATTACTCGATATAGTCGCCTTCGTACGCGCACCGGACCTTTCAATGCGCCATATCTGATGGACTCCGGTCTTCCCATTCAACAATATGAGCGCGGCCAGGTTGTTCTGAGTACTCCTGCCTTTGAGATACGCACTTCTCGCGACGCGTAAGAATTCTGCTGCAGCGACACGTACCCACAACACCACTTCCACTTTGGCTTCGATGGCCACAGCTCTGCTTCTAGTGAAACATCCTCCACAATGAGAATTTCAAAGCAATCGTGGCGCCATGGCTTTGGATACAATGAGTAGAGACAATTGACTCTACTTGGCAGAAGCAGAGCAATGCTTGGTGTTGAGCATTTGGGCATAACATGGACCGATGAGCCACGCAAGGTAAAGTGGAATACATGGCTTCAAGACTCTACCTGCTGCTGGTAGGTATTGGGACGACTCTCCTCATCCTCAGTCTCCTTCCCACCTCACTACCACAACTAGCTGGCTTCCATCACGTCCATCGTGAGAACCTAATACCAAGCTCAGCATACGTGGAGACCGTCGACCCTGGAGATGGGAAGGCATGGCCGTATCGTGTATTCAAATCGTCACCGATACATCCTCCAACCTTGAACACAACTGGAAATGGTCGACCATTAGCCGACGGCTACATCTTTGAAAATAGAAACTCGTTCATAGGGTACGGTGAGCTGCCCATTACAGCCGAGTTTGGCCCAGGAGGTGATAGCAACGATTTCCGATGGTAAGCACGCTTTGGGCTGGACGGATATGTGCACAGCTTCCGTGCGTTCAAGCATGTTTGGCGGGCGACTCCGGGGTCATGGGGACCGATCCTGGTCGAAGAGATGGTCGAGACGGATAAGAAGGATATCAAAGGGAGTAAGATCCGGAGCTACGTTAGCTGGAACGGGGCTACTGAAGTCTCGGGATGGAATTTGTACACCGGTATCGACGAGGATACTCTGCGAAGACATGGTTGGGCTCATAAGCAGGGCTTTAAGACCATTCCCAAGACTCCTAAGCCAGCTAGAGGGTGTATACAGCTTGGGGCCATAATGGTGGGAGACGAGGACAGACGATCGAATGTCGTGTGTGTCTGAGTTCTGGTAGCCATATGAATCGTAGCACAGGACTGCACGTTCTCGTTCTCATGACGCTCCTATGATCGTACTGCTTGGCCCATTATTATATGCACCATCAGCGTCTGACAGCCGGTAGATTTTCAGCCTCGAAACCCATGTGAGGTCTGCCAAAAGATAATGGACGGTCACTGCGAGCACTCTCTCCTGACACTTTTCTATACTTTTCCGAACCCATGCTGGAAGCGCTGCCACCTCTCACTAATGTCCAGACATATGCATGTGCTGTGCATCCACTACGAACGCCAACTGCCACCTGTCATTCATGGTGTCTCAACCGCGAACGCCCTCTGAGGCCGATCACATGCCAGTCATATCCTCCAAAGAAAGAAGACTTTTGACAGCGGCTTGGAGCCTCGCAGTCCCGCGAACGAGGATTGTCTGCATGGGGAAGATGAACCACACCTCTCTGATACCAGCGCAGCAGGACCCTCATGGCATCAAATATGTCTGTCTTCTGGCCATCAACTAGCACACTCCCGAAGCCATTGACTATCGTTCACCATCCTGATGACCGCTTCAGCTCACCCACGCATTTACTTGATCCGCCGCCAGGCCTCCGACCAGGAGCCCACCGTCCTTCGCGTCTGCGCTGCCCAAGAGCAATTCAACCTCTACGTCCCTACCGTCGCCCTCACCTTCGCATCTAGTTCTTCTGCTCTCCGCTCTGCGCGTTGATTTCATTCGCGTGCATGCATCCATTTTCATGGGAGACGCGCTCTATGATACGCATTATAATCCGCATAATCTTTCGAGCCTCACGTTCCACCTCACCGTCGTTACCGGAAGCGGTTAGCGCAGCAGAAGCGGTCTGGACCCTCTCTCACTTGAACACCACGTTCTCAAACGTATCTTCGAGCGCAATGGTTCTAAAGGCATGCCATGCGATAACGAGACACGAGAAGATGAGAGTAGGCGAGCAAGATATTTTGCCCTCGACTTTGACCGCCGATCGCACCGAGTGGCAGGCGTAAGCGTAGGCAAGGGCTTCGCATGGATCAGTGAGCGACACCAGCGCTCACTAGCACTCCCCTAACCGCAAATCCAGACATCCACTGACCAGAAGCTTGCTCACAAGAATAGTGCACTCGTGTGGCTCATGTTGAGTCTTTCATTGAATTGGGATGACTCAGTCCCATCGTGGAGATGATTTGCCTTCGGCATCACGTCTGCACGCGAGCGTCCCCGCTCTCACTCCTCATATGACCACGAGATCGACATGCGTGAAGACGACATGCCGGATCGCCTCTCCAACTTCCCGACTGGCATACAACCACATCACTCCAGGTACAGTACCACAATATCTCTCTTCCCCATTGAGCGCACTCTATTGCTTCCCAGTTGGCACAACGAAACAATGATTTCTCTACGCCTTTCACTCCTCGTCTTTACCGCCATTTCCTTCTCAGTCGCCAGTCCGTGTTGGCAGGGAGTCGCATGCACCGGCCCAACCAAAGCGGCGTTTCCGGGTCCGTGGGAAAAGAACATTTTCTCGCCATCTTCCCGCAATGTCGAGCCCCAGCAGTCGTTCCCACTTGAGGACATTCATAAGGCAACAAGCTACCCAAGCCCTCAAAATCTGCACAAGAATGCCAGTGCTGTTGTGTATGATTTCGGCAAGGCTGTGGGTGGCATCGCAACCATCAAATACAGCACCACTGGCGATGCAGGACGTCTTGGACTGGCCTTCTCTGAAGCTAAGGACTGGATAGGCTTGGCCAGCGACTCGTCAAACGGCCCATTTGCTCACGGCGTGGGAGATCAGGCCTGTGGCGATGGCGCAATATACGATTCGTTCTCCAGCTCTGGCCAACACAGCTTCACCATGGAGCTGCAGCATCTGCGAGGAAGCTTCAGGTACCTCACAGCTTTCCTCTTGACAAACGGTACAACCTCGCTCTCTATCTCAGCCGTAGAAGTTGAGATCGCATTCGCCCCTACATGGCCGAACCTCCAAGCATACCAGGGCTACTTCCACTGTTCTGACGATGAGCTCAACCGAATCTGGCTCGCTGGGGCTTACACGCTGCAAACAAACATCGCACCGAGCGATTGCGGTCGATGGTGGGATCCTCCGATAGAAACTGGATGGGCAAACAACGCCACCCTTTCCAACGGAAGCAGCGCTATCGTCGATGGCGCAAAGAGAGATCGGACAATCTGGCCCGGAGACATGGGCGTGGCTGTAGGAGCAGCTTTCTACAGTCTCGGCGATCTCGAGTCTGTGGTAAACGCCCTAAATGGCGTGTACGACCTCCAGGCGCCAACCGGGGAGCTGCCGCGAGCAGCACTGCCACTGATTTCTACCGGCGGAGACGCCTACCATTGCTGGGGCATGATCGGGGTGTACAACTATGTTCTGTACACCGACGACTTGGCTTTCCTCAACCGACGTTGGAAAGGGTATCAGAAGGCTATGGAGTACATATATGCAAAAGTTTTTCCGGAATCAGGCTTGTTGAACGTCACCGGAACTGGAGACTGGGCGCGTCTGAATAGCTATGGAACTTATAGTGAGGCGAATGTGATACTACACAGGACCTTGACGACGGCAGCCGAGCTTGCAGGATGGATGGGAGATGTTGACCTGCAGACCACCTACGCGAAGCGTGCTACGCAGCTCAAGCGCAACATCCTGCACCACTTCTACGACGATTCGTACGGGGCCTTCCGCGACAATCTCACAAGCACTTCTGTCTATCCACAAGATGCAAACAGTATGGCCATAGCTCTTGGGCTCCTTTCTCCCACATCGGAACGCTCCTCATCTGTCTCGGAGAGACTTACAGGCAACTGGACACCCTTCGGCGCGGAGACACCCGAGCTCCCCAACAACATCAGCCCCTTCATATCTTCCTTCGAGATACAAGCACACTTCCTCGCTGGCGCCCCTGATCGTGCTCTGGAGCTCATCCGCCGCAGCTGGGGCTGGTATCTGGCGAACCCGAACGGCACAGAGTCGACTCTTATAGAAGGCTACTTGACCAACGGCTCTTTTGGCTACAGAAACTACCAAGGCTACGAATGGGACAGCTCGTACACATCACACGCTCACGGGTGGTCTACAGGCCCCACCAGTGCTTTGACGGAGTATGTGCTGGGTCTGTCTGTCACTGGAAGAGCCGGCAGTGAATGGAGACTCGCTCCCCAGTTTGGTGATCTTAATTTTGCTGAGGGGGGATTCACGACAGGCCTAGGCAAGTTCTCTGCCAAATGGAGAGTCAGGGATGATGGGTACGAGCTGGAGTGGTGTGTGCCGAAAGGGACGAAAGGTGTTGTACTGTTACCTGGACTGCAGGCTGGGAGTGATGCCGTTGTGACTATGAATGGGAAGAAGACGGAAGTGCCTGATCACAAAATAAGACTTGGGGGTGGCAAGAAGAACAGACTTGTAGTTAAGAGGGTTATGTAGCGGTGGGCTTTCGTAGCAAACGAAGCTCTCAAATCTCCCAACTCAGCGTCGTGAACAGAATCATCAAGCTCGGGGCGGTACAGCCGCTTCCATTTGCCGGTCCAGCCCCGTTGGGCAACCTCGCTTCCCGTCACTCGCAATGTGATTAAAACCTACTTCATCACATGCAGACGGATCATAGCTGCAACAATCCACCCTCGTTGTAGATTGCACATAGACCGTTACGCTTTAGCTTCCGGCGGACCAGGATGGCAGGCGAAATATTCTATGAACCCGGGAAGACTCCTCATGGGCTTCCACGAGATCCTTATAAAGTACTGTCTCCAAAATGCATGCCACATCGCTTACTAACACTATATCAGTCCTGCGTTGTCCCTCGACCCATCGGCTGGATCTCCTCGCGCTCTCGGCACGGTGTTCACAACCTCGCACCATACAGTCAATTCAACAATCTTACCTTTGACCCGCCATACATCATGTTCAGCGCGAATCAGGACATGAACCGGGAGCGCAAGGACAGCGTCAACAACATCGAAGACACGGGAGAATTCTGCTGGAACGTTGCCACGTGGGATCTACGGGAGGCAGTCAACGCGAGCGCGGAATGGCTGGGTCCGGAGGTGGATGAGTTTGAGCGGGTAGGTGTGGAGAAGGAGATGGGGCAGTTGGTGAATGTGCCGATGGTGAAGCGGAGTCCGATCAAGTTCGAGTGCAAGTACTACACGACTCTTCGGCTGCCTGGGAATCCTCCGATGGGGACTGTCGATGTTGTTGTTGGAAGAGTCATTGGGGTGCATATCAACAAGGAGGTCTTGACGGATGGAAAGATCGATCTGGCAAAAGTCCAGCCCATTGCGAGATGCGGGTATCATGAGTATACGGTGGTCAGAGGGGAGAGTGTCTTCGAGATGATCATTCCAGGTGATCCAAAGCAGCTCGTGGGGTTAGAAGGCAACGCTGAAAGGGCCAAAGGATTGTTGAATGGTGATCCATCTGGGCCGACGGATTCGGCTCTCCCGCAGAAGGGTTGAGTGGCCGGGTCGCGACAGCTAGTTCGTAGAAGCAATCCTGCTCACTTGTCTCTGGCGAAGACGGAGCAGTCCATTCGCAAAGTCATTCGTGATTGAGTCCGCTGGTTGCGGCAGCGCCATGATATCCATGGAAGGCAGCGAGTAAACATTACTGTTGATGAATGGCGAAATGTCTCCTGGTGTCTTCAGTCCTGGTGAAGCGTCTACGGCCGACCCGTAGGAATGAGTCAGCGATGGCGCACGAGACATGAGGACGGCTTCGAAGTTGATGATCATGTAGCGGTGATTGAAGGTCGCCCTCGGGTGTTCCATACGCAGTGGTCCACAAGTCGACAGCAAGAGCGTTGCGAGACTGGAGCCGTATTGCGCGCAAACAGCTGGAGGTATCGCTGCGATAAGTGAGCCATGCTAGGCACAATCGGGACCAATGATCCAGCCTTGCGGTCCTTGTGTGGGTTGCCATTGCATGTGGAAGGTTGTCGAGAGCGTTCCTGGTGTGAGGTGTAGAAAGGAATGCGCGCCAATCAAATCGCAAGCTGCAGCACGGGCTTTCCCACGTCGTTGCGGGTTGTCCATTCCAACTCTCAGCTGTCTTCCACATGCCTCGACCACAGGGCGCTGACAACGCTGCCATAGTTCCTCGAATGCGCTATCAACGGGTGGTTCAAACCTAGTGATACTGTTACCTGCGATGAGGATCGTGATGCACGTTCTCGTTGGCTCAAAAACGTCTTGCTCAACGCGACCCTTTTGTGTCAGCATCGGGTGACTCTCGCAAGCATCAAATGTCTCCCATGCCTCGCCCACCTTCGTTTCTTCTCTCCGTCCTCTCGACGAACAAACGAACATGATATAGCTCGTCTGGAGAGCCAAACGGGCTCGTTGGGCTCGCAAAGCAAGTCGCGCATCAAGCTGAGATCCAGCACAATGGCACCGACGATGACCATTGAAAGGCCGCCGAAGACGCAAACGTCGCCCTCCTCGGACTTCCCTGCCAGCTTGGTAGGCAAGAAGGTCCTACTCGCCACAGAATCGCTTGGTCCCGTCAATGGCGTTTCCAGAACGACACAGAGTCTTGTGGACTACCTCCGCAACAACGGTGTACTTGTTGCGACGTGCGCACCTTATTACAAAGGCCAGCCGATCAACAGCAATGAGGTGTGGCGAGATCGTAGTCCCATCGTCAACAAAGACTGGGTGCGTGAAATTGAGAAGAAATCCTCGTCGCTTGGATCGAGAGCTCTCGGTGGAGCCTGGCTGTGGCATCACGAACGAGACGAACAGTATCAGCTGCCGCATACACGGGCGACCAGTCAGGCTCCGTCCCAGTCGGCGAGGACACCAATCCTGACCCGCAGCAAGCGTGGCCATGGTAATAAAGGGAAGTTGGAGCCATCGAACCTCAGCCGACAGAATCCAGAGTTTCGTCTCCAGGGGTATCCGTTGCCGTACAATCCAGATTTGACTGTGGCATATCCGTTCCGGCTCGGCGTGGTCTACGAGAAGACTTTCAAACCCGACATCATCTATCTCGCAAGTCCGGCTTCCGTCGGCTTCCAGTTTTTGGTCCAGCTTGGCCAGCTTGATCATCCACCGCCAACGCTGTTGAACTTTCAGACCGACCTTTCTGCATACAGCACAATCTTGTTCGCACCTCCCATCGATCGATACGCGGTCTTCCTTCTTCAAATAGTCCAGGGACATCTCTTCAGGATGGTCGCGGTCCAGACCATCTTCTATCCATCAGCATATGTTCGCAAATACATGGAAGGCGCCGGCGCTCCTGCGCATAAGATGGTCCACCTTGGTCGAGGCGTTGACACTGACTTGTTCAATCCTGGACGACGGGATGAGGCCTACCGGAAAGAAATCGCTCCGAACGGCGAGATCATCTTCTGTTGCATTTCTCGATTAGCTCCCGAGAAAGGCTTCGAGTTTCTTGCTCAGACGGCATATCAACTCAAAGAAAGCGGGCTCGCGTTCAAGTTGCTGATAGTGGGTGGTAACAAAAACCCTACCGTCGATGGAGAAGTCCGCAACTATTTCAAAGACCTGTCAGACCACGTCATCTTTACGGGGTTTCTGCGTGGGACATTTCTAGCCCGTGCATATGCCAGCGCAGACGTCTTCTTGCACTGCTCGATTACCGAGACCTTCGGGCTGGTTGTGCTCGAGTCCATGGCTTCTGGCGTGCCGGTCATCGCCCGAGATGAGGGAGGGCCGTCGGAGACCGTGAAGAATGGTGCATCTGGCTACCTCGTGGCGCCACATGACCGAGATACTTTCGTCAAGTATGCACATCAACTGGCTAATGACACTGCTCTCCGCGCGCACATGGCCGTCAAGGCCCGGCAGCAAGCGCTCGACACCACCTGGGACAAGATCAACAACCAGGTAGCTCTGCAGTTGGCGCGGTCTGTTGAAGAAGCCGGTGCAAGCCAGCAGGGTATCTACGGCTCTTGGGTGGGAATGATGAGGGTGTATGTGGCGGTGGGTATTGTTTGGGTCTTCTGGTTCATTGCGGTGGTGCCCTTGCTGCTCTGCGGGTTTGTTCACGGGTTGTTCAGGTGACACGAGCAGTATTGCGCGTATATGTTGGGGACGGTCGGGGGTGATCTGCAGTTCAAGTACTCATAAAGGAAACACAGCACATTGGTCGTGATGTCTGCTCCTTCGGCAACGGACGGGATGCCTTAGACCGGGATTGGAAAGGTCCCGCTTGGCAGGCCGTGCTTTGTTTGTACCTCCCCTCGCTCAGGGCGTTCCATCTGAACTGTCCCCAGCGATCATGTGTGCATTTCAGCTTCACGACTACGAGGACGAGCGTTGAGGTCTGACGTAGGGGTTATTCGATACGCCTGCTACACTATAGCCGCCCACACCACTCCGAACGAGCCAGTATCAAAGTCCCGGGACCAGACACCAGGCCATTACAATCCTCCACCACCACTCCGCATAAGGCAGTGTCTACGTCGCAAGACCAGACACCAGGCCATGATCCTCCACCACCACTCCGCGTAAGCCAGTGTCTACGTCGCAAGACCAGACACCAGGCCATGATCCTCCTCCAGTCCACTCCGACCAAGTCAGTATCAGATTCGTGAGACCAGATGCCATACCAGGCAGAATGATGACATCGCTCTGACCGAGCCAGTATTCAAGTCGCAAGACCAAATACCATGGCTCGTCAAGTCTAACCCGCTTCATAACTTGCCATCGCTGCTGCCATGAGGCATTGTCCAAGCAGGACACCGGGCCTCCGCATCAACCTCGAGGGTCCGGTATCGGACTGAGGGACATTTCCTCCTCAGCATCCCAGAGGTCTTGGCGCCTCTGACTGCGGCCTATTACAGGCGGACCAGACCCAGGCTCTCGATCAGCATCCCAAAATTCTTGGTGCCTCTGATTGTGGCCCATTATAGGCTGGATGGCACCCCTGTTGACTGTCCCGGTGGCCGCATAGATTAGCCGGTTGGGCCAGTGGAGAAGCTGTCCGTTCTGCCGCATGCTGAGCTCAGGCGCGTGAGATTGAGGGTCGATTTCCCGGCCTTGAGCTCCCGCCATCCATCCACTAGTCTCTGCCTCGCGTTGGATTGCTACTTGTTCCTCCCGAAGGCGCCTGACTTCCGCTTGCAACTCATTGAGATTCCTTGCCATGTCTGCAACTTCAGCGTCTTCGCTGGGCTCCCGCCTGCGCTCCCGGTTGTTCCTCATCTGACGCTGGCGCTGCTCGTCCTCGTCTATTGGCGGTTGCTGGGGATTGCCAAGACGCATGCCACCCTCCTGTTCGCGCCTGCGCGCCTCGCGCCATTTCGCCTTCCTGGCCTTCTTCTTCAGAGTCCTCGGGTTGGTGGTTTCTCCAGGTGGCGAACCTTGGCCTACAAAGTGATGCATTCCTGGGCCGGGATAGTGCCCGAAGTTGAACTGCGGCTGGCCGTATGAGCCAGCGGCCATGCCCATTCCTGGATGCACTTGAGGCGGTGGGTATGCCGGATACTGCGCCATTGATTGCTGAGGATGATATTGAGCCACTGGCGGCTGTGGTGGGTACTGAAACATCGGCTGCTGTGGTGGGTATTGAGCCATCGGCGGCTGTGGTGGGTATTGAACCATCGGCTGCTGTGGCGGATACTGCTGGCCATATCCTGGGGCGTTGATTGCTTGCTGATGCTGCACAGCGTTGCCCGTTCCAGATCTCTGTTGATTGACCTTCGCCAGGCTCCTCTGCCTGTCTAATTCTGCGTCTCTCTGGTATTCCTGGATTGTCTTGGTGGTGCCACTACACACGCAGCGCTGGCCACGATTCCTGACCTTGTCCTGGCATTGACTGCAAGGAGAGCCATTGATTCTCATATCACACTACGAGGTAGGTCAGCTCTCTGTTCTCGATGGTTTGGAAAGAAGCACCGCATACATCATAGTTACCGTCGACGGTTCACGGAAAGCAAATGCCCGTGAACCTGCTGTTGTACGCCATATCTCGTGTGTACTGGTTGGTAAGGTATGTCGGAAGAAAAAAGCTGGTGTACAGGAGCGCGTGAGGGAGCGCGAATGTAGTGACGTTGCCACGCGCACCACTAGCGCGTTTTCGTTTTCGAAATTCTCATATCACTGCTTCGCGTCTTCCACCTACTGCTCACCACACATCGTCCGAGTACTCTCTGCTTGCCTTTGAAGCAGCGAGCCCACCATGTCGGACAACAGACCCCCCGATGCAGTCGACCGCGAAATCGCCTTGCATCAAGCCAAAATCCAGCAATTACAGCATCAACGAGAAATCCAGCGCCAGCAACAAGCAGCGCAAGAGGCCGCAGCAGCGCAAGCAGCGCGACAAGCGGCCCAGCAATCCTATCAGCAATCCCATCAGCAACCCGCCCATCTTGACACCTACATGCAGGAATGGGTCAGGGAAGCTGCGTCCAAAGGACTGAAGCCGCCACCACGTCGGATGGTGGATGTATGCGCGCCGGACAAGAAGTGAGCGATGACCCTCTACCTACTAAAACATGCGCCATATGCTAACGCTATCAATGTAGGATCGTGCGCCTCGGAAATACAAATAAATTCTACTTCGAAGACATCGACTTCTTCGAAGACATCGAACCAGGTCTGGCCCAGCCTCAGGCCTCACCAGCAATCCCCAGCCAGACGCTGGTTCCAAAATCTCAGCAAACGCTCAGTTCTGCTGCATCGACCGCGCATACGCAGCTGGCTCTCCGTCCTGCTCCTGCCGTTGCCGCTGGGGTGAGTGACCAGTCGTCCCTCCCAATGATCATGCTTGCTGACATGTCGTGAGAAGTTCCCTTCAAATCCCACCCAATCTGACCGCAAGAGCAAATTGGCCTCCCTTGGCCCCTTGAGCAATGCCGAGCCCGCACGTGACGAGAGGCTCGTGGCCATGGGCAGGGGCTTCGCTGCCAGCCGCCAGTCTCAGCAATCTACCGACCCGCTGCCCGGCGGTACCGCCGCCGCGCCGGCACCCTCGGCACAGCAATTTCAAGATGCTAGGCGTTATGGCGAAGGCAAGCCAACGAACTTCCCGGCCAATACAAATCAGTCCCTGCAGGCTCAGCAATCTCAGCAATCTACACCAGCCAAGGCCTTTGTTTGGGACGCCAGGTACAGCAAGGGCATCGATTCCGCTGCCCTGGAGTTCAAGGAGCATGATAAGAATCAAGATGTCAAAGCTTGCTTGGTTTCTTGTCTTTGGTCGGTGGTCGCATGACCCAAAGTACTGTCTTGGTATCACCGATACTGCCAGTTGGCTTTGGTGCAGTTTGTCAGACTTCTGCTCTATACATTCGATGTAGGAGCTGGGAAGTCGGATCAGAGAGTATAGAATCAGGCAGCATGTTTCACAGCAGAGTTTGCGATCACAATGTCTTTGATACACGCATCTCCTACATCGTCGCCCGACCGTTCAATGCAAGGCTTAATCAAGTGTGACCTCCTCGCAGTGTTCCGGATACAGCCAGCGTCGTGGAGATAATGCAAAGAAATAAGGTCAGGTAGCAACATGTGCATGAGGTGTTGTTGCCCGCTTAGATCCATCGCGGTGGTCCGAGCTCAGACTCCAAAGCCTATCACGACGACAACTCATTTTCTTCTCAATCATCCATCATTGACTACACACATGAGCGTCCGGAACGATCTTTCTAAGTCTTGCTGATCTCAGTTGCAATACGATGCGTGTCCGGTAGCCGACAATAACAGTCTCAACTTCGCTATTGACACGGTCATGTTTCTCCTATTGAAGCACGAATGGGGAAGTATGATTTCAGAGCCACGACGTGCCACGAGGCATGTGCTGGTATCAAGGCACGTCGAGCCACCTCTCTCTGCTACTCTTCCACCATGAGACATGGCTCTAGAGCCCTTCTCCAGGTGGGCCATGTCCCTGCACTGTTGTCACCACGAACTCTGTATTTACCCTGGACACCATTGAGGACCTCTCTTATTGACGGCGACGCTCATTGATGGCGGCCTATTGACTGTTCTGCTATTGCTACACCTCAGGAGTTGTACATGTGCTGCAGCTTCCTATCTTCTTGCACTTGTTCTGCTTGCTGTCGTTTCGTTCTTCTCCAAGATCAATTGCTTCCCAGTATCACGGAGTCTGATATCGAAAGAACGAAGCGAGCATACAAATCAAGAGCGGAGACGACCTCTTGCACCATCGATACTCAGTCATAGAACACCATGGCAGTCGTCAACCTCACAATGGCCGGAAAGCCTGCCGAATCGTCCAAAACCGCATCCACGAGCACTGGCGTCTACGCCTCCGCCGTCGCCCTGGCACTCGTCAGCTTCTTCCTCATGCTCCTCATCATACCGCCAATGTTCTGGCACGCACGCAACCGCAATATCGGAGCCACTGCCCTGGTGGCTTGGCTGATCATGCTACTGCTCTTCACCTTCACCAACGCGATCATCTGGCCCTCCGACGACATCCCCTCATGGTTCAGTGGTACCGGATACTGCGATGTCCAGATCAAGCTCCAGGTTGCGGCTCAGGTGGCCGTGCCTGCCTCGTTCGCCTGCATTCTCCGAGCATTGGCAGCGGTCATGGATACCGACCGCGCAATTTTCGTCCAGACAAAGGCGCAGAAGCAGTGGAGTGGCATCGTCGACTTGATTTGCTGCGTCGGGTTCCCATTGCTGCAGATGCTCTTGCATTACGTGGTGCAGAGTCGACGATACTACGTCTATGGCATCTCTGGCTGTGCACCGGCTGCCAGTACCAGCTGGCCATCGATTCCGATCATGATCTTACATCCGCTGCTATGGACTATTCTCGACGTCTACTTTGCAGGTGAGTACTCAGCCGTCAGGGGTTACATTAAATCCTTGAGCTAACATTGTCATCTCCAGTCTTGATCATCATCCGTCTCTACCAATACCGCCTCTCCTTCAACGCAATCCTCGCCAGCAGAAACACCAACAAATCCCGCTTCCTACGCCTCTACCTCATCTGCACCATCTGGATCCTCGGCAGCCTCCCTGTTCAATGCTATAACATGAGCGTCAACGCAGCAAGACTTGGCCGGAAGGCCTACAGCTGGAGCTACGTGCACCGGGCGGAGGCTTGGAACGAGCTCGTCATGGTTCCCAGTCATGGCGCAATCCTCTACGATCGTTGGATCTGGCTGGCTTCCGCCCTCGTAGTCTTCATCTTCTTCGGCTTTGGGCGCGACGCCATATCAACATATCGCACTGCTTTGGTCGCGCTCGGCCTGGGCAGAGTGTTCCCGAGCTTGAAGTCTGGCCCTCGTGCCGCCACTCCGGCTTCCACCAGCTCGTTCAGCAGCAAAGCGAAGATGCTCTTTAAGCGTAAGAGTTCGGCGTCCTCATTTACATCAGGCTCGCGGGGTGCGTCGGCTGTAGAGCCACTGTCGCCGAAAAGCAGGACATTTCTGGACACGATTGATGAGGCCGAGACCGCTGATGAGAAGGCCAACAACGCCAACCCGCAAGCATCTCAGGCTGCTTTCAAAAAGAAGGGTCGGCAATGGAGTCCTGCCTCCTTGTTAACCAGCTTCTCGGCTTTGCTCCAATTTGGCAAGGCTGGGCAACGGCAAACACCTCCAGCAGCGCCACCGAATTTGAGCCTACAGCAAAGCTCGGTGCTGTCGACTATCAGCTCTGCAGTAAGATCCGACTCCATGTCGCAACAGGTTCGAAGCATAAGCCCCGATGAGATGGTGGTGAGGACGGAGGTGCGGCAGGCAAGCGAAGTTGGGTTGTAAGTGGTCTTGCGGTCAGCCACGGGTTTTTCCAGCATAGATGATGCTCAGTCGACGCCATCGGGCACAGTGGGTGGTACATAAATGTGTGGTGCCTTTGATTGCATAGTCATATCCATACGTTCTTCTGTCGCGTGCGTACCCACGAGCCCCCGTTCTGATTTTGCCATCAGTGCCATGCTGCCGCATATTGTTCTCCACGCCCACTCTCAACCATCCAATGCCGACAGATGTCCGCAGAGGCTCACGGCGGGCGCAACCCAGTCATATTTGCCGAACGATAGGGTCGCATATGAGTAACGACTGATGCGGCAATGAGGATAAAACAATAGCTGCTGGGCGTACGGTAGACCGGTCGTCACGTTTTGGGAAGAGAATAAAAGCATACGGCATGGGCATCATCCAGCCTCCTTCGAATGCCAGACCGGGTATTTGTCCAAAGCTTCGTACCACTGCAACACACTGCCAACGAGCAGGGCCCAAGAGCCTCGTAGCCAGTCAGTAATGTATCGTTCGTTTAGATGCCAGCCCACCTACTCCAAAAGTAACTGCAGCCAAACTGATACGATGCCCAGTCTGCAGGTTCCAAGAGACCGAATATGGCGCTGAGAAGAAGCCCAATGCTTCCCACCATGATGCAACAGTTGATGTTCCAGCCGATTGAGCGAGGCTCTGGAATGGTCCAGTACGTCTGGTTCTCAATCATGAGGCAGATGGAAGCCAGGATGAAGCCAGTAGCGCCGATGATTTGTGGGATGCGAATCCAATGTGGGATACTCTCCGACATGATGGAGGTGACGAACGTTGCTATTGAAGCCGCGCAGTAGACCAGCGAACTGCCAAACAGAACCGCGCTCGCAAGAAATCCTATTTCATAGACGAGGTGGTTGCGAAGCGCGTGCTTGGTTGGGAGCCATCTCCAAATATCAACTGGGACTGGCTGTGTTATAGCCAGCTGTTGACGATCGGCAGGCTCGCCATCCGCTTGGGAAGAAGTCGCTTCGTAGCTGAACGTGTGAGACTCCCTGCTATGGTGGTGCTCACATGTTCCAACGGGTACAAGCCGGGTGACGGCACCCTCTTCCACCGAAGTATCCATCTGGTCGGCAAATGATATTTGTTCCGCTTTCCAGCCGAAGCAGCCTCGTCGCTGTGCATTGACTGCCTCACCGAAACCTAGGAAGCTGGAGAAGGCGAAGAAGCCAGAGCCGATAAGAGTTAGGCTTGCTTCGACGTAGATGATCCAAGACGGCTGTCCGAGGTCGGGCTTCGCATAAGGCAGAAAGGACAGGAATGCGTTGACCAGTAGCGCGAGACAGCCAGTAAAAAACCCCATTGCATTGACCCAGCTAACGTCATACCACGGAAAGCTGGTGAGCATTCGCCATATCCCGCTCCCAATCGCTTGTCGGCCAGTTAGTGGCGAGGATGATTTCTTTTCGTTTCCTGCGCGATTTGGATAATACTCGTGGATTGCGAGAGCGTGCCGGCCCTTCCGGTTGTTGCGAGAACTCCATGCATATTCGACCCTGGTCGCGAGGACGCCGTCCTCCGATTCTACTTCGCCTTCCTGTGCGACGAATTCGGAGCCCTGCGAGTCCACCTTATGGACCACGGAGCCTGTGTAGGTGAAGCCGGCGCGGGTCGGATTGAAGAAGGCGATGGGTCCAGTGACTTCCTCATCGTTGATCTGAAGAGCAACGTTGTTGCGGAACGGTTCGTACTCCTTCTCGAAATGCTCGCTGCGTGGTGGCGGGTATTGTTGGTCGTCGGAAGACTGCTGCATGTTTGTATGTTGTTGCGAACCCTCAATGTGCCACGGCACTGACTCGTCGCCTTATCGGATCGCCATCTGGATAATACAAGGCAGAAGATACAGCCTGCTGGGCTATTGGCAGAAGGAAGGGACGAAAATTGGAAGCGGCCAATGGGAAGGTGGACGATGACGTAAATCGGATGTCACATTCGTCGAGATTGAATACTGCAAGAGGCTGAGGAACGTACCTACCTTTCAGCTCCATCCAGATACTATACCTTGGTATGATACATGAAAGACCGCAGCGCGGCCGCTGACAGCCTTTGGGGGGCTGAGGTCGGAACACGGGGCGACTCCTCGCGAATATCTTTCAACTATCCGTACAACAACATGAGTACCAAAGGGGTACCGTTCTATTCACATGCTCGGTCCATGTAGACGACTGAGGTAAGCCCTGCGAGTTATATTAGATATGATCATCAATCGCTTGCCAAGATGCCCGCCGTGCGATGCTGTCGTGCCCGATGGGTGGTGTGAGTGCAGGTCGCGGCTGACTGATCAAGGTGTTGCATGTCAGGCCACGCACAACAACACCGGGCTTTCACCTTAAAGGATCCAGCATTTCCAGCTAAACCTGCCAAACCAGCAATTCAGAAACGCGACAATGTTCGACCAGCTTAACGTCCCTCGAACCGCCATAGCGACAGACAATCCCGTCCTCTTCGACGATGGACGTGCTGCCATGGAGTTCTACACACCATCAAACAAGTACTTTGGGAGACAAATTATACCGGTCGGGAACAGATGGAGTGATGGAACCCGAAGCGTAAGCATTTCAACAACCCACGGCGATGCTAATAAGTGCTTACCGCATTCTGTCAAATAGTTTATGGCCCCGGTCGCGCACTACCATCTACTGCAGACCGAAACTTTCCACGTCGAGTCCGGGCGTGGTCTCTGGTATCTCAAAGGCAAGACCATCGAGCGCAGTGCAGGTCAAGACATCACCATCCCCAAGTACACCTGGCACACCTTTGAGAACCACCCGGACAGCGCGGAACCACTGGTGATCCTCTACCGTTACGATTCGCAACGATTCATCATGGAGGAGTCTTTCTTTCGGAACACCCTGACTTACCTGTGGGACTGCGGCCGTGCTGGAGTGGAGCCAAGTGTACTGCAGCTCAGCGTCTTCATTGTGGCCGCCTGGATGCCTGCGGACTTTGTTCAGTGTCCCGGGGACTATCTGAGCTGCTTTGTCAACACCTTGGCAATGTGGATGTTTGCTTTCATTGGGAGATTCGTCTATGGGTACAAGTCGACATATCCAGAATATTGGGATGAGGAGTACATCCGAACGCGCATTGGCGAGGAGTCCAAGAAGGCAGCTTGAGATCCAGTTCGCGATTCGTAACTGTTCCTCAGGAGTGTGGTTCAAGTGCAAGCGCCAGACGAACGCTGTTTAATGTGATTTTCTTTGCAGCATATGGTATGCGAAGGCTGACAAGCGTGGTTCCTGGCCTGCCCTTCGAAGGTGAGGTAAACAGATTTCGGCAACGTCAGGAGGTACTGAATCTGGTCCTACCTGCTACAGGAGGCTGTCGAAAGGGTGCTTGGATGCCAACGCGTTACCGAGCTGGTATATAGCATCGACAGGCCGCCATTGAGCCCATCGAGCCATGTGGGGTTCGCTTCTTGAGGTAAACGTAAAGTGTAGGCTCGAGGGAAGGCCACTTTGCAGGAGGTGTCCGGACATCGCTCTGGATGCATTCGGAAGGCTTGCCACGAGGTCCGGTGACTTTCCGCGTTTTTTCTCTATGTGACCAGCTTGCGGCCATTGGTTGATGAGCTTCCGCGTGTCCTTTGAGATGTCGACCAAGACCCAGCGTCTCCACTGCTCATGCACCTTGCTGCATGTAGGATGTGCGGCGGTGGTTGGACTAGAATCCAGGGGTGAGGCCAATGCCTGTGGCGAAGGAGACAAGATGGTATAAGACAAGGGAGAGCACGTTCAATGCTCTGTACAGTACGATGGATGTATGAGCCGGATGGACCTCTACGTCCATGTTCTGCGCCTGTCCAGTACGCACTCGATGTCTGCGCTGACATACCAGCTCTATTTGTAGAAACCAACCCAACTTCCGCAACGAGACATTGCACGAAGCAAGTGCACGAGATCTCGGCAACGGCCGACAATCCCAGCTTGTCGATCGCAATGCCCGATCCGCTAGCAAGCCTAACCAAAAGCCAAATCGGGTCCACCAATCTGAAGTTTGGTCCCTAAACCCTCCACTTCGAAAGAACGAACTATCGGCAGATTACAGCCATGGACAGCGACAACGACTCTAGCCTGACCGAGGCCTTGACGATGGTGTATATCCAGGCGGCTGCCATGTTCGCACGCTTCTCTTCACGCACAGGTTGGTCATTGACAGTGATCTTCGCCACCCACAACATTCGCTACAATGTCTTTCGCTTCTTCCTTTCTTTCGTTCGCTTTGCTGCTCACTGCCGGCTTCGCGGCACCACAACCTGAGCCCGAACCCCAAGGCCTCGTTGGCGGTGTCGTCGACGGTCTTGTCGGTGATCTGCCGCTTGTCGAGGGTGTACTCGAGGATCTCGCTGACACCTTGAGCGCCGCGAGTGCTTTGGTGCTGCGCCCTTCGTCAGTCGCAGAAGCATCCAGCAGGATATCATCAGTCATCGAAGCCCAGGCCACTTCCAACACCATCATCGAGGTTGCAGCAGATCTCGTGGAAGCGGGATTGACACCCTCCAACGTCCCTGATGCCTTCAACTTCGTGCAAGGAGTTCTTACAGGGCAGAACAGCGACAACAACAACAACCCAAGAGATCCCAGTCCCGCGGCTTTTCCCAAAGCACGCCGCAATGATGCGCCTTACAGCTTGACCGAACAACAGCTGCGCGCTGCCATCTACATCCCTCCCACCTTCCAATACGGCAGGCGAGGAGCGCCACAGCCTGCTATCCTGGTCCCAGGCACAGGCGACACTGGATACACGACTTTCATCGGCAGCTACATCCCGCTCCTCCAAGGCTCGAACATCGCAGATCCAGTCTGGCTGAACATCCCAGACTTCCTCCTGGATGATGCACAGGTCAATGCCGAATACGTCGCCTATGCAGTCAACTACATCTACGGCATCTCCAACCATCGCAAGGTCGCAGTCGTCACCTGGTCGCAGGGCGGTATCGATGCGCAGTGGGCGTTCAAGTACTGGCCGTCGACTCGTAGCCGAGTGACAGATCTCGTTGCATTCTCGCCAGACTTCCACGGGACCATCCTGGCTGACCTCATCGATGCAGGCGAGCCTCTGCCCCCGTCTGTGCTCCAGCAGGAGTACAACAGCAACTTCATCACCACTCTGCGCGCTAACGGCGGCGACTCGGCTTACGTGCCCACTACGACCGTATACTCCGGCTTCTTCGATGAGATCGTCGAACCTCAACAGGGTCGTGGCGCATCTGCTTTCCTGAACGACGCTCGAGGGAAGGGTGTCACGAACAACGAAGTGCAGAAAGTGTGCCCGAACGGCAGCCCAGGTGGTTCGTTCTACACGCATGAAGGGACGCTCTACAACCCTCTCGGCTTCGCTTTGCTTGTGGATGCTCTCTCGCACAAGGGCCCTGGAAGACCTTCGAGGTTGAACCTGAAGCAAGTGTGCTGGAACTACCTGACGCCTGGCCTGGATTTGACGGACTTCCTGCTCACGGAGAACTCTATTCTGATTGCGGGAGCTGCGATCCTTGCCACGCCGAACAAGGTTTTGGATGAGCCTCCGATAAAGCGTGGGTCTTCTCCGTTCGATGGCGAAGTATGCCGGTTACTGACAGTCAGCAGGCTATGCCCGATGAACGAATAGCAGGCCGAGCAGTGTTGAGTGTTGGAGCAGATGACTCTGCGGCTCAAGTTGTATGGTTCTCTGACGTCGAAGGCGTTCGGATGACTCTGCGAGCAGTATTGAATCAGCCTAAGCTCCGTGGGTTCGATATAGTGAAGCACACAGCCGTGTATACTACTGCAAGCCGCGTTCATTACCATCCATGGATTACTACGATGAGGTGGCTGTGACTTGTTGGCCGCCACCGGCTCTGGACATGTCCGCTTTCGCCATTTATCTACCAAGTGGTTGACTTTTATCGGTAGCTTTACCATATAGTTCATGGGAGTGGACTCCACCTCCGACGAAGCCAAAGACGGGAAGACGTTGATTCTAGACAGCAAACAGTATGAGTCTGCAGCACGTGAGATCAATCAATTAAGACCGAGAGACGTTTCTGTAGCGCCGATCATTGAGTCTGAAGAATGATTCTGCAGCATGAAAAGGCCGGAGCAGACGCCGGTCCCACGCCTTCCCGGTTAGTTTGGAAGATGAAGTTGAAATAACAATCGCGCTTGGACTTTGTGCTCTTTCCCAAGAAAGCCAAGTCGTCTCAATGCAGATGAAGGCGTTTCCAAATCCCGAGCAATCGGAATGCTGGGTGGCTCGCCTGACGTCGCTCCCCTTTTTCGGCTTCATCTCTGATTCCACAATTCCTAATTCCTTTCTCTTGCCGAGGCTGTCGTTTCAAAGCACGACACGCTATCCCTATAGCACCAATCTACCCGGAGCATTCTCCACGAGCAGCCTTGCCAGATATGGATGTAATATGAACCCACCATCTGGTTGTGATCCGCGCAACTACCGGGTCAGGAGCGTCGATCTCCATCAAGCTTCATACCATCACTCCACCGGATCCGTCCACCTAGTCGCTTTAGTCCGACTCCGGTATGAGCATCTTCGCACGCACGAGCGCGAGGGCAAATCATGCTTTGGCATCTCGCGACGGCGCAACCATGGATCGAACATACGTGCGTGGGCCCCTGAGCAACTCATTTGTGCTTGTAGGAGTCCTCGTGCCACAGACGCAATGCCAGTCTAGCGTGAGTATACTGACTTCGACACTCTCAAATACCACCCTTATCCTGTCCCTCAGACCTTCTCTCAACAAAGCATTCTGCAAGACCATTCGTTCCACCATTCATTCACTTCTAGCCTAACATTCTTCAAAACCAAAACATCTTCTACCACCCCGTCCCAACAACTTCCACACCCCAATCAATATGCGCACCTCCGCCGTCTACGCTGCCTTCGCGGCAGTCCTCATGTCCTCGGTCGTCGCCAGCCCTCTGCCCGTCCCAGCTGCCGTTGCTGCTGCAGAGCCGCACGTTGTTGAGAGGCAGCTCTTGAAGGGTGTGGGCGGTCTGCTCGGCATGAACAGCGAGGACGACAACGATCCTGCTGCGGGGAATGGTAGGAGTGCTTCTCGTGAGGCTGCAGAATGCCCTGTCGCTAACACTGATCGTTAGGCAACAAGGGGAACGGCGCCAACGGTGCGTTAGATAGAGCTGATCTGTTGATCGAGTTGCTAATGGCTTTCCCAAGGGAACTCCGCAAAGGGCAACGGCAATGGTATGTATAGAAGGCTAAAGATGTTTACAATACACCTGCTGACTCTTCAATCACAGCGAACAAGGCTGGGAACAACAACAAGGCCGGCAACAACAATTCTGCTGGCAATGGTGAGTTGTAGACTTTCTCTCTTCCTCTCTCCCGACACAAGGCTGACATGAGTACTAGGCAATGGCGCAAACGGTATGTGACATCCCCATGTATCTGGACCGGAAAGAATCTTTCGAGAATATTCGGGTTCCGGGCCAGAGTCGCCTCGCAGAGTAGAAGTGAGGTCAGAGTGGAAGTGAGACCAAGGTCGAAGTCAAGTCGAACATGGATGATTACAGGCCATCGGACTCGCACCACCACGACCATGGGCACAAGTGCCACAGACAACAACAGCGACTGATGTGTCAATCTTAGGAAACAAGAAAAGCGGCAACGGCAATGGCGCAAATAGTAGGTTCCAGCACTGCGGCGCTCTTGCGCAAAAGCTCCATGGTGTCCACTATACTGACAGCCTCTAAGAGAACGGCTCCAACAACAAGGCGGGAAACAACAACGGAAACAACAACAGCGTCAGTCCCACTATCCTCTACATCCACAGACTCACTTGCTAACACTCTTCACAGATTGGCAACATCAGCGTAAGCCCTTCCTGACTTCCCCCGGGATCGATGTCGGGCTGACAGCCTTATGGGTTGACCCGAGCATCACACTCCCCGATGTCACACTGCCCGACATTTCCTTGTGAAAGTGCTCGACGTACGATGTCACGGAGAATGAATCGCTGATGCATTGTCTACTCGCAGCTTTAAGCAAGCCGCACCCGCGAGAGTCCAGAGGATGGGATGGGGGAGTAGGTCAAGAGAGGCCGATCGGAGGGGAGAGATGGGTTTGCTGCAGTGTCGTCGATTTTGGTACTATACATGACATGCGCTTTGGAAAATGCACATTGGTTTCAAATGTGACGACCTTTCCTCTCTCAAACGCCTCTCATCTGAGCTCCGGATTCCCGTCACCTGCCCTCTTCTTACGCACTTTTCCATCCTGCTATCATTCCAACCCGACGTCTCCACCTGTAACCGAAGATATGCCTTTGAGCCAGCTCAAGCATCCTACTGCCCGATCACTCATTGCTGCAGACGTGCGGCAACCCGACAAATGCTGCCGCTGTATCCAGAATGCGGCCCTTCCTCGTATCCGCCAGCGGCACTTTCTTCTTCGGCTGCTCCTTTGTGAAAGACGGCTGGCTCGAGAGCATGGACTGACTGTCTGCCTCTTTGACGGCTGCTCGTACTCGTTATTAGCCATGGGCTCAAGTTCACGCGAGGACAGCCATACTTTGCAACTCAGTCTTCTTCATGAAATCGGATCTTACTGGGCCCAGCTCCTGCTGCGGCTGCGGCCGCTGAGCCTGCTTCTTCTTGTACATGCGGTTCATCAAGCTCTCCATCTTGTCACTGAGGGCACCAAGTGCAGCGAGGTTGACGACGCAATTCAGATGAAGTCAGAATCTATCAAAGTCGCGTGAGCAGGCCGGTCCGTTAGGTTACATCGCATAGGGCTGCCGTCTCATCAACTGCAACCAGCCAATCCAGCGAGTGCAAAGGAGAGCTGCTGCTCCACTTCCCTCGCTTTGCGGGCGAATGTCTTCAAATGGATATCGGCCGCAGAAGACAAACCAGGGAAGAGAGGAAGTTCCCCGCCTGATGTGCAGCATGTCGTGTCAACTTCCAAGAAAACCAAGCTACAGATCAAGCAACGTTAAGCATGGGATAGGGCTCTTCGAGGCCGAAGGAGTTTTGTTACGTAGATCTTGCTGTACTCGCTACTGCCGTTCTCGATCACAAGAACGCAAGAGCACAGTCTAATGGCAACGAGCATATAACGGTGCAGTTTCAGCGAGAGAAGCAGTCAATCCAACGGGTTGCTCTTCGGGACTGCTTGGTGCGCATTCCTTCTTCGAAGTGCACAGCGATGTAGCTTAGCCCACGTGCTCATGTCTCATTTCTGCGTACTGCTAAAACTCCTTGTTCACGCCCTGCCAGTCCGAGTGCTCTCTCGTTGATCTTGCAAGTTGCCCCGGCCATGTGGCTGCAGGCGCTTTACTTGGTTGCCGCGTCGCCTGCTCCACGACAGCATCGCCCAAAACCTTCTCTGGTGCCCCACGAGGCAGGACTTGCTCCACTTGATCGATCATCTCGCTACCCAGCAATTCCACCATGTCAGAACGCTTGAAGTCGACAAGCACCGCCAGTCGTATAGCTCGGGCGAGCGTCGAGATGCGTTCCGCAATACCAGAGCATGTGTGGACAGCAATGGCGACCCAGACTTCATGCTTTTTCGCTTCCGGGATTTCATGCTGGTTCAGAAAAGAGACAGCAGCGTCTGCGCCTTCGACCTCAAATCTCTGCGGACCGTCACAGCTGGTGGTCGTGCCCATGTCATGGAAGATGGCTGCTGTGAAGAGGAGAGGCAGGTTCTCTTGCTCGTGCCATGGCAGGTCTTCCCTCTCGCTGATGGCGACAGCGTAGACGAATGTTCTGAGACTGTGGTTGAGGATGTCCAGATGGAGCTCACTGCGAGCGACAGCATGGGCGGCTTGGGACAGACTGTCTGGCGGCACGCAGGAAGGGTTTGGATCAGACGATGATCCATCGCCGTCGAGGAAAGAGCGGGCCCCACGGAAGCTGGTTTTAATCTCGGCCATTGTGTAGAAACGAGAGACGGTCGCAGGGACTGGATACGACAGTAAACTTGCCCATCAAAATGAGCGTACATGTAGTGAATGTTGCTTACGATAGCAGTTTGAAGGGCGCAAGATGATGAGCGCAATCCTCCGGGTTGTAATTTACTCAAGGCTTCTGTCGTGCTGAGTCATCAACTGAACCACACGCTACATGTATGCGCCAGGAGATGTTTTCGCGTGGCAGCTCGTTGCAGTCTTGTCAAGATGAACGAGAGTGAGAGCAACAAGAGAAAGAGAGCAGTGTGCGGCGAATGTCAGGTGAGCCAAATTGGGTCTAGCCCAGTCACGTGCTTCATGTCAAATTCAAGAGAGCTTGACACTTTCCACTTTCCTCCAAGCACCAGCTTTTAGGACACACCTTCATACATACACACGCACATCCCAACCATGGCCGACGTCGAAGTGGCCCAAGGAGAGGACGCGCCGATACTTGGCTTCGAAGACACGACCCTCCCTTCCGCCGGCGACGGCGCCCTCACCACCACCAACGCTTCCACCGATGTTGCGACACGATCCGATGGGACAGTGCAGAAAGTGAAGAAGACAAAGATTATCAAGCGAAAGCGACGACCTGCGCGACCTCAACAAGACCCTGCAACCTTCAAAACCGAGCCACCCCCGCAGACGGGCACCATCTTCAATATCTGGTACAACAAGTGGTCTGGCGGCGATCGCGAAGATGCTTTCAGCAGCAAGCGTCAAGCGAAAGGTCGGTGCAACGTTGCTCTAGACTCTGGGTATACGCGCGCGGACAAGGTTCCTGGGTCATACTTCTGCCTCTTCTTTGCTCGTGGTCTGTGTCCGAAGGGCAGCGAGTGCGAGTACCTACATCGGCTGCCGAATAGTCGGATGGGAAAGGATGGCGAAGGAGGGCTCGGAGACATGTTTCCAAGTAACGTGGATTGCTTCGGTCGCGACAAATTCTCCGATTACCGAGACGACATGGGCGGTGTTGGGAGCTTCATGCGCGTGAACCGCACGCTCTACGTTGGACGGATACATGTGACGGATGATATTGAAGAGGTGGTGGCCAGGCACTTTCAAGAGTGGGGACAGGTTGAGCGCATTCGGGTTCTGCCTTCACGCGGAGTGGCTTTTGTGACCTACACATATCTGGCGAACTCGGAATTCGCGAAAGAGGCCATGGCGCATCAGACTCTCGATCATGACGAAACCCTCAACGTGCGCTGGGCAACCGTGGATCCAAATCCCGTGGCGCAGAAGCGAGAAGCGAGACGGGTCGAAGAGCAGGCTGCTGAAGCCATCAGGAGGGCGCTACCGGCAAGCTACGTCGCAGAGCTGGAAGGCAGGAGATACGAGGGCGCTGAGCCAGAGGAAGAGCGGAAGAGGCGGAAGATTGAGGGCAGCTTTGGGCTCCAAGGCTACGAGGCTCCTGATGATGTGTGGTATGCGGCGGAGAAATCACGACTACAAGGTGGAGAGGAGCGCAAATTGCTGGAGCCCGGCGCCGAAGACGGTGGCGACGTCGGTGGTGATGAGGACGAAGCGCCGTTGCGGGCCGAAGACTTCCAACAGCAGCAGGCCTCAAGTGGACTGCTGGGCGCGTCGACGCTGGCGGCATTGCAAGGCTTCAAGGCTGGACCTAGCTCTGGCCAGAATCGACCTCCAGACAAAGCATCTGCTGGAGGCCCACTGGTAGGATATGGTAGCGACAGTGACGAGGAGTGAGTGCGAGGACATGGGAAGGAAAACTTGCTACCCAGAACGCGAGCGGGGTTTACTCATGGGCAGCTGCCTGAGTTTCTTCATTCCGACAGAATTCGGAACAGTCGAAGATGATGAGAGATCACAACTGCTTGATGCGAAAGACTAATATGAGAACTGAAAGCTCCGACCTCGCAAAAACACTCCAAGTTCCCCACCTCGGCATGACGAAGGTAAATATGACAATAGTCTATACAACCTCACTACTCTTACCAAAAGACTGTCTCCGATCGTTTCGTTGGCATCTCAAATTGATCCTCTCTGTGCTCCTTTCCTCTTCCACACTGTGCTGTTTCACGAAATGCCTCTCAAGTCGGATCTGAGTGTCGCTGGGGAGAAGCTCGACCCCAAAAACATATCACAAGCAACACACGAATTCAATGACAACCTCATCAAGATCATGGAAGGAGGACCGAAGTGGTACGACGTACGTTCCAGCAACTAGCTGTGACTGCGTCGATGAGAACTGATCTCTTGTCGTAGGTAGGAGCAGAAAAGTACCGCCGGATGCGAGAAGCGGGCGAGACTCCCTTGCCAGCCCCTGTCCTCCTCGAAGGCGGCAAGAACATTACCCTCCCTTCACGCGATCAAGGCCGCAAGATCCCTTGCCGTGTCTTCGAGCCCTCAGACGGCAAAGCTAAAGGTGTTTTCCTCCACATCCACGGCGGCGGCTGGGTTCTCCAATCCGAGAGAGCGCAAGACCCATACCTCAAATTCCTGGCCGATACCTGCCGCATGGTCGTCGTCAGCGTGGGATACCGCC
Source organism: Saxophila tyrrhenica (assembly GCF_035928015.1). Taxonomy (NCBI): domain Eukaryota; kingdom Fungi; phylum Ascomycota; class Dothideomycetes; order Mycosphaerellales; family Extremaceae; genus Saxophila; species Saxophila tyrrhenica. The sequence goes on along the minus strand of NW_027041746.1, from coordinate 627,739 downwards.
TAGCCCCGGAACACCCCTATCCAGCGCCGAATGAAGATTGCTACGACATTGGCGAGTACCTCATCGACAACGCGGAGAAAGACTATGGTGTCCCGCTCCTATTCCTTGGTGGCGAGAGCGCAGGTGGCCATCTCAGCGCTGTGACGTGCCTGCACTTGTTCAAGTCTCGACCAAAGTTCGCTTTCAAGGGATTGGTGCTCAACTACGGCGTCTACGACTTAAGCGGCCTGCTTCCACAAGCATACAACTTCAAGCTCCCGCTCGTGCTCGACTTCGAGATCATGAGCAAGTTCATCGAAGCGTATGCGGCGGGTAAGTCGATAGAAGAGAGGCGGGACCCGGATATCAGTCCTTTCTTCGCGGATCTTGCGAGTTTGAGGGGCAAGCTGCCACCGGCGCTGTTTACTGTTGGTGGACAGGATTTGCTTCTAGACGACACGGTCATGATGGCGACCAAGTGGATGATGAGTGGGAACGAGGGCATCATGAAGATCTATCCTGGCGCTCCGCATGGATTTACGCTGTTCCTACCGAGTGTGAAGACGGAGACAGTCAAGGAGGCTATGGATGATATTGAGACTTTTGTCGGTGAGCGCTGTTAACAGGATAAGCCATAATCGAATGCGTTGAATCATTGCGTATCGTTACCGCCATCAACAAGACTTCTGCAACGCCATGTTGAATGCGGCGGTGTATCATCTCTCATAAGCCCTGGACTCCTAACCATGCGCTGTACTTTTCCTTTTCCCGACGCCGCTAGTATAGCACTCTTGTTCTAATTCGCGACCCCAGATCCTCAAGACTCTGATACAGATTCTTGATCTCACTCGAGTTGACATTGCTGATATCCGCCATCAGGTACGCCACCTCGCCTCTGCTGTCAGTCATCTGTTTGTCGACGTTGTGATTACCCAGGATCTCGTTGACTCGTCTCAGTACACCAGGCACGTTCTTGTGGATGTAGACGACCCGGACATGGTTGGGCTCATCGAGTGTGAGCGAGCGCAGGTTGACCTCTGGCATGTTGACAGCCTGCAGTGTGGTGCCGAAGTTGACGTAGTTCACCAGAGCTTCAGCAACCTCGACACCAATAGCCGATTGCGCCTCTTCTGTGCTGCCGCCGATGTGAGGAGTAAGGATGAGGTTCTTCAGATTTCTCAGATCTTCCGTCCAGGTGTTCAGGTCGTTGTTGAAGCCGGGTCCGTTGCCGCCGGGCTCGTTGGGGTAGACATCCAGCGCTGCGCCAGCGATTTTGCCGCTCTGCATTGATTTGATCAAAGCTGGAATGTCCACGACGCTGCCACGAGAGGCGTTGAGGAGATATGCTCCGTTGCGCATCTGCTCTAGTTGTGCGGTAGAGATCATGTTCTTCGTCTCCTCTAGTTCCGGCACGTGGAGGGTGACGAAGTCGGCCTGTTTGAGCAGCTCTTCGAGCGAAGGAACCTGTTTCGAGGTGTTCATGCCCATGAGGTTGACGACGTCATAGTATATGACGTTCATGCCCATCGACTCTGCCAATACCGACAGCTGGCTGCCGACGTGACCGTAGCCAACGATTCCAAGCGTCTTGCCTCGCACCTCCCAGCAGCCGTTCGAGACCTTGTTCCAGACACCGTTGTGTAGCTCCATGCTACGCTCGGCGAATTGGCGTGCCAAAGCAATGATCTCGCCAATCATGAGTTCAGCCACGGAGCGCGAGTTGCTGAAGGGCGAGTTGAAGACGCAGATGCCATTATTTGCGGCGTACTTCAGATCGACCTGGTTCGTGCCGATGCAGAAACAGCCTATGACTATGAGGTTCTTCGCGTGCTTCAAGACGTTGGCGGTGAGCTGCGTCTTCGACCGAATCCCAATGACCTGGACGTCTTTGATCTTCTCTATCAGCTGGTCTTCGGGTAGCGAGCTCTTCAGCGATTCCACCTGATATCCTTCCTTCTTGAGAATCGTCTGCCCGGTCTGGTTGACATTTTCAAGCAGGAGAACTTTGACGTCTTGGGTGTGGAATGGCTTGAGTTCTCTCGTCGATGCTCGTTGCGGAGCGTGGAATTGTTGATTCGGGCTGTGGAAGGTCGCGGTCGGGCTCTGCGAGAGGCTGTTGGAAGGATCGAAAGAGTTGGACACGGCGCGGTCGAGGCCGGCGCTGCCGTTGCGCTCGGGTATGTCTCGAGCGGCGGTGGGCATGTTGGGCAGTGTGTCGTTCTTTAGTATTGGTATGGTGGCGGTCCTTTATGTGAACTCACTTTGGCGACGTGAGTAATCGTCTTCGGCGATCACATGCACGAGGGAAAACTTCCAGGGTCTAGCCTGCAAGATCGACAGGCACTGGCGTCAGCCTTACAACCGTATTGGGAAACTGAGAGTGAATGAGAAAGCATATAGAATGTGGACGTGATGAGAATAATTGCAGAATGCGATTCCTACATGACATCGAAAACGCACCAGAGCGCATGCTCTGGAAGGTGGATGACAACACTCGAGGCTACAAGCTTCTGTGATTTGTCTCAGTACAGAGTATAGATACTATTGAGTCTATCAACAACGATGACGGCCTGCGGTCACTGCATCGCAGCCCTGAGCGACCTTGTGACGAACGTTGTACAACAGGTACTGCGCCACGAGCCTGGTCGAGGTGCATGCGCCCCTGGACCGTGTGGCCTGGCTCCTGTGTTTGCGCAGGCAGTATGCTGACGTTCTCATGGCCGAAGACCATTTCGACGCCCGTGGAGAAGTGTCGTCCAGCCTGTATACGCTGTGTCCCATTGACGTGGTATTTTTCCAATGAAAAGGCGGCAGACCATATTTGACCAGGCTCTGCTTTCGACTGCTTAGGCCAATCGGTCCTCAACCTCCCTTCATTCTGTCGACTGTCGCAGCGGCCTTCAATGATGCTCCCTACCAATTCCATCGCCCTAACCCATTCACAGCTTCGAGATTGGCTTCTTTGGTCGGATGAACAACGCCTCTCCAGTCGCGCACACAATCTCGTCGCCATAGTAGTCCTCGTCCGCGCCGACTCTCTGCTTGACTTCTGCAACGATCCACTCCTTCCTTCCCTCTCGCTTCACATAGCGTGCGCTCACGATCAGCGGGGCCTGTGTCGCAACGGGCTTCAAGTATCTGATCTTCAACTCCGCCGTGAAGAAGCTGTATCCTTCGGGCGGCAGTTCTCCCTCTGCTCTGCCTGTTGCCACCTCAGACATGTGGTCTCGCTCCCAGTTGGCAGACTGCAGGATGCCCATGCCTTCGTCGATTATCGTCGCTACAATCCCGCCATGCATGATGCGAGGATGTCCGTTGACCCCATCCCCAATGGTCATGAGGGTGTGGACTTCTTCAATCCTCTCTTGTGCGACTGGTGGCTTGGTGTAGAAGGTCAAGCATGATCGGATGGTTCGTGGTGTCTTTAGAACGTCGGCAAACAGCGAGTCCTCGCCGGATGGCTTTAGCTTTCGAGAGCCTGGTACACGTGTGATTACATTTGGTCGATTGAGGAGAGAGGCACACCTGCAGACACAAGATTAGCGAACGTCTCGAGACATGGTGTTGTGTTGGCTATTACCATGGAATCCGCAAGAACGGCTCTCTGCTATCAGAAGGCGGCATTGCGTGAATGGTACGCCCAACACCAGGCCGTGCCCTTGGGCTTCAAGGTCGTCACATTGGTGTCGGGCATACTCCTCCTGGACAAGGCGAGAGCTGATCGTTGCAGGGGTCCATCAACCTCGGCTTGTCGATTCACATGCAACACCCAGACGCGACTTCCTCTGACGACTCAACATCACGTGCAAAAATGGAAAGAGCGAATATACTGTCATCGCGGGTCTACGCAAGACGAGCTTCTCCCGTCGTCAGGCAAGATCCAAGAGATGAGACCGCTTGAAGGCTGAGCTGGCGCCTCCAAACCATCGACAGAGCCCCTCGACACGTTACATGTCCCTAGCGTTACATAACGCCTGTGGCGTGCAGCAACACCACAGATACAGTATATCAGTAGGTCGTACGCCCTACTGGGCCTTTCTTCTCAAACCCAAGAACCAGCATGAACGCGACTTTGGACGTTGACGCCGCCAGCAACACCACAGCAGCCATCTTATGTGCATACAACGACCGACGCAGCTCCAAAGAATTCTAGGTGGAACTCTTCGTCGTCCATTTGACAAAAATCGCGGCCTACTGCCACATTCTCTCGGGACGTAGAGAGAGGGTAGTCTCGTGGAAGGCCGCCTTCTATGTATTTGCACCCTACAGCATCTTCGCCTACCACCTGCTGGCTCCAAACACATTCCTCTGCGGTCTGGTCTACTACCTCTTCCGCCCTTCGGAAGAACTGAGGGATAGCCTCTGGCGGACGCCGCTCTGGTTGTTCGGCACGGTACCGAAGTCAGAGGGAGACGGATACGAGCTGCTTCAGCCAGGCCTGGACAGTCCACGGGACAGACGCCAGAGAATGAGTCCAGGTTTAAGAAGATCGGGCGATTCCTCCTTGCAGCAACGTTCCTGGTGCAGTGCATTGGAACAGTGGTACTCTACTCACGACGCCGTCAGCACCATGATGTCACCTTCGCTGACCAACGAGTCTTCGAAATGGGCTGCACCGGCATGCTCACGGCGACGTACTGGCTTGCGGACACCCTCGAGCTCCCTCCGTTCTCGAGACCCGCCCCAAACCTGCCTCCCGCCGCTAAAACCAAGTATGATAAGATCATCCTCGAGATCCGCGAATGCCAGGCAGCACCAATGCTAGGCGTTGGCGACGACCAGCCAATTCTCTTATCATTCTTCAAGAACGGCGCCGTAGCTTTGAGTATCGTACTCGTTGAAGGAAAGCTGGAAATCTTCAAACTCACATTCGCGTTGATCCACGACATCTTCACCGGCGATGACACGACATCCGGAGACGACTACACGGTGGAGTTCATCGTCTTCATCTTCGGCTTCTCCATCAGTGGTCTTATGTCTGTCTTCGCATTCTGCGGAACCCCTCGCAGCAAGACTTCCATGAGGCTGGGGAAGCGGCGAAAGTCGGAAGGTACGAAACCGTGGTGGATGTTCTGTCTTTGTCCATGCGGGATGGTACTTTTCTGGTTCCTAACTGTGCTTTTCCTCAGCGGCATTACCTCGTTGGTGGTGTTCTGTGTTGGTTGCAGCAACATCGGCGATCAAATCACCCAGCTGGATGCGTGGCCAACGAACACGACTTGTCCCCTGCTTTGGAGCGATTCAGCTGCGAATTGGATATGGGCGCTTGCGTAGCGATCAAATGTGTTTGTACAGCTGTTCTGTTTATACTAGAAGACCGCTTAACGCTATGTACGACAAAGTATCCTTATAACGAAGATGCATCTCATGACCCAACCAAAGCGTTCCTGTATACCCAATGACTTGCCCGTTCACGTCATGAGCAAACACCTTGACATAAGCAGGCCTCTCATGACCTAGCTCGATCTTCGTCTCAAAGCCTGCCCTAGCCACGCGGACCAGCGGCTCCAGCGGGTACATAAACTCGACGACCTGCTCGCTCCCTTCTCGCGAACTGCCCTCCGTTTCCGGGAAAGCGGCTGCAGTGTCGCTTCCAAACACCACCCATTCTTTGACCTCCGTGGCACCGTTCCAGCTGACCCACAGAGTACCGTTGCGATCAAAGGCGATGCTTGGTGGCCATAGCGGCTTGCCAACCCAAGACTGCTTGTAGACTCGCGATGACTGCACACCAATGCCACCAACGGAATGTCCAGAATACAGTGGGCTGTATTGGACATCGCGGATCAGCCGCCCGTCGCTGGTGTGTTCGGTGAACTCTGCATTCACACCCCAGCTGACGAGATAGTGCTTCGTTTCTGCTTTCGTGGGTCCGTCCGGGTAAGGCAGAGGGTGCATTGAGCCGAAAATCACGCTCTTGAGCCCATGTGAGCTTCGGAAGTCATGGACTAGCTCGACGGTCAGATTTTCCGGATTACTCGTGGTGATGCGGACCTCACGCCCTCTGGAGCACGAAGGGCCAGTACAACCCAGCTGTGTTGACAGCTCGTGGTTGTCAAAGAACGTAATCTGTACATCATTAGATTTCAAAAATCTTGTGAGAAGACGATTCTTCTCTTACCCTGGATATCGCATCGTCCCAGAACCTCGCATGATGCTGCCATCCAAAGCCCAAAGCTCCTTCGCTGCCTTCGTTCGCCGACAAGATCTCAGGACTGGTGACATCCGTGAAGTCGTTCAGCTTGCCGTTGAGATTCCAGACAGGCTTTCCCGTCTTCCCATCAATGTAGACCAAGGTTTTTAGATTGCGCAGCGAGACGAGATAATTGCCTTCGGCAGTCCTTTGGAGCGAGTTGATATGGTATACGTCGATCCCAGACGACGTTGTGTAGGAACCAGCCGTATCATCGGCAGACCCTCGACGCCGGGTATCGAAGGTACTCGTGTAGTTCCAGTAAGTCATATCCGGACTGAAGTGATCGCTCGCACACCAGGTGAACAGAACTTCACTGTCGACAATATTGAGCTCTTGGAAGCAGCTATCCGCAAGCATGTCATTGGTACTGCCACCTATCGAGGTCAAGTCGAATCTCTTGTCTTGGTATGCCGTGAGCAATACAGTGTCGTCAGAAGTGACTGCACACTCGTGCATGTCGGCGTCGACGGTCAGAGGTGCTCCCAGAGTAACGTTCCACGCCAGCTGATAATGCTCATCGTAGAACACGCAGAAACCCTGCGAATCGCCGCGGTTTCTCGCACCATGCCAGAATGTCAGGTATTGCTTGCCATCAAATGACTGGACTCTGGCATTCATAGCGTAGTCGAAGCTCGGATCGGAATAGACCAGGCTGAGATCATCGTCCCGGAAAATGTACGGGCCAGCACCGGTGTAGTCGAGAGTGAAGAAGAGGTGAAACGAGCGGTCCGAGAGTATCAAGTCTTTCCGCCATTCTCCGTAGTTGAAGACCGGAGACGTGATGTCTGAGCTGTAGTACGTTTGCTCTGGCACATGTGTTCCATTCTGGTAGCTTTCAAAGTCATGGAGGACTGGTTGGTCGGCCAGAGCGAAGCCTGCAAGTGCCGTGACGAGCCATGGGTGCATCAGGCATTGAGTAGTGAGGTGATGCCGTTTCAACGAGATTCACGACATGCTGATGTTGACGGTGAAAGAACAACCAACGTGGACTCGCAGAAAGGATCACGGCTCCCTTAGCCTGGCGCCGGCGCCATGAGTTTGAACCTTGTCAGCCACGGGATGAACGGATGCGTCTCAACCGGAGAAGGCTGTCCAATGTAGACTCCAGTCTTCGTAGTATCTTAATAGAAGGACATTATGGTCTACCTGCGAGACTTCCAGATCACTGACTCGAGACCTCGATACGACCATCGTGAGTTGGATATGGGATGATATGCTCTACGATGCAACACACTTGGATATCACCTAGGCTCCGCCATCACTACTCCTTACATAAGACCTGTACACGGATTGAATCTCGTCGAACGACACTCCCACTTCCAAAACCCGCCTTTGCCTCCCTACAGCAAGTCCCTCTTCACAAACTCCTCCCTGAGAGTCGCTCCAAGCTTCGCAGGGCTCTTCTCGACAACCACGCCGGCTCCTTCTAACGCACTGATCTTCGAGTCCGCGCCACCCTTGCCACCGCTCACAATAGCACCAGCGTGACCCATTCTCCGTCCTGGAGGCGCGCTGATACCGGCGATAAAGCTCACGACCGGCTTGTTCGCCGTGTTGGCCTCCTTCAAGAAGTCTGCTGCGTCCTCCTCTGCGCTGCCACCAATCTCCCCGATCATGATAATGCCGTCAGTCTCCTTGTCATTCAGGAACACCCTCAGGCAGTCGATGAAGTTTGTTCCGCTGAAAGGATCACCACCGATGCCAACAACAAGAGATTGTCCGAGTCCAGTTTGTGTTGTCTGGTTGACAGCCTCGTAAGTGAGAGTTCCAGACCGGGAGACGATTCCGACACGGCCTCGCTTGTGGATGAAGCCAGGCATAATGCCGATCTTGCATTGGCCCTAGAATGATGCGTTAGCATTTGATCCTCATGGAGCCCAAGTATCTGTCGTTGCAACGCTCGCATCTCTCTCAGTCAGGCCTTTGTTTCTTAATCAAGCCCGCAATTTGCGGGCAGATCATACTCTTCCTATCATGTTCAAGTAATAGACTCATCATTGTAGCTTCTCTTCCAACCCTTTTCATACGAACATGGAACATATCGACTCACCGGAGCAATGATACCAGGACAGTTCGGCCCTACCAGTCTTGTCTTGTTCTGCGTCTTGAGAATGTCGGTGATCCGGACCATGTCATGCTGCGGAATCCCCTCCGTTATGCAGACAATAAGCCCAATCTCTGCTTTGATCGCCTCTTCAATACCAGCTGCTGCAAGCGGGGGTGGCACGAATATCGCGCTTGCGTCTGCTCCCGTCTCCTTCACTGCATCGGCCACAGATGCGAACACAGGCTTGCCGAGGTGCTCCGTCCCAGCCTTCTTTGGGTTCGTGCCGCCGACGACGTTCGTGCCATACTCGATCGCTTGGTGCGCGTGAAACGAGCCCTGTGGAAGCAGCGCGTTAGCTTCTAGATAGCGATGCAGGGGAACATCCGGTGAGAGCTGGAACGTACTTGTCTGCCGGTGAACCCCTGGAAGATGACTTTGGTCTTGTCGTCGACTCGCAGGTTCACATTGGTTGCGGCGTAGCCTGTCGGTGCGGCCGCTGCGGAGGCATATGCGGCGGAGGCAGACTTGGTGAGAGGAGAAGAACGCAGAGCACGAGTGAGCGGCTGCCGCAGAGATTGCATTACGGCGGAGGCGGAGGCTAGGGCGGACGGGAAGGTAGTTGTGGTAAGGACGGCGGCTTGGAGAGCCTCGAGTCGGAAGATGCGCAAAGGTCAGAGGGTACAGATAGGTCCTGGTGGGTGTTGCTGAGAGCTCCAGCTCCTGCCCTGTTTCGATTGGTTTGCGCGGATCGCTCCACTAGCGCGAAGTCTAAAAACGCTACTTCGTTTCTCCCGAAGCATGTGAAAGCCGTATCACAGACAGAACGCAGAGTTACCAAACAGGACGAGCCTCCAGAATTCCATTGTGGACGAGTTCGGCCTTGACTCAAATATACGAAGAGCAAAAGAGTAACATGCTACAACATTGCAATGACGGGCCTGCTTCAACTTCCTTCTGAGCTCATATCTGAAATTGCCAGTTACTTGGACACGGAGACGCTTTTCTCGCTACGTCTGTCCAGCAAGTACCTCGAGCAATCATGCCTGTCTGTATTCGGCAGACGCTTCTTCCGAAAGAAGGGTTTCCTCATTACCACCCGAAGCATATCGGTCCTCCAAGCTATCGCGAGCCAGGAGAAGCTGCAAAAGTATGTTCAACACGTCTGGATAAACCCTGACTGCTACACATCGAGTGGGCCTCGCTGTGACCCGCCAAATCTATATGATGAGTCCAAGGAGGGAGATTGCACCCCCTCAAGCAAAATGGACCGCAGGCGGTGGCGTGCATGGCATGCATGTACGCAAGACCACGCGACATTGATATACACACCGCACCTGCTGGCAACATTGCTAAAGTCAGCATTTAAAAGTTTGCCCAATCTCACTGTCCTTGGCATGCGGCGAAGTGAGGACCATCATGCGTGGGGATGCAAAGAGTTGAAGGATGCAATCGGGCAGGACCCACGAATTGTTGGATCATATCCAGGGGCTCAGGATGGCTTATCGGGTCCAACGCTCCTCTTCATCGCCTTCGTGAACGCTGTCGCAGAGGCTAAGGTATCATTGAAGCGACTTTATACAGATGCAATCGAGATTGACAACATCCGCGATTGCTACTTGCCGCAACGCCGGCTGGAGCAAACATTCCGTGACTTGCTCTATCTCGAAGTCAATGTCTACAGGGGCCGTTACTCAGAAGAACAAACACTTGATTTACTGAAATGCGAGAGAAAGGAAGAGTACGGCAAGGGTTTCCTGCGATTTTGGAAGGCATGCAAAAATCTACATGAAGTCGGACTACAGGTGTTCGATGGTCCCATGCGGCGATACATGCTACCGCCGACCTCCAATGATCTACCCGATGGACTTCCACCGTCACGACTCGACCAATTCTCATGGCTCCAAGCCTACCCTCACATCGCTTTTCAGAAGCTGGTTGAGAACGTACAACTCCATCAACTAAGAAGGATCAAACTGGAGAAGATGACCACCACGCCCGATACGCTTCAGGCATTCTTGTCGCCATCACGAGGCTCACTCACGAGCATCAAGTTCCGCGACTTTCGCCTCCTGTCTAGCGACGAGAGCGGCCGGCCATGGCAGAGTGTGTTCACCTTCCTCCGAGACGACTGTCCTGACCTATTGTACATCCTCCTCAACCGTCTCATGTACGAAGGCGGAACCATCTCGTTTGTCGAACACCCTCCGCTTCCTGTTCCGTACCTCGAGATCCAGGATCCGAACGACAACCCGAATGTTCAATATGGCGAGCCCGTCAGTGACGGCTTCTTCAGCAAGTACGAACACATTGCGCTGGAAGCCAGTGGGCGAGAGAATGTTGCAGCGAAACTGGGTAGTATCGTCAACCAGCACTGGTATCAGCAGCCGCTATTTAGCTACCAGATGGTGAGTAAATATGGGTAAAAGGGCTCACCAAGACATCATCACACTGCAAGTGGCGCTCTGAGACCTTTTGAACCCTCCCTCGCCATCGAGAAACTTGCTGACCCTTTTACCCTTCGGTGCTTCAGGATGAGGACTTGTGGCACACGGATACTAGTGATGAGGAGTGGTAATGGTAGTTGAGCAGGATTGGAACTAATGCAAATTGGTCAAACGCAAGCGTTCTCTCGTTCAAACATGTATCACAATTGAATGTTCAATGTCGTTGCCAAAAGCGCTGCTCTAAGAAAGGTCGGCCCGTGCGTCAATCGCCAAGACTTGGTTCTAGCTTTCTAGAGCTCGACTTCATCGCCGCAAATTTCACTGACCGCAGAAGCAGCACCACTTTCTACCACTGTATCCTACACAGCAGCGCATCCGCAATGGCGCTCGTCAAGACGCAGAACGAGAGCGACGAGCACGTCATCAAGCCAGAGAATGTTGGGGCGAAGACACTTTCAAGCCAATTTCCACTTCTCTGTAAGACATTCTTGTTCACATTTCCTCTCACGGCCACTGACATTTCTGGCAGTACGCAACTATGAAGACCTACTCGTGCGGACGGGTCACTTCGTAGGTTCCATCTGGAGGATCAAAAGCTGGGACATCACTGACTTCTCCCACAGACACCCATTCCCGCTGGCTGCACACCTCTCCGACGCGAACTCAAGCAGTATATCTCCTCGGGAGTCATCTGCCTCGACAAGCCCTCGAATCCCTCCTCCCACGAAGTCGTAGCATGGCTCAAGCGCATGCTGAGAGTGGAGCGCACCGGGCACAGCGGTACCCTCGACCCCAAAGTCACCGGCTGTCTCATTGTGTGCATCGACCGCGCGACAAGACTCGTCAAGAGCCAGCAAGGAGCAGGGAAGGAGTACGTCTGTGTACTGCGCATGCACAGCAAGCTTCCAGGCGGTCAAGCACAGCTCGCGCGCGCGCTGGAGACTTTGACTGGCGCGCTCTTCCAGCGGCCACCGATCATTTCGGCGGTGAAGAGACAGCTCCGCATACGCACAATTCACGAAAGCAAGCTCCTCGAATTCGACAACGATCGGCAACTCGCAGTCTTCTGGGTCTCGTGCGAGGCGGGAACATACATCCGAACTCTCTGTGTACATCTCGGTCTTCTGCTTGGTGTGGGCGCGCATATGCAGGAGCTAAGGCGTGTACGGTCCGGAGCCATGAACGAGCAAGAGAACATGGTCACTTTGCACGATGTGCTGGACGCGCAGTGGCTGTACGATAATCAGCGGGACGAGTCCATCCTCCGATCTGTCATTCAACCTCTGGAGACACTTCTCGTGTCCTACAAGCGCGTGGTTGTCAAGGACTCGGCAGTCAACGCAGTCTGCTACGGTGCGAAGCTGATGATCCCGGGACTTCTGCGCTACGAAGGCGGCATCGATGTATACGAAGAGATTGTCTTGATCACCACAAAGGGGGAGGCCATCGCCATCGCCATCGCGCAGATGAGCGCAGTGGAGATGTCGTCGTGCGATCACGGCGTCGTAGCCAAGGTGAAGAGATGTATCATGGAGCGCGACCTGTACCCGCGGAGATGGGGCATGGGACCTGTCGCTGTCGAGAAGAAGAAGATGAAGGAGAGCGGCAAGCTCGACAAGTACGGTCGCATGAACGAGCAGACTCCTGCGCAGTGGAAGAAGGAATATCAGGATTTCAATGATCCCGAGGGCGTCAACGGTAAGTTCGGACAGAGCGAGCAGCAGGCAGACGAGGGCGCAGCGGTGAAGGAGGGTATGCCGGGGAGAGGCAATGAGTTACCAAAGAAGGAGGAGGTCCTAAGCGCAGAGCCGGTGCCACCAACAAACATCGCAGAGGCCCCTGCCGAGAACGGTGAGGCGGGCGAGAGGAAGAAGAAGCGCAAGCACGAAGGCGAGACGGCAGAAGAGAAGGCGGATAGGAAGCGGAAGAAGAAGGAGAAGAAGGAGAAGCGAGCTTCGAAGGGAGCAAAGGAGGAGGCGGATGACAGCGATTAAGAGAGGTCTGATGCCGTGCTGGAATCGAAGTACTGAAGGCGCACACGGCGACTTCAACGCATCATGGGTGTTCAGGCGGGTATGACTTGTGGAAAGGCTTAGCTGGTCCCTGTATCATACGAGCGATGAAGGCAAGGCGTTCCAGGAGCTGATGGCGTTCTATGGGTATGAAGGCAGCGAGAAGAGCTTGAAAGCATCCGTATGCCGCCGTTGCGAAGATGTCCATAGCGAATGCAAACATGTGAAAGTGCTCATCAACTCCGCTGTGTGCCTCGTCATTTGAACCTATAGCCATTGCAGGCGTGTGCATGTGCTGTCCTTCTGTGACACCCGATAAAGTTCGTCCGCTGACCCTTGATCTCGCCCCGCGCAACACACCCCACTTCGTTTGCTGTCGTTGAAATATCTCTTCGACAACAACCACACCTCACCGTCAACACTTTTTCACGACAACAACAACTCTTGATTACAGTCCACCGTCAACGCACTCACAACTCACATACCCCCAAACTTCATCCGCCAAGATGAAAGCTGGTAAGAGCTGACCACGATGCAACCCACCATTGGCTCGAAAGACATCATTGATCGCTGACCGTACCATAGTTGTTGCTGGCGCCAGTGGCGGTAAGATCTCACGAGCGAAAGTGTTGTATACAACATATGGCTAATCTTTGCGATGCTCTGTGGTAGGCATTGGCCAAGTAAGTTGTTAGCAATAGCCTGTGCGACCTTCTGCTCATCTGATCTAACACATGCTATAGCCCCTCTCCCTCCTGCTCAAGGCGTGCCCGCTCGTCGACCACCTCAGCCTCTACGATGTCGTCAACACCCCGGGTGTCACCGCCGACCTCTCTCACATCTCTTCCGTCGCGAAGATCGACGGCTTTCTCCCAGCGGACGACGGCATGAAGAAGGCGTTCACCGGGGCGGACATCGTCGTCATTCCTGCCGGTATCCCACGTAAGTGAAAACAACACAAGGAAAACAACTTCGTGGGAAAGGAAAGTTCAAGAGCACATCCTAAAACATCTTGATTCTACAGGCAAGCCAGGCATGACCCGCGACGACCTTTTCAAGATCAACGCTGGCATCGTCCAGGGCTTGATCGAGGGTGTCGCCAACTACTGCCCCGACGCCTATGTCCTCGTCATCTCCAACCCCGTCAACAGCACCGTCCCGATCGCGGCTGAGGTCCTCACCAAGGCCGGCAAATTCAACCCAAAGAAGCTGTTCGGTGTCACCACGCTCGATGTCGTGCGTGCCGAGACGTTCGTGCAGGCTATCACCGGCACCAAGGACCCCGCGCAGACCGTCATCCCAGTCATTGGTGGTCACTCCGGCGAGACGATCGTGCCGCTGTTCTCCCAGGCGAAGCCCTCCGTGGACATCCCGAAGGAGAAGCTTGATGATCTGACGAAGCGTATGCCCAACACCGTCCCAGCTACATTGGCATATGTGCTGATCTTAATGCTTCTTACTAGGCGTCCAGTTCGGTGGTGACGAGGTCGTCAAGGCCAAGGACGGCGCTGGTTCTGCCACGCTCAGCATGGCTTACGCTGGCTACCGTTTCGCCGAGCGCGTCATGCAGGCGGCCAAGGGCAAGTCTGGTGTCGTCGAGTCCACCTTCGTCTACCTTCCAGGCGTTGATGGAGGTGACGCGATCGCCAAAGAGACTGGCTGCCAGTACTTCTCCGTCCCCGTCGAGCTTGGCCCACAGGGTGCTGTCAAGGCGCACAACATCGTCGGATCCGCCAACGAGTACGAGAAGGGGCTGCTGCAGGCATGCTACGACGGGCTCAAGGGCAACATTGAGAAGGGTATTGACTTCGTCAAGAACCCACCTCAGAAGTCTGAGAAGTAAGCAATCCAATTTCTTTTCATTTTGTGGCATGGCACGCGGCAGAAGGAGTATTGGGTCTTGTGCCTGGTGCTAACGGGCATGGCTGGCAGATAGGCTTTGATCGCAAGGAGCGTCACTGGCACATAGCTGGCTTTCACTGGGTCGTACGGTCGGGCTTCAGTGAGGCGATATGATGAGATGTGCATGACGAAGGCTGCATGAAACATACTGACAGTCCCAAGCTGTGAATGATGATGCAAAGCTCTCTCATGAACTACCGTCTCTCAAATGGTGATGTCCATGGCGCTGCTCGTTGGTCTGAGCGTCCTCAGTCAGCTTCTGGCGTCTCACGAGTCCTTTCGTTTTGCCCATAGACCCAGATGACCTTTTTGTCCACTTTTTGTCCACGGAGGCGTACGAATCAAGCTGTCACATGGGTATCGTGTACGGAAACAATCTCGGTGTCGGATCTCATCCCCTCGCCGCCCAATCTTGCGATATGACGCGCCCTCCGAAGACTCAGTGACCGCCGCGACAATACATTCTGCATCATGTGATGAGGCTATAAAATGCCTACAGTCGATGTTAGCACCGTACCGTGAGCGTAGATCCTGCGCTCGACTTGAGTCCGCCATGTGGTTTGACTGCTCGCAGTCTTGAACTGCTGGTCGTTGTGCGGCTGTCGATCATTCCAAACTCTCACGACGAAGCAATCTCTCCGGTGTGCCAGATATCAACTTCACGAGAGTGAGATTTGAACTTCCAGTACATAGGGGACGACTGGGCCACGTCTGCGGGTCTGTCTGCGCGAGTTGAGAAAGACGGCGAAAATAGTTGCCACTGATATTTGCTCGCCCTGCTGGATATCAGACAGATCGGTGCAGGGCGTGAGTAGCAAAACCACCGGGACATGTAAGCATCCAAGATGCAAACTGTCAGACCATAAACCTCGACTACCACTGCCTGGGAGAACAAAAACCGGCGATGTTAGAACATTCGAGTGACGGCCTTACATGCGCTCCGTGTGGTCAGCTGCGCCTGCCATTGAGCCTCGTACGATCTGGGACGCTCATGTCGGAACTCACGACAGTGCCGACGAAATGCTAGAACAGAGCAGGCGCGAGGAAGGGGTTTGAATGTCCGATAGACTTTCCTTCTCCGTGGAAGGTAGGCCACGAGGGTTCTATACATATATCAGCCTGCCATCTCCCATCTTTTCTACAAGAGCGGCATTCCAAATCGCCTATTCTCCTCATTCTATACTCTCTGTCCTACGATCAGCGAGGGCGGACCGCAGCACTTCTTGTCAACACCACAGCAGCGCGACCAGCGATTTCTCGCAATGAAGGCGGTCATACCCGCGGCCCAAGACGCAGTTCAAGCGATAACATCCGCCGTTAGCATCGACGGAGCATCATGGGGCAGAGCAGACAAAGCCAAATGGCCGCACAACGTCACGGCTTTGCTGGTCTTCGTCGCGCCGACCTGGATGTACATCAACTGGCTAGCACTTGAGCACTACGATGCGTCGCTGCTGGAAGCCGGCCGAGCACTCTTTCTGCAAGGACCGGTACAGCTTATGAAGCACCATTTCCCGCAGCCCACATTTGCTGCGTTCGTTGGTTACGCTGCATGGCTGGGACTGCAGACTGCGCTCTACGGTTTGCTACCTGGGAAGCATTGTTTTGGCCAACGAACCCCTGGAGGCCATTTGCTGGAGTACACGGCGAACGGACTCCTGGCTTGGGCGGTAACGCATGGTCTGTACTTGGCCGCCGCGGTGACTGGGATGCTGGATCCGGCAATTATGGCAAAGCATTGGCAGGGGCTGTTCGTCGCGGCCAATCTCTATGGTGTTGTTCTGGCTGTGCTTGCCCAGGTGAAGGGATATTGGTGTCCTTCGTATCCTGCGGATCGAAAGATGAGTGGTATGAGGCATATGTTGCAGCGACACTTGCACATTGCTAATCTGACGCAGGCTCTTGGATCTTTGACTTCTGGGCTGGTGTGGGTACTCTTGACAATTACGCACGCTTGAGGGTCATGCTGATTGTGTCAAAGGTCGAACTCAATCCTCGGTTAGGCGACTATTGGGACTTCAAGTTCTTTCACAACGGTCGACCGGGTATCGTAGCTTGGACATTGATGTAAGCCATCGAGATGAAATGAAGACAGTCCGCCACTGACACTACCAGCGACCTCTCCTGGACAGCCTACCAATACCAGAATCTCGGCCACATCGCCACCTCCATGTGCATTGTCCTGCTCTTTCACACAATCTATGTCGTCGACTTCTTCCTCAACGAAGACTGGTACACCCGCACCATCGACATCACCCACGACCACTTCGGCTTCATGCTTGCCTGGGGCGACACGACATTCCTCCCAGCCTTCTACACCCTGCAAGCGCAGTACCTCGCCCGCTACCCTGCCTACCTCAGCACAGCCCAGTCGGCGACAGTCCTCGTCCTAGGTATCGGCGGGTACGCCATCTTCCGCATCGCCAACCACCAGAAAGACTACGTCCGCTCGCGAAACGGCAACGCAATCCTCTGGGACCGCCCGGCGACATTCATCCGCTGTAACTACCGCACGAGCGACGGCAAAGAGCACAGCAGCATCCTGCTCACGTCCGGCTGGTGGGCGGTCTCGCGGCACTCGAACTACCTAGGCGACTTGATCTTGGCGTTCGCCATGTGCGCGGCCTGCGGGGTGAACCATGTGTTGCCGTGGAGTTACTTCTTCTATATGACGGTTCTGCTTTGCCATCGCGTGTGGAGGGATGAGCATAGGTGTCATATCAAGTATGGGAAGAAGTGGGAGGAGTATTGCGCCAAGGTGCCGTATCGGATCATGCCGGGGGTGTGGTGACGCAGGTCTGGTTGTTGGGTTGGGGACTTGCGGGCTATTGAAGGCCTGAGCGGTGACTTTGGGGTGTGCTGTACCTAGGCATAGATCGCGGGCTGGTGTCAGAGGAGCTATTCGTATTTGCTCTCTACGAAAATGGCTTTCTTCCGCTACGGAGTGCAGTCCACTCGATGACATTCTTGATATCGCTTTCGTGGAAGTAAGGAACTTGGTAAGCAATCGGCTCTGATTGTCGCTCTGATTTGGCACCAATAGTATGGCACTCATGCAAGGACAGCCAATCCAGCCAGATACCGTTCGCTGTCTCCAGCTGCTACGAAGCACTCCACAGCACCCATTGGACACCTTCGGGACGATCGGCGTCTCTTTGCGGTTATGCCTCGCTGCTGGATATGCTCGAGTAGCGATGTCGCAGAGCGTTGCGCACCGAACCACTCTGTTAAGGGTGGAATGCACCTCTTACCACCTTCCCAGCCTCACAGAACCAGGATGCATCATTTGAGGTGCTGACACTGGAGCTCTGCGTCTCAGACCGAGCGGACTTGAGCCGCAATGCAATCGAGCAGCGGACGAACATGATTCAGGCCTGAACAATTGGCGGATGCCATGCATCGAGCCACAGAGGTGCCTGCTTCAAGGGATCACGGATGCCGCTGGCAGTGAGGGTTTGCACGTGTTTGATCTCTTGTCGAGCCTACTGCTGCTGCGTGTTGAATATGGAGGCCTGTTTTCTGTCAGAATCGTCATTCAACAAGCTTAGAGTGTGACATACAATGAAGCTCTCCAGGCCTCCCTCAAATAACTCATTTGCCACACCAACACCACGAGGATGCTCCGTCGGTGCCAGTGGACTCTTCACCACATACTCCACGTACAGCGTGGCCCAGATCTGGTACAGGACCGTCCGCATATTACCAACGCGTGTGTCGGTGAGCATGACCAGCTTCAGCTGTGTCGGCGTCTCGAAGTAGTGCAGCTTGTATTCGCCGGTCCGATAAGAGAGGAATTGGTCATCTTTGCCTCCCAGTTGGCGTGCCATGCGCCTAAGGGAGAAGATGGTGCCAAAGATGAGCTTGGCGTCGTCTTCGGCCTTCATTGCCCGTTTCGCGGCTGCAGGGACGTCTCCATTGCTGAGAGCATTGGCCGCGTTGGAGGTCGACTTGATGGTTTTTGGTGCCGTCCATCGCTTTGTGTAGATGCACTCGGCTGGATCTTGTTAGTTGTGACTCTGTTTTCGGAGAGTGTATATCTCACTGTGCCTACCATACGAAACGAGACCACGTCAGCAATGTTCTATAGCAGGACCTCTTGTTCGTCAAGACTCACCTATCGAAGATATAAAAGGAGTAAATTGGCGCGTTCATAGTGACGAATGTTGGTGTTGTGCGGTGGAGTTGTGGTGTGTCAGACAAGGGGCAGATTGCAGGAGAAGTGGGTGCATATGCGGACTGAAATGAGCACTCTGCTTCTTGCTTTTCGCTGCCGCTCCTGAGGCCTCTGTGGCAGACGAGAGGTCAAGGACTCAAGGCCGCTGGAGAAGTTCGTCAGGCTAAGGCAGCCACCCGCCGTCGCCGTCGCTAGCGGATCAGCCCCTCCCAGGGAAGTGGGACTCAGCACGTGGTAGCTTCATCCTGCGAGACAGAGGGACTTTAACGCCGCACGACGCCGCCGCCGCCAGACCACAAGAGCTATGCCCGGGCAGATTTCGTAGATAGCTTCAGAGGCATGCCTGAGTTGCTCACTCTTACCTACCACTTCCTAAGCATTATCCTACTCTGACATTGGTTCCCTCGTTCCTATCATGTGAAAGCGTCAACACTCGACATACCATGGCTGAAGAACCTCCCAGCGACTTCCTACACCCCAAGTCCGCCTCAGCACATGACATTGAACATCGGCAGGAGGGCGACCATGGCATCAGCATCAACCTCCCTCCCGACCACGATGGCCGCCCTCCCCCGGTCAGGCACATGTGAGTAGACGTTCTCAGCCTTACGGACGGTGAGCTTCTCTAAAAATCTGTCAGATCCGCGCCTACGTACCAAAGTCCGATAAGACACCATCGAAGAGCGCCGTCGAGATCAAAAGGTGTTAAAGAGACACTGAACGCGCGATCCCAATACGGCAGCAGCGACGATGCCTCCGTCCACCGCATCAACCAGTACAACATCAAGCAAGAGATTGGAAGAGGGAGCTTTGGTGCTGTACACCTTGCGGTCGACCAGTTCGGACATGAGTTTGTAAGAGCATCCTTGGACCTGAGACGTGTTGCTGCGCCTTTATCGCGCAATTGGTGGCTGACCATCTTGTCGGGACATAGGCTGTCAAGGAGTTCTCCAAGTCCAGATTGCGAAAGCGTGCGCAGTCGAATCTGCTACGAAAGCCGAACCAACCACGAAGAGCCGGACATATAGCGGCTGGCTTCAGTTTCAATGCTCCTTTGCATCTTGGTGCCAATGGCCACACAGCTGAAGCTAACAACTCGCTGAGTCTGATCAAGGAGGAGATCGCGATCATGAAGAAACTCGACCACAACAATCTGGTTTCGCTGATTGAGGTACTGGATGACCCTCAAGAAGACTCGCTGTACATGGTCTTGGAGATGTGCAAGAAGGGCGTGGCAATGCACGTCGGTCTCGACGAGCGCGCACAGCCTTACCAGGACGAGACCTGCCGTTGCTGGTTCCGCGACATGATTTTGGGTATTGAGTATCTGCACGCGCAAGGCATCATCCACCGAGACATCAAGCCTGACAACTGCCTCATCACGAATGACGATGTGCTGAAAATTGTTGATTTTGGCGTAAGCGAGATGTTCGAAAAACAATCAGAAATGACTACTACAAAGTCTGCCGGCAGTCCAGCTTTCATGCCACCAGAGCTTTGTGTGGCGAAGCACGGACAGGTCAGCGGACGGGCAGCCGACATCTGGAGCATGGGCGTGACATTGTACTGTCTGCGATACGGCCACATACCTTTCGAGAAGGGCAGTATTATGGAGCTCTACGATAGCATACGAGGTGACGAACTTCCTCTCGGAGAAGAGCAAGATGCCAACTTTGCAGACCTGATGAAGCGCATGCTCGAAAAAGACCCAGAGAAAAGAATTACGATGGACCAGCTAAGGGTAAGCTATACTGCCCGCCAGCCGCTGAGCAGTATCACTAACAGCCACAGCAACATCCGTGGGTCACAAGAAACGGGACGGACCAACTGCTCTCAGCCAAGGAGAACTGCGCAGACATCATCGAGCCTCCTTCGCAAGCTGAGATGGACCACGCAATCACTGGCAACATGGGCAACATCCTTGCTGTGGTCAAAGCAGCGAAGCGCTTCCGTAAGATCATCAGCGACAAGCGAGGCCGTTTCATAGATGGTATATTCGGCCGCGACTCCAATTTTGTGCTTCCTCCACACACTCTCAGAAGCCATTCCCAGGACGATCATGACCGACACCCGCTCGACAAGATACTGGTCACCTCTGGCGTCCAACGGGAGTATGGCGAAAACGCTGATCTGGAAAAAGTGGCCAGCGACTTGGATGACCTCCAGTTAGTGCAGTCGCCTGAAGCTAGCGGCCCTGGCGGCTTCGAAAGGAGTCGCGACGAATCCAAGGCACATTACAAACAACGCCAGGAGACAGCGAGTCACCACCCCAGTCTGGACGAACATGCGGGGGAGATGCGGTCAAGGATAGCCGAAGGAGACGGTCATGCAAGAGGTCAAGCACATGACCCCTTGGAAGACAATACATACCTCGCCATAGGCGTCGATCCTGAGGCACCCGGAAACGAAGACTATCTCGTCGTCAGCGAAAGCCCGCCGGCGGTCGACATGAACATCTACGAGCAAGCGTACCAGGATGAGATGGAGAGGATTCTTCAGCGCCGCGGTGGAGAGCCGTCCATATACATGACCCGCCGAGTCGAGCACCGAGACGATATCCGAGCATTGAGCAACATCAAAGACGCTGGCAAGCATGCTGTGAGGCGCGCAGCGCTCAGGTTTGATCGACTGTCAAGTAGCGGCTTTGCAACGACACAGGAGGCTAGTGATGCCGGTCGGTCCGCCGCGAGAAGTGCTGCAGACAAGTTATCTGGCAAGTGGGCCACGGGAAGTACTTCTGCTTCCGAATATTTGGAGCCGTGGAAGCAGACGGCCAAGGACACGGCAAGTCGAGGTTACGGAAAGATGGGTGACATCTACAGTAAATCTGGCGGCGGAGGCGGCAAGATCTCGGATTTGGTGTCTCGCGCTCAGGCGAAGTATCGAGGTGAAGGATCCGAGTCGAGCGTGCCAGCCAAGCAAGCAGAGGCGACGCAACAGGATGCTACCACCACGGGCCAGCCGGACGAAGCATCCGTGACTCCAGCAGCACCAGAGCTGCCCACAGTTGCGCCTGGGGGCTCAGAACAGCCGAAGGACGACACATCGAGCACGCCAGCGGCACTGCCCGTGAAGTCAGCCTTTACGGAGCACATCATATAACATTTTCACTCCCGTATTGGGACATCGGCGTCAAATTGGAAATGACTTGGACACGAGGGACAGGCACGATTGTGCAGAAGGCAGGGCGGCAGAAGCGCTGGTCGCTACAGCCTAGGACAGGTACATACATGCAAGGAATTAGCGAGGCGTTGGACATGGGGCAGACATCTCGATGTCAAGGGAGCCTTCTTAGGAAGCAATGTCTGAACGATTATGGTCGAATACCTTATTCTTCCCTACACATCCCCTGAAGTCGCACGGTCCAGGTGTCAGTGACATCACGTCTCAAGCTCAAGTGAATCCGACATCTAAAGCTTATGGTTTTACTACAACTGCCTTCTATTCAACCCCTCCTCAGTACACCCTAACCACCTACACGACAATGGCATCCCGCCTCTTCCACCCCTCCCTCTTCCACCTCCGCAGCCCGCTCTTCGCCGCCAGCTTCGGCGTCTCCTCTGCCATCTTCGGCGCATCACTCCTCCAAGCCCACCGCTCACGCTACGCATACCGCCTCGACTCGTCGCCTTCTTCCACCAGCGCGAAAGACTGGTCCTTCTCACAGTACCAGAGTGAGGCGCGGACACCGGTCGTGTCGCAGAACGGAGGCTTAAATGCGAGGGCTGTGAGGCAGATGAGTGCGGGGAGTATATTTGGTATGCACCACACTCGCATGAAGACAGATGGTGTGCTTGGGAGCTAGAGGGCTAATTCAAGAGGTGTGAATAGGTCTAGTAGCAGGACTCGGCCTCTCGATCTTCTCGAAACCGCTCGTCGTGCTGGTCGGACTTCTGATAGCAGGCGTGCAGACGGCGGAGAGCTACGGCGTTCACCTCGTGCCTTACAGACAACTACAGGGATACGTCAAGAACGTGGATCTGAGGAGCGCCGTGCAGGATAACGTGGCCTTCAAGGTTTCGTTTGGGTTGATGTTCGCGCTGAGCGCGTTTGCTGAGTTCTAGACACGCTAGATATGTCATGACGAAGGGCTAGAAATGCTGTGTATATATGTAATACCACCAGGAACGAAGCAGGCATCGTTTGACATCCGCCTCAATACGGCGCACACTCCCTCTCCAGCCACTTGCGCGATCTCTGGTCATCCTTGGAGAAGTCCGCAGTCTTCTCCAATACTTCGCGATGATAGTCGTTCAGCCACTTCCGCTCTCGATCACTCAGCAAAGACACGTCGATCAGCTTCCGGCACATCGGCACCATAGTGACATGCTCGAACCCCAGGTACGGTTTGTCGCCAAACTTGTGCTTCGTCTGCGCCTCCTTAACCATGATGATGTTCTCGATGCGGATGCCGAAGTTGCCGTCTTCATAGTAGCCAGGTTCGTCTGAGATGACGTTACCGATCGAGAGCGGGACCTCAGAGTACTGGACGCGAGTGCCGATGCCAATGGGTCCTTCGTGCACGTTCAGGTACGAGCCGACGCCGTGGCCTGTACCATGTCGGTATTCCAGACCGTATGACCAGAGGAACTGTCGTGCGAGCATGTCGATTGCGAAGCCGGAAGTGCCTTTCGGGAAGACGGCGAGCTCCAACGCGATGTTGCCTTTCAGCACGAGGGTATAAGCTTCTCGCTCCATCGCAGTGGGCTCGCCAAAGTGAAGTGTCCGTGTGGTGTCGGTCGTGCCATCCAGGTACTGTGCGCCTGAGTCGCAAAGGTAGACTTTCGATGGGTCGATCACTGAGCAATTGCCGGGCTCTGGCTTGTAATGTATGACAGCAGCGTTGGCGCCTGTTGAAGATATCGTGTCGAAGCTCAGTCCGACGAACTTGTCGTGTTTCTTGCGGGTCGCTTCCAGCTTGTCTGCCGCCTCGACCTCGTCGATCTTCACTTTCTTTTCGACAAGCTCGTGCTCCAGCCATGCGAAGTACTCAATCAGAGCGGCACCATCTCGAATGTGGCATTGTCGCATGCCTTCCAGCTCAGTTTCATTCTTAATCGCTTTCGCGTCGCCAATGAGTGAGCGAATCTCGTCAACCTTGTCCTCGCCGCCGAGTGCCTTGGAAAGCGCCCATGATCCTTTAGTCGAGATCAAGTATTTCCGCTTCGGCTTCGAAGTCTCGCTGGAACCATTCGCTGCCGGCTCAGAAGATGCCATAGCGGCAATGTCCGAAAACACATCGTTGTACGGCCGGATCTTAACCCCCTTGAGGTGTTCCTTGGCGCTGTCCTCGAGCTTCGACTCGTCGATGTAGAGTGTCACAGTCGTGGGGGTTACGACGGCGTAAGAGAAGAAGACCGGATTGTAAGGGATGTCGTTGCCGCGCAGATTGAACAGCCACGCAATCTCATCCAGCATGCTCACCACAAACCCGGCGGCCTTCTTCTTGTCCAGCTCCTTCCTCAGCTCCTCGATCTTATCTTCGAAAGACTTGCCAGCGTACTCCAACCCCAGAACCTTGACCGGCTCGTTCGGCCGCGCGGGCTTCTTGTCACCCCATACCTCATCGACAAGGTTTGTCGCAATAGCTACCAGGTCTTTCCCGCCCTTCTTCTTAATCTTCTCCGCCAGTTTCTTGCCTTCTGGTGCGGTGATGGTAGTTGGATCCACACCCACGGTCTTGCCATCCTCAGCTTGTTCGACCGTCCATTCCTGCCATGTCGGGACGTCCTGCAGACCTTGCTTCAGCAGCGTCCAGTTGTCGTCGAGCTGCTTGCTGGCCTGATTGAAGTACCTGCCATCTGTAGCGAGTGCCGCCTTCTCGTGTGTGATCACGGCGGTGCCAGCCGATCCAGTAAAGCCAGATATGAACTCTCGTCGAGCGTCGGTGGGTGCTATGTATTCGGATGAATGGGCGTCTTCCGAAGGTACGACTGCGAGAGGATGTCAGTCAGCTATCATGTCCCGTTACAAAGGGTCTATCATACTGTAGATGTCTACCTTGTTGCTCTTCATCAAGCCCCGGAGGTCCTTCAAGCGTTGTGTTGTGTTGACTTGCTCCATATCGACGGGTCGCCGCAGACCTGCTGTTCCGGAAAAGCTTCGAGTGTTAGAGACTCTAGGAGCGACAGACCGCAACAAGCCTCTCAGCATTGGCAGTGTAGCGAGCGACAGTTACTAAAGTCGAATGCGGTCAGGCTGATAAGTCGTGGATCGCTCTAGACAGCTGCTGGTAGAGCTCATGCCGCCGATATTCAGCCGACGTCGTCTGTTGACGGGGCTGCGTGATTTTGACTCACCTTCTTTTGATAAGACAGACCCGTACAAGGCTCTCCAGGAAAACGATCGCAGAGGATGTTGCAGCACCGCAGCCATACCGACCCATCCCATTAAACTGGTGATTCGGCCTCACGTCAACGCACAATGGCTTTGGGCAGATCGAACACGAGCCGCCTGCTTTCTGCATTCACCCAGGTCCATGTCCGCTGCTACTCCGCGCCAGCAGAGCGTGCAATACCGGCAGCCAAACAGAAATATGTTCCGACTTCTGGAACCTATCCCAAAGGCTTCCTGGCCGGCGGTGCTTACGCTGGAGTCAAGGCGAGCAACACCAAGTACGACGACATCGCGTTAGTCGTCTCTGAAAAGCCATGCGCCGGAACCACCGTCGTCACGCGGAATGTCTTCAAAGCAGCACCCCTGGTTGTATCGATGCAGACTGCCGTGAACAGGAGGTTTCAGGATTTACGTGGTGTTGTGGTCAACTCAGGCTGTGCTAACGCAGTGACTGGCCAAAAGGGACGTGACGACGCTGTAGCAATGGCACGCGCCGCTGATGCGTGCTTCGGGGACACCGAACATGATGAACCACGCAGCCTTGTCATGAGCACTGGTGTTATCGGCCAACGACTACCAATGGACAAGATTGAGGCGGCTATTCCGAAAGCACATGCTTCGCTGGGCTCTTCCCACGAGCACTGGATGCGAGCAGCTCAAGCCATTTGCACAACAGACACTTTTCCCAAGTTGATATCTCGGACATTCACTCTCCCTTCGCATCCGGACACGCAGTACAGCATCGCAGGTATGACTAAAGGGGCGGGGATGATACATCCAAACATGGGTACACTGCTCGGCATAGTCTGCACGGATGCGAAGCTTGATCCAGGTACCATCCATAAACCACTCCGCCGGAGCGTGGATCGCTCTTTCAATCGCATTTCCATTGACGGTGACACGAGCACAAACGACACTGTTGCTTTCTTCGCTAACGGAGCCGCTGCTCCTCCTGATGGTCAGCCGCTAACCTTCCCAAGACGAACGCGCAGCGAGCCAACAGAACTGAAGACCAACCCCGATGTGGAGGCGTTCCAGATCATGTTGACCGACTTCATGGAAGATCTAGCCAAACTCGTCGTACGCGATGGTGA
The DNA here is from genome assembly GCF_035928015.1 of Saxophila tyrrhenica. Lineage (NCBI taxonomy): Eukaryota > Fungi > Ascomycota > Dothideomycetes > Mycosphaerellales > Extremaceae > Saxophila > Saxophila tyrrhenica. The sequence goes on along the minus strand of NW_027041746.1, from coordinate 601,555 downwards.
AGGCGCCACGAAATTTGTGACCATACGGGTCGAATCGGCTACATCGAACGAAGTCGCTCGACGAGTCGGAACCAGCATTGCGACCTCTTCCTTGGTGAAAACAGCAATCTATGGCAAGGACGCAAACTGGGGAAGAATATTGTGTGCCATCGGGTACGCGCCTGGCATCATGGACTACCCGGCGCTCGGGATCCGGGACGGCAACTCACAGGGTCACGTGGGTCGAATGCTCAGCAAGAAGGACCTTCCCCGGCCGCCAGTCGATATTGAGACGCTCTCTGTCTCGTTCGTACCAATGGACGGCAGCGAAGAATTGAGACTGTTCACACGTGGGGAGCCGGAAGTCGTCGATGAGGCCCGCGCCAAAGAGATACTGGAGATGGAGGACGTGGAAATCTTGGTGAAGTTGGACGATGTTGAGCATGATGACAATGCACCGGAAGACAAAAGGATGCACGAACAGGTCTTTTGGACGTGTGATTTCAGCCATGAGTATGTCACCATCAACGGCGACTATCGGACATGAAGAGAGACAGAGAAAGGTGCGCAGTTAGAGGGAGAAGGTCTCGATCAGCGTACCCTGAATGAGGCGAGTGGCTCCAAAAGCAGGCGCCGGAGCACCGTCGGTCGCTGAACTGACAGATGCCAACACCTATGTGAAGGTAGTTAGTGGCGAGGTCGGACAGTAGATGAATGATATGTAGTCGCGCTCAGAAAGCGCCAAACTTCGGTCGCCTGGCCAACAACTTTTCTACGTCATATGTCAACTTCAGAAACCGTACATCAAGTGAATGCAAGCTTGTACTGACCACGACCAAATACCTTCGAAACACCACAGTAGCGAGCACCACATATCCCCCACAGTGACTTCACCTCAGTATACCAGACGAACATGTCCGCCCTCTCCGACCGCGACACGAACGTCCAGCCGACCTCGAGCCCCATCGCAGCAGAAAAGCAGACGGCGGAGGGAGCGGAGAACATGGCACACGACGCCAGCAACACCAAGCAGTCGGCCGAGCAGAAGTTCTCTTTGAACAACGAGTGAGTACTGGCTTTCGTAGCACAAGGAATTCCTGATCTGACAGTCGCTCCCCAGCAAGCAAAGCGCAACCTACATCAGCCCGTCGGATTCCATCTTGAGCCCTGCCAGCCAGAAGCTGTCGAACTTCAAGCAGAAGCAAATTACGAAGCAGTAAGTACTTCATGCTGTTGAGCCGATTAGGAGAAGGACAAGAGCTGCTAACAGAGTTGGTTGCAGGACTGGAGGTAAAACGCCAGCTGCTCGTACTCTCTTCGCGAGGACCGCAAGCAGTTGCTCCAATGGTGGGTTCGAGGATTTCAAAGATGGAGAGGAGAAGGCATAAGGTGATATGACGGCTGTTCGAGTGGAGGTGTACGATCAGGTTTTTGGCATTCGGAATGGAGTTTTGGTTTGCGGGTGAGACTTTGGACCACAACTGGAAGATTGGAAAGACTGCGCATGATACCCGACATACTCTCCTTTGTTTTGATGGGAAGGAAGTAGATTGGCGGTACTGGGTATGCTCTGATACAGCTAGATGCCTATGCCTGAGACAAGTGCTACGAGGGCTTCATAGGCAGAGACCACAAGCGGCGTTGTGTGCTGATGCTACGACCTTATTCCCACTCCTCGTCCCTGAGTATGACTCTGCGTCTCCCTCCGAGCGGAGCTTTGCAGGGTACGTTGTTTGGCTCGTTACGCTCACACTGCTGTCTCACTGCAATGCTTGGAGGAGATGGCCGAGAGACTACTCAACGTGTCTCGGGAGGACAGACGTTACTGTCATCCAGAACCGTTGGCCACATCTAGACGTCGACTCTGCCTCAGCCACGCATAGCGGTACTGTATCTTGAAACCTGTCGCAGCGCCAACCAGGTTTCAATTCAGACCAGTGGCGGTTCATCGTTGGCTGCAGTAAAGGGCCGTTCGCGCTGGCTAGCGTGTCCGTACGAAATATAAGCCTGAATCGACCGTCTTTCACGTTCCGCTGGCAGTCAAAGACGGTCCAAACAAGTCCTGGCCCTCCTTCTCATTCTTTTCTCTGGCAACCTTCCTTCGCTTCGCCTTCTCTTCCCCAGCACCATCTTCACCGGTGCCATCCTGTCGCATAGCTGCGAAAGCTTTCACCAGATCTTTCGTGGACGGGTCCCTGCACTTCTCCAGCCTCTCCTCGAGTTTCGCTCGCTCGTCCTTCGTTAGCACTTGCGACTGGTTAAACGCCGCGAGCATGTCCGCGCATGCTGATATCGTGGCCAGAATTTTCGGACGCACTGGGGCGTCTGTCGGGAGCTTGGAGCTCAAGTAGAAGCCCGTGAGCGGCCCGTCGGCGAGTTGCAAGGCCGCAAGAAGGATTTGAGAGGGCGTGTAGAGGAAGTAGACATCTGTCAGAGAAGCTGGACCGTCGAGCAGTACGCGAGCAGCACTGTACGCAGCTTGGATCCGGTCTTGCACATGCTTGAGCTGTGTCTTTCCATTGCTCGGCGGCGTCCATTTCGTGTGGGAGCCTTCTCCTGGTGATGGCAACTCCTTCGTCCTCTCTGCAACCACCGTTCCCTCTGACATACCCTCCTCGACTCCTTCCATATGCCCGATCATACCTTCAGCCATGTTCAGCAGCTCCATCAGGCACCCTTTCAGCCCTCGGAACGGTTGACGCACGTCCAACGTGAACCTCAGCGCCTGCATGACCTTATATTCCGCCGCCAAGATAGCCTCCGGATCCGTGCTGATTCTTCTAGCATAGTCCGCCAGCGTCACATGCGTCGCCTCACTCTTGGAAGCGAGGAACAGCACGGTCTTGTAGATCTCCTTGGGCGGGTATGTGATGCATGAGTTGGAAAGGTAGAAGCGCCGCAGGTACTGGACCGCGGTCGCCTTGACGTTGACGGGCCATTTGAAGTGATCACTCGTCGTACGGATCTGTTCGCAGTACCTTTGGACCAGGCGTAGCTCTTCTCCTTCTGTCAAGAGATGGGTGTCCCTGTCGGCATATCGTTGTGCTCGGTCTACAGCCAGCTCATGTGTCTTCTTGCGCTGGGATGCCAGGCTCTCGGGCGAGAAGGACCAGAGGCGGTACTGGGTTGACGTGCGGTAGATGTCATCCTCGGAAAGTGGTTGCGCCATCGCAAAGAAGTGGTTGTTGGTTGGTGGACATGATGGAGGTTGAAGGACGTCTTGGCGGCTGGAGACCTCACTTCACTTCATCAATATCACATGCTATCTTCACATGCACGGGCAGTGAACATGCGAACATGAGTACGAGATTTTACAGCGGTGACACTTCAATGAAGATGCGAGCACAACACAAGCCGGCCTCACCCTCATAACCACCCTACAATGTCGAAGACCGGACCGCAGCAACCTATCGACACCGACGATATCCAGAACCCCAAGTTCGCTGCATCGACCCTCGATTTCCTCCTAATAGAGCTGGTGCCGCTCGTGCAGAGAGTGACCGAGCAGGCTGAAGCACGCGCGCAGGCTCTGCGGGACGAATACAGAAGAAGCCAAATACTCAGTCAGCCTTCCGACTCGGCTTCAGCGTCAGACGATGGAGCTAAAAAAGCTACGGAGTCCGACAGCAAAGATGCGGAGAAGAATGGAAAGGTAGTAGCGCGAGGCGAAGAGAGACCGTTGACGTCTCTGGGCATACCTGCCACTACGCCCACAACGCAGGAAGCGATGTTCGCCCGCCTCGATATGCTGGGATACAGAGTCGGTCAGGGGCTGGCAGAGCGGTAGGTACGCCCTCGCCGTTTGCAGTGTCTATTTGCTCCATTATGTCTCCTTTCACTGACTCTGAGATGCGGCACCCTAGGTTCTCAGCCAACACTCCTCGACCACAGACACCACTGGATGTGATCAAGTTCCTCTGCAAGGACCTTTGGCTCGTTCTCTTCCGCAAGCAGATCGATAACCTAAAGACGAACCATCGTGGCATCTTTGTGCTCACGGACAATCGATTCCACCCGCTTTCGCGTATGTCGATCGATAGGAGGGCAGGGCCGAAGGCGAAGGAGGACGGTCTGGCGAGGGCGCAACTGGTGAGTCCGCTGTGGTCCATTCGAATTTTGGAGGCAGCAGGGCTAATCTGTGTGTCTCAGTACCTCTTCTTCCCAGGTGGAGTGATACGTGGTGCTTTGTCAGCCCTTGGAATCGATGCGACGGTGTCCGCTGAGTCGACGGAGCTGCCTTCGGCGACATTCCAGATCAAGACAAAAGGTGCGAAAGCTTGAGGTGGAATCGAGGTGCGGCCGGCCGACGAAGCTAAGACGCGAAGTCTGCTTCATGAGAGATGAAGCGAGGTAATGAGGCAGGATCATGCAGCGGCCAAATGATGACGAGCTCCGCAAGGCCACGATGGCACTCAATGCGCGCCGCCTGGACTCCGGTCTCCAATGACAAAGACATGAAAACATTACCCAGCCCTTACTCCACCACTTCGTCCACGACGTCACGAATCAATGCAGCCACACGCGAGGCCCGGCCGCAAGAATCGACAATTTGTATTTGCATTTACACAAACGTTCTCCAATCAACCAGTAAGTCCAAGGGTCCGAACGGCCTTGTAGTTTCCGGCTGAAGATCAAGCGGGTGAAATGGCACCTCAGGTCAATGATCTTCCCTTGGGATCCTCCCCAATCCACTAGTTTGCGAACCAAAGTTCAATTGGGATTTGGTTCTTTCCTATCTCTCCTTTTCAATGTCATCAGTTGCACAAATTAAAATTAAAAAAGTAGTAAACTTCGGTTTCTCGCCTCCTTCGGGGGTGTTTCTTTTGGCGGAATTATGGGAAGGTCGGGGGTTCGACTGATCGTTCTCAGGAGGTTGTCATGTGGAGTTCGACACGTCTCTCTTATGAGCGTGAACTCTTTTTATGAGGAGAGGACGCTTCCAGCGGAAGCAGAGATATTACTTTTCTACAGCGCGTTCTCGACAAGGCCCAAGCATTCAAGGGTTGTGTCTTGCAGGCTTCTCAACGCTTCGCTGTGGCAGAAAAGGATACTCTGAGGACTACGATTGTGGGGCGAAGATTGAAGATCACAAGTGGATCATACTGCAGCATTGTCTTCTATTCTGATTCTGATCTATCATCTAGGGTCGTTCTGTCGCCCAGCATGTCATGCCTTCCCATCGCAGAAGCTCACCACAGCATACTTCCCACTCCACGCCCACTTCCTGCCAACCTCCTCACCAGTCTCACCCCTCTCCTCCCTAATCTTCTCATCCACGCCCTTCGGCAGCCCCACCACAACATCCGCCTTGCAAGTCCTCAGCGCCAGTGTCCGCAAACCCGAACCTGGTCCCAACGGGCCGATGGCTTCTGTGAACGGGGTGGTCGGATCCCACATCGCATCACCTGTGAGCTTGCGGTAGTTGAGGTCGCCTTTGTAGATCACCAGCTCGGAAGATTTCAGGTCTTCGCAGAGCTCTGGATGCGTTTGCGACAAGCGCCAGTAGGATCCCGCTTCTGTCCAGAATGCGTTCGGACGGAGGATGATCTTGCCTTCGGCATACAAGGAGCTCCAGTTGTCAAACAGCTGCCTCAGATCCGTCTCTTCCTTCTCCGACAGAGGGGGTGGAGTCTTCCCGTCGGCGGTATCTGATTCCGATGGGGTTTCGTAGAAGCTCTTTGCGTTAAGAAGGACGTTGAGAAGGTCCGAGAAGTCCTTTGGCACGACGTCTGAGACAAACCAGGGGATGTTCTTGGGATGAAGAACTATGTGTGTCGCAAGTCCGGATTGCAAGAGATAGCCAGCCAAGATAAAGTCAACGAAAAGCTCGAAGCCGGCGTTGTCGAGCACGATATCGACTCGACGCTCTTGATCCTTGCTGACGTTCTGTTGTGCTGACTTGAGGCACGAGAAAGCCGCCGGAAGATTGTTGACGAGGATGTTCTTTTCGTTGGCCTTTCTACTTTCCGACCCTTGTAGCTTCTGAATGTCGTCATAGGAGAGATTGGTAAGGAGGGAGAGATCGGTGGCGTTGCCCCAGAGGCAGATCTCACACATCTCCATGAAGAGTGTCTTTTCCGCTTCCTCACGTTTCTGGTTTGAAGCTCCGGCCAGGGAAGATTGTGATGATTGGAGTTGCCGGGTGAGGTCGTTGTAGCGAGCGGCCAACTCGATAACTGCTGGGCGGGAAGAGCGGAAGGTGGACATCTTCTGTTGAGAAAAGACATCGTAGTTCTTCCAGTAAGTGGACAGGGCGAAAAGAGTGCTTATCCGTCTGTAGAGATAGCATTCTGAATAGAGCCAGCTGACATTGAACCAATTTGGATTGCCGCGCTGCTTGAGCTCATCGTTGTAGCCTGCAATGTCTGGGCTGCCATCGTCTGGTAGAGGTCTGGAGTTACGTGTTAGCATGGCTGCTTGAGCACAGGGGATACTGGAACTTACGTCAAGTCCCGATTGTGCTGCAGCTCGTACTTGAGCGTAGCGAGACCCTGCGTGATCTTCTTGCCCTCTTCGGCCTTCTCCAAATCAGTGCATTTCGATGTTGCGCGATGCACGTCGTCTATAGCGCCTGTCTGCCGTCACATATCAGTTGTTGTTCCAGGCGATGGATAGTGGCGGCCATACCAAAATCACGGGCCACCGATCTCTCGCAGAGAAGAAACCGAACGACTTCTTGTCGCTTGTGTGCGACGGTAGAGTCTTCGTGTCGTACTCCATCCCGTATGCGAGCACTTTGTCAGTCACGGTTGCTTTGGAAAAGATGTTATTGAGATCGACACAGAAATTCTGAAAGAAGCAGTCATGGGTCTTGGCATGTTGTTGAAGAGCACAGCTATCCTACACGTTGCTCATATATGCGCTGCAAGTACACATGTTCGCTAACAACGCTCAAAACAAACTCTCCAACGCCGTTGCAACGTCCCAAAAAGATGCTTCGGTCACCTGAAGTTCGCACCGTAGTTCGCCTGCGGAAAGTTGACTCTTCCACCCGGCGTCTGCTCGTAGTCACTCGGTGATAGTGCGCTGGGTGCCACATATCCGCTTGGACTGGGAATGCCTACAGCTCCAGCCGTCTGCTCGTGGTATGAAGGCGGCGCGGTGATGCTAAGGTTGCTGCCTGACTGATAGCTGAACGCTCGGCCGGGGTGCATGCCATGCTCGGTCATACTATGCGTATCTGCGAACGGGTCGTCTGCCTGTATGGAAGGTCGCTGGAGCAAGCCTTGCTCGTCCTCGTCCGCAGTAGAAAGTTGGCTATACGCACGGCGAGCGTCGTCGTCTCCTGGCGAGACTGACGGGCGATGGGAAGGATGGCTGTCGTCCAGCTCGTCCGTGTTCGTCGACCATACATCTTTGCTAGGATCTTCGAATCGCTCAGCTTGTCCATGCTTTGTCGAGTTCCCGTTGGGCATAATGCCTGTCCTCCTGAACTGTAGAACGCCTTGGATGCTAATCACACTCGTCGCAATGAAGAGAAGCCATATGACAACTCCGAATCCGACGGCTGCCTTTGTGACCTGGCATTTCGTTGCACTGCCGTATCCGAACTGCTCGCAGCTGCCTTTCCCGTCCTTGTCGCCGTCCTTGTTCTTTGATCCCTCCTTCAACCCCTCGCTCTGCCATACTGCCACTGCGACGAATGCTGCGAACCAGAGAAGAGTATATAGGAGATCGATTGCAGCGTAGGCGTATACGTTCGCAAAGCGCCAGGCACGAGTCCACATTGGAACCATGATCTGGTAGATCAGGCCGGGGAGGGTAAGGAAGCACTGCAACCTTCGCGTCAGCCTGTCTTCTATTGGAGCAGAACAGTGATGAGGTATTATGCTTACTGAGCAAAGTAGTAGCCAACCTGTCCACCATGTTCTCCTTCCTGTGTAAGTACTGCAAGCGCCAGACAGCCGGCTATGAAGATGAGGAAACCTTGGGCGAAATGGAGTCCTGCCTTGATCTTCTGGTAGTACGTCTGTGGTATGCGCATCTTGTCGATTCCAATCGAACGTGTGGTGAGGGTCAATGTTCTGGTCAGGAAGGAAGCGTGATCATGTCAAGTGTATATTGTGCTCAGCCCACTCTCCGAGACAACAAGCCACGACCAAGAGTTGGCAGTTTGGAATCTGCTACCGCAGCATCCCGAGCTACAGCAGGTTGTTGAGCACACTGGAGACACTCGATTGCTACATTACGCAGCGGACAGACCACAGGACTGCTTGATCAGATGGAATCAGTCCAGTGTTTACGGCATCTTGATCTCGAATCTGTAAATAGCAACCAAGTCCCACGTGCTACCCCTGCTGTCGATCACGGCAGCAGCCGCAATGTGATCGCGAAAGCTGTCAGTAATTGTGAATGGCATTTGCAGCACCACCTGCTCCACCACCACCACCGACACCGCCAGCAATCAAAGCGAACCCACAGTCCACTTCAATACACCCACCATGGACGAAACATTCACACTCATCCCGCTCGCCATCGACCCTTCCACCAAATCCATCTCCACCTCCAATCCCGCCCTCTCTAGCGAAATCGACGAACTGAACAAACTCCACCGCGCATTCGTCTCCCTCGACACGCCCAATCAAGTCCCTCCTCCACCAGCACCAGTCAACCCAAAGCGCTCCGTGCAGATCAACAAGATGCGCGAAAGCGGAAATGCCTCCTACAAGAAAGGCTCTTACGGCGACGCGATCAAGATGTATGACTTAGCAATCCGCATGGCATCAGAGCGGCCAGGCTGGGAAGCTTCAGGACTGGTAAGGGAGGAGCTATCAGCGCTGTATAACAACCGGGCGATGGCGCAGATGAGCCAACAGATGTGGCCGGAGGGGGCAGTGGATGCGGAGTTGAGTGTGGAGATGAAGAAGGTGGGGAATGTCAAGGGTTGGTGGCGGAGAGGGCAGTGTCTTCGGGAGATGGGGAGGGTAGAGGAGGCGGCGGAGTGGGTGAGGGGCGGATTGGAGTTTGAGCGGGCGGGGCCGGAGAAGGCGAATGTTGGAGAGCTGGAGGCGTTGGGGAGGGATCTTGAGGCTTCCTTGGCGAAGGCATGAAATGGATGGATAGGCAAGAAAGAATCTTTATGCAGGGATGATGTTACGATACAGTGGCGGTCAGGCTATCAAGCCACCGAGGAGCGAAGCAATTGTTTGCACCACAGCCGCGGCCATGACTTCCAACACAGCATGAAGTTAACGGAGGGGTGCTGTGATAAAGCATGCAACTTCCACAGCGGCCATACGAACATGCAAACGGTGCGGTCCTCGTGAGGCCCTACCACTCGACGAATTATACGAGACAGGAAAGTCTGTCAACCACCAACCGCGGCCACAGTCCCCAGCACCGTCCGCGTTGCCATTGGAGAATTACGGATATGAAGATCCAATAAAGCCGCAGTATCACCACTGCCCTTAGAGAGCTTCAGACCCACGCAGCGAAGGAGTAGGTGTCACGTTTCTTGCCTCATTCGAATAGTTAATAACTCAACGTCCGTTGTCTTCCAAAACCACGACTTCCCAGCGATACGAGATCGGTGCAGGTGCCACATATCGCGCATTCATCACCCCCAACCTATCGTATGCTTCAGAATAGCTCAGAGTGTGGTATGGCGTGGCTCCTCGACGCATTGTCGCGGAGAACTATCACCGTACCCACGTGGCCTTTCCAAGCCCAGATTGCGCACGACTTATGAGCGGTCCCAAAAACAGCAGACTCGCTTCAACTTGGCGATGTTATCCAGTCCAAGCAACGGCGAGCACTCCGCTTACAAGAAGGTGTGGAGATCTAGACCCGAGGCGAGTCAACTTAAGCGAGAACATGGGGAAGTCTGGGGTTGGCGTTCGTTTGCGGAGATAACCTTGATTGACAGCTGCATGCATTGGAGACTTGATGATAACGCCAGTGAGAATGATACGAGAGGCGGGCTCGATACTGCTACTTGCACTGCCCGAGACTTTCAAAGGGCCGTACTGGCTTGTATTCGGTTCCATGGCTGCAGCACATCCACAAAAACTGCACGGCTCAGAGAGGACAATGTCTTTCCGTCTCGGGGTCAAGGTATTGAACTTGCAAGCCACGTCTTTGATGATACTTAGGTAAGGTACTCGCAAAGAGGAGCTCGAGATGTTGCGGAAATAACATGCTAGGGTTTCAAGCTCCACACTGTCGGGTCTGGATGCCACGTGCACAGCTCCATCCCAGTCTTGCTCACGCCACCACTGTACTTCACCCCTCTCTGAAACTCTTGGACAGCATGCCAGTCCCTCGGTAGTAGGCCGAAAGAGTCAGTATAAGGACCATGGAACAACCGCGCGCTTGTTTGGCGTTGCGCAACGGCTTTCGCGAGACGCATCCAGCGATCACACTCTGTAGCCATGGGCAAGCTCATTCCCAATGCGTTCAACCTGTTGGTGGTCATTTACGTGGCCCTGGGTTCAACAGCATGTTCGTATGGCATGGCCATCATCGGGTGAGTGTAGGAAACAGCCACTTCTGTTCCCGTGCTGATCATACGCAGCTCGACTATCGGCCAACCTAGCTTCTACACTTCCTTGGGCCTCGCGCCGCCTGATGAAGAAGGATACGCTCGCACTGCGGGTTTCATTGGTGGATTCAATGGCGTGAATTGCGCCGGTTCGGCTATCGGTTGCTTGCTCTGCACGTACTGCGCCGACAAGTACAGTCGCAAGCGAACAATCCAAGGTGCTGCTGTCGTCCTCTGCATGGGTGCGGCGTTGTGCGCTGGTTCCGTAAACAATGCGATGTTCTTGGTCGGAAGAATCATCAATGGATTGGGTATCGGTGCTCTCGTATGTTCATCGTGTCCAAAGCAGGTTCAGAACAAGGCTGATGCTCTCAGGTCGCTGCCATCCCAATGTACCAGGCTGAAGTGTCGACTCCCGAGTCTCGCGGCTTCATGGTCTCGATGCACGGAGTCATGTTCGCCATGGGCTATACCCTATCTGCATGGCTCGGCTTCGGCATGTACTTTATCACAGCGGGTGGCTCAACTTCTTCGTTCCCGTGGCGCTTCCCAATGTGAGTCGATCGATCTTGAGATTTGTTCCCGATGATGCTGATAGCCTGCCACAGCGCCTTCCAGATGGTCCCAGCATTGATGCTTCTTGCCGGCTCGCCATGGTAAGCCAATCGCTAATATCCTTGCTGGAGTGGGATATTGCTCACTCTTCCTCTCTTTCAAGGCTCCCATTCTCACCTCGCTGGCTCCTCATGCAAGACCGCCACGAAGAAGCCCACGACGTTTTGATGAAACTCCACCGCGACAAGACCGATCCCCACGACGTCGTAGCGCGCAAGGAGTTTTACCAGATGAAGAAGCAGGTGGAGATGGACCGTCTCATCAAGCAGAGCACGTCCAAGTTCGAGCTCTTCAAGACGCCAGCCAACCGTCGACGTGCCCTGGTTGGCTTCGTCCTCATGTGGAATAACCAGTTTACCGGAGTTCTGATCATCGCCAACTACGGCGTCATTTTGTACGGAGCGCTGGGTATGGACGGATATATGCCGTTGCTCCTGACCTCGCTCTGGGTCACCTCGACTTTCCCGGGGAACATCTTCTGTGCCTTCTTCGTTGAGAAGTTTGGCCGGCGCACCTTCTTGCTCATTGGTTTGACCGGGATACTCGTCGCTTTGATCTGCGAGACAGCGTTGCAAGCACAGTTTCTGGGGACCAACAACAAGGCTGGACAGAACGCTGCCATCTTCTTCATCTTCTTGTAAGTCGCGCTTACCGACAGAGCGGCAGTGGTCATGTTCGAGAAGATCGCTGACCTTTCTCCGCTTGCCAGATTCATCACGCCCTTCTGGAGTACCTTCATCGATGCCGCCCAGTTCCTCTACGTGGCGGAGATCGTGAGTTCAGCTCTCGTCCGGCTCATGAGCATCACTGACGGGTGGTAGTTTCCAACGCATATTAGGTCCCAAGGCACCGGCTTCTCCATGATGGGTCTATACCTCGCCAGTCTCATCATCCTTGTCGCCGGCCCGATCGCTTTCGAGAACATCTCCTGGAAGTTCTTCTTCGTTCTCATCGTCCCGACGTTCTTCCATATCATTTTTGTCTACTTCATGTAAGTGTACCAGTCATGTCAGAAGACCAGGTTGATGCTAACATTGACCAGGTGCCCCGAGACGAAGGGGAGATCTCTGGAGGACATCAACGCCCAGTTCGGCGAACAGGTAGCCATCCACTACTACGGCGCCACTGACAAGGAGAAGATGGAGTTCGATGTCGCTGTCGAGGAAGACGAGAAAGTCGATCAGACTGGCGAGGTCGACCGTAACGGTCTTACCAAAGTTGTGGCCGACCACACGCATGTTGAGGAGGTGACTCACCATAAGGTGTGAGAGCTCTGCGGTCGAAGAGAAGGAGCTCCGCCGATGATCGCTGTGCCGGAAGTTGGCGTGCGTGTATATAGTAGGCGGAAGGCGGCAAATATTACGTCAAGAGAGTCTCGGGCAAACGAGTCTTGATGTTGTCCTGGTTGACCTCAATATTTCTGCCGCCCGTTGCAAGCTTCATGTAGATTGATCATCATGAGCTTTGGCTGTCTGCCATAGCTTGAACCCAGGCTTGTCATGTACGACCCGTACCCAAGGCAGCCGGCTAATGACTTTGTGAGCAGCATCCCACGTATCGATCTCCAGAGATGACAGGCAGGATGTGATGTACGGACAAAGCCACGATTCATCTTCTGGTCCGCACAGGGATATACCACCGGAGAAGAGGACCCAGAGGAGCACCGGCTGTTGCTTAAGAGTGATGCTTACCATAAGCTCTGATATGGCATGCCGCAGTCTACTCGCCAGCAGATCATATGCACAGACATGCATGCGGCCTTGCTCGAAGAGGAGAGTTGTCAGGAACCCTAGGAGTGTCGTGAAGATCGCGCTGTCCAGCTTATCCTCAGGCGGCTCTCCAGCAAGCGGACAGTATTGCAACAATCTGTACGCGAACGTAATCAGAGCGTTCTGGAAGTCGGCTGGGTCCAAGCTAAACCTTGCGGGATTCTGGTTGAGGAGATGGCAGAACTGGTTCGTATCCGTGGCGATGCAGTCTAGACCGGGATCGGTCAATGGGAGGAGGGTCTTAGAAGCAGAGTCTGGAGACATCAGCTCTTTCTTCACAGAGGAGGACCTCAGTGTCTGTTTCGGGAGTGTGTCCCTGTAGTACATCGAGTCACAGCCTTCATGCAATGCCCGGTCTATGTCGGCCCTGCGCACCTAACGATTAGTATAAGCGGATTCACGACCGAATACGTACTCACCGGCAGATCTTATGCCAGATCACCCAGTTAGACGAGAAGGCTTTAATCCCACCTCGCATCTCAAGCATAAGCTGGAGAGCCTTCAGATGGACTTTGCTGACGCCAAACTGGTTCGTGAGGTTCTCGTGCACCGCAAGGCTCACTACCACGGCGAATGTAGCGTCCGATGGCGTGCCCTGGCCCCTCAGATCTTGGTTGATGCATTTGTACGTATCTGCGAGATGCCTGAGTGCTTGTGGCGAGCGCAAAGGCTTCCCTAGCAGGCCATCGATGCAGATTGTCGCCATGACCAGCGAGCAGTGATAGACTATCAAATACAGTGAGGTTCGTCGCAAGACGATTATTGGAGATGGCTTACAGGTCTCGGAGCGTTGTATGTATTCAAACCATGTCGACCTCATATGATCCATCTGGAAGCAGAACTCCTTCGGGTACAAGACTTGCAGTTGGACAACCATAACTTTATGTCCTTAGTCGGCCGTTAGCTGGCTGAGTGTTTGCTACGTACATTGATGTATGAGGCGTCTTGTAGACAGGTCCGCTTTGCAAGGAAAGGTAATGAAGGATAATTCATCTCCAAGCGGCCTCTCAAGAAGTGGTAGTTTCGAGGCGTAGTCGATTGACGTGAGGGCATCGCCAGGAATTCGATTCGAAGATTCATTGGTCTTGTTGACGAATTTCTGGTCGCATCGAGGCTTTGCCTTGCTCGCATTCTTGCCCTTCATAACATGACTTCGAATGAGCTTTCGGTTGGATTTGAGGGCGTCATTGTCGACGAACTGGAACTTGGAGACCTGTGCCATGGTGCGATATTAACCGCCGTGCCAGGATGCGACGCACCCATCTGGCGGAAGAAGAATATGTAGTTCTTCTAGGACGAGACGAAGTCAGAGAAGATGGAGCCATACCCGAGTAGCGCGTCTTGGACCGTGCACGTGCATGTGAAAGTCGCTCTTTCCACCTCAGCTTTCAACGCAGCTTACCTTCCGCGTCTTCACGAATGTTACAATGCCGTCCAAGAAAGCGAACAACAAAGCCACGAGAGCAGCGCAACCTCACGCGCAACCTGTACAAGACTACGAGACGGACACAGACGCCGCACTCACATCAGGACCCATGGCCGCGCCTCCACCGAATCGCACCAACACCCAGCTCAACTTCTCCGTGCTCCGACGATACGTTCCCGACGTAGAACGCATCATATCCATCGCGCCATTCGCCGTCGTCTACACCTTCTCCCCGGACTCCCAGCAATGGGAGAAAAGCGGCGTCGAGGGCACGCTGTTCGTCTGTCAACTGTCTGCCTCGCCTAACCCACGGTACAACGTGGTGATACTGAACCGCAAGAGCCTGGACAATTTCATCACTGAGCTGGTCAGCGAGGACGACATTGAGATCACGGAGCAGTACGTGATCCTACAAGTGCTGGGAGAGAACGACGTGCCGACGATCTATGGTCTATGGATCTTCTCGGATGAGGGCGAGGGTGTACACAGCACGCGAGAGATAGTGGCCCACTCAATTCAGGAGTGTGCTATGCGAGCAGCCCATGCGAATCTGGCTGCGGCGGAGGAGAGTCAAGAGGACTACGAAGCGTCTGCACCGTACGGCTTCGATGGCACTTCTGACGGTCACGCCGAGAACAATGCGCCCCAACCCAAAGAGTCGGGACAGTCGATCGATCTTCTTTCGTTGTTTGGCACTTCGACTTCTCAACCTCCGGCGACAAATGGCAATGTAACGAGTCCACCCGCAACCAGACCTGTGCCAGAGCAATCCCATTTCGTCCCTACAGCAGACACAGACTTCTTCAGATCTACTGGCAGCCCTGGAGCAACATTCCAGGGACATTCGAGGCCTCCGCTTCAACAAGATATGTTACTCAATTTGTTCAAGAGCGCGAACCACGGCTAAAGCGAAATCCATAACGGATCATTTCACTTTGTGCTACGGTAGATCCGACAAGGCGGGATGATTACCGTGTACGGGTTATGGTAAGCTACGTACCAAACACGGCCGTCTGCCTCAGGATCTTTCCGTTTGCACTGCTCGCCTGCCTCATCTCTGTAAGCTCCTCCATCGCTTTGTCCTTCGACCACCCATTAACAATCGCCTCCCTCAGAATATCCTGCTCGCTCGCTGGCGACATGCCCGACGGACCTGGTGGCCGGCAGTCCAAATTGGTGGGGAATGGGTATCCTTCCGCCACAGCACGAATAAAGGCATCGACCTCCTTGGTCATGCCCTCCGCTCCGTGCTTCGACTTCAGCGTCTCGTACGTCTTCTCGATCAACGGCAAAGTGTCTATGCTCTCCATAGTCTTGCCAAACGCGCTGGAGACTTGGATGAGGTTGGCACTGCGATCGAAGTCTGCCGTGCAATTCTCGCCTGCAGCATGGAAGAGTGCAGGATTGAAGAACACAGCATCGCCTTTCTCCATTGGCATAGCTACGTAGTCCTGCTCGAAATGGTCGATGAACTCTTTTGAGCGATATGCTCTGAATCCTTCAGGAAAAAGCTGCGAATACGGCAACAGTCTCGTTGGTCCAGAGTCCTCCGGCATGTCTGTGTGAGCCACCGCGCCTTGCAGAGTTAGAAGAGAAGTCATGGCATGCACCGCCTTCGGCCACGCAACGACATCCTCATCTGTCTGGAACCCGAGATGGTAGTCCCGATGTGGCATCTGCGCTTTCCCGCCCGGCCGTACGATGTTCACTTGCGTCGTGATGCGGTACGCTGGGCCCAGGTAGCTGTCGCAGACTACTTTGAACCACGGGTTGCTGAAGTACGCGGTGAACGACTCTGGGTCCTGGAGTGCGTGCTTGCTGAAGGAGTTCCAGATCCGGCTGTTCGCTGATGCTGGAGCGAAGTGGTCGCCTTTGGCGCCTGTCTTTTCGAGCTCGTCGTCGATAATAGCGCAGAAGGCTGCGTTGGCTGAGTCGATGGTGGTGGAGTCGGAGAAGAAGTGTTTTAGTATGTAGACGCCTGGTCCGGAGGTGAGGTTGTGGTAGAGCTCGTCTTGCAGGCGATCGATTAGATCTGCGTCGTCTAGATTCAAGTTGTGGCAGTCGTATATTGGCATGTTCCTTTCGACCCTCTCCGCCAGTGGGTAGGTGGTCTTCGATGTCAGTTGCTGCGTGATGGCTGTGAGCTCTGTAAGAGACGGCTTGGTGGTGGCGTTGTAACATCTTGGCTCAAGCTGTTTCGATTTGACTCGTTGCCGTAGGAAAGCCGGTATGTCGAGGTAGTACAGTGTCCCGAGCAGACCGACTGTCGACGCGATGCTTGCCGCTGCCGTGATGGCGGTGTTGCGGCTTCGGGCTTGACGATTCATCTTGACTGCTTTTCAAACTGCTCAATGACCTTGACTTCTTTCGACGAGATGTCTGATTATAAGTAGTCATGATGGCTCCGACAACGATCGGAAGCTGGATGAGGTGGCTTGGCGGCGACACTCGAATCGGCAAGCAAAGTCCGAACATCGGATGCTTGAGGTGAGAGACATCGGAGTGTTTTGAAAAGATATGACCTGCGCAAAGCGTGACCGACCTTGCTCCTTAATGTCCGGCTGAAGACGTCTTCAAACAGTACAAAAGGCGAGATATACAATCACGAAGACGCAGTATTCAGGCCTCGAAGGTACATCGTTGCTGTATGCAAAGTCACATGCATTGCCATCAGCTGTGACGTAGCAGGGGCCAAAATCTCTCTCTTTGCATCAACGAAATACCTCATACTGCCCTCTCTGCTCTTCATCTCTGCAAAACAACCACCCTAACACCCACAACCCGCCAAAATGAAAGCCTACTGGTTCGATAACCTCCCTGGCGACCAACGCCTCCCCCACGACTCCTCCCGCCCCGTTCCCCCCTCCTACCTCTCCTCCCTCGGCATAATCCACCACTACCTCCCCTCCGACCTCCCGGGCGTCGACGCCATAGCCTCCGAGCGAAACTACAAGAATCGCGACACCATTGAGATTTCCCCGACTACGTTACCGAACTACGAGGAGAAAGTCAAAGGATTCTTCCATGAACATTTACATGAAGATGAGGAGATAAGGTATATTTTGGAGGGCGGGGGGTATTTTGATGTGCGGAGTGAAGGAGATGAGTGGGTGAGGATTAGGTTGGAGAAGGGGGATTTGATGATTATGCCGGCGGGGATTTATCATCGGTTTACTACTGATGAGGAGAATGTGAGTTTCTACACCTTACCGTAGAGGGAGTGAGAGGGGTGGTGCTGACTGTTGATCGGTAGTACACCAAAGCGATGCGGCTGTTCAAGGAGGATCCGAAGTGGACGCCGTTGAACCGCGGGAAGGAGACTGAGACGAATGACTTCAGGAAGGATTACTTGAAGATGAGGGATGGGGGTACGGGTATTGCTGCGTGAGTGGCTTAAAGATGGTATTAACATAGACCCATAACGACGTGATGACTGTGTAGCTTTGAAATATGAACATATCCACAGTTTTGCTATCTACATGTAGATCCTCCTTGGCTTCGTGGCAAGGTCAATGGTATCGAAAGCAACGCTCAGAACGCATGCAGAAACTTTCCCACGTCTAGTTCACCTCCGAATGCATCCTCACTCGCGCCTGGAGCTGCTTCAACAGCTCGACTTCCTCGTCGCTCAGTTGGAGCTGATGTGGCATGCGAATCTTGTACGGCTCCACCCTGATCTCCCACAAACCCTCCTCGAACTCCACGTTGTTACTGAGCTCGTGTGCAAGGGTGTGATCACTCCCCGAATCCACCTTCTTCATCTCCGCCTCGCTCTCCTCGTCCTGTGCGTACTCTTCTTTACTCCAACGAGGAAGCTTCCGTCCCACTTCTTCAGGCGTCCACCAGAACACCGGATACTGCCTGGCAACGTTGTTGAAGACACAAGCCACCGCCACCATCAGGACACTCGCCAGCAGCATCAACGCTGGGAACATCCATCCTAGCGCTATTACTGTAGCATCTGTGCATGCTAAGATCGCTGTCGCACCGCCCGGTGGATGTACTGTATTCGTCATGCTCATCGCGACGCTCGAAGCAGCACACGCCACTGCCGCAGCGACCCATCCGTAGTTCGCGAAGAATGATGGCGCATGCTGGAAAGCTTTTGAAATACCCGTGCCCACTATCGCGGCTATGGTGTGGCCAACGATGCTATTGCGAGGTTGTGCGAGCGGAGAGCGAACGGTGTTGTAGTCGAGGACCGCGCTGGCACCGAGCGATGCGACAATGGTCGGAGGGTTGTACTGAGCTACGCCTGGGGCGTAATTGTATACTGCTCCGACCACGCAGATGCCGGCGACTGTCGCGAGCACTGTGTTCAGCCATTGCACCGTCGACGGAGGCTCTTTCGAAGGTGTCTTGCGGTAACCCAGAAAATGCGCGATCGGTGTTGGAAAGTGTCGGACCTGGTTGTGCGGGACGAAAGGGTTGATGATGGTGTCGATATTCGGGTCCAGAAGCTTGGTCAGTGTAGGCGAAGGCATGGCGGATGGTGTCGTGTTAGGGCGGCGAAGGCGGCATCCATGCCAGAGAGACGGTGAAATGAGATGGAATAACCGTTACCCTACCTGGCCTCGGACTGGCGGAGTGATGTCTCCATTCTATACCATAACGCGTACTGCACGTCATGCTTCTCCTCGGGAGTTGACGCCGGTTCTAGATGTCAGCTCTCCGAATGAGGTTCATCTCGCCGGCTTCCTCGTGTTGTTGCTGACCAGCACCTCGCCTGTCATCTTCGGCGAAGTGTCATCGGCGGAAGCGCACATGGCAGGTCCTCGTAAATTCGGTGCGCATACTGTCATCGCCATGCATCGTCGCATTTTGGGCGATTTGACAGTCTGGTAGCGGGCGTGCGGGTGGCTCGGGGTCGAAGTTTCTTTCACGTAATCGCTCGATGGCGCGAGCCAGTCAGGAATGAAGGCGGGAGCTTGACCGAAGACTGTTATTTGCCTTCTGCTACGCCTTTTGTGGTTGTTCAGGGCTCGTAGCAAAGGACACTGGATGGAGTAGAAATGGAACAGGAAGAGAAGAAGAGGTGAAGTGGAGGGAGAAGTGTTGTTGTCGAGATAAGAGGCGTCGATTGATAGCGCATGCATTCCGAAGATTAACCGGCGGCTACCTATCGCCCGCGATAACCAGCGAGGGGCGGGTTGACTCGACGTGAGCCGCCGAATGACGCTCGAGGGTCATGTCAGCAGTACCTCACGTCTATACCGTCCTTCCTCTTCTTCACGAAATCCTTTCCATTCGTCTCCACGTGATTGGCAAGGTGAGGTTGCCTGGAGGTGACACCCGTCTGTGCCAGCGCCGCATCCGGTAAATCCACAACCTCACACGACGCTGCCACCTTCTACATCTTCTTCTTCACCTGACTCACCAAACTACTCATCCTTCCTCTTCAACCACCTTCTCTGGCGAAGACCGCAATCATACCACCGTCCAAAGACTCACAGCACCCACAACCCGCAACTACAGGAACGCCGTACTGTACCACGACCCACCACCAGACATCACCTCTCCACTACTCAGCCATGGCGGAAAAGGTCCTGATGAACGAGTACAAGGCTCTGTCGAAAGAGTCCTGGACGAACATCTCGCTCATTAACGACAACGTCTTCGAGTGGAGCGTCGCCCTCATCGTCCTCAACCCGGACTCCCTCTACTACGGCGGCTACTTCAAGGCTACCATGAAGTTCGGTCCCAACTACCCATACGAGCCACCGGACTTCCGCTTCAACCGCCCGCTGTGGCACCCAAACGTCTACCCCGACGGCCGTCTCTGCATCAGCATCCTCCATCAACCGGGCGAAGACGTCATGAGCGGCGAGGCGGCAGGCGAGCGTTGGAGCCCCGTGCAGCGTGTGGAGAGCGTGCTCATCTCTGTGCTGAGTCTGCTAGATGACGCGGAGGTGTCAAGCCCGGCGAACGTGGATGCAGGGGTGCAGTTGAGGATGGACCCGAAGGCTTACCAAGAGCGCGTGCGTCAGGATCGCGACAAGAGCAAGGAGGACATCCCGGCCGACTTCACTATGCCAACCCACGAGACTGCGTTTCGCAAGGAGGAGAAGGTGGTTGATGACTTCAGCTGGAGCGACAGTGAGGCCGAGGACGACTTCAACAGCGATGGCAGTGACGTGGACGAGGACATGTTCGAGGATGGGGGTGATGATACGGACCCGGATGTCGACGAGGAGTTATGATGATCGCTAGGAATGAGATGCGGGACGGAACACGGTGTGACGAGCATACGAACTACTGGTGGGGCAACCTGCTTTCAGCGTGGAGTTTGGGTGTTGCTCAATGAGGCATGGAAGGACCTGGCTGAACGACCTGACGGTTCGGACACCTTCTGGCATGGCTGGTCTTGCTCGCGAATCTTACTGCATGTTCTGCATATCAAGCTACCGGCATATAAGGTAGCTGGTTGCATCTTAGCTATGATAGTCACATGCTGAGATATTGGAGTCACATGTGAGCTGTTCCCAAAGAGCCTGATATCGGTCTAAACTCCCTGCGTATGAGTAAACTGCCAGCCTATACGCCTGCGCCCTCTCATCATCGTATAATGTCACCTCGCCGCCCTCACTGTCGTCTCTGCTCATCTGCAGATCTGGGCCAATGACGCCAGTCGCGTCCAAGCTCCAAGATCACCACCATGTCGCGCAAGCGCAAACAACCACTGATTCAGTACGGAAAACGCAACAAACGAAACCTGCCCCTACCCATCCCTTCTTCACCCTCTCCGCCTCCCACCTCCTCCGCCATGAGCTGGCTTCCATCGGCAGACGAAATCGACAAAACCCAACGACCCAACCCCAACCCTCCACCTCACAAACCGATCAGCCAGAAAGACGCTACAATGGTCGCAGAACCCAGCGCTGACAACATCGGCATGATGCTGGAGATCTGCGCCGGCATAAGCCAGCAAGAAGCAGTGAAGTACCTCAAAGCAAAACACAACAACCTCGAGGCCGCCATCGACGCCGCGTTGAACAACGAGAACGTCGACGCGGCTCTGCAGGCATCCACATGGGACGACAATCTCATGAGCGCAGACCGGGATGGTGGATATGATCCTCATCTACGGCCGCTTGGGGTGAGCTCGGCTGCGGCGACACGACCGAATAGTCCTGCTGGGAGCCACAGGAGTAATCTCCATCCCACGAATAGGCAGGAGGAGGATGAGGACATGCAGCGGGCTCTTGCGATGAGTCAGGCAGATGCGGGCGTGCCAATCTACGGGCAGGAGACTGGGGTGGTGGGTCCTGGCGGCGGGCAGCCTGTTTCTGGGCCAGCGAAGAAGGAGGCCTACGACAAGGACCAGTGGGCTATGGTGCCGACTGGTGCCAACAAGACCGGCTGGGGGCAAGCCACGGAGGTTGTGCCAGATCAGGAGGCGCAGGACAGGGTGCTGCGCTCCGGAGAGCCGAGAGTGTTGAAGCAGTTGCCGGATGGAGACTACATGCCCAATCTTCTGACGATCTGCGCGGCCATACCTGCTGCGAAAAAGGCGTTGTTGATGCAGGAGTACGTGCAAGTAGATTACGGGCAGGATGCTGAGTGGTGGCGTGGGCATCCAATCGCGAAGCCGCGGATTGTACATGTTGGGGATGGAAGTGCGGTGGAACCGGAGAGTGATTGTCAGGATGAACTGTTCGCGGAGGTGCAACGCCTGATGGCATTTCTCACAGCGAGCGACCGGAGTTACGCCAGCGCAGGCGCGCTCACACAGACGGAGTTCTTGAAACGCACAAGCCCGATGGTAACGAGGTCAAGGACTCTGCTTGAGCTGTTCTTGCAGACGTGGAGTATGGCAGCTTCGTCGAATGTGGGTGTTGACGGGGACGTGTCGAGGATATTCACGACGACAGTTGGGACGTCAGCACCCGAAGGTATGGACACGCCTGACATGAGCTTGATCGACCTGCAAGTCACTCTCGGCGAAGGTGAGAAGGCAGATCTGTTCGAGCTACTGGACGGACTGCTGTGGGAGACCGATGCAGACAGTACGGCCATGTCGGACAACTTTATCGAACGACCGGCGGATGTGCTCGTCATGCGTGCGCACCAGTCCAACCCAGCAGTTGCCAAACAGCTCCGCGTTGAAGTGCCCCCAGAGTTCTACGTCGACAAGTACCTAAAGGACAACATTGCCGCAACACGAGCGACGAGGCGTGAGATGGCGAACAGCAAGCGACGCATTGCGAAGATTGAGGAGATCGAGAAGAAGCTGAGGACGTGGAAGCATCCTACCAAGAACGAGAGTCTGGACGCTGGCCTGCTGCTGAAGCACACTCTCGGCCACTTCACTGGCCAGAATTTACTCAACGCCTCCAAGAATGACCGTAATCACAGCACCGACGAACTAGCCGAGCAGCCACCTGCCTACCAGGACATTTCCAGCAAGCTGGAGAAGCTCGTCGTCAACATCGAGTCGAAACTTCAGGTCCTAACTGAGGAGAAGGAGAAATCCCGACAAGCCATCTCTTCCATGTCCAAGGCGCCACCTCCAGGCCTGGAGTACGAGGAGCAACAGTACCGCTACACGCTGCGAGGCGTGGCCACACGACCGGACACAACTTACGTGCTCCTTCCCAACACTTTGGACGCTGATGTGGAACTCATCGAAGACGAGCACACGCCTGCAGGCTGGAGGTGGTGGAGGGTGGAGTACAAAGCCGATGGATCTTCAGATTCCTCCCCTACTGTTACCAAGACACTGGCCAGCGACTTCGACGTCTTACGCGCAGTCGAGCTAGAGCACAGTTCAGCTTTACTCGTGTACGCAAGCGATGCTGCAATGAACGACCGGCAAACCGAGCATGGACTTCCAGAGGCTCTGCGCAAATTCATAGCAAACGACAACGCCCTCTTCGACGCCGAACTTCAACGCGCCAAGGACGGCGGCGGAGGTAACGACACTTCCAACTACGGCGTCACCCACATCGACCTCACCGACGCTCCACGCCAAAGCATTGAACGCAGCAGCATGGACTCCACTCGCGTCGAGGGCAGTTTCAATGGTTCAGATCGCGGTGATCCGCCGGATTATTATAAAGGGCCGCCGGACTTTGGATTGGGGCCGAATCTTGACAAGAGGGGGGATGCGATGGAGGAGGATGAGGCGCCGGTGGTGGAGATACGGTTGGATGATGAGGGGGAGGGGCAGGGGAGTGAGATGGTGGAGAGGGGAAACGGGGGTTTGATGGGTGGGATGGAGAGAGGTGAGGGTGGGCAGGATGATGGTGTTGGTGGGAGGGGTGGATGAGGGATATGAAGAGGTTCGGCAAGATTTCGGTGGTTAAGAGGAAGCTCTTTGCTGGACTGCGAGACGATATGACCCATGAAGCGATACCACCTGCTTCACAGAGTTCCCAGTTGCTGGTCCATCCTCCCCCATTGCTTGACTGATTGCATTTGCCGCTCTCCGCCACTATCGATGCCTGGATAGCAGCCGAAGGGTACGGTGGTTTCGGAGCCGGCGGATAGAGAATGGCGCATGTTTGCTGGCGAGAGTCTAGGTGCCGGAGGGTACCAACAAGCGACGACGCTTGGGCCGATGCTGCTACACGTGAGCCGTTGCCAGGTACCGGTCAGAGTAGGTTCACTTACCTCGTCACCTTTAGCCTTTCGGGCCTTCTCCAGAGCCAGATGATCCCGCAAATCTGCCAGTAAACAGATCTGGCACTCCTCGATCTCGAATGTCGACACCCCTGCTCGTTGGCATAACTGTTTGGCCTCCTCGAAATGGTCCTCAGCTACGTGCATCCACGCTTCCGAGTCTATTCCGGCGGCCTTCCGACTCCTGCAATTCGCCAGCGCCATATACGAAGCGAACTGACCACGCTGAAAAGCAGGGATATTGGGTTCGATGGGCACTTTGAAGAGCGTAAAGAAGCAGACCTCGTGGACAGACACGTAGTCTTTCACGAGATATGCAGCCTCCACGGCCGCTAACATTCTCGTCATGTGTTGGAGATCACCGTTCCAGGTCTTGAGGGTCTCCACCCAATTTTTGCTGTCGAGCACTATTGGGGCTTCTGATTGTTCGGTAGTTGGTGGAGTCGAGGCCATAGCGATGGATGCTGGATTGGAAATACGTGAACGCTGTCAAAGTCGAGAATTCGAGGTCGTCAAGAGGTGGCAAGAAGAGAAGGCAAGTGCGGTCATCAGTTCGCTCCTTCTTCATGTGATAAAGCTTGGCCGCATGAGCTAGATCTTAACAACCTCACTTCACCATCGCGCATGCTTGGACTTCACCACACCCCACGATGGCAAGCGCACTTTGACGGCGAACCTGCCATTCAACCTGCTGCGTACCTGCGCAAGCTGTTGACAATCACTACTCACAGCAAAGTGCCTCTCCATGGCGCCGACTCTGCGCAAGCGCGCGACCAGAATCGAAGACATGACAAGACAACCCGCTCCAAGTCCCAAGATGAAGGCGAAGCACGTGTCTAAGACAAAGCCATTGATAACCACTGGAATGCGACCATCCCAATCCGTGCAAGACAAAGAAAACTTCGCCCCCAGTCTGGCCGATCGTATAAAACAAAGGCGACGTGCAGCGGAAGGACCAAACGCATCGCAATCACCGCAGCAATTAAATCACGTTCGCGAGACATCGCCAGATCCTGTGGTATCGTCGCCGTCATTGCCAATCATGAGTGTTAGTATCCCGACCCTGCCGCAGGCCGCGCTACCCAAGCGCAAGCGCTCCGGTGATAGCACGCGCTTCCCGCCGATGAAGCGAGCTCGAGCAGTGAGCGACCTACGGACTGTGTCAACAAACAGAAAGACCGATGATGCTGTACGCAGACGGAGCGTGCAAGATCTCACGCCGCAGCCGACCACAGCTAGCAGAGACAACGTGATCTCAGCATCCGAACTGCCAGCAAACCCGCCCATACATAACACGCCAGATCTTGAGGATGCCAACACCAGCGCGGAGCAACCGACTGAAGCCAATGTTGCCACTCCGATTCTACCAACAAACCCCTCAGCCAATGGAGGGGAAGAATACCGTTGCGCGCATCCCCTCCATGTGGAGCTCCATCACAATCCCATCCAAGATCAGCCGGTCCAGCAGGAGCCGTACGAAGCCCTCGTCCACCTTGCGCAGTGCGAGAATCCGCTTTACAGGCCAGACTTCATACCCTTTCCGCTGTACGATCTTGAGTCTGCTGGTCAGACGCTGACTGCCACAAATGAAATGGTTGAAGGCATTGTCTCTCGCCAATCGTCGGATGCGGTACACGACAGGAGCTCGACGTTGCTGTACAGCGATGATATTGTACTGCAGCTCGAAGCGCAGAGCCCACGCGAGCCCGAAGAAGCTGGTGACAGCCAGGTGACCTCCGAAGTAGAGGCAAGCAGCAATACCGCCTTTCTTGGTGCGGACGATGGGCCAAATGACGCCGTTGATGTGCCGCGCTCAAGTACGATGCCGGCCGAACAGGAGCCCTCGTCGCACGCACAAGATGAGGCGAAGACTGTCCAGGTCGAGACCGAGCTTCCTGCCACCGAGACAATTGCGGACGATTCACCAGAAGTCACTGAGCTCAGTATCGCACCCGAGACAGCTACCTCCGCACCACCTCGCTTGCTTGTCAAGATCCCAGTGTCCGCGCCAGAGCAGCCGAGGCCGCACAACGCAGCAACGCCAGAAGACCAAGAGTACATCGATGCGATATCAGCGGCATTGAAGGCTCAAGGCAATCGAAGACTGCCAACATTGGTCGACATCAAGCCAAGCGCATACTCGGACTTCTGAACCTTGCTAAACCTCCAAGCGCCGAAGAAGCTCTTTTTCTGTCCGATGAAGAAGCCGGGACCCATCTGGACACCAAGACCTTCTTTTCGGGACCCGTCTTCGTGGAAAATGCACAACCTCGGAAGCTCGAGACGGTCACGAACTTCCTAAACGAATACTATGACGACGAGGCAAAGGTGTTCGTTCAAGATCCAGCCTCGAAAAAGGCACCCCACGTGCGTGAAGTCACGATGAAGCAGCTCAAGAATCGCTTCGCTCAGACGACCAAGCAGCAGACGCCATGGAACTGCCTAGAGTTGGCGGCACACATCGAAGACGGCTTGCGACCAGCATTCCTCAACAATGAGGACTGCCGTCTACTCACCAAGGTCAAAGTACCGAGCGAAGAGGACCAGGTCAAGCGTCGTGGTCTTGCACCAGGCTGGAAGGAAGTGGAGAAGTGGGCATTGCTCGCTCAAGCAGGATCGTTGACCGAGCCGCATCAGGACAGCCATGGCTACAGCACATACATCACCGTCAACCAGGGTATCATGGGTTTCGGCTGGCTTGCGAACCCCAGCGAGGCACAGCGGAAAGATTGGCGCACGAATCCATATGCTTTCAAGGATGGCGACTGGCGTTACAAGATCCTTCGTCCTGGCCAAACCGTCTACTTCCCGAATGGCACGGTGCACTTCGTCTTCCGCCTTAATTCGGCAGGCGACACCCTCGCTTTCGGCGGCCACGTCCTCCGGTGCTCACAGATCGTGAGCTGGGTCAAAACATTGATTGAGGAGAAGGCTCATCCGGCGATCACGAACGAAGAATTGTCTGTCTCAGCTCCGGCGTACCTGGAGCGTGTCGCCCGGTTTGTCAAACAGGCTCGTAGGATGGGCCAGGAGGAGAAGTGGGGCGGTGCGCTGGCGATACGGGAGTTTTTGAGGTTGAAGGATCAGTTCATGGAGGTCTCTTGAGCTGGCTGGGTCTCCGTGGCGCAGGTAGAGGCTCATTTGCTTGGGTAGCGACTGGACGACTTTGATTTTGCTGGGTTGGGAGATGTGATATGATGTGTACGAGGCAAGCGAATAATGCAGTGAAGAGGAATGCGACTTTGGTTCTGTGATATTGTACGGGTGGCTGCGGGTTAAGGTGGTGAGCTTGGATAAGGAAGATCGACTGTCAATTGAGATACCCCAAAGTACGAATAGAACGAAGCCCTAAGTGGACATACACTCTCTCTGTCATACGGACATATTCGTACATATTATATGAGACTCTCTTTCTCGGGTGCAAGACAATGAGGCTCTGGTGCATATGGTTTCCGTCTGCATGTGGTTGAGGCAGTACCAAATATACGCGTAAGTTTACAGTCGCAGTATCAGCTCTACTCCGAGATATATCGAAGTGCCTCACCTCACCTCACCTTTGAAGGCTGCAACATCCGCGACCACAAACACCGTATACCTTTCCAGGCGCACAACGACACCACACCCAATCCGCGACAATGCCCGCATATCATAGTGTCTTCCTCGACGAGCCGAACCAGCAACTAATCGGCAACTTCGCCCTTCTCCCCCTCCGAACAAAGACCCGCGGTCCAGCACAACAACTCCCCCAACTCCCAGCCGGCACCTCAGACATCGACCTCGACCCGTCAAACGAATCCTACGACCCTCTAGATGAGGTCCTCTCGCTCTTCCGCGCCAACACTTTCTTCCGCAATT
This sequence comes from Saxophila tyrrhenica, assembly GCF_035928015.1. Classification (NCBI taxonomy): domain Eukaryota; kingdom Fungi; phylum Ascomycota; class Dothideomycetes; order Mycosphaerellales; family Extremaceae; genus Saxophila; species Saxophila tyrrhenica. The sequence continues at coordinate 573,810 of NW_027041746.1, read as the reverse complement.
TCGAGATCAAAGGCCCCGCAGACCGGGTGCTGATATACGGCATCCTCTTCCTCAGTGATGCATTATCGAAGATCAAACCAGGCATGAGCAAACGGGATGCAGAGAAGGCCGTGGGGAACGTGGCGCTGGAGACGAATTTCGCGATACCGGGCGATGCGGGCTTTCCGCTGAATCAGATGTTTGAGCCGCCGCGGGATCGGAACGAGGCGGAGGTGCTGAGGCAGTATGTTATGCAGATGCGGCAGGAGCTCGCGCAGAGGCTGCTGGGGAGGGTGTACGTTGATGGGTCGGGCCAGCCGAGTAAGGTGAGTTGTAATCCACTGCTGAGTGCACTATCCGGCACGAAGAGAGCGGACGCTAATGGTTTTAGTGGTGGCTGAGCTTCTCGAAACGGAAGTTCATGGGCAAGCAGCTATGATGCCTTTAGACAATATTTCGAGGAAACGACTTTCACGACGGTATGAGAGGAGCGATAGTAAGCTGTCGCGGCGAAGTGTCTGCTTTGCAATGTGCATATCACTGGACCGACTGCTTGGGCAACGAGATTAACTCACAGCGCCTGCTTAGAGCGCTTGTCGACAAGTTACGGGCGGATTTGAGAGCACCGGAGCCGTGGCACAACATATGATAAAGACAGCGGCGCGGTCACGCGACTCTTGGTCAACAATTGTACGCTGCAACGTCCGTACATAAGTATGTATCCGATGCATAGCCCTACAGATACCCGCATTGCTTGATGACGTCCGTCGTAGCTCAGAAAGTGCAGGCCCGTCTCAGGTATTGATACTAAGCCCACCGGTCAGCAGCTGAAAATACGAGAAATACAGGAAACTTGCTTGATCTGGATCGTCTTCGTCTGGAGGTAGTCTTGCATGCCCTCGAGACCGCCTTCGCGACCATATCCGGATTGCTTGACACCGCCGAAGGGTGTGTCTGGCGCTGGGAAGTACCAGTCACTGCAACAGTTCGTAAGTTTCCCATCACTTCTACGGGCTGACGAATCGACACTCACTTCACGGCAATGGTGCCGGCCTCGATCTGGCGTGTGACGCGGAGTGCGCGACTGATTGATTCAGTGTACACACAAGCTGTCGAATGTCAGCAGGTCAACATGCACCCTGGAAGTTCAATCGTTACCAGACAGGCCAAACACTGTATCGTTCGCCATCTCGATCTGTGTCGATGTGTCAGCACCACGTTTGCACACTTGGAATCGTCATCGAAGTTCTTACAGCCTCGTCTTCTGTCTTGAAGGTATGGACCGTCACGACCGGGCCAAACACTTCCTCCTTGACGATCCTCGATGTGTTGGGCGTATTTTTGAAGATAGTAGGCTCGACGAACAAGCCATTCTTGCCCCGTTGCACGCCTCCGGTCACTAGCTTGCCTTCCTTTTTACCGATCTCTGCAAAGAGTACTTATCAGCATGCGTTGCTTTAAGCAGCAGCAGCATCGAACCCACCGATCAATTCCATCACCCGCTCGTACTGTTTCTTGTCCGCAATCGGACCAACTTGGGTGGTCTGGAGCGCGGGATCGCCGATGATGCCTGCTTCGCTCGCCTGCTGGAAAGCGCCCTTGAGGTTGTCGATGAACTTGTCGGAGATGGATTCCTGGAGGAACACACGGGAGGCCATCTGCAGAAAGGTGTCAGCATGGACTTCTTCCCAGCTCACGATGTACTACTTACGGCACAGATTTGCCCAGTATTGGCCAGGATACCTTCCATGGACCTAGCCGCAGATCAGCAAAACACCCACCCATATCAAAAGGTCAAATTATACTTCGCCACAGCGAGATCCATGTTCGCATCCTCGAATATCACCGACGGCGACTTGCCACCTAGCTCCAGCGAGACACGCTTGAGGTTGCTCTTGGCCGCATACTCCTGGATCTTGCGGCCCGTGGCAGTGCTCCCGGTGAAAGCTATCTGCCTGATCTCCATATGTGCAGCCATGAGCTGGCCAGTCTTTCCGGTGCCATTGATGATGTTGATGGTTCCAGGTGGGAACACTTCTTTGATCAGCGCACCAAGAGCCAACGTTCCCAGTGGAGCCTTTTCGCTTGGCTTATACAGAAACGTATTACCGGCTGCGAGCGCGGGCTGGATTTTCTCATCAGCAAGACAATCCTTCGAATGAACGGAGCGACGTACAGCTGCTTTCCACCCGAACAGGATGGCGGAGACGTTCCAGGCGCCGATGCCTGAGCATACTCCAATGGGCTCTCGTTGGGTGAACTTATACCTGTGCAATGAGTCAACGACAGACCGCACCGACGGGCAACAACACTGCCCACCTGCCAAGTGAAGTCGGATAGGCGGTCTCTCCGTGGATTTTGTCGGCTAGTCCGGCGTAGTAGTCGAACAGGTCGGCACACACGCCGTAGCCCCTGGCGAACCGATCAGCGCGAAGTCTCACAAGCTTTACTGAAGTTCTAGGCTTGCATTGTCTGAGTACCTATCGCGGAGCCCATCGCCTTGGTGTCCAGAGCTGCAAGGTCCGATGCTTTCTCTCGCATCATGTCTGCGAACTTGTGCATGGCCTTCGCACTGAACACATCCGAGTGCGAGCCCGTCAGCTATGTCTGGGCATCAAACAGACATCTGCGATTTGAGCTCACCGATCTGTGGGATCCGTCTTGCCCTATTGGCCTTTGAAAGCTGCCTTTGCGGCAGCAACAGCAGCATCAACATCGGCTTCGCCAGCAGCGTGGATTTTGTCGGAGATCAGCGAGTCGTCCATGGGATTGTACACCGCAAGGTGCTCTCCACTCTTTGCGTCGACATATTCGTTGTTAATGAACAATCTTGTCTCGAAGGAAGCCATGTTGTGTGTGACTGATGTTTTCAACTGGTAGCGATATCGATGTTGGAAGCGTGCAGATCAAAGCCTTATGTACACAACACGTCCCTCGGGGCAGCTCAGGTCTCTCCAAGCCCCTCTTGCTGCAGTCAGCTTGGGAGGGGAGCTGAGTGAGGCCGTTGATGTCACTATCTTCAGCTCTTGGAGTTCTTACGTGCAGGCGGCCGATGATCTCCGCGCTGTCATACTAGCTGGTCTTGAAGGGAGAAAGCCTTGCACGGAATGAGATTCTTCCCGGGCATTAGGTCTGAACGATACGTAGCACCAGGCAGCCTGCAGTAGTGACCATTTGGTCCAGGCCGTGGTTGATTACTATACACCAGAACGACCAATCGTTTAGAGACTCGCGGAAATGATACATCCATTCGAAGACAATCAGCCAACAAGCCACAACCCATGGCTTTGAATTGATGCATGCTGCTGATTCGCCCCAAAGCCCGTCTTGTGACAGACTCGCAAAGACCCGGCATGTGAATGATGTGTAGCAGCAATCGAAGACAACCCGGTTGGCGTGGGTCACTTCTTCAGCCACAACTCTACTCCCCATTCCTTCCTGAAGTCAATCGATCTGCCTGTACCGTTTGGTCTCTCCAAATCGTCAAGGGCTTGGATATCCTCGTCGGATAGTCTGCGCACAGCGAAGTTGGCCTTGATCCGCTCTGCATCGAAGTCAGCATATCGAAGAGGAACCATCTGTGCTTGTGACATACCTTCATTTCCGCTCTTGCCCAAAGGAACAGTGCCTCTCTGAACTGAAGTAAAAGTGCACCTGTATCAGGAGAGGTCATAAGTTGGTTGAATTCTGTCCTCTACGAAGGTGAGTGCCTATATCCCATAAGGGGACAAAGCCCTACGTTTGCTCTGATGCATCCCACTGCAGGGAGTCTAAGACAACATGAACTGCCCAGCTTTGCAGCAGTTGCCCAACGCCCATGCAATTCTTCTCCGCCAGCTTCTTAACAGTCGGATCCTGTACAAGTGTCGCACCATCTGCCTTTTGACCCGCGAATGGCGAGAAGCAGCTCGTGACGATTCCATGCTTGTTGCCGAACTCGACGACGTCTCGGTTTGGGAACCAAGGATGCGCCTCGATCTGATTGACACTGATCGGTATCGTGGCATGAGGTAGTAGCGCCTTCAGATCCGCAATGTCGAAGTTTGACACTCCAATTGCTCGGGCCTTGCCCTTCTGGACGAGCTTCTCCATCGATTTCCATGTAGGTACGATCGATCCTTCGGGATGGCCGCCTGCGCGGGCTATGGGCTCACTAGTCCATTGCCAGTCGATCATCACATCGCCGTCTTGCGTAAGAGCCATGCCCTTCTGTTCCATGGAAGCTTGATCCTGAGCCGATGCAGTCTTCAGCGCTTCGAGCGAAGTGGGTCGGAACGCACATGGCCAATGAAGCAAAAGACAGTCGACATGGTTTACCCCCATGCCGTCCAGGATTTTGTCACAGCAGACTTCTACATAATCCGGGTGGTAGAAATTGGGCCATATCTTGCTTGAGATAAATATCTCAAAATGAGGGATGCCGTACTCGCGTATCGCCTCGCCAATCTCGCGATCGACGTCATAGAACCAGGCGCATTCGAGGTGGCGGTAACCGGTGTCGAAGGCAACTTTCAAAGCCTTTTTGATCCATTCCGGATTAGCTGGATCCGTTGGTCCGCCTTCGAAAGCCCAGGTTCCAAAGCCGACTGACGGGAGGTCGATGGTTTTGCCACCTGCTGCTTGGATGGGAAACGATCGAGGAAGCGCCATCTCGACGCTCAGGAGGTGCTGACAAGACTATTGTCACTTCGTTTCTCGTGGAACGCAAAGAGCACCAAGAGAAGCGGCCGTCAGCGGGTCGACATGTTGCCCACCGATGGATGCATTGATGCATGCGGGGTAGATGGACGGTCACCTCTGACTTCTTCGTCGAGTCCAAAGACATTCTGTTGCAATGGCCTGGGGCTTTGGTGTTTCTTTCGCGTGCTCCAAATCTGTGGTCTGAGATGGCGATTGTAAGAGCTGAAGTTTGAAGTCCCGAAGTGGGTCTCGCACCAGAGCGGCCGCACAAGGCTACGACATTGACTATAGTCTGGTTCCGCATGCATGGTGCAGCACTTAGTGGTGTTGCAAATCGAGACAGATTCAGGCTACCCTATGTCAGCAATAATGCAATGGGCGGAGCAGCCCGTGCTGGATCCCACTAAGCACTCTATCACCCGCGCCCGGTGGGAACACCATGAATGGGTGGCGAGGCTGAACAAACCACCGAGAAGAAAGCGGTGTACTTGTGTCGAGATCCTCATCAGAAGCTGCTGCTGGGATACAAAAGGCCCGAAAGCGCTCGGCAGCGTAGCGTCAGCATTTGAGAATCCACACTACTCTTGTAGTTGGAATGGCGCAGAAGACCGTCCTCGTCCTTGGTTGCGGCCCTAACATCGGCAGCAGCACAGTAGGAACGTTTCGCAAGAGTGGCTACCGAGTTGTCTCTGCCTCGAGAAGTTGCGATGGCGAAGCGAGCGACGACTCGACAATGGCCTTGAAATGCGACCTCGCACAACCAAAGTCCGTGGAGTACCTGTTCAAGACCGTACGTGAGGAGTGGGGCGAGCCATCTGTAGTCGTGTATAATGGTAGGTTGTCCAGCAGCCACTTGCAGAAGTGTCGTCCAGATGATGTGTATCAGGCTGTGCCTATTATCCGACCAAACCCGAGGAGTCGTTCAACATACCGACCGAGAACTTCGAACAGCAGCTAGCCATCAACACCACAAGCGCATTCGTCGCAATGAGAGAGGCTGCCAACAGCTTTGCCAGGCTGGATGGTTCCAAGACTCTCATCTTCACCGGCACCATGGCCAACGAAGGCGGAGTACCCGGCTGGCTGACGCTGTGCGTGGGCAAAGCAGCAGGTGCTTACATGATTGACTTGGCCGAGAACGTATACCGGGAGCAGGATGCTCGGTGAGTATGGTCATGTTGCAGCTGTCCGAAATTCGTTGATGTGATGGCAGATTTCATTGCGTTGATGAGAGAACGTCAGAAGGAAAGCCGATGTTTGAGGGCCTTGGAGGACAGGCTCATGCTGATGTGTTCTTGGACCTGGCGGAAAGGAAGGTAGACTTGCCATGGCAGGTCACATTTGTTAGTGGGAAAGGGTATGTCGAGTTCCCTCATGAGCTTATTTTGTAGCATAGGGCAGCTTCCTTATTGCCGTCAGGGACATAGACAGCGCAGATACCTTACAGCGCATTACCATCTCCCCGGGTACTGCATCGTCTTGCAATGCTGAGAGAGAGTCTTGACGTATAATTTGTTCTCTCCGTTAGGCTCCTCCCATCGCTAGAAAGTGTGGGAAATTCCGCCAATGGAAGAATGGATGTTCACAAACATGCCGCATGCATGAGCGTATCTGGAGAACAGGCCCAGCTGCTGCTCGTCTTCCATTGTGCGAGTCATTTAGTCGCGGTCTTCGACTGAGCCCTTCGTCGCAGACACGCTTGTCAACGACAAGATGATGGCAGTTGTGTATTGCCTCCACCTCCGTGACGCGATCGCCTTCGGCCGAGCGTGCTGTTGGGTCCTACTCTTGCCTTTGTCTCGAGAAGCATGCGGTTCTTCTGTTTTGTATCCGTCTTCCACGTGAGGTAGTCTTATACCGAAAGGCATGTAAGCACATTCGCAACTAGCTCCGGTCGCCGAGATTGTTACTACTCCTGGAACAGAAATACGAGGAAGATTCCCCCCACGTTCACCCCCACGCCTCTGGACCTCTCTTCTCTGTCCGCAGAGTAGTCCAGACCACCATTTGAAGACGATTGTTTCGTTGCAACACTCGTGGACCCGAACGGCACTGGAAGAATCGGCCTGGCAATCTCATACCTCGAGCGATGGAGACGGTAGAGGGAATCAGGTTGCGCGACTTCGCCTTGAATCCCATCGAACACCCAGTATCCCAGGGAGATAGGCAGCCTTCCAGTTCCAGTCGACCTAATTTTTGGTCAAAATACGTCCGCCTGATGGTCGAAGAAAGAGATTTTAGAGACCATTTAGCTCTCGAACGCACATACCTCGCCTACGTTCGGACTGCTTCAGCTTACGCGCAGTTCGGTGTCCTGCTGTCTCAGCTCTTCCGTTTGAGCGATTCGGGCACCGGCTCTAGTGTGCCAACCACGCTCACAGTGGGCAATGCTGTCGGTGCGAGCACAGTAGGGGTCGCTATTGCGTTGGTCCTTATAGGTGCTGGTTACTTCTTAAAGCAGCAGAGTGGACTTCACAAGGGTGTGATCGTGTCAAGAGGTTGGCATGTTCTCGTTATGGTGGCGATCTCTTTCACGGTACGTCTAGATCTGAGCTCTCCGGGATCATGACATCGTCTTGGATAGAGCAACTGCTGATCGTACATGAAAGCTGTTTTGTATCATCCTTGGGTTACTAGTAGCCGGCGGCAGCTGATGGACCTCGAGATGCCAGACGAGGAGGGGAACATGAATCAGTCTGACTGCGAGAGAGCATCTTTTTTCATGGCCGCTCGACTACAATTACTGGATTTTCCCGCCTCCTGGCCATGCTGTACAGTAACGAGCCGTACAATCGTTCAAAGCATCGTGGAAACGACAGTTTAGTCGCGAAATATGGAGCACTGTGCAATATGTTTGTGTGCAGGATCTTCTAGGCCGAGACCGTGACACTGATGAACCGTTATTTTATTCTCACAGCGCAACTGGCACCGGATTTCGCTCACGTGACCGCTACGGGCTGACGAGATGGCGCCGGCGCCGAGCCAGAGCTTGGAACAGGAGGTGCGGATGACATTGGTCCCGAAGAGGATGCTGCCATTGAGGGAAAGGCTGGGCCTGAGGACGGTGCTCCCGGAGATGGCGCAGTTTTTGAGCAAGATATTGACGCTGATGGAGGTACGGCTGACGACGGTTGTGCGGAGGATGGTGCAGGTACCGATGATGACACTCCTGCGGAGCTTGAAATCGCTTCTGGATTCGCAGAGCTTGTGAGCGGTGCTGAAGCAGAGAAACCACTAGATGGATTGGCACTCAGCGGGTTGGAAGAGCTGGGAGTCGGCGCCGAGGAAGCAATATCGCTCGATGGACCTCTAGAGCTGGAGATATGCGCCGAAGACGGAAGACCGCTTGATGGGTTCGGAGAGCTTGGAATCGGTACAGAAGAGGAAACCACTGGGTGGAATGGCACTTGATGGATTTACGCTCGATGGACCGGCGGAACTCTGTATCGGCATTGAGAAGGCAATACCGCTCGGGGGAATCGCGCTCGAGGGCTCGGCGCTAGAGGGGTTCGCTGAGCTTCACTCCGTTGAGGCTGAAACCGGCGCTGGGGCTAGCAGAGCTCGGGAGCGGCGCCGAAGAAGGAACACCATTAGCTGGATTGTTGGGTGGCGCAGATGAAACGAGCTCATACTCACCGGAACAGAAGTTACTCGTCAAGTGAGGGCTTGCAAATCCAGTTTTAAAATCACAGCCGCCAGGCCTGCTCAAGGCCTCGAACCTGGAGATTTCAGTGCCTTGTCTCGAGTTTCGTTCAATCGGAACACATCGATTGACGCGGTTCTTCATACTTCCTTGAATGTCGGTAGACGCGGAAGGATACTCGTCACAGTCCACGCCTGGAGGGGCACCTTTGGCGACAGAGCAGCGGTTCGGTCTCGGGGCACAGCCTGCCGCCTTGCGACGGGCTCGCTTCCGCGTTAGGATCGCGTTGTGGAGGGTCTGGTAAAATCGGTCAGAGGCTTCTCGCCCAATCATCTAGGCTACGTGGACAGGACTGGACTTACCAGGTCCACCCCAATGCCCAAAAAATACGCCCCAAAGCACATATTGGCACATACTTCTGAAATGATAGCACAGTCGAACTCCAGAACCTGGCTGCCGTTCGTCCTGGTCTCCAGGATACTCGGGAAGGCCAAAGCATGATGAGGCAATAAAGTGCCGAGGAAGCCCTTCACAGTCATACTTTTTGCGAGAGAACGAAACAAGCAAAGGTGGAAGAGTGATTGGAAAGCGAGACCAGCTTGCTGAGAATGAAGAGGATTGTAGAATACCTACAAGAGAAGACATGCTTCGTGTACTATAGATTCATCGACCAATGGGCCCCATGGCATGAGTTGTCACTCACTTTCATCAACAAAGATTGGCAGCTCCTGCTTGCCTTCGAAGGCAGACCAGTAGCACAGCGTTCGGGTATAGCAGCGTGGACACTCACAGCATCGAGGGACAAGGATTTCGTCGAAGCCATTCTTCGGAACGGCCAGTGTCGCGATATATGGCTGAGCAGGTGACGAAGGAGAACCATTTAGATGTTTCCCGAAGGCTTCCCTAAGCAATTGTCGGTGGCACGCACCATTTGCTGTGCCTGCGTAGAAGACGTCTGAGTGTGATGGCGGCAGTCTGCTGCGTCTGATACCGGATAATGACTGATGGAGTAATAATCTGGCATTGACAAAGAGGAGAAGTCAGAAGTCGACCTCCTATTCAGCTAAGCTTCGACTAACCCGCAACTGGAGGCTTCGCGGCACGCTAACGAAAGCCTAACCGCCAGGACGGCCCAGATCTTCCCTCCAAGATGCTGAAACCCACATATCGCTCGGAAGCTACACATCGACTACCATAAAGTCTTACGAACAAAGCGGCGCCTTCCTCTGGAATACTATCATATCCTGAGATTCGTTGCGCAGTGCGAAGCAGCTGACCAAGCTTCGCACAATCGCCCGGCTTCTGACAACGTCGCCCTTCTTCACAACTCCCGTCCACCTTTCCCCCATCGTTGTAAGATACAACCGCTGCCCACTTGCGTATCGTCTCAGGCCTTCAGCTGCTTGACAGAACAAGTGAAGAACAGGTTTCAATTGCCATTGAAGGAACGCCCACCCTAACATGGCCAACCCACCAGACCTCACCTTGCCGGATGTGATCCCCGAAATGCGGCAATACCACGATCAACCTGAGGACTTCCTCCCCTTCGCCCTCTACACGCTCTGTGAGCTGGACGATAAGACGCTTGAGCGTTACCGTCAGCGATGTGCATCACGTTGTGACGACGACACAGTCAAGTTGCCACCCAAGGCCCGCTTCGTTGGGGAAACACTCAGGCAGATTGTCGCCTCCCATGTTCAGCTGGGACGCGAAGGCAACTTTGATCCAATTTATCTTCTTGTGTGTGTCTACGCGGATTCGGATTTGGTGCTGGTCGTCACGTTGGACGATCATGACCTTGAGTGCAGGCCAGGACAGCTGTGGACAAGCATGGAAAGATCCGGCTTAATGCTCCAAAGTCTAAACATCTGGAATACTGATTGGTTTGCGGCCAAGGAAAACAGCCTGGCCGCTCCGTCGCAGCCTGAGAACGAGGGCGGTGATGTTGAAACCGCTCCAGACACACGCCGGAGCGTGATTAACGACAGCCCAGATGGTGCCACGGACAATGAGAACGACCAACAGGACCAAGATTATGGCACACCGCCACCCCTTGGTTTCCACATCCAGGTCTACACCACCCCTGACGTTGAGCAAGACTCATTGATCGAGCAAATGGAGCCCGGAAGCTCATACAAGAAAGCAGACCGCAGCGATTGGGGATGCAAAGCGCATCGTCTCACCAACAGTGCCAAGCAGGATTCAATAATGAACGCTGCAAGGATACATCCATATCGATGTCTCAAGCATCCCACGCTGGAGAAGAAGTATTTCATCGTCGCTGACGAAGCAAACTATGCCGATGAAGGCGTGGCCATCGTCCACCTCGACTGGAATGGTCGGACTGAAAGAATGAGTGCAGATGAGCTTCATGAGTTGGGCGGCCGTCTGGACTACCAAGTGCAGAGAGCCGAAGTTCCTGACAACGCTTCCAGAGCAGTCGTCGCCACCGTCTGTATGCTTGCGCAGGGTTATGAGAAGTGGCAGCCCAAAGTCAAGCAGTTTGCAATCTACTACCCCAACGCTTCCGACGCAGACATTAAACTGGCGGACGCGATCGATCCCAAGTGGGTGAAGCGTGGCCATGGCCAAGAGCGTGTTGCCCTCGGCGGATCGATGCAAGGCGACGAGATCGAAAGCGGAGGTGGCTTCTGGCCTGCTTTCATACGCCGACACGTTGCGTACTGCAAGCGGCAGAGGTTCGTTCCGGCTTTCGTTCGGCCATACTTCATCCATTGCGGTGTCGAGGAGCCGTCGGCGGAGAGTGAGGTACAGGTTATCAAGCTCGATTGGGATGGAGATTTGCGACTGGCGGATGTGCTGGCTGAGCAGTACAGGAGCAAGACTTCGGTAGTCAAGACATCGGCCTCAACGGCGTACGGGCTGCTCACTGATGTAGTGAATGGAAAGGTCGAGTGGCAGGGTGTGACAATTAGCTAAAGAGCACGCCGTGTTTGAGAGGCTTCATATCAAGGATTCTCGCCGCTCTTCGCTCGCGCTTTCAAATCCGCTCCAGGTTTTCATCGGATCAACTCCGACGTCTTCTTGCTTCGTTGGGCTCTCACTGAAACTTCCAGACGCTTGGAGATCATCTGCCCCTCCGATAGTATACACTCTGCCTGCCTCGTCCGAAGAACCACCTTCCCCATACTCCTGCCCTCCAGGTATTGTCCTCAACGGCATTTCCTGGTAAACCCCAAACCTCCACTGAAGATCCTCGTACGACCACTCCACCTCCGGCGCTGTGCCAGCATAATTCCCATCGCGGTCTCTGGCAAAATACTTCTTATAATCCCTCCTCGGCATCTTCAGCGCGGTGTACCGGTTGCCATCCGTAGGCGAAGAGACACGGGTTGAGACTCGCCGGAGGAAGTTGCGCTTTCTTGGTCGTTCCGGCAGCTCCGAGTTGCCTTCTACGCTTGCTCGACGGAACGAGTCTGTTACACGTACAGTGGCGATGATGATCTCGTCGTCGTTGGGCGGGGAGGTGTCGACGTCGCGTTCAAAGTAGACCCCTCCCCAAGGACCGCCGATTGATCGTGTGCGGAAGTTTGCTACGTTTCGGTTGGTTTGGCTGCTAGTCGATCCTTTTCTCTGTTCCGCTGGCTGGCCTCGTGAGGACGGAGCTGTTTGCGATGAGACCGAGGCAGACCGTGGGACATTTCCTGGTGTTGGTGGCGCTGCTACGTTTGAGTCCAAGGGCGAGGTTGTCGTTTCACCAACAGGTCTTTCTTGGTGCCGCGCGATGTTGTAGTATGGGTTGGACGGATGGAGTGCTGCCATTGGTATGGCCGAGAAGCGGAGAGTTCTGACTCCCAATTCCCCGTCGGCAGAAGAGTAAGTCTTTCGATCGGCTCGAGTCAAGGCACGTAGTTGGAATAATGGCAGCCGTTGAAGACCATTTCTTCGCTCATATATTCAGTGGTGAAGACCGGGGTTTCTAACCGAAACGGTTCCGTAAGAACGATATAAATGGCTTTACAGTAGCAAATTACGCGAATCGGAGTTGAGCAGACAAACGAAACGGGAGACAATCCATCGATATACCTCCAAGATCAAGAAAGCATCAGATGGAAGCCACATCGTGACGGCACTTACCCCACTCTCGCCACCGCTTTGGGAAGGAGGCGTCTTTCGGAGAATCGGAATGGACGTATCTGGCCGTGCCGACAAGCAAATGGTTTTGAATGCAACCCATCACAAGGCTTGATACAAGAGATAGAAATCACTTGACATCCACCATCTGCCTCTCCCTCAACTCCAAGCCGCCCTTGTGCGTATAAACGCCCTTCAAGTCACCAACACTCCTCCTCAACGTCCACTCTTGAGCCGTCATCTCAGGCTCTTGATCCTTCTCAGTCTGCGGTTGTTGGTTGATCAAACCGCCTTTCAGCCTGCGAAGCACAACCGCATCCTCCGGCCTCGAGAAGTACACCAAGCTGTTGCGTGTAAGGCCGTCTTGAGGCGGAGCAGGTGGGACGACACGATGGATGTTGGACCGTAAGATGCCGGCTGTAAACTTGACGAGCGCATCTCCAAGATTGACGATTGCAGATCCAGGGATGGGTTTGACGTAAACCCACTCTTGTGTCTCTGGGTGTCTGATTTGGAGGCCACCCAGCCAATTCATCAGGATCGTCAAAGTGCCGAAGTCGGTGTGCTCGCCCTGGCGCGCTTGTTCATCTGACCAAGGCTGAATCGCTGCTTGGTTGAATCGGACATGATCGCCCGAGCGAGCTGTGATACGGTGAAGTTCGGCTAGAGCGTTCTTTGGAAGCTGTAGATGAGTCTCCAGATGGCCGATCATCAAATCAATGGCCGCCCGACAGTCGACGACGTATTGTTTGAGGACATTCCAGTTCTTCGTGACCAGAGGATGGCACGGGAGTGGGTCTGCATTACCTATGAAGTCGTCTTTGCGCATCTGTAACACGTCAGAGCTTGGATGAATCAACATCATAGACATAGCTGACATTGTACGTCTCATTCCTCTTCACAAGGCCATTCTCATCCTTAATCTTCAGCTCAGCTTTGCGGTAGCCAAAGAATGGATCAATCTTCTCCCTTGCAAACTCTTCCTTTTCAGAGTTCGGCTGCTTGAAAAACTCCTGCTGGATCTTGTGCAACTCCTCGGCGCCGTTGACCATACTCTCTCCGAGCGATGAGCCTTCCAGCTTCAGATAGAAAAAGCCTAACTTCTTTGAAGCATCGTAGAAGGCTTGAGATTCTGCTTCATCGCCCGATTCGAGCTTGGAGAGGGAGATGGAAACAAGTGGTGCGGTGATGATGTCTGAGGGGAAAGGAGGGTAGAGATGATGACTTGTTGCTACTCCTGCGGAGCCCATGGTGACGTTTTGATGTAATAAGTAATGTACACGCTACCTGATCGCAAGATGGAGACGCGGTAGGTACGTTGATATGGTGTTAAAGAAAGATGAGGAGGCCTTACTCTGCCGCCCATTAAGATGTCATTACCCCGAGGTCGGAAGGTGTCTCCTCGAGAGCTGCCAGGAACAGCTCAGATGTACCTTTCGGATGTACCTTGAGTACGCAGTGGTGTCGAAGGTGCCGTCGAAGACATTCAGCAGTGCCATCCAAGTGCAAAGAGGCTGGAGGTAATTTTGAGTCGTAGGAAGAGAGGTGGAGGAATACTAGACATCGTCCGGACTGACACTTAGTGCCACCGCGCTATTGGGCATCCCGATCTCGACCTCACGTCCTCGGACACCTACACGCATACCTACTTCAACGACGAGCGCATGATGACCAGATGAATACCTCACCAAATGGCTCCCTGCACACCCTCCTGCTCCTCTCAGACTCCGCACTCCCCCTCGGCTCTTTCGCCTTCAGCAGCGGCCTAGAATCCTTCCTTGGCCACCACAAATACTCTAACTCCACTTTCAAATCGCAAGCCTTTGATGGATTCCTGGAAGACTCCATCGCCAACGTGGCCAGTACGGCCCTTCCGTACGTACTGACTGGCTACGCGGAGCCAGAGAGACTTGAGGACCTCGACAACGACTTCGATGCCAGTACGCCTTGCACCGTGGCGAGGAGAGCAAGTGTAGGGCAGGGGAGAGCGCTGCTTGCGGTGTGGGAGAAGGCGCTGTCTTGGTCTTCTGTATCGACTGGACAAGCGCGAGACGCGGCCGCTTTGGTGTCGGGTTTTGCTACGAAGGTGAAGACGTCCAAGCCAGATGCCTTTGGACTGAGTTTGAACGCGCACTTCGCTCCGCTGTTTGGAGCTGTGTGTACTGCTCTGGGGCTATCTGCACACGATGCCGCTTACCTTTTCTTGCTGAACCACGCAAAAGCAGTGCTTTCGGCTGCTGTGCGTGCCAGTGTCTTCGGACCCTACCAGTCTCAGGCCACGCTTGCGAGCGCAAGACTACAGGGTTGGGTCAACGATGCGGTAGAGCGAGAGAGTGATCGAAAGGCTCATGAGGCCGCGGTAACAACACCGGTAATGGACCTGTGGATGGGTAGGCATGAATTGCTGTACTCGAGGATCTTCAATTCATAAATACATCGCCTTGATGTAAATGCACATCTGTACAGGGGTATCACAACGAACATTAGGCATGGATCGATCAAGTCATCAGAACTCCAGCTCCTCAACCTCCATACCACAGTCCACGCACCGTCTCTTGGTCATCCCTGTCTCCGGATCCTCAACAGAAGCACCCCACTCATGCTCGTGCTTGCCTCTGCCGATGGTGTCCCCAAACTCGCCTCCGCCGCCTGTCCGCGCCCGCTTGTACGCATCAACTCTCGTCCTTCGCTTTAGCTCGTTCAGCTTGCTCTTGAATTTCTTCTCCTTCCGATCCTTCGTCTCTTGCTGTCGTCTTACGAACTCCTCATCCAATTTCTCCGCAGAGCCCCATTTCTGATCCGAGAAGGCGTACTCCTCCACTTGAAAGCGAAGGAAAAGCATCATGTCGTTCCACGTCGACTTGTGCGGATTCGGCTTCTTCAAGTGCGGTAGCAAATTTGTATCCTTCAACTCCGGGTCGGTCAGGAGATAGTCCTCCTTCGCTTCCGTCTTGGTGAGAAGCGAGTACTTCTCCGGGAATTTCTCCTTGCAGGCATTGCAAACCTGCGCGTGCAGCACTTCCTCCCACTGCCAGTCTATTTCCTGACTACCGCACTCTCTGCACTTCTTCGCCTCCGCCTTTCCGTTCAATACACTCAGCCCTGGTTCGTAAGGACCAGCGCGTTGCTGCCGTAACCTTTTCTCCAGCTGCTGCCGCTCCCACTCCCTTAGCGTCATGTTCGCCGGCTTCTCATCCTTCTGCGGCGCATTCAGAGCTTTGTTGAATGGATCATCCTCCGCTGTCATGAAGCCACCCTTCGTGTCCGTCATCTTGCTGAAGTCGTATTCAACAAACTTCTGAAACTTCCGCGCTGGACGGACAAGGTCTTCTTTTGCACCACCATGCTGACTGCCGCTATTCGTTTGACGTGCATCGCGGACAGTAGCTGAATGAGGGCGTTTCTGGCCGGCGATGGAGTTGTTGTTCGCCGGCTGTACAGACTCCGAGCGCTTTGAGGCCTGCTCTTGTTGTGTTCGTAGGGTTTTGGCTCGCAACCGGTTCTCTTCCATGCGTCTTACCTGCTCCGGAGTGATGGGAGGTTGTGCTGCGTTGGATTGCTCGCCTCGAGGTGGCGTTCGCGGCCGTTCGGTGTCCGCCATGATGGATGATGTGCTCCTGCACTGTCGAACAGGTGAGGATGAGTACTGTGCTCTCTGGAAGCTGGCAGTGGTGAACGATCCGAAGTCGTGTGCCTAGAACGTGAAGTGAGATATCGAAGATGACGCATGTGAAGAAAGGTTCGGCTCGGTCCATCGCGCTAGCGCTCCATCATGTACCAGCCAGTTGGGTCTTCTCGTTCTTCATCTCGCCTGACTGTCCTCCCGTGAACTCCCTCACCCAGCGACACCATGAAATGCAGTTCTCAAAACAAGCAGCATGCATGCCAGAGGGCTAACCGACGACACCTCGGCGCTCCTGCTGAGCAGCTCGGCCTGCGGCGGAAGATGGGCTCACCTCACCTCATCCTGTCGTCCTCCTACGTCCTCCCGCGTCTTGACGGGCGTACTGTATCACGGCTGTTCTGAACTTCTGACTGTATGGCGCTCATCCTCACGAAGATCCACAACTCTGCCTCTGCAGTTCGCTTCAACCATCCTTGCGCTACAGACGCGAGTCAGGAATCTGGCACAAGCGCCGGCTCTGTTTCCGCTCCTGGCTGGAGCTAAGTCGAACTGGTGTTCGCGAGATTAACTGTGCACCTTATTGGGACAAGCAGTAAGGCTGTCACATGGGGTTGGTAAGGTAGTATTCCTCCTCGCATTCTTTCTACCCCATGGGTGCTCTCCAGCTCGCCTCTGCGAAAGGCGTGCAGTCAGACCGTCCCTCAGTCGTACACCCTCTTACGTTCTCCATTTCTTCCGTCGTACCTCTTGCATCGCTCCATGAAGCGAGAACGCTTCAGCATGTTCTTCCATCGCATCGCCCTTAAAGGCCTGGCACTGTCACTCGTTCATAACTCTTTCGTTAATGCCGTCGTTCTTCCGCGCCAATCCAAGAATCCAGCATCAGATCTATTGAGTCTGATCGGCGCTCTGGACACCAGCGGAGCGGACACGGCTTCTAATCCGTTTACCCTACCTGGCCCGAAGTTTGTAATTACCCAGAAGGCTGATGACCCCGTCATTCGAGCGGCTGCGATAGCCACGAAGCAGCTTACTTTTCTCTATGGGCCGCCCATTGCAGGTGGCCCCTCGTATCCATCCGGCGCGACTGGTCTGTTGCGAACTGCTGCCGACCTTCTTGCTATCCAGATGGACATTCGACCGGAGCTAGCGGGTGCTGTCCTAGACGATACACAAGCCACGGTCAATTTGCCTCAATACGATGGACTGGACTCTGTCAAAGACTACACAAAGCTGTACCCAAACAACTGGGAGAACACCTTGCCAAGAGGACCTCATCCTGGAGCTGAAACCAACTTTACTCGAGATCTCTTCTTCTCCATGGAGCGGCTATCGAACAGTCCTTACCAGGTGCGGCGGCTGAACCCCTCGTCGGACACCCTTGCGTTCGAGATCGATGACGCCACCGCCAGAAAGACCGCTGGGTCAACTCTGCAAAGTCTGCTTACTGACGGACGCCTCTTCTACGCCGACTACCGCGACCAGAAGAACTTGCCACCAACCACTCATTACAGTGCCGCATGCGATGCATACTTCTACATCGACCCTTCTTCCGGCGATTTCCTGCCTTTGGCGATCCGCACGAATGTCGGGTCGAACTTGATTTACACGCCGCAAGACACCGCGAACGATTGGCTTCTGGCCAAGATTATGCTGAATGTGAACGACTTTTGGTTTGCGCAGTGGAATCACCTTGCACAGACGCATGAGGTGGTTCAGATTGCTTACATGGCCGCGGTTCGGACGCTGAGCGAGGATCATCCGGTGCTTGCTTTGCTGAATAGATGTATGCCTTGCCGAAAGCCAATCCTCGAGATTTGCAGCTAATGTGGTTGGCCATAGTGATGTTCGAAGTCTTCGCCATCCAATCTCTTGCTGCGGGAAGTCTACTCGATTCGTGACCAGTGTAGACAACATGCTGACCGTTGTACAGACCGTTCTGTTTGCCCCGGGCACAGTCGTCGATCAGATCTTCCCTTATACCGGCCAGTCCGCGCAGGACTATACTACTGATCGTTACAAGAACAAGGGCAGCGGGCGGTTTGAATCCAACTACTTCGAGTCAGAGCTAGGAGCCCGCGGGCTGATCAACTCGAACGTTGGCCCGGCTCTGAAGAGTTTCCCGTTCTATGAAGATGCTTCCACTATTCACGATGCTATCGAAAGGTTCATGGCCACTTTCGTGAACTCATTTTATGCCACGAAAAAAGCTATCACAAGAGATGCAGAACTCCAGGCGTGGGTCACTGAAGCGCAAGGTCCTGCTGAAGCCATTGACTTCCCATCGATCACGAGCAATGGCGATCTGATCGATGTCTTGACCCACATTGTGAGTATCCCGAATACTTTGTCCGACGTGTAGAGCTGATCGATTGTTGCAGGCACATCTAGCATCAACCTCGCACCACACAGTCAACACCAACGAACTGATCGACATTTCATCCACTTTGCCGTTCCACCCACCTGCCCTCTACAAGCCCATCCCGACCCGCAAAGGCATCAAAAACGTAGCGAACTACCTCCCACCATTCAACCAAGTCCTGACCCAATTCGCCGTCGGCGCCTTGTTCGCACGTCCAAAGTTTGTCGGCAGCAAACGAGCACTGTTACACATGTTCGACGACCCCAACATGCTCGACCGCATGAACCCGAAGACACGGAAAGCAGCAGCGAAGTTCAAGAAGGACATGCAAGCGTTCAGTGCCGATGTCAGCGGGAGGACGTTCGACACGGACGGGTTGAGCCAGGGTATGCCGTTTGTGTGGCGGGCGTTGGATCCGAATGTTGCGCCGTATTCTATAACGACTTGAGGGATCTACATAGCTGCATGAATGCATTCAATGTGATTAGCGTGCGGGATTGCTTGACCGTACATATAACAGACTCTCCGAGGCGGGACGCTTTCACTTTATATCCAGCAGAGCTGCCAGACGTTCCAAGTCGTTGCTTCATTGGAGAAGCCATTCAGAATATCATTCAAAACTCCAGTATCAATCGACTTGTCTCAGAACCATTCGGCATCCGCCAACGGATCTGCCGACCCCATCCAAAAGTTCGAGATCTGTTCCTGCATGCGAGACCCCACCAAATTTGCACGCCATCGCCTCGAGTCAGAAAGCCGAGTCACTTTTATTACCAACCACATCTCTTCTTCACATCTACCTTGTTAGTTGACATCTTCTTACCCCTTATCCTGCGCACAAGCGAGCGAACATCATGGACTTCCCTATCATCAGGTCGGCTCGGGAAACCGGAGACCACAGCGCCTTCATCGATGGGCTCATACCCGGTGGGTTTGAAGGGAGAATACACCATTCGCAAGAGAAGGAACTGCCCGGCGGTGCCAATTGGGTGGTCCAGAAGTTTGGCGGCACCAGCGTAGGCAAGTTCGGTGCCAAAATCGCAGAGGACATTGTCATTCCAGGTCTCAAGGACCAGCGGCTCGCGATCGTCTGTTCCGCCCGCTCCACGAACACGAAAAGCGAAGGGACGACCAATCGCCTTCTCCGAGCCGCGAGACATGCGAAGGACCAAGTGGGTGGGTTCATGGAAATCGTGGAGGCCATAAGAGCAGATCACATCCAAGCTGGCGAAGCCGACCTTACTGGAGAGAAGAATGCCGGGCTACGGAAGCAGTATGTGAAGGATGTCATGACCGAATGCAATGGTTTGGAAGTGATCCTACAGAGTGCGCGGAATTTGGAAGAAGTCTCGACGCAGGCGAAGGACATGATCATGTCGACTGGTGAGAAGCTGGCGTGTCTGTACATGACCGCGCTGCTGCAGGCGAGGGATATCAAGGCCGTGTATGTGGACATGAGTAAAGTCATTAATTTCCCGTTTGCTAAGGGCTTCGGGGATGACTTTTACATTGGTCTTGCGAAGGCGCTTGCGGAGCGTGTCCTTGCTATGGATGAGGATGCTGTACCGGTTGTTACTGGATACTTTGGTTTAGTACCGGGTGGGCTGCTGGAGCAGATTGGTCGCGGCTATACGGATTTGTGTGCTGCGCTGGTGGCGGTCGGCTTGCGAGCTCGAGAGCTGCAGATTTGGAAGGAGGTTGATGGCATCTTCACTGCGGACCCTCGCAAGGTGCCCACTGCTCGTCTGCTGGACTCTGTTACGCCGAGCGAGGCTTCCGAGTTGACGTTCTATGGATCGGAAGTCATCCACCCTTTCACCATGGACCAGGTCATTAAAGCGCACATCCCGATCCGCATCAAGAACGTCATGAACCCGCGCAACGACGGTACGATCATCACGCCCTCTCGCACCGACGACCTATCAGCTCGTCGTCCAGGCCTCTTCCGTAACCGCAGCGCTTCAAATCTGCTCGCCAAAGACATGCCACGCCGCCCAACCGCTGTGACCATCAAGTCCGGCATCACCGTGTTAAACGTCCACAGCAAGAAACGCACCCGTGCCCACGGCTTCCTAGGCTCCATCTTCAGCATACTAGACAAGCACAAACTCTCCGTCGACCTCATCTCCTCATCGGAGGTGCACGTTAGTATGGCCCTGCACTCCGAGATCAGCCTACTATCCGGCCACGGCGAAGAGGAGCTCCGAATCGAAGACGAGTCCCTCCAAGGCGCCGTCAACGATCTCCAGCGATGGGGCGACGTCGATCTCGTGCCATCCATGGCCATCATCAGCCTTGTCGGTAGACAGTTGCGAAGCATGGTCGGCATTAGCGGGAAGTTCTTCAGCACGTTGGGAGAGCACGGCATCAATATCGAGATGATCTCGCAGGGAGCGAGCGAGATTAATATTAGCTGTGTGATTGAGGAGAGGGAGGCGAGCAGGGCGTTGAATGTGGTGCATACGAATCTGTTTACGTTTTTGGATTGATGGGGTGGGTGCATAGCGTTGGGTGCATTCGGGCTGATACCCCAGGATGGAGGGATGGACAAAAGTTCTGGGTAGAATGGATGACAAAGTCTGGTAGCAGCATGAGAATCGTTTCGACGGAGAAGTCGTCTGCCTCATATCTGTCATTGGGATCTCACGATTCGATTGGCTGGCAGTACCCGCCGCTAGCTCGCGTCCTCCCGACGTGACCACAAAAAGTTGACGAAGCCTTTCTGAGCTGTTTCTACGCTCGAGAAGCGGCGCGAGCAGTCGCAGGCCCTTGAGGTCGACGACTTCGACCAGTTTCGTGGTGCCTCGGACGTGTCTGCCCCTTCTCGAAGATCGAATTAGGCAATTTTTCGAGACTCGCTCAAATTCATGAGAACTTGAAGCTCGGAGAAGAGCGCCGAGCTGGGCTTGGCACTTTTTGAAGCTGACTTTTTCGGCCTGGTCGGTCAGGCAGGCTTTGAGAGCTTCTTCTCGAAGATCGGAACAGCTTTTCGTGGCCACGTCGCTGGCGACAGTTGTTTAGGAGAAGGGGAAATTGAACCTAAGCTAGCGCCTTTTGATGTCCGGCCAATCATAGACCACCATTTCAACACTCGTTCTCTACTCCTACTTCCAGAGAAGGTCGAACGATTGTGTGAAGCTGTACAATTTACACTGGGTATCTAGTCTGCCCTGATAGCATATCTACACACCTCGGCCACGCTTCTTATATCCGCATCTTCTCTATAATCTCCTTGTACTCCTTCCTCTTCTTCACCTTCCCACTCACCCTAACATACCCCTTCCCAATCGCCTTCGCCAGCCGCGGGAACAACAGCCGCTCGGACAGGTACATGCAGCAGAATCCACCGATTCCCAGCACGAGGATGAAGATCTTGAACACCGAGCTCAAGTACGTCAGCTCCATCAGCTTGTACAGCCATGGCGCGGGGTCGAACAGCATATAACTGCTGATCGCCAGCGCCACGAACATGGTGATGACGAAGGGAAGGTTGTGCCGCATGCTCTGCCTGAACGGCGGGCCGACGGAGAGCACGATGGCGCTGAGAATGTACTGGTAGCAGCTGAGTAGGAACAACGTCGTGTTCTCCGAGTTGTGCGAGTTGGAGTGATCGCGGTCGATGACGGGTGGCTGGTACCAGGGTTGCTTGCGCACTGCTTCCCAGCCGACGAGCTGCACGACGATGCAGATGGCGATCTGACCCAGCAAGGGAGTGAGGACTTTTCGACTGACGAGGCTGGCGGTCGGTCGTTTGCGGGAGAGTTCGCGGTACGGGCCTGTCCAGCCCATGAAGATGGCAATGGGGAGGATGAGCAGGAGATCGATGTAGAGGAACTGGAAGTCGCCGAGGTTCGAGGCGGAGGCGTAGAGGAAGCTGACGCTGGTGAACTGGATGGCGGAGTAGAGCGACATGTACTTGAAGCAGCTGAAACTTGTGACGAGTGCTGCGCGGCCTTCGCGGATGACTGAAGGAACACAGCTGATGTCGAAGACGCGGCTGGTGAAGGGGGCGGCGACGCTGGCTTCGGCTTCCGAAAGACTGATGCCCACGTCTGCAGCTTTGAGGGCACCGCAGTCGTTGGCACCGTCGCCGCAGAAGCCGGCACAGTAGTCGATGCTTTGCAGCTTTTCAATCATCTCGTGCTTCTCGTCTGGGCTCATGCGGGCGAACACCTGGCCTAGGACAAGCATTTGCTGGAGAAGCTTGGGGTTTGCGAAGTCGACCAGCCAGCGGAAGACGTCTCCTGTAACAGCTATCGAGTAGTTGCGCAGGTTCGAGACGTCGTACGGTAAGCTCGAGTCGTGCTCTGCTGGCGGCGGCAGCGGCTTGAGTGTGTGCTCGTCCAGCTGATACACTGGGTTGTCGACACTTTCCCAAGTCAGCTTGGCTAATGGTGTGTGCGCATCTCCCTCCTCGAAGTGCGGTACGAAGCAGTGTGCATTCCTGTCAATCAGCCCACACTCTCTGGCCACCGAGATAGCAGTGAGGATGTTGTCGCCGGTGCACATCACAGTGCGGATATCAGCATCCCGCAGCTCCCTAATGATGCCCTCCGTTGTAGGCTTCAGTTTGTTCTCGAAGATGATGAAGCCGACGAAATCCAGGTTGCTCTCAGCTTCCTCACGCTTCATCTTCTGCACCTTCAGCCAGTTCAGCTTGAAGATATGCTTGGATGCGCAAGCGATAACTCGGAAGCCGCGGTGGGTGTAGTACGCTAGTAAGTCGTCGTAGTCCGCTGGGAAGCTCTCCGGCTTGCAGATGTCTTTCATGGCTTCGGGCGCGCCCTTGACGTAGACATCGGCGCTCTTCTCGCCGAATTGGCGCACAACCACGCTTGCTCGTCGAAGCTGCGAGACGAACTCGAAAGACTTGAGCACACCGAGCTCGATCGGGCGTCGACTGTTAGGCGAGTCCTGGTCTTCGTCTAGATCGTACTCCAGGCCAGGTGGCGGTCGGGCGACGGAAGGCGACAGCGAGTGGTCGTCCTCGTCCTCCGTTGCGTTGCCCGCACCACGTTCCGTGCCTTCCTCGTACTGCCAACCGGTGTATTCGAACATCTTCAAGTCCAGAGGATCGCCAATGAACTCGTCGTCCACGATACGTAAGCTGTGGCAGGTTGCCATGGTGTACAAGATCGCTTTGTTGGCATTGTAGTCGTAAGTAGGATCCCGCTCGTACGTCGCGCCCGGCAGTAGCGCAGAAGCATCCGTGAGAATGTCAGTGAATCTGTTGGCTGGCCGGCTCACAACTCTTACTCCAAGCACGTCCAGCCCGTCTTCGGTCAACGTGCCAGTCTTGTCAAAGCACATGACGTCCAGCTTACCGCCGACATTAACACGCTGCGGGCTGATGCAAAAGATGTTTTTCTGCTTCAGCCTACCCAGAGCGAAGTTCGTGCCAATGGTGAGCGTGGCGGGCAGCGCAGGAGGCACGACAATGGTGATCAGATCCAAGGCTCGGACAATAATCAGGTGCCACTCCAGACCCAGCCGAATGAAGTTGATAAACGAAGCAATGAAGCCAATGCCGGC
The DNA here is from genome assembly GCF_035928015.1 of Saxophila tyrrhenica. Lineage (NCBI taxonomy): Eukaryota > Fungi > Ascomycota > Dothideomycetes > Mycosphaerellales > Extremaceae > Saxophila > Saxophila tyrrhenica. The sequence continues at coordinate 549,894 of NW_027041746.1, read as the reverse complement.
AATGCATGCCATGACCGAGATGTATCGGAATGAGTCGCGGTAGAACTTGAAGCCGGATGGCTTAGGGAACAGCATCGACCGTACCAGAGCGCCCTTTGTCGTGTTGAAGCCGGTTCGGACCACCAAAGCAAGAGCCGCCGCTTCTTCGTCCTGGTTGATGTCGGCATCTTGTGGCCTTCGAGCGCGAATAATCTTGGTGCCGCTGAAGAGCATGTGTTTGGCGACGTCGGCGTGAATGGCACTAGCACTCAGACTGATGCGTTCGAGTGTCTCGTCTGTGGCAGGTGTCTTGGATACCGGTACAGACTCGCCAGTCAACATGCTCTCGTTCACGATGCAGTCGCCAGAAAGTAACAGGCTGTCGCACGGGAACTGGCCAAGATTGGGATCTGTGACTTCGTAGACATCACCTGGTACCAGCTCACTCGATTCAACATAACGCCAGAACCCAGATCGTAGCACGCGGATGTCGCAGTCGAATCTCGAGATCTCCCGTAATCGCTTCATGGTCGCTTTTGTCTCGATGAGCGTAGTCGTGATGCTTGCCACTGAGATGACGAAAATGCAGCCGGCGTAGTAGTAGTATTCGTCCATGCTCCATAGGAGGATACTGGCAATCTGGAAGACATAGAACGGGTGGAAAGCCTCGTCCATCAGTAGTTGAGTGGTGGTCTTCATCTCAATGTTGATCTCGTTCTTCCCGAAGATGCGCTCCCGGTTCTCCTGCTCGTCACTGTCGATACCAGCGCGAACTGTGGTGAGAGCATCCATGTTCGACCATGTGGGGTCTTTCCAGACATTGCCAGACACGAACTTGTCTTTCAGCGGGTGGAAGCAGAACCGGATGTAGCGGTAGTCTAGGATACGGAGCTCGTCCATGATCGGGTCGTCGTACTCATCGTAGTCCATCATCTTGTTCCTCTCGCTCTGGCCAAACACAGATGATAGCGACTGACCGAAGACTTGCTTCTGCATATCCTGCACGATCATCTCACCCCATTGGTTCTCGATGACGACCCAGTCGCACTTCGCGAGCTGCGTAGTTCGGCCCACTAGCTTGACATACCACTTCGGCAGCCACCGCAAGAGCAAGTATCCCAGCCCTCCAGTGAGCAAGCACACACACAGGTACAGCGCAAAGCCGAACAACGATGTCTTGAACCCGGCCACCACAATCGTCATATCCTCCGTCAAGATATAAATCTTCTGGCTCACCCTGCCACCGGTCCGGAATCCACTAGCATCACTCCCACCAGAATGATGCCGCCTCAACAGGGGCGTGTCCGCCGACGTCCTGCTTCCCCTCGAGCTCTTGGACACCCCCGAGCTCTTCCTCTCCAGCCGGCTCTCCCTCCTGACATGTCCATTCCTAACCTCGTACCCGTTCCCTACATGCCCCTCCTCTTCCAAGTCTACCTCGGGCTCCATAAAAGCATCCGAAGCATCAAAACTCCCCTGCCTCTCCAAAGCCCCCAGCTCATCCTCCTCCTCGATCGCCTCCTCCAAACTCTCATCAGCATCCAACTCCTCATCATAAAACTCAAAATCCGCGTCCGAGTCCCGCCGCGATCTGCGATACGCGAAAGTGCTCGTAGCCGTAGGCACCGACTCGCTCATCGGACCCGAGAACATCTCGTCCTGCGCCATATCCACGTCCGCGAGGAAGCTGGCCTCGGACATGTTGCTGCCGCGGCGGTACATGTCGCTGCGTCGGCGGAGGAATTCTTCTTCGTCCATTGAGGCGTCGCGGCTGTTGGCGGCGGAGTAGAGGGGGCGGCTGTCAGCGCGAGGGCGCGTGTAGTGGGAGGACATGATGGTGGTGAGATGTCGAGGGGATGGGCCTCGACTTGGGGGTGTTCAGACCATGCGGTGATGATGAACGGAGAAGGTCAACAAGATTTCCCGTGTGAAGATGGGAACTTTAGAAGCGGCCCGTGCTCGGAAAGAGGCAATGTGAATACAACTTCATGAATCGAGCACCATCTGGCACCAATGAAAGCATACATTCTGCGTGACAATTGTTCATGGCTATCGAATAGCAAAAGTCGATCGCAAGCGTATGGTATCATTGTAGTAGATTCACGTGCAACCATACTGCTTATGGACTTGCGCAGCTTCACAAAACCCAGCATGCAATGGCAGAACCCATTCATCGATGTCCACTCTTGAAACGCCACCCAGCACCTACGCTAAATGATCCGTAGCAATGTCCCTCACCTCCGATCGTAATGGTCTCTCTCTCTGTTCTGCAACCTCTCCACCCGGTCCCGATCCCGCTCCCTCTCGCCACCCCCATGCCTTCTATCGGCGTCCCTATACCTACCAGGGCTACGACTCCTCGTCCGCCGCTGATCTCCATACCCACCTCCTCTGTCTCGATCCCGATATCCATCCCACTCACGGTCTCTAGGCGGAGGTCTCGGCGCATCCGGGTCCCGGTACGCTCCCCTCTCCCTTCCATTTTGCGAAAGGGGAGGCGGCGCATCTGGATCGCGATACGAAGGGCCGTCACGACTGCCACGCCGGCTGCGGTCGTATGACTGGCCTGGAGGGCGATCGCGATCGCTCGGGTTGGCAGAAGAGTAGGAGGGAATGTAAGTGTCCACACCGCCAGCTCCGCCTCTGTCTCTGCCACCAGGAGGCTGAACAGGACGTGCAGGGACGTCAGGACGAGGCGGGAGATTGGCGGCATTTGGCCCGGGAACCGGTGGTCCTCCTCCTCTGCCGCGCTGTTGATCTTGTCGCCAGGCCGGCTGTCGTGCATCAGAAGCTGGTGGTGGACCTCTGCTCCGATCGTCGTAGCTTCGGGGTGGGGGACCGCGGTCGCGACGCGGCGGACGTTCGCCACCGTACCCATAGTTACCGACAGGACCTGAGCCACCCCACTCGTCCGGGCCCATGCCGACTGTACCACCAGCAGGGGCAGGCGGAATTTGAGCCCGTTGCTTCTCGTGGCCTCGTCTTCTTGAGTCGAGTTCATGGCTGTCTTCGTACTTGGGCAGATCTTCAGGCCGGCTGGGCAAAGGCGCGGTGGTGAAGTATTCGTGCTGCAGAGCGTCGATGGCGTTGATGCGCTTCCGCCAGTCCAGACATAGCAGCTGTTTCAGCAGATCTATGCCCTTGGGTCCAACACGCGGTCCAAAGCGCTTCTCAATGTCGCCTTGCTGGAATGGAAAGTCCTTCGTGCCTTCGCAACCCGGCAGCTCAGACCAGCCGGGCATTGTGCTGTCATTGGGAGAGCCAACGAGCTGGAAAATCCGGTGACACTGGTCGGTGTCACTCTTGCCTTCAAGGATGGGCTTGCGCTCGAACATTTCGCCAAATACGCAGCTGTGATTTGATCAGCATCAGGTTTTGCCTGGCTTTCTCTTCGACACTCACCCGACACCCCACATGTCAATCGCGGGCGTATATCGCCTCAGCGTAAGCAAGAGCTCCGGCGGCCGATACCACCTCGTCACCACTAAGCTAGTGTAGTCTCTCACTGCATCCCCGTTGCCGCGCCCAGCCTGCGGTGTCTGACCCTCGTAATGCCGTGCAAGTCCAAAATCTGCAATCTGCAGCAGGCCGCGATTGGAGATTAGCAGGTTCGCTGCCTTCATGTCGCGATGTAGAATGTGCGAGTCGTGCAGGTAGCGTAGACCTTCCAGCAGCTGCAGCATGTAACACTTGACCTGTGCCTCGGAAAATCGAATGTCCGGGTTCGTCAACATGCCGCTCAGATCATGGTCCATGTACGGCATGACCATGTAGAGTGTTGCACGCTTCTTCCCGCCAGTCGACTTGCCATCAGATTGCAACCGCTCTACCGCCATCTCCTCCAAATGCAAGACATTCGGATGGCTCAGCATCTTGAGCAGTTTGACCTCCCGCAGAGCAGTAATGGGAAACCCTTCCTTCTCGTTGTGCATCAGGATCTTCTTCAGGGCCACGATGTTGCCAGTGCGCTTCGACCGCGCTTTGGAGACAATGCCGAAGGTGCCCTCCCCAAGCTTCTCTGGGAACTGGTCATATTCGGTGAACTTGGCCGCGCCTCGGAAGCGTCGCTGAGTAGGATCGGTGCTGATGCCTTCGCCGGTCGTGGGTGCTGTCGGAGTCGTTACGCTGCCCATGTTGAAAAGCTCGTGGCGGCTCGGTGTGTGTTGCGCGTGTTAACAGATGCCAGTCCAGCTGGGCGATGGTGAAGGCGTAGGTCGGCTAGCGAGGAGCGCGCATTTAAAATGATTCCACGAGACCGCCAGTCCGACAGCGCTTGGCTAGGCCTGGGGTCGTGCGCTGGTGTCGCACGTGGTGTCTGTGGTTAATGTCGCGTTACGTGACCTTCACTTCTCGTTGGAGCCAGGATCTCGACGATCTACGTCGCAACTTCCTAAAGGAGATGACTTCCCCAACCTCACCAGCGACCTCACTTCACTCGACGACTCAGGAAAAGACTCCCATGCTCTGAACGACAAAGGCCGCAAGCAAATAACGAGACAAGCAGTGTGCGTATACCCTCAGACGGCTCCTCGACACCAACTGACCGGAACACAGTCCCGCAATGGCAGGAGGACCACCTAGAGCCGGCGCAACAAGCGGCCACCCCATCCACATCCATCCCGCAAGACCTCTATACCGATTCGCGGCGGTAGGGCTCGGAGCGTCGATGTGGTTCTTTGTAGGTCATGCCCCACGTAAAGATTCCTACGAGAGTCTGGTTGAACCTGACTGGGTGCGATGTAGCTCTTCTACCGAATGCGACACGACGGCGCGGCGTTACTGGGCCTGAAGCATCCGTGGGATCACTGAGAGGGCGTCGATTGCAGCGTTTATGGCGTTATCGTGGCTGAAGAACGACTATGGGGTGGAGCTCTGCGAGGAGGAGTAGTCCCGAGAAAGGCCATGAGCCAGGAGGACTTCTGCCACGCGCACTTCAAAAATACCACGAATACAATATACAGAGATTGGCCTCCAAACTACGTGAGTCTGCTCTTTGGCTCTTCGTCCATGTTCGCCTTCGTCATAGTCAACACTACAACTATAACTCCACCTACCCCGTTGGGCGTCACTCAATCCACGTCCCTCCAGTCCGACAGCCCAACATCCGCCGACATTGTGCGCGCCTGTAGCAATCTCGGCGTACATCCTTGTCTTTTAAAAAAAAAAATAAGTCAAACTAAACGCCTCCACAAACCCACTGAACGATCCTACTCGGAGCAAAAGTCACAAAGCATGAAAAAGAGCCTTCCAAGGAAGCAAAAGACAACACCCAACCCACCCCCTCAAGGGAGCGAGCCAGTAGAAGAGACACTCAAGCCCGTTTCCAAAGGAGAAGAAGCCTGGTTATACTCATTCATTCACTACAAGAGGCTCGAGCCAACCCCTGATTTGAGATCGCTCGAATCCACCCCGGTGGGGGAACCTTCTGCTTGATGCCGCGTGCAGGGAATCGAACGACAGTCGTTAAGTCGTTATTAGGCGTTTGTCGAGGTAGGTAAGCTTGCCAGGCTTTCCCGTTGTCGACGGAGGGGTGGGTTTTGGATTAATTAAATATTAGGTAGCGCGATTTGTCCTCCGAGTGCTGAGATTACCTCGCCAACGTACAAAAGCCATTATTAAACGCAGAGTCACACCGAGGCTATTTTGCTGCAAATGAAGGTTGTTCTAGGGTATCATGCTGCTTCTCTACGTACACCTGGTAGGCTAAGCGCTTTGCCATTCCAGTGTGACCAGCCTGGATTAAAGAGAGCTGTGCCCACTGACCAGTGCATAGCCAACCCTCACCCAGCAGCAGCACTCTTTCCCTTCACCCTCGCCGGCCCCAGCCCCTGCCTCACCTCATCCAACCCCGCCAACCCCTCGTCTGCCACCCTCCCCTTCCTCAACCCCCTCCTCTTCGCTCCTTTGCCCGACCCAGTAGTCGACAAGAAATCATCAATCATCCCATCAAAGTCCTGCCTCACGCTCTTCGGGCCCGACTCTCTCACCTGCGACAGCGTGCTCGCCCTACTCATCCCGCTCATCGCACTCATGCGACTCGTGCCGGTAACGCCGGAAGCCATGCTGCCTAGCCCACTCGCCGCGTCGTTCTCGTCGTCAGGGAAGCGGTCGGCGGAGTAGTCGGACTCGAGTTTGTCGAAGCGGGCGTCGAGGAGGCGTTGGTGCGCGGTGCGGGAGAGGGTGGAGGAGGTCATGGAGAAGTTGGTTGAGGCGCCTGTGCCGCGTTTGCGGGATTTGCGGGTGGAAGGGACGTTGGAGGGTGCGGCGGCGGAGGAGAGGGCGGCGGGAGGTGGTAGGGGCGTGGATGGGGTGGTTTCGCTGGGTTTGGGTGCGGACTTGAACTTTTTGTATTCGTCGAGCCAGGCGCCTGCGGTTGGGTCGGCTGGAAGTTGGGCTTGAGGCTCGGTAGGTGGGTGTAGCATTTCGCCTTGGGATTTGAGATCTTGTAGGGAGGGAGTTTCTGATGCTGTGGTGGGTGGAGGGCTGGCGGCCTTGATCGTATCATCGCTCTCCCATCCTTCGTCATCGTCGAGATTTGCTGGGCCGCCATCTTCATCAAAGGTCAACGCCTCGTCCTCGTCGACCAGCATCTGCTCCCCAAACATCTCAAACTCGTCCTCGTCCACCTCACCATCCCCGATCAGCTGACCGAAAATATCGTCCTCGTCCAGATCGTCCACGTACTCCTCATCCTCCATTGCCTCCAGCACCTCGCGTAATCTGGGGTCCATATCAGGCTGGAACCCTGCCAGATCGTCCGGTACATCCTGCTGGTCCTGGTAATTCCTCTTCCTCACAAACTCACTCGGCAGCACTTCCTCCGGCAACAGACTCCTCGCCTTACTCGCGCTCGTGTCTGCCGTCCCCACGCTCTGCCCATCCAGATCGATATCTCGCAACGCATCTTCCAGCTTCTGCTTCCTCTTCGCCTGCGGCGGCGCCGAAGCCTCGACCCACATCACGCTCCCTCCCCCACCGCCGTTGAGCTCGCGCATATGCTGCATGTAGTCATACTCGGTATCGTCGTAGAAGACACCGTGCTGCGCCGCCTGACCCTCATTCGGCTTGAAGGCGATTCCGAATTCGTCTTCAAGGTCGCCTCGTTCCCGGACTTTGTTCGATCTGTACCTTTCGCCTTGGGAGCTGGATATTACGGATTCGACGTCGGAGTAGGCATAGTCGTCTTCCCTCGCACGACGAAGGGACTTGGGTTGTGTGGTGGGCTTTTCGGCGAAGACCATGGAGGGGGCATCTTGGTCGTGGTAGAGCGGGTCGTCGCCGGCGCGGTGGACGAGGGCGAAGGTCGTCGCATTCTTCTTGTCGATGAACTTGCGGCGCGGCATCTTGACGTTTAGCTTGTTCTGTATCTGGTTGCGTAGACTGTGGTTATCTTTCAATCGAGCCTGGCCCTACCAAAATAATTCACAAATTGGACCCTGGTGGGGCGAGGCGAGCGACGTCACTTCTGCTTAGATCGACTCTTCTCCGATTTCTCACACATAGTACTCCTTCAACTCTCCCATACCACTCACAACACTCTACAGCCACGAAAATACCGCAACCATGGTCTTACCTAAGAGCAAGAACGCCGTTGGGCTCGGCAACAGCCTGATGAACGTATGTCTTCCACACCACCAGGTCCCTCTGCACATACTGACACGCCCTCCAGGACCGCTTCAAGTCGAAGAACTCCAACATGCACCGCACATCCGCTTCCAACCAGCCTGGTTCCATCACGCGGACCGACCAGTCCGGCAACTCCTATATCACGCCCGCCAAGAAGGAGGCAGAATGGATGAAGATGCGCTCGGTCACGGAGCAAGGCGCGTTGGACGAATTCCTTTCTACAGCAGAGCTGGCTGGTACAGACTTCACGGCGGAGAAGATGAACAACGTCAAGATTATCCACCGCGACCAGAAAAATCCGTACCTGCTTTCGCGGGAGGAAGAGAGAGGAGTGGTGAGGAAGCAGAATGCGAAGCGTGCGCGTCTGACGGTGCCACGGCGACCGAAGTGGGATGAGAATACGACAGCTCGAGATTTAGACGACAGAGAGAGGGCAAGCTTGCTGGACTGGAGAAGGGGGCTGGCGGAGCTACAAGAGGTGGATGATCTGTTGATGACACCGTTTGAGCGAAATCTGGAGGTTTGGAGGCAGCTGTGGAGAGTCATCGAGAGGTGTGACCTGGTTGTACAGATCGTGGATGCCAGAAATCCGCTTTTGTTCCGATGCGAGGATCTGGAGCGGTACGTGAAAGAGGTGGGTAAGAGGAAGCGCAATCTGTTGCTGGTCAACAAGGCGGATATGATGACAGAGGACCAGCGAAAGGCTTGGGCGGAGTACTTCGTGGAGAACGGCATCAACTTCCGATTCTTCTCGGCGGAGCTGGCACGTGAGATGAACGAGGCGAGAGAAGATGAGGAAGAGGATGTGGACGGCGCAGAGAGTGCCGAGGACGAGGAAGACAGCGACGAAAATGATGTGCTCGACGACAATGATGTAGCAGAAGAGATCGATGCCCAAGGAGGAACTAGAATCGACCAAGAAGCAGCAAAGATGTCGTTACAAGAAGAGCAGGAAGACGATGAGGATTGGGTGGATGAGGAATCTGTTGACCCAGCACCCCACCCGGAAGTAACACAAGACCTTGAACTCGACGGAATCAAACTGCCCATCGAAGAACAAACCCGCATTTTGACCACCGACGACCTCGAAGCCCTCTTCGTCCAGCACTCTCCAACTCCCATAGCCGCCACCTCTACCGTGCCCGAACGGAAAACGCAGATCGGCCTCGTAGGATACCCAAACGTGGGCAAGTCCTCTACCATCAACGCTTTGTTGGGAGCAAAGAAGGTCTCCGTTTCCGCCACTCCAGGAAAGACGAAGCACTTCCAAACCATCCACCTCTCATCCCGTGTCATCCTCTGCGATTGTCCGGGTCTAGTCTTCCCCAACTTCGCAACCACAAAGGCCGAACTGGTGTGCGCCGGCGTGCTTCCCATCGACCAACTACGCGAATACACCGGCCCTGCAGCCCTCGTCGCAGCTCGCATCCCCAAGCCCTTCCTCGAAGCCGTGTACGGCATGCGCATCGCCACCCGCCCCCTAGAAGAAGGCGGCACCGGCCAACCCACCGGCGAAGAAGTCCTCCGCGCCTACGCCCGCGCACGAGGCTTCTTCACCCAAGGCCTCGGCCAACCGGACGAAAGCCGCGCCGCCCGCTCCGTCCTCAAAGACTACGTCAAAGGCAAACTCCTCTTCGTCCACCCACCACCCAACACCAACCCGCCCATCGACCCCAAAGCCTTCAACCGCGACCTCTACGACCTCGCGCACCTGCCGCAGAAACGCCGCGCCCAGATGGCTGCCGATGCCGACGCTGTGCTCAACGATACCGCGGACCCAAGTCTCATGGACGAAGGCGCCGACATCCTCCCCGCACCAGCTCCACAAGGTCGGAAGGGAGCGAAGTTGGATAAAGCATTCTTCGCCCCCGGACAAGGGAATGGGGTGGTAAACCAGCCGTTCCATTACCAGTACTCGGAGCAAGGGTCGAAGCAGCTGAGTGGGCGGAAGCTGAAAACGGTGGCGGCGTTGGAGCAGGATGTGGATCCGAGTGAGGTGGCGAAGGGGAAGAAGCACTTCAAGGCGAATAAGCGGGCGGCGAAGAAGGGGGTCAAGCAGGGGCCGAGGGGTGGGTTGGGGGATGCGGATTATTGAGGGTGAAAATGTGTGTATGGGGTTTGGGTGATAGATGATGAGATACGCTGTAAATGACTCTGAAGCGCTCGCTGCGCAATTTGCAAAGACTCTTGAAGTTATTGGTATCATGTCGTAAAGCCAGCCATCTGTCCCAGGGCTCAAGCTAATCTAGGTTTCCGCCGGCCCAAAGACGCCAGCGCCCTTCGCTATGCTGGCCAATGCTCTTCCATATTATCCATGCCCCAGACGCCGGAGGGCGTAAACCATAGTCATCCATGCATTCATTTTCAGATATCAGTCCCTCGCCCTTCACTTCTCCTCCTACTTGCTCTTCCGCAGCGTATTGCCCGCACCACTGAAATGCTGCTTCTTCCCCTGCTCCTCATCCACGTTCGCGTCCTTGTCCTTCTTCTGCAGCGGCTTGACCTCGTACCCGAAGAACAGCTTCCCGGGCGGTAACCGCAGCGGTTGTGGGCCGTTGGACTTCCGCATCGGCTTGTTGGGTACCGGCAGCCCGCCAGTCGCTCCAGGTATCGGTGTCGATATACCAGGTGTTGATGTCGGCGTGGACGCGAGATTCGACTTGCCTTTTTTTGACGCCACCAACTTCTGTCCACTGCCGGCGAAGTTCGAGGACGCCTTCGCGTGGCCTTTCGCCACGGTATCTGAGTTCGGCGCGATCGAGGAGTAGTTGATCGCCTGCGCCATCGTACCCTCCGTATGCATCGTTCCACCTCTCCGCGCCATCTCACTCCCGATACTCCGTGGTGTGCTTGTCCCGCTCGCGGCCCTGCTCGGCTCCTGATATCCCACGGGCGGCGCAAAGTCGACCTCTAGATCCGTCTCTACGACCGAAATCGCATGATTGTCCCCCGTATCGGGCTTCACCTCCAACACCGCAATCTCGTAAACCGTCTCGTTGTACTCAAACGTAAACACATCTCCCACCGTCAAGCACGAGAAATTCCGGAAAGCCGTCTCCAGCACTGCCTTCGGGTCGCTGATCTCGAGGAAATTGACACTCTGCGGCTGCAACTTGATGAAACTCCCCAACGGCAAATCCGTGCTCTTTACCTGTCCCAAATCCCCCGGCTCCAACCCCAGCGTCTGCATAAGCCAATACGGCAAATAACACCTCCCCTCCTCCGCCGTGAACTCTAGCACACCAGCATGCGTTTCCTTTCCCTGCGCGCCGTTGATCAGCTCGAACAGCATCGGGTACGTGATGTGCAGCTGGGTGAGTTTGTCAAGGGCAGAGGCGGGCAGGAAGATTTTGCCGCCGTGGTTGGCGCTGGGGCGGTCGGGGCCCGGGAGCATGGCGATGGGGTAGACGCGGTAGTATTCGTCGAAGCGGCGGGGGCGGCCGGAGGGGAGGCGGGATTGCATGGCGGCGCGGTACATGGACATGGGGTCCGCGTAGGGGTCGGAGTAGTAGGACTGGGGAGGGTGGTTAGTAGAGGTGGAGGGAGGGGTGTGGGGTGCGCTTTACCATGATGGCGGTGTCCTGAAGGTGCCCGGTGAAGTTTGTGAAGAGGATGAGGTTACGAAGTTGAAGGCTGCCTTTGCTTGTGACGCCTTCGGAGCTTGTGCTTGGGAGCTCCGATATCAGCTTATCACCACGTGACAAGTGACGGCATGCGCTGGTCTGAGCGTTATTGGACTTAACATTTACCTACTCTTTGTCTTCTCGGTCTCGCCACTTGATATCACGATCTGATCATGCCCATCCAACAGCGTAAGTCATCCAAGTTGTTTTACACTTAGAGAGCAACAGTTCGGCATTCAGCCATGTCATTTCCTGCGTTGATTCCAATCTCAATTCACTTGCCCTTTTCTTGTTGCGCGAAAGAGCAGACACATCCCTCGTACTGCTGTCTGTTCGTTGTCACCGACGGCCACCACGGCGTTTGTGCCAGTATGTTCTACATACACGTTCTATCCTCTGCTCTGAGGCGACGTGAGAAGTGCGGAACCGACAACGAAGCAGCTGCCTTCATGAGACGGCCATCACTGAGACGTCTCGCTCGTTGCAAAGGTTTGTCAACAAAGCCGCCAACCTCTATGGAATGCCCTGGAGATCGAAATGCCTTCTCCCTGGAGTGCGGGCAAATTAGGAACTACGACGGGACACAATACAAGTAGCCGCCAGCGTGCCCTCCTCAGACCCCGATCAACATTCGCTTCAATCGTCTCCAACCAGATTTCGACATTCACATTCAATACTTGCTCCAGAGATCTTCCAGATACCTCTTTCCAGCGACATCTCTTTCCAACATGGCGACCTCCCTGATCGATGCTACGAACGAGACCGAGAGCAAGCCCAAGGTCATCGGAGTGTATGGCCTCCCGGGAAGTGGCAAGTCAACACTCCTGAAGCAACTCAAGGTTATCCTTGGCAATGATGAGTTCCTCTACTTCGAAGGTTCCGAAGAGCTTGCCAGTCTGTGCCCCGACAACAACCTGAACCACTTCAAAGTTCTCCAAAAACGAGAGCAGGATCGACTTCGTGAGGAAGCAGTGAAAGGCATCGCAAGGAAGTGCAAAGAGGCAGGGAAGGTTGGGATGGTAGCCGGTCACTTCATGGTCTGGTCATCAGACGAGACGAGCCCGACGAAGGTGGTGACCGATGCTGACTGGGGAGTGTACACGCATGTTCTATACCTGGCCACACCGGCAGAAGTCATCTGGCAGCAGGTGGATGATGACTCTAGTCGCGAGGACCGCGAGCCACTTTCTGTGCAAGTTCTGCAGACATGGCAAGACCGAGAGACCATCGGTCTCCGAACGGGCTGCTCTCGAAACAACATACTCTTCACAGTCGTCAGTGGAGACAGAACCGGTCGGGCTGAGAGAGTCGCGAAGCTCATGCTCACGCTTCTGTCGCACAACGAGGCGGATGGTATGGGTGCTGTCTCAGCAAAGCTGAATAAGGTTCTTCCGACTCATCAGACTACCGTCGACACCATCCTGGACATCGACGGAGACAAGACTTTGATCGCGAACGACACTTCCAAGCTCTTCTGGGAACACACCCGCGACTGGAAAAGAGCCCCACACCCTGCAAAGATCCTGTTCGACGAATTGTTCGACGGTGGCTACTCCTACGAGGCGTTCTTGAAGGCCGCTCTGTTTTACGAAGAATTGGACAATCATGGTTTCGATGAGCTGTGTGACAAGGTCGCGGCGGAAGTCACTGTGCGCTCGGAATTTGTCCAAATCCTGAAGGAGGTGGCGAAAACCCCACGACTGGGCGTAGTCATCGCCTCTGCCGGTCTGCGCAAAGTGTTCGAGAAGGTGCTGAAGCGAGCAGGGCTCTCTGACGCAGTGCTAGAGATCGTCGGTGCAGGACCTTTTGGTGACGATGACTCTGTGGTCGTTACGCCTGAGTTGAAGGCTGAAGTGGTGAAGTACCTCAAGACTAACAACAACCTGCGAGTCTGGGCTTTCGGTGACAGTCCGATTGACATTCCAATGCTTCTGCAGGCCGATCGAGCTATCGTCGTGGTTGGCGAAGGTGGAAGCACGACTATGGATGGAAAGCTGCGTCCGGCCATCGACCTGAATGGTCTCAAGGCTCGTCAGCTTCTGGTCCCAAAGACTGCCACGCCCCGGCTCGACACAACTTCTCTCCCACCCATCGACCTCGACGGGATCCACTTCTTGCTGCGTGGCAGTCTTGTGGTCCACCATGCGACCGGCAAGAACGCGGCCAAGCTCTTGATGAGACCTACGCGAGACCAGAGCGTTCAAGGTCCGGCGCTCAGAGAAGCTCACCACCGTGTCGGACAGTATTTGGCGACAGAGTACGTTTCTGAGATCGTTGGGCTGGAAGAGGACTTCATCACCAGTGTTCAGGGCAAGAGCACTCCCGGCCACTGGCTCCGTGGCGAGGCTACCGCCCTGATCGTACCTCTGATGCGCGGTGGCGAGCCGATGGCCTTCGGTGTCAGCGAAGTCTTCCCGCTCGCGACCTTCGTCCATGCCAAAAAGCCAGGAGATCTGACTACCGAGCACATGCAACATGCATCCACCATCATCCTTGTGGACTCAGTCATCAACAGCGGCAAGTCGATTCTGGACTTCCTACGTCACATCAGGGGCGTTCGTACAAGAGTGCCTGTGATTGTTGTTGCTGGTGTCGTTCAAGCAGATGCTACGAAGCGTGACAGCGCTTTTGCGGCTGAGATCTTTGAGTTGGGAAGAGTTGACCTGGTAGCACTTCGTCTGTCCGAGAACAAATACACCGGCAAGGGCAAGACTGATACCGGTGCGAGGCTGTTGAACACGGTACAGTTGGAGGAATGATGAGCAGGGGGGTTGATGAGCTGATGAGATGGTGACTGATGGGCTGAGGATTGATGGATTGTTGCATGTGCTTTTGCCAGGAACTTGATTGGGAATGTGTGTCATGGTTGCTTTTTGACGACTGCCTGGGAACATGTGCGGTGCATTTGCTTCGATCACTAGCTGCGAGCTTGTACATGATTTACTTCTAGCATCCATACGTAGATAGACCATCAACCACAACGCTCGGCAAATAAGTTGCGCCTCCCATGCATATTGTACTGCCTCTCAAGTAGCACGAGCGTAAGCAACAGTGCTCAATGTTGAGTTCGACTGGACGTTCGACTGGACATTGGACTCCGTCTCGACTTCATCGCAGGCCTCTTTCGCCTTCATCATTACGTTTGGCTTTTTCTGTTGTCGTCGTTAGCAGGGTACGCAAGGCCACGTAGCTGCTTAGCATTGCTTACCGGTGTACCAGCCTTCGTGCAGCTGGCGGTGAAATTCCCCAGGTCCGTCAGCCATGCACCGCCTGCGCAACAGAACCGTCAGTAAAATCTCTGACGGGGAGATCGGTTCACAGCAAAGCACACTGAAGTTCATCAACACTTACTGTTGAACTCAGAGTAGACCGTCTCCATCAACCATGGCTGCTCGCAATTGCTCCCATCTGGGTTAGGAACCGTGTCAATGGCCACAAGGCCCGTGACCGGCAGCTCAGGATGAATAGGACCCGGTGCTGAGGAGCGCCAGCGGAGGTGGACGGAGGTGCAGGTGTGCCAGAGATTCAGGATTTGGAAGCTGAACAGTACCCTGTCAGTATTCTGTGTAAACAAAAGGTTGAGCATAGAGGGACTTACGGGATAGGCGGCTGCGTGCTCTGCCCCATGATAAACTCCTCCCTCGACGAGAACGTCGCTTCTCCAAGCGTGTTTGGTCCGGGACAACCAGCATTCACAAGCTCATTGACGCCGTCGGAGTAGTCGTGGAAGTTGGGAGTCATCGACACCCTGGCCAGAGTGGTGTTGAACTCGAGATTGATCAGGTCTCTGAAGTTGTTGGCGATCTTTTTGGCGTCAAGACGGCCCATGCAGTTGAAGTGGCCGGATGATCGTGGTTCGAGGTCGAGCCATTCTGAGGCGGCTGTGAAGGTGAGGAAGGGGAAGATCGCAAGGGCGAGGGAGCGCATGGTCGATTCAGATGGCTTTGAGGTCGTTCTGGAGATATATAGGCTCTGAAGGAAATGTACAGTATGAAGGCTTGAGTGAGATACGAAAGTGCTTGTAGTACATAGAGAAGAGTGAGAAACATTTGCGAGCGAGGAGGTGTACTACTTAGTACTTAAGGACGTCCTACCTCGAACGTGGTCCTAGAGGGGCTGGTTTGACTGAAATAGAGCCCATCGATGCCTCCACGTGGATCCCATTCGTAGGACATCGAGCGATGGCAGGACGTAGCAAACGACGCCGACGGCCGGAGATCTCAGCCATGCTATTCGGTAAGCACATGATTCCTTGCGTTGGCTGATATGTTCAATGGGGCCAGATATGCGGCCGCTGCGCACATCTCTCAGGCTGCGACAGCGTATGCATGGAGTGCAGTACCGACGTCAGTGCAGGGAGAACGTGGCGAGAACCGCTGGAGGAGATGCAAACAATGTTGTCATGACGCACAGCCGCAACCACTGAGGTCCTGCTGGTGGTCCGGAGGTCGTTGATGAGCGTTGACTGATTTTGCTGAAGTGGGAAGAAGGATTTGGGGGCTGATCGAAGACCCAGCCAAGCCACACCAAATGCGCAAGCAATCGACAAGGCGATCTTCGACAAGGCTGTTGTTAATACGGTCCTCCCTGCAGTGTTGTACTGCTCCCCAGAATGTTAGCCTCATCAAAGCCCGGTAACAGATAGCCCTCTGACCGGCTAACAAGTATAACCATGTGATCGCTATCACTCTTCCCTTCGATACGGTCTCACCAGCACCGGCTGCACCAATCCATACTCCATTGCCTCCACCTCCTCCGCTTCTGTCGTCGTCCCAGCCCCACTCGTCTTCGACTGGCCCCAAATCGGCTTCAGCGTGTTGAACAGCGGTGTGACAACCACGGCCTCGACGACATTCTCCCTTTCCACCAGACAATGCGAGATGTCGGCCTTCGCCCACGTGAGATCCAATGACGGCAACCTGTGTCCGTTAACTGTAACGCGGAGCGAGTGAAAGAAGGCGCCGAAATCTATGATCGCTGCTTTTATGCTTGACGAGGCAGGAATGGTGAAGGTGTTATTGTAGTGAGTGAGTAGTGGTCAACTGCCCAGCTGCCGTTTTACCGCCAGTTCCGAGGTTCACTTTGCGGGCCACCCAAGGAACCAGGGTCGTTCACTACTCAGTGCGAGGCGTGGATGAGGTAGACGAAGAACATCTCGTAGTGCGACCCATTGCTGTCGTTCGGAAACGAAACATCCAGCCGCCCATTCTCGCTCACTTGATCAGTGATCTCTTCCAGAGCACCCTTCGAAAGCGTGACCTGCGTCCGGTGCTCAGGCCTATCATTCGGCAAGGCAGGGTACGTGCCGGGATTGACGATCTGCAGCGTTATCTTCGAGACTGTGATGTTCTCAAACTTAGTAACGAGTCCAGACGCCACAGCGAGCAACTCCACCGAGCCAGTAGCGAAACCTCGGGCGGACGTTGTTAGAAGGATTGGTGAAGGTGCCGTTGTCGATTGTGCGTTGGTGTGGGAGTCGGTGTGGTTCCTTGGGAGGGCTGTGATCAGCGGGAGGAGGAAGGGGAGAATGAGGGTCATCGTGGGCTAGAGATGCATGGTTCTGTTCTTTCTGATTTCAAATCATTGAGTATTCGAGCGAAGTGGTTGCTTCAGCCAGGTTGGTCCAGAGGTGCGGTCATTTGGCGATTGCGGCTCTCTTGACGAAGGACGTGAGGAGGGTATATGAGCTCCATCTTCAAGCGATAGGTTTTTCGATCCATACCTTGCCGAGCAAGCTTCTCCAAGTGACATTGTCTTCAGTCACTAGTGCTTGTTCAATGTTCATCAGGCACAACATACGTGCATCCCCACACAGCAATGACTCGCCTCCGCATCGCGACATAGGTGGAGTGGTGGAGGAGTTGAAGCACGGTATGAGCACCGGCCACGTCGGAAACTGTTCCAATACTAGTACTATCTACACAGGCTCGACACTCTTTCAGACAAAACATTGTACCCCCACATGAACACCATCGCTATGCTCAAAATACCCATCACCCTCTAATACCTCCTCATCCCATTCTGAGGATAATACGCCGGTCCGTCGAACTCCCCACGGCAGCCCGGGACATCCTACTTCCCGAACTGAAAGCCGCCGAAGCCTCCTTGCCCTAAACTCCCGTGCCCGAAATGCCCTCCTCCGCCAGGCGGACCTGGTGTCTGGTTCGACAATCCTGCGTGAGTTCCGGTTGGTGTGCTAGGATGATTCGGCGTGAAGCCTTGGCCGCCCAGGACACTCGATGCCGCACCGGCCATGCCGTTGACCTGCTGCTGGGACGCCTGGTGTTGTGGCGTTCCTTGTGCTGCGAAGAATTCATCTCGTACGTGCTGTGGTGCGGGCTGCGAGACGCCGTGAAGGCCGTAGATCTGGTCCGCGAGGTCTTCGTCTAATGTGCCGTTGAAGATCTTGTTCTTGAGGCCGAAGAAGACGCTTCCTGTGAGCCATGCGTCAGAGCCACCAGTGTGCGCGACGCCGATGCGTTGGCATTGCAGTTCGTCGGCGAGATCGGAGAGGCCAGACTTGGTGCCCAGACCGTCGACGATGCGTGTGCCTTCGACGCCGAGACGACCTTGCGCGCGCATGCGCTGTGCGTGGCGGAGCAGGAATTTGATGTCCCAGAGTTTGGGGAAGAATGTGCTGACTTGCTCGAAGAACTCATTTTGTTCTTGCGGCAGAGCATTGTCGCTGAGAAGTTTGATGAGGTAGCCAAAGTCGTAGCCAGAGTGGAAGCTGAGCCAGTTGACGTCTTCGGAGAACACCAGGCCGGACGTGGTCAGCAATGCACCGAAAGCGTCAAGAGAGATGCCCATCTCGTTATGCCGCGCAAAGTCGACGCCGCTGTTCTTGAGCAACTCGATGGACGACTCGGCGTACATGTCTTCCTCGAGATTGAAGTGGAAGTTGAACACCCAAGTACATGGCAAGTACATGAGATTGTTGGGGTATGGACTTTTGCCGTTCATCCGGGAAAGCAATTCTGCATCAGGCTGTTGTGGTGGCAGCTCACCTTCTGCGGTCCACAGAGTGATGCCGACCTGTATGGGTTTGAGGATGTCCACGTTGCAGCGCAATGTTTGATAATGATATTCGGCCTTGGAGCCTGCGAAGTGACCGATGGGACGAGCGACAATGCCAGGAAACTCGGCGTCCATACTGACGAAAGGATATTTGATGATCAGCTGCCGTAGGACAGCCATTTCCTGGTCGAGGTTGTGCCGCCACACTTCACGTATCCTGCCCATCGCTCCAGTCTTGACGCCCATCAGGCCTGCTTCTGCCGCAGCGTGGGAGTGCTCTTGCATCGCCGCTCCTCGCGCAAAGCCTTGTTGTGCCGCGACGCTCGCCAAGCCTTGCCCCTGCCCTCCAAGCACACCGCCGTTGAACGTCGAAGCCGCCGCCCCAGGCATGTTGCTGAAGGCGCTACCTCCATACGCAGAGCTAGGAGTGAACGGTGATATCCCGCCATTGAGCGCATTGCTGCTGAATGCTTGTTGTGGGTTGAAGCCGCCAGGTAGGTGTTGCGATTGAGTCTGGTAGTGTGATGTTTGCTGAGGAATGGAATGTTGCGGATTCAAGTGTTGGAAAGGATTCGACATGTGGCTCGGGTGCATGCGCGAGACCGCGGGAGGCATGTTGGAAGACCAATGCGGGTCAACAGGAGGTGGATTACGAGGTTTTCGAGGGGCAGATCTGGGGAGGAACTCGCTCGCTTGGCCGTCAAGGTTGCTAGGGTTGCCTCGATCGTAGTTAGAAAGATCTGTTCGTGGATAAGAGCGTCGTGTCGGAGTTGTAGGGTCGTGGTCCTGCCTGTGCTCTTGAAGACGCTCGGTCTCGTTCGCCTTCCAGACACCGTTCTTTATGTGTCTCCTTATGTCCCGTGGATGGTAACTGCCTGAACGTGGGCCTCGTCGATCCGGCGCGGTGCCGTTGTGTGTTGCGGATCGTTGCTGGAAAGGCGATTGAAGTCCGTCGTAGTTGGGGGTAAAGTCGTCGTTCCCGCGGTCGTGGATAGAATCCCGTGGTTGGTAGTGCAGCTCCTCCCTGACTCCTTGATCTACCCTTGGATATCTCTCTTCTCTAGCTTCACCGCGAGTGGGGAAGGGATATCCTGTGAGATGGTATCTTGTTAGGTTCACTGACGTCGCAGGTATGCCAGACGAACGTCGGTAGTGGTGGGTCGGCGTCAAGGGCACGTGTGGCCGGAGGTCAGGTGGTCGTGCGCGAGGAAGAGGGTCGGTGAAGTTGCGATAATCCCGGGGGTTCACTTCATTCACGCCGTGTTAGCGTCAACGTAAGGCTCATTGGAAGAGTCGGTACTAGTGGTTGATGCTCTGTTGTTTGCTCGTGAAGTGGTTGTGATCGCGAATGGCCGTCATGTGCTTCGGGGGCGCTGTCGCATGTTCTGGTCCCAGTGATGTGGTATGAAAGCACATGTGAGGTGAAGTTCTCGTCGATGTCTACAGTATACCCATCCCGCGCCTGCGATCTTGAAGCCAAGGTCAATCTGGAGAAGTGGCAGTAGGCACAGTGACGGAAGGAAGGTGCGGCGAGTCAGGCTTGGCATTTCCGACGCCCATTGATCGAGCTCTATGTTTCCACTCCTCGAGCTGTCGTGCAAGTCCAGCGCTGCGACTATTGCGATCGAAGAGGTACGCATGCGATGTGTCCTCACATGCTCTGTGAGAACTGACAGTCCACAGCACGCGCCATGCCTTCGGGACGACCCAACCTCACGGGCTTCGACCCCCAGAAGTTCGCGGCAGCGAGCGGACAGCCTGCGAACGATCCTTGGGCGAGGAAGTACGACACACCTTTCCTACCCGCAGGCAGATCGTATGGCTAATATATGTCGGACTGCAGCGAAGCATGGCGGTACACCGGACCATTCACACGACGAAACCGACTAAAGGGCCTCTTCCCCGGCTTCGGCATCGGACTGGCGGCGTTTGGGGTGTACATGGTGTATGAGCAGCTATTTATGAGCTCAGGGCACAGTCACGGCCATGCAGAGGGCCACGGCGAGGGGCATCATTGAGCGCGGAGGCAGATGGACAGGCTGGAAGCGGGAGGAAGACTTGTACAGCGCATGGGACAAGGCGTTTGGAGGAATCACTATCACCCCACGACAAGACGACATTCGAGGCTATTGCAGGGTAACATACGGCTCCTGGATCCTACTCGAAGCTTCATCTTCAATGCCACGGAAGCAAAGGGAGTCCTGCTGCATGCCAGCTAATCACAGACCCAAGCAGAGTAGCTCAAATGCAATATACCTGTAACTACCGCACCATCACGCTCGATCCATATGCCTACCATTGCCACAATGTCGTCTAGGCGTGTTCATCCCCATCTTTCACGAGTTGATACGGGAATATGTCCAGCGAGCAACTTCAATCAAATATTCATTAGCTCTTAACCACGCCATTTCCCCGCTATCCGTAGGCTCTCTCACCGACGACCTCGAACAAGCAATGGGCTAGAAGACATACATCCCCTCTCAATCGCAACCTTTGTACAGCATCTTAACCACCAGCCTCATATCCACACAGTCTAACCTACCAACACCTCCATCCGCCCCGAATATCCTCTCGAACCTCAACTATGCCGCACCCAACATGACCACCCCCCACCGCTCCAACTCGACGCATAAACCATGCCCCGCGTCTACCCACCCCTCGAAGACCGCCGCGCGCCCCTCACCCTCGCGCCCTCCCTAATCGAATCCACCGCCGGCTTCACCGCCGGCTGCGTCTCCACCCTCGCCGTCCACCCCTTCGACATCGTCAAAACCCGGCTCCAAATCGAGCAAAACGAACGCTCCCGCCCCGGCGGAAGCCTCCGCGCCATTCGGCGCATAGCAGCAGAAGGTGGAAGTGGAGGCGGCGCGACAGGGATCGTGCGATGCTTCTACCGAGGGTTGACGCCGAATATGGTCGGCAATAGTGTGAGCTGGGCGTTGTATTTCATGTGGTACGACAATGTCAAGTCTCTCATACGGGCGACAAGAGCGAGGACGGCGCCGAGCACGAAGTTGGGCAAGCAGGAGTTGAAGGGGAGTGATTACTTCCTCGCCTCGGGCGTCTCTGGGATCTTGACGGCGGTGTTGACGAATCCGATTTGGGTGGTGAAGACGCGGATGCTGTCGACTTCACGCAATGCTCCGGGGGCGTATAGGAGTACGCTCCAGGGTGCGCTGTCGCTGTATCGGGACGAAGGGGTGAGAGGGTTTTACAGGGGGTTGCTGCCAAGTCTGTTCGGGGTGAGCCATGGGGCGATACAGTTTATGGCGTATGAGCAGTTGAAGAATTACTGGGCGCTGCATTTTCGTAGCGGGACGAAGGATAATCTGTCGAACCTGGATTTCCTGAGTCTGAGTGCGGCGAGCAAGATGTTTGCGGGCAGTATCACGTACCCTTACCAGGTGGTCAGGGCGAGATTGCAGACCTACGATGCCGGACGACGCTATGCTGGGGCGTTGGATGTGGTGCGGAAGGTGTGGATGGGCGAGGGGATTGGGGGATTCTACAAAGGTCTGGGCCCGAACATTGTGAGGGTGCTGCCGAGTACGTGTGTGACGTTCTTGGTGTATGAGAATACGAAGTTCTATCTGCCGCGGTTGATGGCGGCGGAGGAAGACCTGAGATGAGAGGGCCGACCTTAACTAGGCTATACGAAAGAGCGAGAGAGCCCTGAGACAACACTTCCATGAAGAAATTGGCTACCGTACATCCTACCCACCAAAACCCCCTGCCAACCAAAAGGGCTCGAGACTCAGCGAAAAGATCTTGGATCATTGCAGCCTACGAAAACCCGAGGCCCATGACGAATGCGAGGCACCTGATGACAGGCCTTGTGCGAGTCAACGACGAAAGCCAAGAAGCACGAGAAGTGCTCGTCTGAACATACATGCCCAGAACGCGTGAATTGGATCTTGGGGCGGAGGGTTGTACAGAGGTTGCAGCTGTACATAGAGGGATGTTGATAGATGTAGATGAATTACCTACCGAACGTGAGCAAGGCCTTCAGTGTCTCCCTAGGATCGACTATAGTCTGCTTTCAATAAAATCTAGGTATCAGACATTCAAAGAAAAGTGATGTTGGCATGAAAGAAGGTGAAGTGGCTCCTCTCAGTTCCACACTGATCACGTGATGCTTAAGTGCCAAGAGTTCTGCAAGCCACTCGAACGAATTTCGAGCAAGAACACCTCGACTTCATCGAAACCGACAGTCGACCACCACACAACACCGCAGTCATGTCGTCCTCCACGAAGACCACCGGCAAGACCAACAAAGGTACCGTCACCCAGGCTAAGCAATGCGCACCTCTGCAAACCACCCATCTCAAACGCGCAACCACTAACCACCATGGCTATCACAGGCTCCAAGTCGAAGCCCGGCAAGCCCTCCGCCAAAGCCAACCAAGCGGCAAAGGCCACCCTCCGCGGCGTAAGCCCCCTCCCAACTTGAGGCGTGTCAGAGCTCCCATCATCTGACGGCCTGTCTTCACACCGCAGGTCAACTCGCACAAGTCGCGCAAAATCCGCACCAGCACCTCCTTCCACCGCCCCAAGACGCTGCAGCTCCAGCGCAACCCCAAGTACCCGCGCAAATCGGTCCCGCACGTCCCCCGCCTCGATGCCTCGAAGGTCATCATCCATCCGCTGAACACGGAGAGCGCGATGAAGAAGATTGAGGAGAACAATACGTTGGTGTTCATTGTGGATGTGAAGGCGAATAAGAGGCAGATTAAGGGGGCGTTGAAGAAGTTGTATGATGTGGATTGCTTGAAGGTTAATACTATGGTTAGGTATGTTGCAATTCGAGGAAGCCGGGTGAGGAGCAATTGCTAATGATGGAGACAGACCTGATGGCTCGAAGAAGGCGTTCGCGAAGTTGACGGCCGATGTGGATGCGCTGGACATTGCGGCGACGAAGCTGGCGATTGTCTAGATGGGTCTCATGAGAGGACATGCTGCATGTGCCGCTCGTCGCGGCTCATACGGTTGCTCAAGGTTGCTCGACCAATGCGGTTCAAGAGGCATGCAGTTCCATAGAACACGGTCTCCGGCGAAGGTCCTACCTACTGCGCCTGACAAGGAGCGCTGGAATTCCGGCTGGTATGACCATAGTGAAAAATGCATACACTTGAGTGCCAAACCGTCCACCATCTCACCTCTTCTCATCCACACATGCTGCGTGCCGAGTTCAGCGACCTGGCCCAAGCTCAGGGCTTCACACGCTCTGAGCTCTGGCCATCATCATGCGAAGCCCTGAGCTTGGGCCATGAGATAGACATTACACTGTAGTAGGTTGGGCTGCACTTAGCTCGACTGGTAGGTCAGAAACGAGTCTGAGTGGGTGGAGGAAGACATCTCTGGGCGGTCTGGGCCTTGTGCTCTTTCATCCCATGGTCTCGTTCATCCCATGGTCGCTGCACCCTCCTGGCACTAGGGCATCCCGCTCTCTCAGATGCTACAGCTGAAGTATAGATCCATTCACATTAATGATCCACATGTATTGTACATCTATGCCCGGTCATCGACCTCTTGATATTGTGCACATCCTACAGTCCCCCTCGCTATGCCGTACGCAGTCCGAGACAAAGCCAGCATGCCGACTGCGCACCATGTTCCAAAGTCGCTCATTCCCGTCCATCCATCACAACGTCCTCATCTGCTCCAAATGCCGAATGACCGTCATATTCGCATCCATATACCGATCCACGCAGTTCTGCACGCAGGGCTGTTCGCTACGGTCGAGAGTGCCGGCGGAGATCTTGGAGGTGACGCACTTCTTGAAGCACATGTCTGTCAGGTTGTGGACGTTTTGTTGGATTTGTGCTTTCTGGCCTGTGACGGGTGTTAGCTACGGAAGAGAGGTGTATGTGGATAGAATACGTACTCTCCGCCATGATGAACTGGTTCAAGTCCTGCTTGTCCTTGTCCGAGAGCTTCTGGAGGTTGGATGCCGTCTCCGGGCTGAGGTTGATGTTGTTGTCCATGATGTTGATGTGTTCACTGCAATGATATCTTCTTCTGCATGTGCTTTCACTCGTGTCCACATCAACTTCGCGAATGCATCTCCGCCACTAGCCGCATCACCGCCGATTCGCCCGGCCGGTCCCGACGCGGCGTACCCCACCAGCCAGGCATTTTCTACGACGTCTCAACGGGCAGGCCAACGCTGAGCAGGTACCTCGCGAAAGAACCTCCATCTACCGTGCTGCAGAACCTTGCCGCTCGACCACAATCCCTCCCTCCCTGCACCGCGATCATCACTGCACCCACCCACGACCTGTTGCCCACGCTATTCGCCGATCATCCGCCGCAAGAATGGCCGAGCCCATTAACCGCAAGGGTAACGCCGCTGGCGCGCCGGTCAGTCTTTTCTTCACCTTTTTCTCTCTTGCCTCTGTCTTTCACGTGTTGCGACTCTAGTGGAAGGACCTTATAGCTGACGTGAAATATGCAGACTCCTCAGAACACGTGAGATTACCTCTACAAGGCTCATGCATGGTGGACTGCACTGACCGCTAGACAGACCCGCCAACCAGGCCCCGATCTCGTCACGAGCGGCGGCACCCGGTGTTGATAGTATCAAGGAAGGTGTGTCATCACGGGCAGTCACGAGACGGGGACGAGGGTGAACAAGGCTAACACACTCCCCAGAGGACCTCGACCGCGCGGCAGCAGCTTCGATATTCGCCCAGAACCCCAAACTCGTCTCGATGATGCAGAACAAGCTCCAAGGCCTAGTCGGCCGCTCCTCAGGC
Source organism: Saxophila tyrrhenica (assembly GCF_035928015.1). Classification (NCBI taxonomy): domain Eukaryota; kingdom Fungi; phylum Ascomycota; class Dothideomycetes; order Mycosphaerellales; family Extremaceae; genus Saxophila; species Saxophila tyrrhenica. Next base: position 524,894 of record NW_027041746.1, on the reverse strand, counting down.
TACGTCGAATCGCTTCCAGCTCCCGTGCGCAGACGTGTGGACGGCCTGAAGGGCGTGCAGAAGGAGCACTCCAAGCTCGAAGCTGAGTTCCAAGAAGAGGTGCTGCAGCTCGAGAAGAAGTTTTTCGCCAAATTCACCCCGCTCTACGAGAAGCGCTCGAAGATCGTCAACGGCCAGTCCGAGCCTACTGAGGACGAGATCGAGGCGGGCAAGGCGGACGAAGAGGAAGACGACGAGGAGGCGGAGAAGCCGGAGGAGTCGACCGATGCGTCTGCCGCGGACATGAAGGGTATCCCAGAGTTCTGGCTCAGCGCGATGAAAAACTCGTCGCTTGCGGAGACCATCACCGACCGTGACGAGGAGGCGCTCAAGCTTCTCACTGACATCCGCATGGAGTACCTCGACCGCCCCGGCTTCCGCCTGATCTTCGAGTTCGCCGAGAACGAGTTCTTCACCAACAAGACCATCACCAAGACCTACTTCTACCAGGAGGAGAACGGCTACGGTGGTGACTTCATCTACGACCACGCTGAGGGCGACAAGATTGACTGGAAGTCTGGAAAGGATCTGACGGTGAAGGTGGAGAGTAAGAAGCAGCGCAACAAGAGTGAGCATTTCACAATAACGACAGTGGCCTGCGAATGAGCTAACAATATGTTCTAGACACCAAGCAAACCCGCATCGTCAAGAAGACCATTCCCACCCCATCCTTCTTCGACTTCTTCAACCCTGCCTCACCACCTGCGGACGAAGACGAGGAGATTGACGAGGAGATCGAGGCCAAGCTCGAGCTTGACTACCAGCTCGGCGAGGACATCAAGGAGAAGCTCATCCCACGCGCCATCGACTGGTTTACTGGTGAGGCGCTGCAGTTCGAGCAGGGTCTGGATGACTTCGACGAGGATGAGTTCGAGGATGAAGATGATGAAGACGACGAGGATGACGAGCGTGATGAGGACGATGAGGATGAAGACGATGACGAGGTGAGTTCCCGCCTTAAGATTTGATGGTCGCAGGATAATGATTAACGTGAAGTAGGAGGACGGGTCGAAACCGAAGCAAGAGACTGCGGAGTGCAAGCAGAGCTAGGTGCTGAGCACAATTCCTGAAGCCTCGCTGTGACCTCGAGCTGCATGCTACTCCAAACATCGCCACAACCTTTCCAGCATCGGCCTACCCATGACTTTTGCCACTTGAGACGGTTCTCATCAATCACGACCATCCTGTATATTCACCCACGACCGCACGACCCACCAAAACACTCCTTGACGACCATCTCTTACGGTTTTGCAAGACTGCATGACACCCCCGGCGTTACATGACGAATGATCCTGCACTACGGCTTTAATTCACCCACAGCACATACCAACCACTGAGCGGGACGGCGATGCGGATGGGATGGTGGACGGCGTACGAAGTTCTGGTGTAGCGTTTTTCACTGACGGATCATGGGGTGGGCGGCGAAAGTTGTTTCGGGGGGAGTAGGTAGTACGGGTGCTGAAAATGAAATGCTTCTTCTATTGCTCGTCTCGACATCTCTGTTTCTTTGCGTACCGCGGGGTATCATCAACGCTCCAGCGATGCCATCGGAATGTGGTGGAAGCCACCCTGCCGCCTCCACGGGCGCGCAAGCCATTCAGTCGGACGAGGTGTCTAGCCAGCAGAGCATCTCACCTCGACGTTGACCTCTGTATACGCTCATCACCGTGTCAAACTCTCCCGACGCGAGGACGAGAAGGATCGACTTACCGGGCGAGTACGAATGACACCAACGGCAGCTCAGCTCTTGCCGCTTGCGCGGTTGCTTTGGCGTGGTGTTGGAGGTTGAGACGGCAGGCACTTGGCTGTACGCGTTGGTGGGTTGACTTGGAGGGGCATTGTTAGGTACTGTGTCTTTATGTCTTCGGTAAAGTAGGGTGATGTGCGACGGTGCGAGGTGGTCGAGCAAAATGAGTTGTGGATTTCATGGTGCACGGCTGATCAGCTAGCATGGTAGGGCGGTGACGGTGATGACGAGGGTGGGTCGGCGGAGGAGGAATCTGGGATGGAAGGAAGGGCGGAGATGGGATGAGAGGCTGCGTTGCAAGGGTGGGATGGAGGAGCGCCGAGCAGCACTGGTCATCTTGGGGAGGGTGACAGTGCGACGAGGATGATGCGACGACGACGATTCGATGAGAATGATGCGATGAGCGGGACATTGCACACTGCGCGAATGGATGAAGAGGCAGCAGAGGGCGAGGCGGCGATGAGATGGGTGGCAGTGAGAAGGCGGCGATGAGAAGGCGACGATGAGGCACAGCAGAAGGAAGTGACGAGACCATGAGACCATTGAGAACAACTATGAACAGCTATGATACAAGAATGGCAGTGTCTTAGCCCTGAAGAGCGCCGAAGCACCCAGCAGGTTAACACCCTGACACCATCGATGAGGTGCACTGCCGTCGCCAGGGGAGGGGGGTCTCGGGATGCCTTTCCAGGACGTTACTCTTTGACCCCCCCGGCCCACCAACGTACCCCCTCCACTGCCACGCATGGGACTCACGATCGGAGGGTTTGTCGCTGGGCCTCAGACAAAAGGAAAGAGGACAACGAGTGCCTCAGGTCTTTTGGTAACGCAGAGACCGTCGAAACTGCGCCAACAGCCTGCTACGGACTGAAGGGGTAGGCGAGAGGAGCTGGACAAGCCAGAGGAGGAGAGAGAAGGTGGCACCGTGTAGCATGGTGGCGGGTTTCCTTGTACACCCACAAGGTTCTGGTCGGGAGGTGTGACTGGCCCCAGGACTTTTGTTCTCCCGGAACGTCCCAATCCGCGCCGATCATGTTTAACGTGGCGTCGTTTCGGACCACGAGAAGTTTTGTTAACGCGGTGCTTTCCAAAACCGCCAGCAGCAGGGTTTTTTTCTCTCGGACCCACCAGAACCGCGGAGTCTTTTGGTAACGCGGAGACCTACCCAACCGCGGAGTCTTTTGGTAACGCGGTGACGAATCCCCATCCGCGGCGTCCTGTGTTTGTTTGGGCTTCTCACTGCGGATAGTAGAACACGCGAACTTGAGCTTCCGAGCTGAACCTCACCCTGGTCTCCGTCGGACGCTGGGTGTTTGAGTTCGGCAGGATCGGAAGGCGCTGGTGACAGTCAGCTTGGGCTCTGAGAGAACATGGACGAGATGAAAGGGATGTAGATGGGGTGGAACCTGGTTGCGCTTCTTGTTGCGCTCTGCCTCGTCATGAGGTGCCCTCTCACGGGTCGCTTCCTCTTGACGGGCTGTACAGCGGGTGATGTTAGCAGATGGCTCAGTTGGTGAGTGGGAGAAGGTGGCAAGCTTACCCCATGCCTTTGCGGTCATGGGACCGACGCGAACGCCGGTGTGCTTCATCAGCCAGTAGCTGAAGCTGTGAAAGTGACAATCATTGGGTCAGCGGGGAGGGTGGCAAGGTGAGAGGCGATAATGATACTGACCGCATCCTCAAATTGAGGCTGAGGCAACCCATGATCGGCAGTGATCAGCTGTTTGTTGTTGTGGTGGTTGTTGGTGCTGCTGCTGCTTCTGATCGATGGGTTGAGAGAAAAAGGAATCAGGAGCGAGAGGGGAGAGATGAGGGTATTTATGGACTCTTCGGATAGCTGCGGCTGTCCGCAATCACCTCAGAATCAACTAAAGCGTTGAGATCAATCACTGAAGCAGAGTGGAGTGAACCATTGTTCGAACGCTGCGTGACTGCCTGAGTGGGGTGAACCCTGGAAGTTTCGCTCAAAGCTTCGGAGCGTTCTCTACTCCTCTCACTGCCAGCACCGCACGTTTACGCCCGCTGTACTGGCCTAGCCTCCAGCATTTCCTTCGAGGTACCGCATCGATCCTCAACTGCTCTCCCTGTGTTTCCAACCCCTTTTCCCGCATGTGATTCCTTATCAGAGGCTCGACATTCGCTGTACTGGCGTCTGATCGATCGTGCGCTCCGAGAAGCGGCGCTTCGAAAGTCGGTACGCCAACGGAGGGTCTGGGCCATTGCTCAAACCGAAGCCATACAACATCTTTGAAAACTTGCTCAGGGTCCCAGTCCTGCCCCACCGTACCGTACAACATGTTCAAAGTCGTACGACTTTCACGTCCAGATCGAGGCATGTTCTCCGAGATCGAAAGCAAGCTGGTTGTGATTGCGCTGCTTTTGGACTGCGTTCGCGGGTCGAAAAGTGATTGCGCTGTTTCGAGCATAGCCTTGAGGGTCGCTGAATGATTGCGCTGTTTCGAGGATGGCGTCGAGAGTCACTGAGTGATTGTGCTCTATCCGGCTAGTTGGCTACAGTCGTAGCAGGCTCTGTACCGCGTCCGTAGATCCGAGCTCTCGCTCACGTGCCGAGCGTCAGTCCGTCTTGCAAAGAGCGCCTCCAGGACAGACAATGCACGGCTCGAAGGCGATGTGTATCGCATGGCTTTCAGAAATTTCGTTGCGTTCCATCTCATTTGCTGTACGGCAGGAATTCAGGATACCAGCGTGCTGGCGGTAGAGCCATGACAAATTCTTTCTCCTCACATGCTGGCGATGGCGCTGGAAAGGGGCCCATAGGCCAGTGCCCCGGGCGTTGAGTCACGTGCAATTCTCGAAAAGCCATTTCCAGTCCGCTTCACACTCCTCCATGTCCGCAATTCCAGTCAGATAGCAGCTGCGTGGCCAGGAGTGACGTCCCATGCGTCGTACAGCCGCGCAGACGGTTCTTTTCGCATGCCCGAGGGTTTTGCGGTCCTCCCAAGTACCACCGGTCCCGTCTCAGCGGTATTCTGCACGTCCCGAGAGACAGGAAAGAGGAGATAGAGATGGGATGAAGTCGAGCGAAGAAGGTGAGGTTGGTATAAAGTTGCTGCGGCTATCTCCACTCCACGTGCTATGTCTCACAATGTCGATATCGCCCTGCAGCGGGTGGCGCCGCCTGAAACCTGAAACACACACCCAAACCCTTCCCTCCACCGCCGCTGACCACCGACCTCGCCCTTGTCGCCGGCGCATCCGCGGTTGACCTCAACTATGCGGGACTAGGTCCAGATGAGACATCCAGAGGGACAACTCGGTGGCCGCGGTCTCCCAGAAGCGGCAACAGGAGTGCTCTTCCCGCGGAGACGGGCGGAGATGCGCGATCTGCCAGCGAGGCACGAGAACAGCCACTGCGATAAGAGCGTCCCAATCGAGGGTTGGAGATATCGACTTCAAGAGCATAGCAGGCGGATGGAGACACCCCATCCAAGTGAAAAGGAGATAGATACAACGGGATGATGAAGGCTCGCTGTCTTCGAGCGCCTGTACGGGCATAAAGCAGCCTCGTCGCTCCTATCCTGGCATACGGCAGTCTCCTTGTCCAGACGTAAACCCGTCTCAGCAGTAGCCAGACTGGCGGCGAACGTAGACAGCACGCTCTGCGGACGAGGTGCGTTGCCGGCGAAGACGAGCGATCTAGCAGCGAGGCTAGAGAGCATCCGGGATTTGGCAGGCTAATGAATATACAAGTATGAAAACCACTGGGACGAAGCGCAGAGGAAGCAAAATGAGAGGGACCGTATGAAAGGAGGACAATACATTCTGGCCGAGATGAAAGCCTGGTGTCATCCAGCGGCTTCATGAGCACAGAACGGCATCGTTGCTCATAATTTGTACAACGGGACCCTGTAATCGATGCCTCTCACGGCTGTGATCGGGCTGGCAGGCAATTCGGCCAGCATGCATACAGCACGCGGGACACGTGAGGTTACGACAGCCATGGAACAGAAGTCGCTGCGTTCCACGACGAAGCTGCCGGCCTCATGCCTTCCGCATGCGCTTCAGAGGTAGCTGCATTTTGTGAGACTTGCTGCATCCGTGGTTGTACTCCATGTGAAAGTGCGAACACGCGGCTTCTATATGCACCTACGCCATGCTGCACAACCTTTGAAGACGAACCCATCCTCCGAATCAAAGCTAAGTTATACTAATCTTTCTTCGCATCTTGCACCACTTGAATTCTCTTCACCTCCGAAGGAAGCTCGGTGTCATGCTCCTTCGTCTGCTTACACTCCTCCAGCGCATTTTGGCTGCGCTTCTTGACGACCATCGACGAGACAGATATTTGTATCCCCGAACTCTGTTCAAGAGCAGACGCTGTCGTGTCGTTGTTGTCTTTTCTCATCCTATACAGCCTCGCTTGTCTTGTATAGGGTTGGTGGTGGTGGTGGTGATTCATCCGATTCTTAGGGTTGGGGAAGTTTTAGTTTTAGTTTTAGGGTCGGGGTAGGCAAAGACAAAGGCAAGGAGGCGCAGGCAAAGAGGACAGGCAAAGGCACCCCCGAAGGTATAGCAGCACTGCATTGCCACAACCACGTTCAGCAGCATTTTGTCATAGATTAGTGTAAATGTTACTTTGTTGATACTGAGACTACACTTCACTCTCGAGACTGGTTCGTGGTTGTGCGGGAGGGTGTTTTCGGTCGTTGATCCCCCCTTAAAGCGGCTTCAACAATGCATACTTGGTAGAACTGCCTTGCGCTCAAGTACAATAGACGTCTCAAGCAGCCGATGGAGACAAGTGTGAAATCCGACACAAATAAAACTGGATGGTCACTGATGTTACCTTGGTTGCCTTCCAGACGGAACAAAGCATTAGTTAACATTGACAAAGTGTCAACAGTGTGGGAACACGGCAGTAAAGGCAAGTTTGTATTAAGGAGAGACTACTCGATTTTGAGGAGACACCATTCGCAAACAACTTCAACTCATCGACCAACACTTGCTCACCAAAAATCAATCACCCAAAAATCGATCACCAAATCATCATTCCTCAATTCGTACCCGACGCCTAAGCCATAAAGGCCGAGTTCACAGAACCATTTGGCGACGTAGTCCCATCCACGTTGTTCTTCAAGTAACATGTCCCGGGCAGGTACGAGAAGCCCTGACATTCCGTATACGCATCGCAGAGACTGAAGCATCCCTGGAAAGTATCGGACGCAACGGCCTGCAGATCCGAACCATTCAGATCGGCGTTGCATGCGACGGTGTACGAGTTACCATCGTCGGAGTTATACGCCGTGCCGTCGATTGCAGCGCAAGAACCGGCCGCAGGACCCGAAGTCGGGGCTGGAGCAGGCGTAGCCGAAGTCGGGGCTGGAGCAGGCGCTGGAGCAGGCGCAGGATCAGAGCTCCCTGGCTGGCTGTTGTATGCGGTGTCGACATTACTATTGGAGGTCGGGCCGACGAGCGAGCTCTTGAAGTAGCAAGTTCCGGGTCCTGAGCCGCCGACGTAGGCGAAGCCGACGCAACCAGCCAAGGCGTCGCACATAGCGAAGCAGCCTGCGAAGCTGTCCGAGCTGCTTGCGGCAAGGTTGCCGCCGTCACGGTCGGTGGCACACTCGATGGTGTACGCTACACCCTGGGAATCGGTGTACGAGCTTGGCAAAGCGCTGCAAGAGGCGCTTGGGGATGCAGCAGGCGGGTTCGCTGTCGGGCTGGTCGGAGACGCCGGTGGATTTGCTGGCGTCGTCGTGGTCGTTATTGCTGGCGTCGTCGTGGTCGTTATTGTTGGCGTCGTCGTGGTCGTTGTTGTTGGCGTCGTCATCGTCGTCGTTACCGTCGTCTTGGTCTTCTTCGTCTTCGTCTTCTTCGGCTTCTTGACCTTCTTCGTCTTGGTCTTGGTCGTTACCTTCGTTTTCGTCTTCGTTACCGTCGTCACCACGGGAGCCCTCTCCTCGAGTGGCTGAGCTGCGGCATTTCTCTCCTCGAGTGGGGCGGGGTTTCTCTCCTGGAGAGCGCCTCGCTGTGGTAGCGTAAGCGGATGCACAGAACAGTAAGACGCTGCAATTACTTACATTGAGGAGGGATACGCCAGGGAAGGCGGTGGTTACGGTTGCAAGCGCAAGAAGGCCTGTAAGGGCAGCAGTTCCGAAGCGGACCATTTTCGCGGTGGTTGTTGGAGGACGGTTGAGCTGAGATAAGCTGGAGAGAAGATGAAAAGAAGATGAAGATGAGATGAGGACGAAGAGAAGATGATGAGGAGAAGCAGGAAACAGGAAGAGGTACTTATACGCCAGGAACACACGAGGCTTGAGGACTCGGTATGGAGATTCCTCACCTACGATGAGCGATGGTCGGCATCACCGTGTTACTTTTTCGAAACACATGTTCTAGCCCGAGAACATTCCAGCCCGGATTTCCATCTTCCCAGGCGGTTATGCTCTGCATGGAGCCTGAGCTTATAGGGTTGAGAGTCAATTCATGGTTGATTGACGGGTGCACGAGATGGAAGCCGCGAAAGTTGAAAGGTGATACCACGACCCTCCGAACGACCCAAGGTTGGCACGATGAGAGAGTCTAGGTCTGTTGACGGTGCCTTGATGAAGTCTGGTAGAGCCTAAAAGGAGGAAAAGTTTGGTATGCTTGGCTTGGTTCCGCTTGCGCCTGCGCCTGAGCCATGGTAGAGTGGCAGACGCCAGCGTCGAAACGTACACGTCGGGCTCCAGACTACGTCATTGCTCCTGCATCTCCTTCCGCCGCTGCCATACCTCCGAAGGTAGCAGGTTGTCGAGTGGCTGCTCTTCCGTTTGACCATTGAGTCCAGGCCAATGCAAGGATATGGAGGACAAATATTCAAGCCTCGTCAACGGCCTTCGGCCAACTCCGAATATACAGGTGCTTCGTCAGGATCGAGCCTGTTGTTCGAGGACCCTCCGGGCTGCACCGTCGCGACCGCATCAAGGCGACTGCATCTCCTTCGGCAGCTACCGTGCCGCGTCTCGCGGCAGCGTATGTAACGACAGGCTGTCAAGTGGCTGCTCTCCCGTTCGAGCATTGAGTCCAGACCATCGAAAGGGTGTAGAGGAGAATGGTCGAGCCTCATAGAACCCGATCCACCTCTTCAGGCCCAGCATGCCCTGCTCTTGTCTGCTCTTGTTTGCGCGGCTCCCCGCGCATGAACTCTGATGAGTAACTGAACGAATCATGGCCATCATCTCACATCACGCCCGCTCCCCAGCTCCCCCAACCTCCCCACAACCTCCTCAACCGCCCCCTCAATCTGTCCCTTCTCGGATACAGTCATCTTCCTCAACACGTACCTCGACACAACCCCACTCTCCCGACTCTCCGGCCGTCCAATCCCCACTCCAATCCTCACGAACCCCTTCCCCGCCATCGTAGCCATAATACTCTTGAGCCCGTTATGCCCCTTTGCGCTCGCGCCAGCGTTCGTGCGGACAGTGACACTCCCTAACGGGCGCTCGAGCTCGTCATAAACAACCACGAGCCTGCCGTCGCCACCCTCGGAGGGCAGGGCGCGGGACCATGTGTTCCAGGCTGCGCGAACCCTTTTGCCAGACTCATTCATGTATGCTGTACTCTGCCAGAGCGTCCAATCTCCTCGTCCCTCCACGGGCGGAGGTTTCGTGACGAGCCCGTCTCCTAGACTACGGTCTTTCTGAAAAGCAGGGGCACCCAGGTGTGCAGCGAGGCGATTGAGGACGGTGTGGCCGGCGCTGTGCAGGGTGTTGGCGTATATGCTCCCGGGGTTGCCGATACTGCAGATGAGAAGGGGGAGGGCGCCGGGTGCGGGCATCGGGACGGCGAGGGTGAGGGGCGTGCGGGGTTGTATTGCCGCTGGAATGATGGCTGGTGGTGGTGCTCGTGGTGGTGCTCGTGGTGGTGCTCCAATTCGACTGCTCGCCTCGACGTCGGGCGAGCTGTGGCGTCTACTGTGACGTGGTGGCTTCCGAGAGACGGCTTGCGATGCGTTGAACGTGATTTCAGGAGTATTTGCCATAACAATTTGTAACTCTACGTAACTGAGTATGAAATAAATGCAGGGGAAAGAAGTGTATTCATTAGGCATGACAAATTCATAAGACTTGAAATCTTCTTTGTCTCGCCAGGCCTGAGTCACTAGCTCGACCACACAGCCGCAACGACGAGGTACGCTGGCAAAGCCCTCGAATTGTCTTGAAGTGTTCCACCTTTCAGTGTTCGCCCTGTTGTACCGACCTCTAATCGCGGAGGCATTTGTTCGGTCCTGTTGAAGCATATCCCAGATCTTTGCCTTAGCCCGTAATTGTTCCACGACTGCAACGGACCGCGCTCTGATGATCTACATGAGGACTCGGCGGTGGCTTCTAGAAACGCGGTAAGACGGCGTAATCGATGGGTGGGCTACGGAAGACCGTAGTGGTAAGGACTTGGTCCCGACGCTGAGCTGTGGTGACTGTGTGGTGTGTAGACGACAAAGAGCTTGCCCTTGGGCACCCTCTCGCATGGCCTTTTTGGTAGGCTGATGTCGGTAGCTGATGCTTTATATTGTTTCTGCGCCTGGGAAGTAGGTCTCTCATCGTATCTCAGGAACTTCCAGCGCAGGAGACATAGGCGGATTCGCAGCCAGCGGGGACATAGTCGGGTGCGCCGACAACGGCGACATGGGTGGCCCGACCGATAATTGCGGTGCTGGAGACATTGGAGCAGGCGAGCCAGGGAGTATAGGCGTAGGCTCTTTCGGTAGCCTTTCAGTGACGTCTACTTCGTCGCCAATGCGAAGTACGGCGCCGCTTGGTCCTGCGCAGGCGTATTGGCCGAAGACTGGCTTGTCTGAGATGCATGTCAGTGGGGATGCAGAGGTGCAGAGGTCCGTTGGGGAGGAGCGTACGTGGAAACTGGGGGTTTACCCGTCTATCCTTCATCAAGAGACCGAAGAGCTGATTGGGTGTCGTGATCATCGCACCCTTTGACAGATCAACGTTCAGGCTGAGGCATCTGACCTGGATATAGGAGAAACAAGGTCAGCTAGTGATTCCATACAAGAGTACGCTGCCAATTGTCGTCTGATCTTGTCGGTGGAGTAGCAGGTCTTGGAAACAATCGTAAGGAGTGGACGTACCGTCTTGAAGAGACATCGCACCATTATCTCCTGTGCCGGATCGAGCTTTGGCCTGATTGATAGCATGTTCCACGTATCTTCATCATAGGGTGCTTGTGCGTCACCGACATCTACGTGAATGTTTGGTCTGAAGCGTACAATCAGGTCCTCACCCCGAGCTGAGGGTGGCAATCTTCTTCGTGCGTCCTCCTCAGATGCTGTAGAAGTGATAAGAAGGGGCGCGGCATCTGCAAAGCGCACTCGTTGCGGCTGTAATCTGTCGTTGACAGATATCGAGACAGCCTGGTAGTTTTTGGGAATAAACGCAGCACCTGGGATCTCTCTCTGGCCGTTCCCGCCGATGTAGAGCAATCGCACAGTCTGCTTAAGATGATGAGAGAAATATCGCGCAGCCTCCTCGCCCATATCCAGACCAGGCGCCTTAGTCCCGAAGATACTGACTTGAAAAGTCTCTGCGTTCAATAAGCTGAGCGGGGATGGAGATAGCGGAAGTACGAGGACGGCTTTGTCTTCAGCCTGCGTATGGGTCACAGTCAGCTTAGACCATGACTTGTCGATGGACTGCTTGAAGAGGCCCAGTTGGAACGTCGTCTTGATGGTGATGTGCTCGGCCAGGCCTGCTGACTGCTCGTGGGGCGGCTTGACCAGGACATATTGGCGGTCGAATCTGAGGCCTTCGTTGGTGATCTCTGCTGCGGCCAACTCGACTGGGCCGAGCGATTTTATGGGATAGACGAATATCTGGAATCGTTAGTCGCCGGTTTCTGAATGGTCATCGCTCGTGTTGCTGGCGCACCCGCTGGATCTTCATCTTGTCCGTGACGTCGCCGCTGAGAACAATATGGGTATTTGCGTACTCTTATGCAAATGGCTGACGATAGAAGCGTGGTCTTAGGTCGTAAACTGCGGACGAGTTTGTCAGCCTGTAGAGAGAGTCTCGCCATCACCGGCTGAAGAAGCCGGCTGTGACCCCTACCGGCGATCCAACCAACAGCCAAGCTCTCTCGAATCGCGGGCAGGGACGCGACCTCTGCGCTCTCCTCGAAAGCACAAAGTCTCGCATAGAAGAGAAGTTGACCAATTCTACTTCACTCTACCATTTCACAAAGTACTACTGAGGACATCACTGAGGCATAGTGCTACGCGCGGTACCTCGCGCTTCTTCTCCCAATCCGGCAGTGAGAGGGCGAGCGCAGACTGGGAACTGGCGGAAGGCGAGACCAAACGAAAGGCGACCTCGCGCATCTGACCCAAGACGAATACAGCAGGATCGCACTCCATTCTACATTTCTAGATGCGCCTGCATGGCGCAGGAAGGATTCTCTGAACGAGCCTGTGATCGCTGCAGAGAACGTCGAGTCAAGGTCAGTCTCATCTGCCAGCCCTATGCTTACCTATGCTGGCCGTCTTATTCGTGGCTCTAGTGCGACAAACGCATACCTTCTTGCGCGAGATGCGAGAAGCTCGGCAAAGACTGTCCTGGGTACGACAAGAAACGGAAGTTTGTCGATGAGGGCGTTACGCTTCGGAAGAAGTATCAAACGCATGATAGGAGGGAGAGCGGAGAGCAACCATTCAGCAATGTACGTTCAGCTGGCCGCCATATGTCCTTGCCGGAAGACTAACGGAATGGAAGCAGAATGGTACATCCTTCGCTGGCACTCCTTCCGCGGGGAGGAACTTCATATCGCCACCAAACGACTTTATGAGCCCTGCTTTTCCGCATCTCTCAACGAACCATGCACAAAGCAGTCCTGCGTTTACCGACCAGACGCTAGACAGCTTCGCAGTCAACAACACTCCTCAGGGCAATGGAGCGAAGACTTCTTCGGCGAACATCGACCCCGTCCTCTTTCCTCCAAATGCTGGCCAGACTGAGTACGACGCTTTCGACAATCTCTTTGACGACCCGGCCATAGATCCTGCTTGGTTCAACATTGAGCCAGACGTCTTCTTCGGCCCTCTCGGACATTCTTGTGGATTCATACCGGGAGCCCCAAACATTGTCGATGAGGTAGACAAGAACGATGTCGTTCAGAGCACAGAGACGAGTACGGCAACGCCAATGTCGTTTGGTGGATTATCCGACAAGTGGGTGCATTCAGACCAACATGTCAAAGGGGAAGCTAACGGGGGTTCAATGTAGCAATCTGTGGGCGCCAGAGGCTCAGATACATACCAGTGCGATCATCACAGATGAACGAGAGCACGAAATGGCGTACCTCATACGGCATTTTACCGAAGCAATCGGTCCTTGGTAAGAAATCGCATTGAGCATTCGTACAATCAAGCTGACATAACACAGGATGGACTTGTTCGACCAAGACAAGCACTTCAGCAACTTGGTACCTCTCAAAGCTCTTCGAGATGCTCTACTGCGCAACGCTATTGCCGCTGTGGCTGCGAAGCAGCTTGGACGGGTCAAAGGAGAAAAGCCTTACGTCGGCATACAGTGCCAAAAACCTGCCACGATGGAGGTCATCCATGATGTGCCAGTTACGGACTGGTTCTACAAAGCGGCGAATTACTACGACAAAGCTATTGCTTTCTCACGCTTGTATCTACAAGCGATTTCTGGCTCGTTCAGCAACCCACCTTCGCCCAATGCGCAGTTGACCGTTTCTTCTGCGAACTCGGACGACTTGTTGGTTGCCGTCTCGATGTTCTCGTTATACGAATCACTTGACAATCTCGAAGTCAGCTGGTTACAGTAAGCACACTACCATTCTCTTTGCGATCTCGAGGACTAACAGACTGTCAGGCACCTCGCTGGCTTCAAGACACTCCTCACCACCCTCAGCCTTGACCAACAAGACACTTCATCCGTTCCTCTGACACCCGTCGTAACCGTCGGCCGCCGCGCCTCCTTCTGGAACTTCGCCCGCGCCGACTACCAAGCCGCGTACATCAACCACCAACACACCTTCCTCAACACCACCGACCTCTCCCTCTGGCGCAACTCGGGCCTCCAACTCCAATCTGACGGTTCCCTCTACACCAATCCCGCCGCTATCAAGAACGACCCCACCCACTGTCGCGAGATTGCCGAAACCGTCTCACACACCCTCCTCTGGCTCCTTTTGCGGGTAATGAACTACCTCGCCTCCGACACCGACGCCATTGGCCCACAACAACGCCGTCAAGAATGGGACATTCTTACATCCCAACTGGATAGCTGGCATACACACCTACCCGCAACCTTCCAACCTGTCGCGCAAATGCGCCATTCCTCCCGCCAGAATTCCTCCCAACTCACCGAAGTCTTCTTCACCATGCCCGTCTGCGCCGCCTCCCTACACCTCTACCACTTCGCCCGCATCCTCCTCTTACTCCACAAACCCCTCACCACCTCCTCCTCCGACAACAGCCCCGTCCTCAACGCCCTCCTCGCCTCCTCCGCCGAAGCGCTCAAACACGCCCACCGCATCATCGGCATAGCCCTCGGCCGCCCTCCGCCGGCTGTGAGAGTGGAGATGCTGCTACCGCTGTTCATCGCTGGGGTGTGCGTAGAGGACGAGGAGGAGAGGGGGGTAGTGTTGGAGTTGTTGCGGGCGATTGAGGTGGACACGGGTTGTGAGACGGGAGGCAGGTGTGAGGAGTTGAAGAGGCGATGGGAGTGGGGCGGTGAGGATGAGGTAGCGAGGGAGGGGATGGTCATGTAGTTTGTATGAAAATTGTTCTCGGCTGACGTTGCTCGTGCCCACAGCTAGGGGATTGTCGGCTTTCTGGGAAGGTTGATAAGCATCACACGAATAGACTGCTCACTGCGGGATGAGGCTACGACGTACTAAAGCCCGTCATTCCGCTTTCCCCTGCTCACCGCCATAGAAGTTCCCAACGGACTGTTCCACCCCCTCCCCTCCCTTGCACCAGCCCACCCAGTCCCTCCCAAACTGCTCAATCCTCGGCTTCAGCTTCGTCCCATGCAGACCAAAATCATCCACCGTTCCAATCCGCGGCGCGCTCACCCCGGGAAACCCCGAACTCCGTCGATACATCAACGTCCCGCAGACCGAGCAGAAGAAATTCGTCACCGTGTTTCCACTCGCGATCTGCGCGCTCCGAGCATACTTGGTCAGCTTGTCCTCGCCACGCGTGTGCTTGAGCGCGGCGTCCGTGACGATGAAGCCGGAGGCGAACATGGAGGCGGTGATCTTCCGGCAGTCGGCGCAGTGGCAGATGAAGGTGTCGATGAGGGCTTCGCCTGCGAGGGGCTGGGGTGCAGAGGATTATTAGCTTGGGCGTGACTTGACCAGGCATGCGTTGGCGGACTTACTACCACGATCTGAACGGTGCCGCAGAAGCAAGTCGCCGTTGCTTCTTGTTCGTTCGAGTAGCCGTCTCCGCCTAGGGGCATGTATGGTGCCATTGTTGGGTGTTTCACTTCTGTTGTCTTTGGGGGCGGTCCAGATGGATCAACTCTGCTGGCCAGTGCTGGGGAGGAAATTGACGTGAGCTTGCTTTCCATTCTAGCAACCATACTTGCCAGACTCTGCTGCCTTATATGCTCCATGTCCATTGCTGAAGGCTGACTAAAAAGCAGCCCAGTTGAAGCTAGAGTGGCCGTAGCAGCGATCCTCTCGGTCGACGTGGTCCTTCTAGGTATAGTGGTGCGGTAAGCAAGCCGTCTCATCAGTGAACAATGCTCAGCTCGACCTCGATGCCAAATACTTTGTCCGAATCTACTGCCAGCTATTCTCCTACTCCACCTCAAAGCCCAACGCCCTCGCTGTGATAATTTACAAGCAATACCCACCTCGCGCCACTCAATCATCCCCACCCAACGGACCGCCGCCATGATCACTGCTTCCCGCCGCCGTGACGCCCTGTGGCTCAGCATCTTCATCTTCATCTTCGTCATCATCTAGCACTCTCCGCTTACTCCTCGCAGTCGCAGCTCTCCCCCCTACCTCCTCATCCTCATCCTCAACACCGGGCGTTTGAGCCCCACCAGGCGTCTCGGCAAACATCTCCTCCCCATCCCCGTCCCCGTCCATCTGACTGCTAGGTCCAGCGGCAGCACCAGTCCCATCGTCCTCTTCATCAGACTCCACGACCATATCCGCACTCTTGAACTTGCTCTGTGAAGCAGCAGCACCCTTCGACTTCCTCTCCAACTTCCTCTTCTTCGTCTTCCTCTTCTTCACACCCTCGCCATCACTACCGGTACCAGGCGTGCCAGAAGTGCCAGTAACATTCCCACTCCTGCCCTTCCTCCCCTCATCACCCGACCCCTCATCATCACTATCCTCGCCCTTCTTCTTGCGCTTCCCCTTCCCCTTCTTCCGCTCGCGCTTCTTTCTCTCCCCCGTCTCTTCGTCGGTAGTGAAAGCTGCCTCTTCAGCCTCCTTCTTCGTCTTCTCCTCCTCGGCTCGTCGCGCCATGAGTTCCCGATCCTCCTGCGCGATCCGTTCGCGCTCCTCGCGAATCTTGCGCATCTCCTCTTCCCGTCTCTGCTGCTCTGCTTTCGCAGCCTCCTCCCGCTTCTGTGCGGCTTCCTCGCGTCGGCGCTTCGCTTCCTGCAACCGCTCGGCGTTGTTCCGTTCGTACTCAGCCTGCTTCTCCATCGTGGCGGCGAGTTGACGCTTCATGGTGTTGCGTCCCATGCTGGCGCGCTGCTCGATGTCGCCGCGTGGAAAAGGTGGATTGGGCTCCTTGGCGATGAGAGCGAATGACTCGATGGCTTCGTCTAGGCCGGCGGAAGCTTGCTCCACGTCTTCAAGCGTACGTTGTGCTTCTGGGAGCGCGATGAGCATCTGCGCCAGCTGCATCTGGACGAATGCGACGTTGAAGCGATAATTGACATTGCCCGGCGCTTGGAGGAGGGCTTGCTGCGCGAAATCGAGGGAGGTTTTGTAAGCTTCGAGCTTCTTCTCCATGCGGCCGCGAATCAGCCAGACACGGCCGAGACAGGCGAGGATGCCGGGTTCTTTGGCGCCGTGATTGCTTTTGGTGAGCGCTAGTTCATAGCTCTCGACTGCGCGGGAGAACTGCTTGACTTCTGTGAAGACGTGGCCAAGGTTGACGAAGACGCTGGCCTCAGCGCCGCCTACGCTCTCGCGGATACGAGAGAAGATTTGCACGGCAGCGGTCGGGTCCCTCTTCTCCTCCACAAGTGCGATACCTAGGCCCTGCGCCGCGAAAGCGTTTCGAGGATCGAGGCTCAGCACCTTGTCGAAGAACTCCACGGCCCTCAGATACATCTTGCTCCTCTTCTCGCGATGTGCGTCAGTATCCCGTGGCATCTCGCGTGCAATAGCAAGATGCAGGTTGCCCATGCCGGTCAAAGCATAGGTGTCATGCTTGTCGTAGCTCTGCAAAGTGTGCTTGTAGTGCCTCTGTTCGGCATCCTCGTTCAACGCCAATGTCCTCTTCTTCGCTGTGTGAATGTACCAGCCGTAGAGCGCTCGCACTTCCAGGTTGCCAGGGTCAGACTCAAGCAGCGCTTTGACGGCTTCGGCACCTTCAGTTGGGTTGGACTTGAGTGCGAGATAGGCCAAGCGCATGCGCGCGTCGATGTAGTCGGGGTGCCGGAGTAGAGTGCCTTCGTAGACTTTCTGTGCCTCGTCGTCGATGCCTTCGGCTTCATAGGTGCGGGCAAGGTTGTAGCCGATGGTCGTGAGGAGGGCTTCGTGTTCGTAGGATATAGCATCGCCATTGACTTCGCCATTCGTCTCACTCTCTTCCTTTGCCTGGTCTCGCTTCGCCTTGAGCTTCACGCTGGCGTTCAAAGCAGTCTGGAAATCGTCTCTCGCCTCAGCGAACTTCTCGGCTCCAAAGTGGAAGCAGCCGATATTGTTGAGAAGCTGAGGTGGCAGAAGTTCTCTCCGTATGCGCTTCTCTTCCTCCTCATCTCCCATCTCGTCCGGCAGATCATCCTCCGAGATCGCTGAAAGCAATATCTCTTCCGTCTCTTTCAGGCATGACAGCGCCTTTGCTGGCTCCTCGCTTTCATACAGACGTGCGAGGTTGAGCAAAACTGATGCATCCTTCTTCGCTTTCCTCTTCGGGTCCTTCCATGCTACCCTGACCTGCTCAAGCAGAGAGACCGCCTTCTTCGCTTCTTGAGTCTTGTCCTCCTTCACCGTGGCCGCCTGATTCGCGAAAACATCCTCCGCGAATAATACACCCAAAAGTGTCATTGCTTCCAGACTCCGACTCTTCTCCACAATCTTCTCAAGTCGGAACTTGGCTGCCGAAACATCGCCGCCTAAAACCCTCAGCTGCGCGTTGCCAAACTTCGCAGGCACGAAGCCCTTCTCATCCCCTCCGCGAGCATTGTCGGCCTTGTTGTACGCATCTGCCGCCGTGTCCAAGGAGCCCTCATAATGCGCCTGTAGAGCCAGCAGATACCAACCGTCCGAAGCAATGGCATTGACGTCTGTCTGTTCTAGGGCTCTTCGTGCAAGCCGTTCGACGTTCGTCCAAGCCCGTCGCTGTAAGAAGTAGCTCCCGAACTGCGCGCAAGTGAGCGCATGCATGGGGTCTAGCTTGAAGCCAGTCTGGAAGTGAGTGGTGTAACCCTTGCGGTAGAGGTCGGCGTTGTGCGGGTGGCTGACTTCGAGGCTGCTGTCCAGTTGGTCGACCCAGTACTTGCCGAGCAAGCTATGCGCGATGACTGACTGCGGATTCAACTCAACCGATCGCTGCCACGCGTTGTATGCTGCCTCTTTGTGTCCCAGTGTCCACAGACAGACACCAATGCCGATTCGAGGGTCAGGATCGAGCATGTCAGGTGCACGTTCGAGAGCTTGCTGATATAGTTGGAGCGCTGATTGGGTCTTTGATAGCGAGAACTCGACTCTTGCTTTGCCTAAGAGAGCGAAGATGTTCCTGCCGTGGGTCGAACGAATGGCATCGTCGAAGCACTTTCCTGCTTGCCGTAGTATGTCGAATCTGTTGGTCTGATCTACAGCGCCCATCTGCGCCTTGGCGGGTTGTATTGAAGCTCGGAGAAGGTATAGCGTTCCGCGCGCCATGAACAGCGGAGGGTAGGAAGGGTCGATACGGCTGGCGTCGTTGAGTACGTTTGTCGCGAGATGTAGGAACTCGTCCTTGGTCCTGAGGTCGTCCTCTTCTGCATGCCCCGGCGGTCTGGGCTGAGTAGGCCTCACTCGAGGAGCGTGCCGGCACTTCCATAGGTGTAGCCAGCAGAGACAAGCCAGAATGCTCAATCTGTCTGCATCCTTGCCACGCGCATGCGCCGCGAGACCCCGCTGCAGCATCTCCACCGCAACATTGACCTTGCGCAGCTTTGCGTATGCAATTGCGATGGTGATCCAGTAGTCCTTCGAGGCATTTTCTGTCTCGAGCAGACCGCAGAGCTCATCTGTCTCATCCAAGAGCTCCGTGAGGTCCAGATTGACCACTTCATCGCCGTCTTCACCGCGCACGGGAATATCGAAGACGTCGGGGATGTCGCCATAGCGCGGGTAGAGTTGGGTGATCTGGTCTGCGGAGGAGGTGCCATTGATGCCGTTCGCATGGCCGTTCACCACTGCGGTCGACATGATAGGTGAGGAGGGCTGGAGGTAGGTTGAGGAGGAGGGTCGTCGTCGTGTTGTTCACTCTCTCATCGTAATTGCTGTCGTCGTTGTGCGTCCTCCGCTCCGTCGTCATGAATAAAGTCTCTCTGCACTTCAGAAGTTCAAGACGAGCAGCGATCCTCAAACAACGCGCTTTAGCCTCACCTCCGCGGAGTTCGGGAGGCTCGCTTCACTAGCTGCCGCAGAGCCGCATGGGGTGACAGGGATCATTGAAGCTTCCCAGCTTCCCTGGAGCTGCCAGACCTTGAGATATGTATGAGACGACAAGCCAACGCCAGATGGATGAAGCAAGACTTGGAGACACTAAAACTCCACAGGATCGGTCGCGCAACGTGAGGCGAAACGCGTGAGCAAAAGTTGGACTAGGAAGGCCGCCAGCACCGCCGCAATGGCATACCCGAATGGCTACACGAAAGGGACGACGAATGGCTCCTACAGCTCCCTCCGCCGGCACGACTTCCACGACAGCAGTCGCGACACTAGCGCCGATGAACACTCGCGATCCCGACCAGCCCCCTCATACGGCCGCAGCTACAACAACAACTCCGCTCAACCCGATCATGTCCATGGGGTGAGCAGACTCGAGCGCAGCCACAACAACCGCCGGAGTCGAGACTACGCAGCTGAAGGAGGACAGGGAAATCAATCATGGTCCGCCAGCCGAAGTCGCAGCCGACCCGGGGGTCGGTATGGCGCAGCAGGGAACCAGATCGAGGAGGTTTTGAAATACATAGAGCAACACTGGGGCTTCATGGCGAGCGCAGACTGCATTCCGATCAAAGTGGCACTCCAGCTCATGGATTCTAGTAGTCTCGGGTTGCAGGACCAGTTGTCGCAGTTCAGCGAGGCGCATACACAACTACAGAATGCACTCAAGGTCATCGTGAATGAGCACCATCAGGGTTTCAACAGCAGTATTGGTACATTCCATAAGATCCAGGCTGCGATACACGCCAGTCAGACGCGAGTGCGGACGTTACGGGCTGGACTGGTGGATGCGAAACGGGATCTCATTGGATCGGCGCAGAGACCAGAGTTAAAAGCGCTGGCGTCGAGTAGTGTTGCTTATGACAGCATGCTCCAGACGGTTTCCACGATAGAGCAGTTGCAACTGGTCCCGGATCGGCTGGAAGCACAGATCCGGGAGAAGCGGTATCTGGGAGCTGTGGACAATTTGATCGAAGCACTGGCGATGATTCGGAAGCCTGAGTTGGAAGACATCGGAGCGTTGAGCGAGCTGCGAGTGCACTTGAGTAATCAGGAACAAATACTGACAGATCTTCTGGTGGAAGAGCTGCATAACCATCTATACCTGAAGAGTCCATATTGTGAAGAGAGATGGAAAGGGCACATGCGGCGGGCGGCGTTGGCATCTGGCTCAACTACTATGGACTCCGAAGCTGCGACTGCGTCTATCATCGAAAGCGAGCGAGCCATTTATACTTTCTTGTCCAATTACGACGGCAGCAAGCCGATGCAGGAGGATGCCACCCGCAACCCGGAAGCAGATACGTTTTACTACATCCAGCTGCTCATCGAATCATTGAACAAAATGTCACGACTTGACCTTGCAGCTGATAAGATCGAAGAGCGCCTGCCCGTGGAGCTGTTCAAGGTGCTCGAGCGGACATTGGGCGAAATAGAACAACGACATCCGCAGAGCATGATGAAGAGCGGTCGAAGACGACAGCAGCTCGCGTCAGGAGGCGTAGCCGCTGGCCCTGATGCTGAACAGCGAGCCACGTTGGAAGACCTGCTGACGATGCTATACGCCAAGTTCGAGGCAATTGCTGAAGGTCATCGTGTATTATTCGACGTCACCCACGCCATCCTCAAGCGAGAGATAGTACCTTCGTCTGAGGCGACAATGCTGAATCGTAGTTTCAGAGAGCTGTGGAAGCTCCTACAGAGCGAGATCCGGTCACTGCTGCATGACCATTTGGCTTCGAGCGGCAGTCTGGGCACAAAATCGAGACAGCAAAACCACGCCAGCGCCAACATCTTCAAGAACCAGCCACGAGACAGAAACAGGAAGCTGTTCAAGCTGCAAGATACGCTGAAGCCAGGCAAAGACGGCAAAGCCAACACAGATCTATCAAGTGAGCGATCAGACCTCGAGTTCATTCTCAAGGCATCTGTTCCAGGCTTGGTCAACTCGGACTCAGATGCCAGCTCGCTCAACAAGCGCCCTGGTGCCCTAAGTAATTTCGAGGACGACGACTCACCTTCTGCTGTCGCCGACCGTAGCGCCACTGGTCACAAACTCCTCATCTCTCCCAGCATCTTCAACATGGGCCTTCTCTTGCCGCCCTCGCTGACCTTCCTCCGCCACCTCAAAGAGATAGTTCCTACACAACAGACCTCTGGCGTGGTTCCCAGCACCCTCACATCCTTCCTTGACGACTTCCTAATCAATGTCTTCTACCCGCAATTGGACGAAACGCTGCTCGACTTGTGTGGACGATGTATGAGCGACCCGGATACGTTCCAGCCGGATCCGAAGTGGAACGAGGTTGCGAAGAAGCCGATCTTCAAGGGTGCGCGAAGGTTCATGAGCATCATGGAGGATGTGTGTGGATTGTTGGGGCGATTGCCGCATGAGCAGAGCTTTGCACATTTGGTAGTAGGGCAGATGAGGGCGTTTTACGACGTCTGCTATGAATGGAGTAAAGGTCTGCTGCAGCGAGTTGGTGGGAGCGGCGAAGAAGGCGATGAAGGCAATGGAGCCTTGAAGATGCGGCTAGCGGCTGATCTCGCAACCGAAGGCGACATCAACGCAGTGGTCATCGAGCTCCTAACAGCCAAGGACGACGACAAGGAAAAGATCGTTCTAGCGGAGAAAGAAAGCGCCTTACTGCTCCGAATGATCAAGAGCCGCGACCTCGAATCCACCGACCTGATCCAAGACCGCAAAGCCCTTGCCGCCCTCTGCACGCTCCAGGTCAGCATGAAATGGCTCGCCGCCCGCTGCAAAGCCCTGCGCTTCATCTCCCCTTACGCCGTCGACACCACCAATATCCAAACAGGCCACACACGGCGCTGGACCGCCACCACTGTACCAACCCTCTCCTCCAACGCCAACTCCACGCCTCTCCCGACCACCCCATACCTCCCCCTCGACACCACCACCGCCCACCAGTTCGACGCCGTAACAACCTCCTTCACCGAACTCTCCACCCTCATCCTCCGAACCCTCCACATCGACCTCCGTCTACACCTCCTCTCCGGCGTCTCCGCCGCCCTAAACACCACCTACGCTCTCGGCCAACCCTACAACGACCCGGACCCCGCCATCCTCACCCTCTCCGAAGACCTCGGCTCCTACGACGCCCAGCTCTCCGCCCACCTGCTCCCGCCGCAACACGCCTTCCTCGCCTCCAACTTGCACGTCACCGCCAACACCGCGCTCGTCGGGTTGGTCTCCACGGTCCCCGCGCTCGACACCCATGGCTCCGGACGCATGGGCCTGAACATCCTCGTGCTCCAACAGAGTCTCAAATTGCTGCAACCATTCGCCGACCTAGGCAAAGCAGCGCAGTTCTACGAGCTCGGCGCCAAGGGACCAGAGGCGGTGGTCAAGGAAGGACCGAAGAGTGAAGAGGGCTACGAGACGGAGGACCTGAAAGCGCTGATAAGGCTGTGCTATGATGAGGAGAGGGATAAGGGTCTGGGCGATAGGGAGGCGGTGGCGATGAAGTTGGGCGGTTGGCCGGCGAGGAAGACGAGTTTGAAGGGCAGGGGTGGGAGGAGGGGGATGGGGTCGAGGACGCAGAGTTCGGCGGATTGATTGAGTAGTTCAGCGGCAGTTTTCAAATCTTTGACAAGTTCAAGCCTGGTTCCCTGTCTCTGTTTAATCTATGCTGTATCATGTGAGATGTTCGATCTGCGGGCCGCTGCAATGCACATGCATGACCCTGGACACACTTTTCGCCATTGGTCCACATGTTCGCATCACCGCCAATGCTTTTCACCATTTCGCCTCACTCTTGCGAACCAATGAGACCTTTGCCTTGGATCGTGATTGCCAGGAACATGCCCTTGAAGCTGCCGGGACTGCTGCATGATTCTGGTTTCGAGATGGAGAAAGACAGCCGGCAGAAAGGGCGGTATAGCGATGGTGATACAAGTAAGGTAGCAGACTATAGTACACACCGCCTGATCAACCAACCACCGACGGGGTGGGTGCCACTGCAGGACTACTGCTGTACTCTAGAGTAGCTTATCTAGACGTCTTTCTTTCTGATGATCGTTAGCTGAAGCCATCGCCTTAGCGTAGAGGCGGAATGGTACTCACAGGACCGTTGCCAGTGGAGTACTCTAATCTTCCATCCTTACTTCTTGCCGGACTGCCCACCACCATTGCCGCCGCCGCCGCCGCCGTAGCTCAAGTTGTATAGGCGGTAGTCGTCTTGGTTCGAGTACCATGTCTCCATTGAGTTGAATTGGTTTCGCTAATGATGTGTTAGTAACAAGCCGATCTGCCTGAGAGACTCGATGGAAAGGGATACCTGTTGCGTCTGCTGGTTGTAAGTTCTGTATACTGGGTTTACTGTCGGTTGACGCTGGTCCTGTTGTTGACGCTGCTGTTCTTCCAGCTGCTGTCGTTGACGCTGTTCTTGTTCAAGCCGCTGTTGCTGGCGTCGTTGGTGTTCGAATTGCTGTTGTTGAAGCCGCTGCTGTTCGAGGCGCTGTTGTTCGAGGCGCTGTTGTTCGAGGCGCTGTTGTTCGAGGCGCTGTTGTTCAACTTGGAGTTGTTGGCGTCGACGTTGTTGCTGGTCCTGACTCTGAGAATGTACACGGCAGCCTCTTCCACTGGCACATGTGCACTGGGCCGCTGGCCCAGCTGGCTTTAGTACCATGGTGGCAGAAGATCCGTTGTGTTCTTGGAGGATGAAGGACAACTGTGTCCAGTCAGACGTCTGTTGTTGCGTTAAGGTCTCTGGAACCGGACGATCGATGTTGCTACGGCAGCTTTTACATTTTTGAGTCCTGCAAGAGAAGACTGTGGTCAAAAGAAAGACGGCCATGAACGGCCTTATAAACAAGTTTGGGGACAGATGAAAGTGAAAGATAAAGTGACGCCTTCATGGAACCTGGCAGTCGCGCCCGACACATGGCGCAAGGCAAATACGCTAAATTGCCGCTTGGTCCAAACATCCAACCAGTCAGGAGGACGGAAGGACAATTCATTGAAGCGACACCGCTCCCAGGGCCGAAGGCACACCTGTCGCATGCAGTAATGTGACCTGCCCGGCATGTACGATAGCGGGATCCGAGATGTGAGGCGGACGAAGGCAAGAAGCAGAGCCACGCGCAAATGACAGGTGGGTTGGGTGGCCGGTCGCCGCGGGACATCAGCACGCGGTTGTGTGTCGATTGGATTCCCAGGTCAGCTGGGCTTCAATTCGTTTCAAGCATCCAGACGGAGTCGCAGAGGATGATGAGCTCGGAAATGGGAGAGCGCGCTTGGCAAGACGACGTCCAACCACACCCGGCAGTAGTCAGCCTCACGTCCGGGGTTCAGGATCGTCTATTCGCTCCTAAAGGCATTGAGAGGGACACAGCGTGGCGGTTCATGGCCTGGGACCACGCTGAGTGCGGAAGCGAGCCGTATAACATCCATGATGAAAGACCGAATGCCTCGCGCGTCTCACTTGGGCAGCAACCCGGCGTTTGCCTAGTGAAATAATGCCCAAGGAGAAAGCGGTCTGAGGTGTCCCATCTTACCTCCTAAGGCAGAAGGATAGCGTAACGCTGTGTGCGCGCAGCCCGTATAGACGCTAGGGATGATCAGCGACCTCCAGCGAGACTGGATTCGACCCAAGGGTGGAATCAGTCCGCCTTCAAACGAGGGAGCGGGTAACAAGGAGGACAATCGACGGCTTTCCAGTCGCGATGGATTGAACGAGAACGCAAGTCCGGATTGGCTAGAGGCTAGAGCAATCGCTCGAAGCAGTCTAGTCGCTGCCTCATGCCGGCCAGACTAGAGGACAGGGTATCTCAAGCGTGGAATCCGTCTGGCTGTCGGGGAGCAACAAAGTCGCCAGCCAAAGGTTGGTCCTTCCGATCTCTCCCGTTCCTTCACGCCCAGACCCCGATGCCCTTTCGACGAGTCCCGTCCGATCAATACACGAGGCTACCAGTTGGCGCTATCATCTCGAAGGCGTGCCATAAACCGCACAGCCATCGACGTCGGGTAGTACAGGGAGAGTTCCCAAGACTTCGGGCTCACAGATTGGCTAGACCTGAATGAAGCAGGCAGAGCCGCACCAGCTGTAACCCGATCCAGGCGAAGGAGCTAGGCGCTTAGCAGACCAGACCTCCTCGCATCGACGCAAGAGGCTCGAGGGAGACTCCTGACGCCCGACGGCTGGAGGTGTGGCTGCGCTCACGCGCTGCGCCGCTGCGATTCTGCCGATTCATGCCTCGTCGAGGAACGGCGTCATTCGGGCCTCAAGAAGGCATGCGAGCGCCTCATCACCAAACGACACGAGCTATCGACTGCCGCCTCGGAAACCCTTTGCGCAGCCGCCAGCCACAAGCTGCAGTACGTACCCCCTTCCTCAAGAGAGCAGTCCAGGCGCGCCCTCCGGGTAAAGTCGGTTCGCGAGGTAGAACCGTAAAAGGCGGTAGACGTCGTGACGAGAGCACTGCCGCGGCAGCGAAAGACGGTCCAACGGTCGAGACATGTGATCCAAGCTGTCAGGTGTCGTGGGAAGGTGGCACAGCAAAGGTACTGGTACAGAGTGACATGTGAGGTCGGTTTTAGCGTCTGCCTGAGGCATTAACGCACGGACGTACGGAAAGGGGAAGGCTGTCACATGTTAGAGATGACGAGATGATCGGCGCCTACACGGGCGTGAGTCCCATGCGCATGCCTGTCGTAGAGTATCTGAAGTGGTCCGGTACGGCGTGTGGTCTTGCTTCGTCACACACAACGCGTGCTTTTGGTTTCGGACGTTAGGATCACGGCTCTTGTCTCGAACGCGCTGGCTGTACTCCAGCCCATCCTGGCGAGACGGCGGGGACGGAGAAGTTCGAACAGCAGAGGTGAAAGGATCTCAGACGTCGTGAGAAGGGCCAACCGTAGACAAAGCGAGGTCATTGAACACTGATGAGCAAGGAAACCATCATATACCCGCTGACCCAATATCTATCGCCACCATCTCAGCACAGTCGGCCAACTCGCAAGCAGCAGACCGTCTCATCGCCAACACATCCAGCACAAACAAGGAAAACCCAAACACAACGCCAACGATCGTTCCAAAGACCAATCATCCCGTCACTTCCGCAATAGAATCGTTCCGCTTTGGTGTCGAAGACGGAGAATCCTCTTTGCCGGCCAAACCCTCCAACCACTTAACCCAGCACCTGCACCCCTCGATCTGCTGACCCTCGATCTTGTATTCGCGGCAATCCAACGAATGCACGATTGTGAATTCACCCGCAAGAGCAAAAGATGCCAAGACTTAGCAATGCATGCAACACATTCCATTCTTATTCTCCGATCGTGCTCGTGTGTTGAGGGATGCGGTGGGGGGACGGGTGACGAGGGGTTTACAGGCTCTTGCCGGAGACTTTGTCGGCCTGGGCCCTGAGGTTCTCGGAGCTGGCGCCGGTGGTGAAGAAGCGGCTGAAGATGGGCTCCATGACGGTGCGAAAGACGACTTGGGCACCCCTGTGAAGCGAACGATGGTTAGTGGAGATTTTGAAGTGGTGGGGAAGGGGAGAGAGCGTACTGAGTCTGGGGCAGCGCCATGTACATGATGAAGACGAACTTGAAGGTGTAGTAGAAGGGGAACCAGTAGGCGGCGTTGACGATGGACTCGAGGACAGTCAGGAAGGCGTAGACGACCCAGTACTGCGTATCGAAGTATATGTCAGCGATTATGCTCTTGGGTGTTGGAGTTAGGGCGGTCAGGCATACGGTGAGCCACTGAGTATCATCCGCTTTACCCATGGTGAAGACCGCCTCCATGGACCAGTAGGCCGGCAGCGCGAAGCCCGCAGTGTTGACGAGAAACTCGCCGGCGATGTTGAAGAAGACGAGGAAGAAGTAGAGGGCGCCGAGACCGAGGACGACGTAGACTTTGGGGACGGAGGTCTGCTGCTCGAAGTTCTGGAGTTGCGGGTACTTGGACAGCTCCCTGAGATTGGGTCAGTGAGGAGTAGGGCAGCTGTGGGGGGAGGTGGCGCACTTGTCGAGGTTGGAGAGGTGGTACTGCGCCCTGTACACCGCTGTCAGTATGCTTCTTCGTGCGGTTGAATTTTGTTGGGAAAGCGGACTTCTCTTGCATGGAGCTCATGATGGCGGTGTTGACGGGGTGTTGTGGGGGTTGAAGGGTTCGACCACGGTATGGGAGCAAGTGTGAAGTCGGTGGGGTGTTTGTGGTGTGATTTGGTGGTATGAGGCCAGGTGTTGATGGGTGTTATCGAGGAGGAAGCGCTGAAGTGCGGCTTGAGTGGGGGAGCTAATGACGAAAGCGCGACTGGAGAAGATTCAGGATTTCGAGCAAGAGCTGCTTTATTCGATGCTGTCTAGAACACTCCAAGCCATAGAAATGGTCAACACAGTTATACTATTGACAAACCGCCAGTAGCATTGCCTATGTTTCCCAGTGTCTTCACAATTATCTGCCTTCGACTGACTTTCACGTGCGCGCCAAGTTCGCTGAAGCGAGCAAGCCAGTGAGGCGCAATTCGTGGTCGAGAAGTAAAGCAAGAAGGAAGACAGCACTGCGGATGAAGCAACTGCGAAGTGTTGTCAAGAACCAGCGACCCCTCCATTGCAGCCTAATCCCATACTTCCCCTTCTCCTTCGTCCATGCAATGAAGTGGTAATGCAGCAAAGTTGACTTCATTTACCTTTCTTGTCATTGGGACAAAATTCTCTGCGCCAGCCAAGACTGCACGGCGACATTTGACGGGTGGATTGCTCTCGCAACCGAGATCGAGTAAATAAACAGCCATCCATCCTTCCACCGCCCAACCGGCCATCGTCCAAGCGCACTCCACCCCGGTAACCCTCCCCGTCTGCTGGACTGCACCTCTGGATCAGCGACACCCCATCCCTCTGGACTGGACGCCGCCGACCCCCTCACCTGGACCGCACCCGACACCCGCCGCTGGAGGCTGGAACGACGAGCACACCTTGTCGCACTCGACACATCCGACTGCAACAGCACAGAGACAGTCTGAGACAGCGACTGACTTGCTCATGAGTGCCGCTTAGTTCAGACAGCAAGTCCACCGCGAGTGTGAGTCTACAGATACCCACCAGAGCGGCAGTCGCAAAGCGACAAGACGGTTGTTGACGGGTCATCAGCATCTGAACAACAACACACCGAATCCCTCCCGACTCTCGACAAGATGGTGACGAGACATCGTACCAACACCTCCATATCGGCGCAGAGTACCCAGCGACCCGACTCCCGAGCATCCACCACAAGTGCGACCTCACAGCATGACGATGCGAAGCAACAAATGCATCCCAGCCATGGCTCCTTCATGAACGGCAACCCCGAAGCAGCATTACTGCAATACCATGCGACCATGGAGCCGCAACAGATGCCGCTATATGACATTTCGCAACATCAACATCACCATGGCCATCCTCAGGCTGGCTCGTTCCAGGCGCCGCTGGGCTATCCTATTCAAGATCCCGCCTACATGCCGCCGCAGGATGTACAATACAATAGTCAACCTCGAAACGGCTCTGTGCCTATACAGTCAGGGACGGAGGGACACGACGACAAGCGCAGGAAAGGGTCGGCTGTCACTGCCACCAACGACCGGGAACTTCGAGAGATGCTGTCGCGCAATGAAGGTCGGCCACTGAAGGATGTTGCTCAAGAGGTCATCCAAAAAGAGAGGACGCCGATGGCAGAGAAGACCAAGCAGTTGTTTGCGATGCTATGGTAGGGTCATGCTCTAACCTTCTGTTCAATAACGAATGCTGACTGTCACCAGGCTGCGTGCTGTGTGCAAGCCAGCAAAGACGTCCGTCCCACGCAACAGAGTCTACTCTCAATACGCGACTCGCTGCGGCACCGAGAGAGTCGTGCCACTCAACCCGGCGTCGTTCGGGAAGCTTGTCAGAGTCATCTTCCCTGGTATTCAGACGAGAAGACTCGGGGTGCGTGGTGAAAGCAAGTATCACTACGTGGATCTGGCTCTCGACGAGGCGGCAGCTGATGGTACCATCCCCTACGGCAATGAATACTACACGGAGAGTCGGCCACGATCGCAAGCCACGAACGCACCACAGCTTGATTTCAACAACATTCCACACATGCGCCCAGACACTGCGGCATTCCCGACCGCAGACGCAAGCTTCGACTACCCTCCACGACCGCCAACACCACGGAGAGTAGCATCACACGGCCAAGCTTTCGCATATCCAGATGCACGGGGTATGCATCCCGGCACCGCAGAGTCGATGACCTACCCGCACACATTGCGCTTCCCATCAAGCAACCTGCCAGTCTTTACCGAGAACGAGTCTATCACTTTACCCGACGTACGCCCATATCTGCCTCCGAAGACAGACCTCGACACAGCCGATGCACTCTTCGCGCTGTATCGGACGCATTGCACATCCCTCATCGACAGCATCCGCTTTTGCAAAGAAAAGCAGTTCTTCCGTCTTTACACCTCTTTCCATGGCACGCTCACTGTGCCTGTACAGAAGCTTTTTACTCATCCTAACCTCAGCCCCTGGATCGAACAGTGCGACCTCGTCATGTACCGTACGATGGTCCGGTTCGTCTCCCGGCTCACTCTGCAAGCCGCGCCGGTCATCGTCATCAACATCCTCTCAAACATCTCAGCGAACCTGCACGCCCACATCTCGAAGACATTCGCTTCGCAGCCTCCGCACGTCCTGGACGCGAAACTCCGACCAGCCACAGTCTTCGCTGGCTTGTTGTACCGGTTAATACGAGTCAATCAGTCTGCCCACGCCGCCGCAAACCTCCTCACGATCGACCAAAATCGCGAACAGATGTGGCGCGAATGGAGTTCTATGGTGAATCCAAAACGCGTCATGGAAGCCGAGCTGCCAGCCTGCGGCTTCGAAGAGGTCTACCAGCTCCTGACATCTGAAATGCGCAACCTCCTCGAACCGCTCCAAGCTCCTCACTACAACGACGATCCTTATAGCTTTCAGCTCAACTTCGACGAGAACGGATCGTTCGCGAACTACCTGCAATCGCACAACATGCAGCAACCCGGCTCTCGCAATGGTGCTTCGGCGGTCTCGACGGAGAATGTGCTGGATCGTTGGTCTGCCTTCATCACTTCACTACCTGCTCGGTTTCCTAACGCCTCAGCGCGCACGCTGCTGCATTGTGTCTCCGTGATCGGTACGGCTGCACTGCGGGATATCACCATCATGAACGGCGCGAGCTATGGGCATTGGTGGGTTCTGAAGATCTTCGTGGATGAGATGGCGCTCTGGCTCGCGGAAATGGGCGGCTTCCTGGACCCTGCTGTCGACGAGATGGTACCTACACCCAACGGCAGCGGATCGATGTACCACAGTCCCATCCTCCACGAAGGCAGCGAAATGCACAGCCAAAACGGCAACACCAACGGCGGCAGTCGCGGCGCGAGTATGGGCGCTGAAGCCCACCACGCCATGCAACACAACCACAACGGCGGCATGCCACACCACGCCCCCGACAGTGGTATGATGACGTACGGCTACCCTCAGCAATACCACCAGCACCCCCAAGGCATCAGCCTCCCGTTCGCGCCAGCTCCGCATTTGCAACAGCATAAGCCGCATGGTGGGCATGAGATGGCGGGTGGTGGTGGAGATATTGACGATTCGGGCATTGGGATGGAACTCATGGTTTAGCAGACGGGGTTGCCGGTTTCTACAAGGGATGGGTGGGCGTAATGTGGGATGAGCGGGATGAGCGGGATTATGCTTGGGTTCGGAGGGTATGCGCATGGCGCTGGAAGGACGCAATGAATAATGGGGTGCTCACCGGGGGGCACATGGGTGGGTGGGGTCTGCAGCAGCTGGTTTTGACGTGTTTGGATATCCCTGTTGCGCTTTATGCGGGTTTTTGTTATGTTTGGAGCTGAAGATGGTGCTTGAGATGGAGATGTTTTGATGGGTAGGTTAGTGAGGAAGGAATACAATGTTTGCACATCAGCGCATTCCAAAATGTCATTTTCCAAGCTCTCTGCTTCTGCGTCTTATGACCGGGTATCTAGATCTCTATCCACATGGCTCGCAATGTTGTTGTATGATGGCTACGCAATATCATTCCCATAAACACACGCCGTCCTCGCCCTATCCCTCCCCAACGCCGCATCCCGATCAAACACCCTCCGCTCCGCCACTTCTTCAGGATCCGCTCGTCTCTTCATCCTCCCCACCAACCTCTCCGCGACTTCTGTCGGCACAGCGCCCGCGATACTAACCTCCCTCACCCCCCTCAGCTGCCCGAAAGGCTCTAGCATCTCCTCCACATCCTCGTTCATCTTGCCTTCCTCGTCCCGCTGCCGGACGGCGTCGCTCTTGAGGGAGTCTACGACTGCGCTGCCGTTCGAGACGCGGATGGAGAGTTTCGCCAACCTCCGCTCCCGCGCCTCCTCGCTTTCCCAATGATCCCCGCTCTGTGATGAATTTGCCCGCAAAGCATCCACCAACACCCCAATCTTCTCCCTTAGCCCGACCGCTAAGCCCCGACCTTGCACGTTGAATTTGATCATCCCCATGTACGGATCTACGTGATCGACGTGTACGACGACCTTCTTCACCAGCATCAGATACCTTTCCGGCATTAACTCAATGAACCCGTAGCTCCGCGAGGGCGCGAGACCGGAGGGTAAGAGCCAGCGGAACCGGAACTTGATCCCGCTGTACGTCACGAACAGCAAAAAGGTGTTGCTGCCGTAGAGCAGGTCGGCGCATTCACGGTGCAACTGCCGATTCACGGCAAGGAGGGAAGTGGTCCCGCGCTGCCAGACGATATTCGCGACCCCGTTATTCCCGCCTCCCTCTCCACCTCCACTTCCCTGCTGCGGCTGCGCAGCAGCGCACGAGGTCGAAGGCACTACCATCCCCTTCGCCTGCCGCTTCTTCACCGCGGAGAAGTTCCTCGCATGGCTGGTCAGCAGCCCGGAATCCCGGAACTCGCGCGTGTAGGGGAGGCAGTACCGCAGGATCTGTTGCCGCAGCTCGAGGGGCAGGCGGAGGAGGGGGAATTTGGGGCGTTGGGAGGCGGGGCTGCGCGAGCGGGCTTCGAGTTCGGTGAAGGATTCGTGGCGGGGGAGGGAGGGGGTGAGGGTGGTGGGGGCGAAGTGGGGGGTGATGTGGTAGTCGCGGCAGTTGTAGTGGCCGTAGTCCATACTGGGAGAGGGGGCCTGACCGGCGGAGGATGGCTCGGGAGGGTAGGAGGGGTGGGGATGGGAGACATATCGTCTTGATAATGAGTTGCCTTGTTGGGGTTAGGGTGTCGGAGCGGAGTGAAAGCTCCGGTGGTCACCCCATCTCTCTCCAACGTCTGCGACTCCTATCATCCTGTCTCCTCACCACGCAGTCATGAACGAACGACACGACGACAGCCCTCATGGGCTGGCAAACTTGCCGATCTCATCCAGCAATGGATGCCCTCTTCTCAAATATAGCCCCAACGGAGGGGTGTACGCTATTTAGCCCTCCGGCCACCACCTGGACGGCTTTTGGTCGTTCAGCGTTCGTTCCATTCATACTCTACCACCGGAGAGGAAGCAAGATTGAAAAAGCGAGTTGAGAAGAGTGCCAGATTGCCAGCAGAAAGAAGTACGAAGAAGTAAACCCCTCAAAACCAGAAGAATACCAAACGACATGGCTCTCGAGTACCTGCCCACCGAGATCATTACGCAGATCTTCCTCTCTCTACCGGACATCCGCTCGGCAGCCGCCCTATCCGCCACCTCCCACCGCTTCCACAGCGTCTTCCATTCACCGCAAAACCTCGTTATCCTGAGCTCGACCGCTGAAGCAGAGTTCGGGCCGCTTGACGAGATCATTCAGCTCGTCACCCACAACGCCTCCCAACCGGCCCACATCCGCCGTAAGGTCCCACTATCAACGGCCTTGATCAAGCAAGTCGTACAAGTCGGTCGCGTCGCCCAGCGTTGGGAAGAAACCTACCCTTTCAAGAAATGGAAGTCCGACTTCGCCTCCCGCCGCCTCCTCACAACGGACGAGCGCTACCGCGTCCGCCGAGCAGTCTACCGCCTCTGGCTCTTCAGCAGAGCCTTCCACAACGCCTCCAACATCCGCACCTGCCGCAGCATTCCCTCTGTTGTCTCAACGCGTGCCGCTTTACTTCACAACTTCT
The DNA here is from genome assembly GCF_035928015.1 of Saxophila tyrrhenica. Lineage (NCBI taxonomy): Eukaryota > Fungi > Ascomycota > Dothideomycetes > Mycosphaerellales > Extremaceae > Saxophila > Saxophila tyrrhenica. Next base: position 491,132 of record NW_027041746.1, on the reverse strand, counting down.
CCCTACGCGAGCTGGCGGAGATGTACGACGTCCACCAGATCATGCGCGAGGTCATGCGGACCAATATTTGTCCCTCCAACGGCCGCATGCGCGTCAAGTACCAGTCACGATATCCCGACCAGCCGCACGGGTTGATGTTTAACATCCATCTCAATTATCCTCCCGCACCCTCGTCCTTCATTCCGGAATCCTGGTTCCACAATTCTCCCACCGCGAACCTGAACTCCCGCCACCACCAGCCGTCCCGCTGGCTGGACCCAGGCGCCGAGGGCTGGGGCGACGATATCACTCACTACTACGTCGTGGAAGACATGCTGAAGCTGGACCCAGAGCAGATCCTGCATCTGCGAGACCATTGTCCGTTGAAAGCGCAGGTGGAGGCTTACGTTAAGGAGGTCGCCGGGGAGTGGTTCATCAACAACGGGGAGACTTTCAACGAGACGTTGGCGCATGTGGTGCGGCAGAGGGGGGGGGAGATGGAGGAGTTGGGCGCGGCGGTTGAGGAGGGGGAGATGGGAGTTGCGGGAGCGGAGTAGAGTGTTGTTGGTGGGGAAGGGTAGTAACAGACTGTATGTATGCATTATTCGAAGGATCTTTTTGAGTGCAATCAATCATCAATCAGGGGTCGTCCAAAGCCAAAGTCATCGAGGGAATCGAAGAGGCGAGAAGGAAACAGGTGCAGTTGCATCCAATTCTACCGGTTTTGAGGTCTGGTTGTAACCCTCATCGTCAGTTCCTCCCCTTATGGACTTCGAGGTTTAGTTGTAGTCGTCGAGATCGTAGCCTCTCCTTGGGGGCTTGGAGGTCTGTTTGTAGTCATCGGTATCGTAGCTGCCCTTCGTAGGCTTAGAGACCTCGTTGTAGTCATAATCGTCATAGGTGTACCTCTTGGGAGACGTCGAAACCTGGTTGTAGTATTGATCATAAGCCTTCTTGTCCATGGACTTGGAGGTCTGATTATGGTCGGCTTCGTTGCCCTCGTATTGATACCGCTTGGGAGAGGTCGAGTCCTGGTACTTGTACGCTCTGTCGTAAGCGTTGGCTGCTCCGATCGTGAAGTAATAAGGGGTCGTCTCCCAGCCCCGGTATCTCTGCGCCTCCTTCGGTGAATTGTTGTATTGTTCGGATGCCGTCCCCAGGAACAGGTCACGATTTGTCGGTTTGGGGTGCAACTGGTTGTCGGCACGACGGCTGTAGTACAGATTTCCAGATCGCGCTTCATGGCCTTTGCGGCGAAGGCGTTCAGCATCGGCCTGCAGTCTTTGATCACCCGCTCTTCGCCGCCTTGTCGGCTCGCTTTTTATTTCTGTTCGGTGCTGCTTGGAGTGTGAGCTACCCATTGCGATAAGACGAAGGAACAGATTCTTGGACCATCACGCGAAGCTGGTGCGCAGCGTTACGGAACCTACGAGTTCTTGTTATGTCTTGCTGCGTTCCAGACAGGATTGTAGATGTGTTCTGGGCGGTGCTGCTGCTGCGGCGGGTCGATGGGCTGATGGCCTCATTAGACACATCACACCACACTCATGCAGCCAAGGTGGTGGTGTGATCTTGCTGCAGGAGCCGTACGATGGGAATGGGAGAATAGTACTTGAAGGTATGGAGGCTGTGGCTCGCTCACTTTTCATACCCTCAGGTACAGAGTAGAGCTGCTTTCGACTTCACCTTGTCATGATGGGAAACTAAGCAGCTGCTCCCCAGTACAAGGCAGCAGCTACAAGCAGAGAAGCGTGATAGCCAAATGAATGCATACACGTAGCTTTACTGTCCGCATTGCCATAGGATTGGATCTTTCAGTCTTGGGCTCTAGTCGTTCAGGTCCCTTCAACGTCCTCACTCATCATCTCGTCAGTCGTGTGGCGTTCGATCGTCGCTCATGTCCTCGATCATCGCCAGACCGGCTGCGACACTTGCATGTCGTATCCTGTGGCTCTTTGGTAGGGAGAAGAGAATTGATTGCCGCTACCGGAAGCTTCACGCACGTAAACAGAGTACGACTGCTGGTCGGCGTTTCCACTGCTTGCCGGGATTCCTTCGGAGAACTGGTTGGCGGTGTCTCGACGACTGGTGGCGCGGACAGTCGATGACCTCTGGTTGCCGAATCTTGAGGTATTCTGATCCGAATGTCGTCGCGGTGGCGAGCTCCGCTGGCGGGGAGGCAGAGCGTTATAAGGCCCCTCATCCCTTTGCTCGCTGGATGGAGAGCAACCCATTGAAGCGTGTCGGAATTTATAGGTATGAGCACTTCGTCTGGACGATACACGAAGCTGCTGGACACGGACGTTGGGGTTGAGGTCGCTCACGCGTCTTCCCTTATGGCATGGGGCCTCGCAGGAAGGCCATCTCAGCCTTGTCAGGCTATAGCAGGCGATGCTGATGTGCTGGCACCATGTACTGTATAAACCCCTTCGGTTAGATGCCTCAGAAGGCTCATCAGATTGCCATTATGGCCTTAGGTGGCGCAGTCTAATGCATGCAGCCTGATGCTCAGCTCCCAGCCGTGCCGTGATACCCACGCAGCAAGTGATGCGAACTACTGAACATGGTATAGCATAAGAAGCAGAAAGCGCAAAGTTGAAAAGTTGATCAAGTATGACACTGCCGTCCAATTCTCGTCGTCCCAACCCGGCGCCGTCGTCCCCTGTCCCGTCAGCCAAGTCGCCTTCATCCATTGCTCACGTTGTTCGTCATCGCCTGTATGGCTGCGACACTTGGTTTTCATAGCCAGTGTAACCAGGCGTGGCTCTTTGGTATGGGGCAGAGACCTGATTGTTGCCACTGTAAGGGTTGGGCGCCCGTGGTTGCGACACTTGGTAGGCGTTCCCACTGCTACGTCGAACTCCAGTCGAGACCTGGTTTTGGGTGTCGTGGCGGCTGTACGCTTGCTTCTGCGACACCTGGTTGTTGTAGGGTCTCGACTCCTCCGGGCGCCAATAGGCCGCCGAAGATGGCACAGGTGGATCGGCTTGAGTCGAATATCGTGGCGTTGACGGACTCCGGTAATCAGAGGGGGCTCGGCCATACGGATAGGGCTCGTAGGGTTCGGCGTAGTAGTGATATGGTTGTGGTTGTGGTTGTCGATATCTAGCGTTTTCGTATGGCTCCACATCCGGCACCTGGAATGCTCTCCGTGCATCCTCCTCATACATTTGCTGAGTCGAGGGATAGCAACCCATCGCGGCGTGGTGAAGCGTGCGATGCTTCGACTCCTCCTGAACTGACACGCAGAGCTGTCAGTCGCCTGCGTTGAGATCGAGGTCGCCATCGCACAATTGTAGCTTGCAGACTTGTAGGAAGAGCGTCTGGGCAACGCAAGGCTATTTCAGACCATGCAGCTGTGCTATATTGCGCCGAGTCCTTCGGTTAGACAGATGGCCTTGGGTGGCGCATTTTAATGCATGCCCACCTCAGCTGTCAGTCTGTGCCGTGATAAGGCTACGCGAGCTGAGATGGAACTAACATGGTCACGAAGTAGAAGCAAGATCCAGAAGTCGGCAATGTTGATAAAGTATGAGGGAGAATGAACCCGCCGCCGACCGCACACGGGTCGGGGTCTTTCGATGAGCACACCCTAGATGAAGGCTGTTCAGCGATCAGATTCGCAGAGGCCACAGCGAAAACTCTTGATCTGTACATCTTCGCGGTCAGTCTCTCCAAGTGGCGAGCAATGAACATGTACTGACTACTGACCAGAGTGGTTCAACCGATGTGTTCGAAAGTGAGATAGCAGATGACAATGCTCTTCAAGCATGGATCAAACAAGGGGGAGTCTACGACCGAGCCACAAGCAGAGGGCCTGTTGCTGCCGGGCTTCGACTCCTCTGCCTCCTTGACCATAAGCCGTCTGGCTTCAAGTTGAAGCCTGAAGTGCTCAAATCGATGATCAAGTCCTTGGGCTTGCCGCAAAGCTACCCAACCGACTCGGTGTCTGTAAGGGTAAATGGAAGGCAATATGTGACCGATCCATCATCAACAACGACCTCTCAAGCGAAGGACATCAGTGAGCTCCTCAGACCATATCAGATCTACGTAGCCCTGACTTCTCCCAGCTATGTACTTCATCTCTCCCTCCTTCCGAGACAACGAGATGGACCTGGCCCTATCATACAGCTCCACCACCCGAATCACCCACGGCGTTCTCGTGATGAAGGCTGCTCCCCACAGCCCACTCCAAACCATCCTCACAACCCTCCGCCGGTCTCCTGCACTCAGCTGCCACCCACTGCTCCTCCCAGCTCTCGCTTGTAACGCCTGGATCGAGATAACCAGTGACCAGTACTGCGGCGTACACGAAGGCATCCGCGAAGTGCAACGTACGAATGACCTGATGCCTACTTACTTCCTGGGCGAGAAACAGGACCGTGGAAAAGACTACCAGCACATCGACCAGTCAACCGTACAGGAGAAGCACAGACTTACCCACGAGAGGATTGTGCAGCAGCATAATTATCTGCTCAATGGACTTTCGTACTTCGTCAAGGATTTTGTCGATGCATTGGAGGGCGCAATGAACCATCCGGCGCTGCTGCAAGTGGAAGACGGTAAGAGGGAGGAGATGCAGAGGTACATAGAGCGGCTGGAAAGGAAGATGAGAGTCGGTATGAACTTCCGGGAGAGGTTGTTCGGAAAGCTTGAGATGCAGGTGCAGGCGGTAAATCCTCTCCTCGCCACGAGGCGTGAAGTCCTGCTGACATGAAGCTAGCTGTACACTCTGATGCAGCAGCACGACAGTCGTACCAACATCGAGATCGCAACACAGACGAAGCGGGATAGCTCAGCGATGAAGACGCTTTCGCTCGTGTCCGTCATCTTCTTGCCGCTCACAGCGGTAGCGGTACGTGGTTCTCGAGGACAGCTCTTGTTGTGATGCTCACGTTTGTCTTTAGTCTGTATTCAGCATGGACCCGTTCGTGTCGAGAGATGCTTCCGAAGGCTCCCGGGTCATAGTATCTTCGCAATTTTGGATCTACTGGGCTGTCGTCATCCCGCTCACGTCGATGATATTGTGCGCTTGGGTCGTTTGGATCAACCGGGAGCAGTTGCTCAGTCGTAGAAAGGTCGGGTCGCGGAAGCAGCAGCAGCCTATCAGTGATAAGAAGGTCTGAGTACGAAGGAATGCATTCTAAGTCTTGAGTGTCTTGACTGTCTATATTGACGAGTCGAATATCGTTGTTCGACTTAGCAACCGGTCTCATTTAAAAGCAGCACAATACATGTCGTGCTGAGCTAGATGTGCAGCCATCTGCTACTTGTCACTGCGGAGAGGTCAGTATGTGCACCAGGGCTCATGACCAGTCGCTTCTTACCTCCACTTTGCTATCTCGCATTTCCTGCCTCCACATCTCTACAGGTAGCGACTCTCTGCCGAGCCACTTTTGGACAGCGGGCCTCAGAAGAGCCTCACATTTGAGCAATCACTTTAGCCAGCGCGCATTCTTGTTCCTTCTTAGTCCTTCTCGCCCATCCCGTAGTCCTCCATCACAGTCGCCACCCTCACACCTCTACTTTCCGCAATCAACCCCATCAGACCTTGCCCGATGTCCTTGATCTCGTTGTACTTGTGCAACAGCGAGATGTGCTCCTTGATCGTCACATTAGCAGACGCGAGCGCTGACTTGGTCTTCTCGTCTTCGGCCCAGGAGTCTGGCATTGCAAGTCCAGATGGTAGTTTAGACTGGGAGACCAGAGCAGCGCGTTGATCCTGTAGGGCTAAGAGTTTTGCTTCGAGGTCTACTTTCTTGGCTGCTAGAGCTTGGAGTCGGGGGTTGGACGGTGGTGAGGCTTCAACTGGATCACTGTGAATGCCTGGGACTGGGGCCACCGCCTCATTCTGGGACGGTGGGCCTGGCGAGCTGCGCGATCGTCTGTCTGATGACGGTGGTGGCATACTTGTTGCAGGTCCATCTGTGCGCGTAGGTGAGTCTTGTGAGGCTGAGGCCATTGCGCCGTTTGGTTGGCGAGAACTACTGCGGCCGCAGCGTAGATAATTTGGATCGTATGTCTCTTCTCGATCAGCTTCCCTCGACATGTGATGGACGTTGTCCTTATGATATGGGTTAAGAACGCGTGAGCGCGTGCAATCATGGAGTGAGGTTGGAATCAGGGTCTTTAGCGCGACGCTAGCATCTCAGTGAGTCTCCCGCAAAGTCCGCCTCCCTCATCTTCAACTCCTTGACGCCGCTCGGGAACGCACCACCACAACCATGCCAACCTTCCGGACAAGACCTACGATTGCCCTCGCCATACTCGCCTCCCTCACTCACACCGTCTCCGCGCATGGAGGCCATGACCACATCCCCGAAGGCAAGGTCATCAGCGCTGAGCCCATCGATACAACACTCTGGATCCATATCTTAATACAATGCACGGCATGGGGCATCATCATGCCTACGGGAATGGTGCTCGGCTTGATCCGCTCGCGATGGCATGTGCCTACCCAGGTCCTTGGGGCGTTAATAGCGATACCAGGCTACTTCATGGGGCACATGCACAAGGGACGACAGTTTGGGAAGAACGCTCATGCTGGCTTCGCGAACTGGCTGATGTTGATGTTGATCGTTCAGTTGAGCATGGGCGTGATACTAAAGCTACACATTGAGCGAGGGTTTCTAGGAAGAGTACGGGGCTGGGTGGTAAAGGGCCATGGATTCCTTGGATGTGCTATGCCTATCGCGACATGGGTGCAATTCGTGTTTGGTGGCATCGCGGCACAAGGCTTCTGTCAAGGCGAACATACCGGACAATGCGCAGCTCATTTCATCATGGGCTCGGCTTTCATCGCCTACGGGATCGTGCTCACGACCCTTCTGCTGAACGGACAAGCGCTTCTGGCACGCTCGGGCAGAAGTCAGGAGTTCTTCGACAGCCTGGTCATCAGCTTGTGGGGCTGCGTCAACACCTTTACAGAACACCGATGGGGTCACGCGTGGGTGAAGAACGACTTCCAACACACGAGCATGGGCGTCATCTGGTGGGCGGCAGGTTTGGTAGGCGTATGGCTCTCGCGCGACCGCGCCGGACGTCCAAGGCGTAATTTGATCCCTGGCATCGTTATCATCATGACTGGATGGGGCATGTCCGGACATCCACAAGATCTGCATCTCTCGACAGAGGTCCACAAGACTTTCGGCTACACTCTGATGCTAGCCGGTCTCACCAGGATCATCGAGATCTCATTCGTTCTCAAAGACAAGAACACCCTCATTGGACCTGAAGGTGGAGACGTGGACGAGGAGATCCACAGCTTTCAATACATTCCAGTCTACCTGCTCTACGCATCTGGCTTCCTCTTCATGGGCGCCACCGAAGAGCAGATGGCGGTGCTCAGCGCGGCTAACGTGACGCACGTTAGCTACATTCTTATTCTGTTTAGCATGGCGTTTCTGCTATTCTTCTGTAAGCGCTGTCCACCCACTACACCTACGGACTTTGACTAACGTTTCACAGTCGTTCTCATGCTACTCCATCTGTACTCCGCGCACATGGATCCGAACAAAGCCAACAAGCCGTCGAAACTCAATGGCACAAACGGGCCTTCACGAGCCTTGCCAAACGGTCACGCGAGAGGCCACAGCGCAGCAGAAAGGCAGCTGAGGGATGTACAGGAGTTTGAGCTTGAAGCACTTATGAGTGATGAGGAGGACGCGGAAAGCGTGAAGATGAATGGAAGACATGGTTGAGAATGGGAAGGTCCTTGTTTCTTGCTTGCGTTCGAGCCGTCTGTACAAACCTGGGTGCACTGGTCAGGCGTTACGAAATGGCCACTTGTCTTGTGTATATTATCTCATCGTTCATGAAACGTACCGTCCAGCTGGACGCTCGTGGCGCTGTATCTCCGATTATCTCTGATCACGTGTTTGTGTGTCCAATGCGGTTAGCGTACCGGCGGGAGAGCCTCACTCCTTTACAAAACATCGCTTCTGATCGTCTTGTCCTAACGGGCATCAACCGACTGACACTTCGACAGACGACGGATCAGCCGCCAACACTGGCCCCTTCTAATAGGTACAAGCTTCGGACCATTTTCTAGGGACACGCCTTACAGGAATGTGGCAGTGCCTGCAGGCTAATGCAAGCTTTGGAACTACCAGGCCAGGCGAGCGAGGGAGGAACGCTGGACAGAAGACGAGGACTTTGAAAGAAACGTAAACCAGCCCCGATGATGGACTGTCTTCATATGGCCAGATTGCCGACGAGGACATTTGAATATCAAGCCTTTTTTTTGGAGAAGGCCTGGATTCTCGTCTACTGCCAGGCGGTTATGCTGCAGTATGCATTGCTCCCGACAAGGTATAGCTCTATGCAGGCTTCTCGAAACGACGCAGTCATGCGGGTGATTCTGCGAACCTCCAGTAGCCTCACCGGAATCGGGAACTTGCGCCACCACGGAAGATCGTGGTGGTGTCGTGACTGTCCTGACTCCGACAGGTAGGTACTTGCTTACGAGCTTGTGAGGTATCCTCTCTCTCCATCTGCCTCTTCTCTATTTCCCACTCTTCACGAAGCGAACTACACTTGTGATGGCTTTCGGATGCGGAGTGGGCGACATCATCCAAGTAACGCGGCTGCTCTCGAATATCACCAGGTCTTTCAAAAACGCGCCCTCCGACTTCCAGGAAGCTGAAGAGACAGTGACCAACCTTGATCTCCTCTTTGCGTCCATCAAAAGTGAGGTCGACAAGCCGGACTCAGTTTTCACCCGGGACCCAGCGTCCGGCGAGCGATTCGAAGCGCTCACGCGATCGTGCATCTCATCCTTGAACAGATTAGACGATCTACTTGCCAAGCACCAGAGCTTGGGGAGCGATCACATCAAAGTCCTCGACCGGTTGAGGTTCTCCAAGAAAGACGTTGTCGAGATACAACGAGAGCTGCAATTTCGACATGCTACTCTCGCCGCGTTTCTCGAGACGCTAGGACTGGGCGGCGTGGGGCGGATAGAGAATAAAGTTGATGGCCTTGCACAGCAACAGGATAAGATCATCGAAGCTATTGACAAGATCGCACTGCAAGCGAGCACACGGCTTGAGACGGCATCAGTGTTCTCGAACCACAGCAGCGATGACAAGGCTGTGTGGCGACAGCTGCGGCGCGACTTGAACGGGGCTGGCTTCAAGTCGTCTGATCTAGAGAGGCATAAACCTCTCATACATCAGAAGCTGATGGAGCTGCAAACCTCAGGTATGATCGAGTGGCACGCTCCGGACGGTGACGATGATAACAAAAGCGAAATGTCTGTAACCTGGATTGGACGAACAAAGAATAACTACCGGCCTCCAACGGCGGAGACGGTGTATGAAGACTCGGACGAGGAGGACAACTACACTCATCGCCAGTTCAGAGATTCGATGGACCCGCTGTTCGAGGAGGAAGAGGAAGACATTTTGCACCGACCTGGCGTTCAAAGCGAGAAGAACAGGACCTCGAACGGAAGGCCACCTCCATATCAAGCTTCTACGACGGGCCCCACGCTTCAGATACCCATCCCAGTACCACATCGAGCATCGCGGTCAGCGGGAAATTCTCCACAGTCGAGTCCAAATGCATTCGCGCCAGTGCATCCTGGCTTTGGAGGCAGCTCGCCTCGACAGAGGAGACCAGGCTTTCAGCCACTATCGCGATATGGTAGCTCGCCACGCGCTGCCACGCAAGCCATGCCACGAGCGGCACGGCAGCAATCCGACCGCCCTGGTAGCTCTGGCAGTGGTCGTGGCGATGAAGGACTGCGTGTTGGGAGGCGTTCCGCTCCGAATATGATCTGGCGTTATCGCCGACCTGCGGACATCCAACGGCCTCCCATGCAGTCTGCCGATCTAGGAGATGGTACCCTGCCGAAAGCTGCCTCTGAGGGGAAGACGTCAGATGCACAACGTCTCCTCATGCAAGGCTACAACATTGAGTCTACGGGCTCAAGAGCAGTAACCGAAAACACTGCCTTCGAGAACACAACCGCCCTTTTCCGAGCAGCTCGAAATGGACACTTTGAAACCGCACACATGCTTCTCCGCCACGGAGCTAACCCAAACGTATACAAAGCCGACGGCAAGGGCTTGCTGCGTCTCCTGGTCAGCGATGGTAATACAGAAATGGTGCGACTGCTACTGGAGTACGGTGCCCATCACGAGAAACAGGGTGCTCTACCTCAAGCAGCTCTATTCGGGTATCTCAGTATCGTTCAGCTATTGCTGAATTATGGCATCGACATCAACGAAGTCGAGAAGCAGACAGCGCTCTTTCGGGCCTCGTCAAACGGCTATTCAGACATCGTGGATCTCTTGCTTCGAGAAGGAGCCGACACTGGCTTCGTGGCGCCTTCTGGAGCCAGTGCGCTCTACAAAGCCGTCGTCAAGGACCACTACAAATGCGTCAGAGCACTACTTCTGTACGGAGCTCGTCCAGAAGTTGGTTGCGGACAGGACGGCGAGACAGCACTATCCACTGCTTGCGCTATTGGCCACGAGCCAACCGTCCGTCTCCTCCTCCAACGCGGTGCTAGGCCAAATGATCTGTGGTTCCGCCGATACCAATCTGCCGTTCAAAGACGAGATGGATTGGTTGAGGAGTGGTTTGCCGACGGTTCGCTGTTTGCAGCCGCACGGGTAGGAAGGGTGAACATCACGAGGCTGCTGATAGACTATGGTGCGGACGTGCACGCGAGGACGCACTTCGGCCAGACAGCGATCGATCTCGCATTCCAGAATGGCTATCTACCTCTAGTAGACATGCTACACGCAGCCGGGGCACGTCTAAGTCCAGAGACGATCGAAGCAGCGGAGAAGCGAGATGCATGGGAGCGGAGACGGGAGGATCAGAGGTACAAAGACGATCCGAGAAGGCCACGACATTACAGCACCAACGGCGTCGATCTCGAGCGCGGCGAGGGGAGAGCAGGAGATTCACAAGATCAGCGGTTGCAGATGTCAGAGTTCAAGCGGAGGAGCAAGAGCTCAACTACTGTTCGGCAGAGTACACGGGCAAAGGGCAGCTCCGCCGGGGGAGGGCTCAAAGTTGCTACTGCTGCTACCACGGGGATGTTGCTGCTGGATAGTTTGATGTTGCTTGGGGGTTAGAAGGACGCCAGTTTCGCAAGGAGGTCTTAGTCTGACATGAGTTCATCTCCAAGACACATATAGCTGGAAGGCAGTATTCTGTAGAAATATACCCTCTTCTGTACCGCTACGGTTTTGGAGACGAGCCTCCCTTGATCCTTGCCAGGACCTGACCTCCACTGTGGAACAGAACGTCCATTCTAGTGCCGTGTCGTGTTTTTCGACACCCCGTCGCTTGCTGAGCAGGACGTTGGCCGTCTCTCTCCCGCTCAACGGTGTTTAGAACAGGTTGACCGCGACGTGGGTACTTCTCCGAGACAGGTGTCTATGAAACACAGTCGCCTGTTGCATTATATCGTGACCACACGGCGTTGGTCTTGGAGAACCATCATCCAATCTGAGCTTTATACTTTGGCGTTGCACTTGGGGGCTCGCAATCCGAGCGCATGTAGCGGTCTCCCAGAACCCATTGGTCCTAAGTTATCGAGCAGTCTGCTTGAGTCTCTTCAAGCTGTCGTTTGCTTCGAGCACAGTCCAACCCAGTATCCACCTCCGGTAGCCTACAGGGCGGACCTAGACTTTCCATACCATTCCTGAACTTTTGCCACCAGTATTCAAAGGAAGTGGAAGTGGACAAGACACATGTCAGATGAGTTTCGTTAGTATTCACGACTGTACTAAACTGCAGCAAGCTAGCTCGTAGGCCTGCTTATGGGGTATCTCTGTAAAAGCAACCATTCCCTCCATCGCTCCCACTTCTCAAAACGCCATGAACACCCTTCGCATACTGGAGAACACTACTTCGCAAACGGCGACCCACCCATGCTCGCACCAGCAAAAGTCGACGCCGGTGGCTGCAACGCCGCGCTGACGCGCGGTACCGGCTGTGTAGCAGAAGGCCCGGCCATTCCAGCTATCGGCGGCATCGTCGAAAGCAACGCCTTCTTCCCCCTCGGCCTCTTCTTGCCCATCGCAATCTCCTCATTCACCTCCTTCAGTTCCTGCTCGTCCAGCGGCGCGTCCATAGCATCCTCGTGCAACGTCTCCATCGTCTTAATTGCCCTGATGAGCGTATCAATCTTCCCAGGCTCTTCAAGCCCGTCCCCGTGTCGGAGAAGCAACTTATCGAGCACCTCCGGATCGTTGCCAAACTCCGCGTTGAGCGGCTCCTGCGGCACCTCTCGCGGCTCATAGAAGTAGTCTTTGGCGTTCCTCTCTGCGTTGCGGCGGGGATTCTTCTTGTCGACTACACGCTGGGCTAGCGATGTCTTGAACATCTGCATGTTGTAAAGGTTGCTCTCGAATGTCCCACCAGCAACGAATCGATACACGAAGACGGGTTTGGTCTGGCCGAGGCGGTACGCGCGACCAACCGCCTGCTCTTCGTGGGTCGGATTGAAGAGGAAGTCCATGATGAAGACTCGGTTCGCGGCGTGGATGTTCAAACCGACACCTCCGGCTTTCGTGGAGATGAGCATGATGTCGAAATCGCCCTTGTGGAAGTTCTCTATCAGGCGTGTGCGTGTGGGCATTGTGGTCCTGCCGTCAATGCGGCCGAAGTCGCCGAGTTCGCGTTTGCGCGTATCCAACAGCCGTCCCACGTAGTCGAGCGTGAGAATACTGGACGAGAAGATCAATACCTTGTCTCCACATTCGAGAGAATAACTCAAAAGCGTCATGAAGATGGACATCTTTGCAGATATCTCCGGGTTGATGTCATCGTCGAAGCTGTCCAGTATGCTGTTGATCGTCTGCTGAGAGAGCCCGAGTGTGTAAACGTCCTGTTCATGAGGGTCAGACTCCGATTCCGCATCCTTCGGTGAAGCAACCGCGAAAGGCGTCGCGGCTCCGCTCTCTGTCAGTGGAACGTTAGAGTCATCAGGATCCAACACCTCTGTGTCTTCGTCGCCATGCGCGTCGACTTTATCGCGAGGCATATCCACTTCGTCCTTGCCTGCTTTGCTCTTCTTCTTCTTTGGCGGCTGCAAGAGCTTGTGACGGAACGCATTCGGATGATTCGTGATCAAGCTCAAAACTCCAAGACGACCGAAGAACATAAACTGGCTGACCTCGTCCTCGCCCTTATCCTTGTTGACCAGGGCATTGACTGTCGTCTTGTAGAGTTCCCTCTGCAATTCGCTCAAGGGCACCGTGATGACGTATTCGGTCTTCGGCTTCAAGCTTCCACGGAGCACTTCAATTGTCGCGCGATGCACCTTTGGTTGTACTTCAGCGTGGAGGACCTGTAGTGATGAATAGAAAGGTCAGCAGGTATCTCCGAGAGGGTACTGGAATGAAAGAGGCCCAGGCCAACCCATGACAAGTCATCGCCTTTTGGAGAAGCCTTTCGCCCGTTAGTTTGACGTACCCTGAGTTTCACGAGGCTCCTCCGTTTCTCGGTCGAGGTGCTGGTGGCAAACGTCCCTTGGACGATAGGCTCGGCAAAGTGACTTTTGAACTCGATGTGGTTTCCCAAGAAGCCGGGAGCGATGAAGTCGATGAGTGAGAAGACCTCGCCCACTTCGTTGCTCAGTGGTGTACCCGTCAAGCCAATTCGACTTTCAGTTTTCAGCTTCCTGGCGGCTTTCGAAATACCCGTGCGCTCATCCTTGAGTTTGTGGACCTCGTCGACAACCACAATCTCAGGACCCTGGGTCAGTAGCTCTTGCACTCGCACGCTCTCGTCATCCATAGCCAGCGTGGAAGTTCTGGCCTTCACAGACTTCTTGCCGGCTACCATAGTGGTGAAAATGGTTGTACCAACGAGAACCACACCACCGTGCACCTTCCAGTCTTCCAGCTGTCGCACATTGGATTCCATAGCTTTGGACGCCCCTGACTCAATAATGTAGACATCACCAAGCTGACCTCTGGCCCACTCCCCCACCTCGCGGCGCCAGTTGGCCATCAGAGAGGCAGGGCAGAGAATCAGAGTGCGGAGATACCGGTCTCGCATCGATCTGCGGCGCAAATGCTTGGGCAGCTGAGATCGGATTTCTTTGTTGTCCGAACGGGCACATTCGTTGGCCGTAACCAGCAGCGTAATGGCCTGCATCGTCTTGCCCAAACCCATTGTGTGGGCAAGCATGCAGCCTTGTGCGCCATCATCCTCCTCCTCTCCAGTAGCCGTTATTTCCCTCCACAGGAAGCGAACACCGTCAATCTGATGAGGCTTCATCCGCCGAGCGATGAACTGTGGTATGAAGATAGGAACGGCATCCTCGTCTCGGACTGGGTTGATCTCGATCTCGACAGGAGCAGAGTCACTTCCTATCATGGAAAGCAGGCGAGCTGGGTCTGTTGTCTGAGACTCGTCGAAACGGCGCTGGCGTTCTGCAGCCACACCACGTCTTTGCTTTGCACTGGCATCGATCTTGACCTCGCGCTTCCGCTTCTTGTGGGGTGTGAGGTGCTTCGCCGACAGTCCATCGACCGGTCGCTCGTCGCTCGAGGATATTATCACTGGAGCTGACGAGCTACCGATCTTGGACGAGGTCGACTTCGTGGCACTTCTCTGCGCCGGACTGGGTTTCGAAGGGCTGACGAGGGTCCTCTTCGTGAAGCATCTGCGCAGCATATTGGAGAACAAACCGGCCTGCACCGGGTCGAACAGGACTTCGAAGTCGTTGTCTGGGAGAGCAGCCACTGCGTCCTGGTCTTTGTCCAGAAACATCCAGCGTATATAGAGCTCACGGGCATGGTCAAGGACGTCGCTATGATCCAAGTCAAGCGGCTCATTCGAGCGAAATGCCTTACAAGACTCCACCAGGTCCGCTTTGAAGGTCGGTCCCAGCTTTCGCAACAGATCGTCGAGGCCACGACAAACGTCACCTCCAGTTTTGCGGACAAGGTGTAGCAGTATCCGCTGCCTGTCCTTGTCCCGTGCGAGCTTTTTGAAGTCCCAGGCATCTATCTCCGAGGGCGTAGCATCCATGGCATCGCCAGTAAGCGGTAGAACTTTCTTCGGACGGCCTCGCTTTCTAGGAGAAGACTCAGTCAGATTGGATGGGATGATGCTGGTTCTCCTCCGCAGGCTTCCCACTGGTGCTTTCGGGGTCGAGCTGTGTAGTCTGAACTTGATCAGTTTGGAGGGAGTCACCAGCTCGTCCTCGGAGTCTGGAAGCTGAGAGCCAGGTGTGTAGCTATCGTCCTTGCTACCTGTGTCGAGAGGTGGCGGTGCAGCTTCCGCGCCCGTCAGAGCATCTGTCTCTGAGTACTGGTCATCTCCCGTGAGGTCAGCTCCATTCAGGTCGGCTCCATTCAGGTCGGCTCCAGTCAGGTTGGCTTCATTCAGGTGATCGTCCTCAGTGTCCACTACAAAATCGTCCGCAGAATCTACTGCTCCAATATCGGCACTTGCAGAAGCAGGAGGACTGTTTCCGGGAGTATGGAAATGCTCGTCATCGTCGTCAGCATCGTACATAATCTCTTCAACTTCCTGCTGGTCCTGAACGGGCTGCGATGCCGGGGAGAAACTGAGTCGATCTTCAGGGAGCGGAATTAACTTCGCAGACTGCAAAGACTTCGCTGCGGTAGATGACGGTGGCACGTTCGCACGCCTCCTGGTGACCTGAGCAGCACGATCTGGCTCTTGCCTTTGCTGCCACACCGAGATCTTCCAGCGTGCCATCTCGCGATTCTCGATCGTGCCTTCAAGCATTCCGCACTGTGCGGTTAGACTGCTCTCGCTGAACCAGGTGTCTTTCAACAGCTCGCGCTTCAGCGTATTAAGGTGTTTTGTCAAGTGATCGATCTCGCTCTGCGCACTGGCAATCAGGCTGGCGCGGACCATGCGGCTTTTCTTCATCTGGTTCCAAATTTTCCGCTTGCTTTTCTCTTCCCGCTTCGGCAGCTTGTCTTGCCACTCTGCAATGCTTTTCGCGATGCACTCTTCGACGATCTCAATCTTTCTCTCGTCGGTGATGTTGTCTGCTTCGGCAACTTCCATTGCTTGAGACTCATCGTCACTGCCGGCAATACTCTCCTCCGGCGCCTCTGCTTCAGGGTCATGCTCGTCCATTTCAGCGCCGAATACGGGCAGAACGTCGTCCTCTTGTGCTTTGTGGTTCTCGAGAAGATGCTCCCACTGCCCATTGTTGTCGGCCTCTACTTCCTGGGCATCGGCTGTATCTGGGGCATCCTCTCTGTCAAGCTTCGTAGCTTCCTCTCGCAAAGCTACCGGCGTGTCTCCAGCCTCGGGGAACTGTATGACCATCGCAGAGCGGACTCCCCTGGATTGCGATTCGCGATACGGGAGAATGCCGACAGCAGGCCGCCCATATCTGCGCAAATCCAGGTAGTCGGTGTTGCTCAAGAAGTGTCGCATCTGCCGGTAAACGTGGTGGATTGCTCCTATTGAGCCTGGCTGGGCGAAAAACTGGAAGTTGTCCTCACTGTTTGCGTGGTGTTTAGACGGCAGGTCCGTATCTGGCATCTGACCTCCAAACGGAGTGCCACCGAAGAAGAGCCGTTCGATGCACATTTCAGAATCCTGAAGATAACCGCCGGCGGGCTTAACAGTGTTTAGAACAAGCTTGCGACGCTTCCTGCCCTGCACATCGAGCACCTGTGTCTCGTTTTGCCTGCTCGTAGGAGGGGCAGTGGCCTGGGTGCTCGGTTCCGGTGGCGCAATTCCAGAGTCAGGTTCTCGAGCCGCGGGGTTGTCCAGAAGTGCTCCGGTCAGTGTAGAAGGCACCTCGTTTCGCTTGCGCTCTTGGAGATACCTCTGTGATTCTCGCCTGAGCTTCGTAATACAGCGCATTACCATGCTGCGATGACCCAGCACTCGCACACCACAGTCGTCTCTCAACGTCTCACTGGTCAGGTCGTTGAGCAGAGTGTAGCCCTCAACCTGGTTCTCTTCTAGAGCTGCGAGAAAGGGCTCCATGTCCGGAAGCTTGCCGCGTGGCACATCTGCGATGTACTTGGTGGCATCGTTACGGAAGAAGTTCTGCACGTCGGAAAGGTCCCAGTCGTATGGGTCGTCTGTAGAGGCCATGCTGCCGCAAGTCTGGTGTTGTTCGCAGTGGTTGAGTTCGTGGTTGTCAGGAGGTGTGAGGTGTGGAGTTGCCTTGGACTTGGAGGTGACTTTCGCTAGCGCGCGCGTCACGTGGTTTCGCGTCTCTTCTCGAGAAAAGACGCAAAAGACAACAAATATCGTGCCGTCAAGACTCCTGGTGGTTGACCTTTGACGCAGAGAAGAGTGGTTCGCAGGTTGAAGGTTGATGTGGACAATAAGGCCGTAGGATCTGTTGTTCCAGTGACGTCGCAACAGCAGCAAAAGAGACACACGAGTGACGGACAATTCGAGCGCTGTCGACAGAGGTGCAAATCTCACATTCACGTGAGTTGTGTCAATATATTGCCACGCCTCTCCTCGAGCAGGACGAACTCCCAGAGTTCATCCGATCGCCGTGACGTCCAGAGGCGGTTCATACTCGCAGTGATGACGGAGAACACTTGGAACGCGTCGTGTAGTAGGCGGAGCTTGAGTGATGTTCTGATTCCGTGCAGCTGCACGCGCCGAGCATGTGAAAGCGAAGGTGTGAAGTCGAAGGTAGCTGTCGGCAATATCTCGGCGAAATGTCGTCTGGGTATTGGTAAGCCGACCTCTTCCTCAAAAACACAACGAATTTACAGGTTGTCCTCTCACAAACGATGGCGGCACCACAAGGCAACATGTACCCGGATTACCCCCCGCCCCTCGGTGGCGAGCAGGAGAAGTATCTTCTCAACAGTCTCAAGGACTTCTCGATCGCCCACGGTCTCGCCGTTCGTCCCACGCCATCATATGTATCTCCAGAGACAGATCCCGCAGTGGCACTGGCGACGACCGCGCCGGTGACCTTGTTTCCAAGCCTGTTCCCTCGAGTATGCTTCGAGCAGGCACGGTCGGTCATTGGAGCATACAATGAACTTTACTCTGCCATCGCCAGTGACGAAACCTGGCTGGGAGAGATTATTGGGGAGTAGGTGCTTTCGTCTAGTCTTGTTTACTCTCCTGAGATGCAAAATTTAAAAGACACACATGCGTTACAGGACGTCACCTGCGTCACTGCCTTACATGTGATCTGTCATACTGATCACCGGCATACGTAGACTAATAGAGATCGACGACTTCATGGCCAACTTATGGAACGTTCACATGAAAGTGAAGAAAGAAGGCTACGCCCAAGTGAGACACTATTCACTTCTGATAGAATCTACCAGCTAGCTAACCATAACCTAGACGCTGAATCTAGGTCTCTTTAGGTCAGACTACATGGTGCATGTCGATCCCTCGGAACCCCAACCTTCAGTCAAACAAGTCGAGTTCAACACCATTGCTTCTTCTTTCGGTGGGCTCTCCACTCAAGTGTCGAGCTTACATAAGCACCTGCTGTCCATTGGAGCGTATCCGGAGAGCATATCAAGCATCGTTTCACCTTCCTCAGTACCACCTAGTCCATCGGTCCCAGAGCTTGCCAAGGGTATGGCGAAGGCACATGAAGCTTATGGGAAATCCAGCGGTGGCCTTCAGACCTGTGTCGTCTTCCTCGTTCAGGACCCGGAACGAAACGTCTTCGATCAAAGACACATCGAGTACGCACTTAACGAGAACCATGGCGTGAGAACATTCCGGTTGCCGTTCGGAAGGGTACTGCAGGACACAAGAGTGGACTCTGATCGGAAGCTGATCTATACGCCACCTCACACGCCAAACAGGCAGTACGAAGTTAGTCTTATCTACTTCCGCGCCGGCTACGCACCCTCCGAGTACATAAGCCAGGAAGCCTGGGACGCCCGACTACATCTCGAGCGTAGCGCAGCGATCAAGTGCCCAAGCGTCTTACTGCAGCTGGCTGGCACGAAGAAAGTCCAGCAAGTCCTCGCCACACCACACTCCCCACATTTGAAGCGCTTCCTCCCAAACGAAAAGCAAGCCACAGAAGTCCTCAAAACTTTCGCTCCAATCTACCCCCTCGACACAAGCACCGCTGGCCAGGAAGCACGTCAACTCGCCACCGATCCAGCAACAGCTGCACGCTACGTGATGAAACCCCAACGCGAAGGTGGCGGCAACAACGTCTACCGCAAAGCCATCCCCGAGCTGCTCAAGACGCTCCCCGAGACGCAATGGCCGGCTTACATCCTCATGGAGATGATCGAGCCGCCGGCACAGAGCAACGTTATCTTCAGGAACGGCGAGTCGCAGAAGGGTGGTGTGATTTGCGAGCTTGGGATGTATGGGGCGTGTTTGTGGCGGCAGGGTGAAGGGGATGGACAGCGTGAGGTGCTGGAGAACTTTGATGCGGGATACTTGTTGAGGACGAAGGGGGATGATTCTGAGGAGGGCGGGGTGAGTGGATGTCTTTGCGGTCTTTTTGGGAAGTTGAAGCTAATGTGTGACAGGTTGCTGCGGGATTTGGGGCCATTGACAGTGCGTGTCTTGTAGATGTGTGAAAGAATGCTGAGACATTATTGCGGTTCGTCGCGCTTTGCGCTGCAGTCTCACCGAACGCTCCAACATGGTCAGATTGTTATGCTTCTGAGTTCTGCCGTCTTTGGTCCGGAGAGTTCGGCTGCATCGCCATTGGATCCACCCCTGCCGTTAATCTAATCTAACCTTGTTTCCCGAGCCGGCAGTTGCTCACAGGGACCTTTGCCCATATCTTGACGACCGTTAGCATGTGATAACGACAGACGTGGTGACTTGCCAGCGCACCCGCAATACTATGTATAAGACGTTCTGCTATAGCTTGCCACGTTGCAAATCGTTCCTGGCGCAAGCACATGAAACGTGGACGCTGCCCCAGATTAGGCGGAGCGTGGCGCCCGCTACTGCCGAGCCCTGTCAACCTTGTCGACGATCTATACTTTTTGGGAGACTGTGCTCATCGACTTCATCTCGCTTGGATGAGCTGCACTGTGCGCAAGGCTGGGGAGAGGAGAACTCGGCAGAAGAATTATAGGAGGCATTGACGCGACGCGCGCAGACAACTTCACGACTCCAGCGCATTCATCTTGAAGACATTGCGCACTAGCTAACGACAACGAGGCTGTGATATAGGTGGAGAACCAGCAGCGACCTGCATGCATACAACATGCATACACACTCTACGGACCGTATCGCCAAGTTGGCGTGGTTGGATGCCCATCAAAGGACCGTGCTGCTGCGTGCACTGGCCGGCAATCCGATTCGAAGATGTCTTTCAATTTCCTTAGCTCGCCCAGTCCACGCAGATCTTGCGCCTGACAGGCTGCTTTTGGGCGCCAGCCGTCGCCGTTGACCATCCTCGGAGGCAGGGAAAGTCTATCAAAAGTCCGAGAGGGCCCTTCGACGATTTGGTTTCTGGGGGATCGTGAGGAGCCATGTTCTTGATGGATTTTCTGCATGGTTAGTTCGTTTCCTTC
This sequence comes from Saxophila tyrrhenica, assembly GCF_035928015.1. Taxonomy (NCBI): domain Eukaryota; kingdom Fungi; phylum Ascomycota; class Dothideomycetes; order Mycosphaerellales; family Extremaceae; genus Saxophila; species Saxophila tyrrhenica. The sequence continues at coordinate 470,691 of NW_027041746.1, read as the reverse complement.
GGTGCCCTGCAGCGCATACCTTGACATATAGCCCAGGTGTCGTGGAGAACGTCACCGCTTGTCGGGCTTGCAGGAGATACTGCACCTTCTGCTCTAGGGCTGCAGCATTGCTTCAACGGCACCCCGCGACGGCTCGAGGTTGCGGTTCATGGGATTCCTTGCTTCTTGAACGCATCTTTCGGTGTTCGTGATATTCTTACCATCTCGGACGGACGCCGACGACGATGTACTTCCGAGGACCATTGACTGCGGCTCTGCTCGCGCTCTGTTGCGCGCACGATGTTGTCGGACGAGCCGCACTGCATCCAAGACAGGATGGCGGGACTTCAACTCCAGCGACGACGACGGATGGCGGGACAGTGTCCTCGACGCAATCAGTAACCTCGACCGCGCAGTCAAGCCAGACCACTGAGGCTACGACCAGGAAGACAACCGATGATGAGCAACCAACGAGGACCGCACGAACATCGACAGAGTCGACTCTATCAACGACAAGCACATCCGAATCGACCTCTCCCACAGCGCATCACAATACCACCGCCGCTGTCGACAAAGCCGACGAGCTACCGATCCAACCCGAGATCACCCCAGCACTCGGTATCGCTGGAGTCGTTCTCATGCTTACCGGCGCCGCCTACGCAATCATTGGGATCAAGCACCAATGGCTCAACGTCTTCTTCAGCGCAGCGTACCTGACGTCTCTGTCGGTCACAGTACTCATCATCTACGTGATGAGTCCTCCGGTCAGTGATGCGATCCAGGGAGCTTACATGGTTGCGGCTCTTCTCACTGGCCTGATATTTGGCGCCATCTCACTCGTCTTCAAAGAAGTCACGGAAGGACTTGGTTGCTTGTTGGGTGGATTTTGCTTGTCTATGTGGTTCCTCATGCTAAAACCGGGGTCTTTGATATCTTCAACGACTGGACGAGCTATTATGATTGGTGTCTTTTGCGTAGTCGGCTGGTCTCTATCATTCAGTCAATATACGCGCACTTATGGAGTCATCGGCTCTACTGCCTTTGCCGGAGCCATGATCACCGTCCTTGGTATCGATTGCTTCAGCCGAGCGGGCCTCAAGGAATTCTGGATGTACATCTGGGGTGAGTACCTCTCCAAAACGACCTTCAAGACCGTCCACTGACTGGTTGTAGCTCTAAACAAGAATGTCTTCCCTCTCCATACTAATACATACCCCATCACTCGTGGCATCCGAGTCGAGATCGCAGCAACGATCATCATATTCTTATTCGGAGTTATGTCTCAGATCAAGATCTGGAAGATAGTAAGGGAGCGCAAAGCGCGCAGCGAGGAGGCCAAGGAGGCGGAAGCGTCACGACGGGACCAGCGCGATTCCGCCATTGGCAAGACAATCGAGCGCAACAATGGCCGCTCGTTGGCACTGTGGGAGGGGATCTATGGCAACAAGGACAAGGCTTACGTCCACCCAGACTCAGGCGTCGGCACTTCCGTCAACTCTGGCGACCACAAGAAGTCCGTGAGCGTCGCCACGAGAGAGCTTGGCAGTATCGAAATGGACGATATGGGTGGCGTGCATGCAGAGTCCTCGAGCAAAAGCCAACGGCATCCCGTTTTAGTGCGCACTGGAACAGACGAGGAGATGCAACATGAAGATCCCAACACTGGAAACCCGATGAATCTAGATCCTGAAGAGAGGCAGTGGTGGGAAGACTTCCAGTCTACCAAGACCAAGAGCCGCCCCGGGACAGTGCGCAGTGTGGATGAAGGTTCCCTGAACGAGATGCTGCCGTCTGATCGACAGCATGCGCCAGGCGGGCCTGAAGTGGTATCGCTGCCCTTCTTACCACCTGCAGAACGATCAGGTGCACGTACCAAATCAGCAGGCTCGGCAGCTTCAAAGGCGGAGGCCGCTCAGGAACAGACTGTCAACGAACGGAGGGGTGTTGCATTAAACAAGTTGGCGCTTGCTAAGCTGGACCAGAATGTCTCCTCAAATGTGCCTCGGATCGACGACGATAGAGCCTCTTCTGTGGCGGCTACTGCTGACGATGACCGCTCTATGAAACGACAGTCGCTCGCTCCTACGATTCAGTTGCAGAGCGAAGGTCTTTCTCCGTTCTCGGATGAGTTCAAAGCAGACGCACCGAAGTCTTCGAGAACTTTTGGAACGCCTGGCACTCCGATAGAAGATCCGATGGATGAGAACGATGATGAGATGGTCGTTCGGTCGCCTCCGCTTGCAGTCAGGCCTGTGGAGGAGGGCAACAAGGAGAAGCCGGCACACAAGCAGAAGCGACGAGACAGTGCTGGTTCAAGACGGAGATCCACTAGTAGTGCAGGCGCAGCACATAACGAACGTGATTCAGCATCCCAATCCGAAGATGCAGCTTCGGTACATTCATTGAAACGTCATTTGCCCGAGAGCATATCGAAGGTTGCGATGGCGTATCGCACAAACGAATGGGCCAAGCACATCGCGAATGCCGATCAGCCAATGTACGAGGAAGCACTGGTGGACGAAGCCGGCGTCCAGGTCGAGGTTGGACGGCCAGTAGAACAACCTCGCCCTCTTGATCCCGCAGCCCTTTCGGAGACCGCACCTCCTGAGGTCCCAAACTTGTCCAGCAATCCCTCCTTCCGCCAAAGCAAGAGTGTTCAAGAGCCAAGGAGGAAGAGCTCCTCTGGCCCCACGCCTGTCTACGCGTTCTCGCGAGCCGGCTCGTACCAGTCGCTGCAACGACAGGGCAGCAGCAATTCGGTAAACCAGCAGAAGCGGGACACACGAAATGCTTCTGCTCCCGTTCCAACGCTTGTCGAGTCGCCGATCGAAGAAGACCAGGCAACCTCCGGACCATATCAGAGCAGCACACCATTCGCCAGCACGAGCAATCTCTTGGACGAGCGTAACACCCGCCTGTCCCGCCGCACAACAACCACATCCTTCAACGCCTTAGCTTCGCAGCCCAGCCTCAACATCCAAGCACCTACTCCAGAACCAGGCCGCACACCAGGGCCACCTCTAACAGAAGTCGGCTCAATACCAGGCGAAGAGGACCTCACCCTCTCCGAACGCAAAGCCCTCATCGACCAAGGCGCCATATCTCCACCCTCCCGACACCGCCAATCCTCCAACCCCACTCCCCCACGCGCCTCCAACAGCCATATCTACGACTCCCACCAACCGCGCCGCACCAACACCGTTGATATGGCAAGACAGTCCGCCATGCTCTCGCAATGGCGGCAGTCGCTGCAACAGAACACGCCATATCAACCTGTCGGAGTGGCAGAGGAGCAAGCGAGGCAAGCGATGTTGAGTCAGCGAGAACACGCGGGTGCGAAGCGGCAGAAGGAGCTGCAGAGAAGGGAGAGCAGGGATAGTAGGCGCGAGGTGGCGATGCGGACAGGGCAGTTGGCGGGGGCGCATCAGGAGGCGATGAGGAGGATGCAGGCGAAGGCTAACGAGAGTGTGGCGGGTAAGGAATAGTGGGATGATTGAAAAGTGGTGGGAGGATTCTTCTTTGCAGGGTTAGGTTTGCGATGGATTTTGGATGATACCCTCTTTCATGGTTAGGTTAGGTTGGGGCAGCAATGCTTGTGGGTGGCGTTCACGAGGGATGAGGCGACAGGCCTGGGGTAGCATCAGGAACCAAAACAGGGGACATGGGAAAGAGGCTACCGTACAAACAAATAGTAATGTTCATAGTGTAATCAGCATAATGGTACAAATGGCAGCGATGAGCTTCACTCCGTGGTCTTCTCTTGAGCATTCCTCGAACATGTCATTGTTGCATTGTCGGATATCGTAGCAATAGCCATCTAAGAACTTTTCGTCGCCCAGCGTCGGCTTGTTACGCACGTCAGGCGACGTAGTAGAAGAAGTGGCAGTCTCCGCAGTCTAGACCATAAGGAAAGTATATTCAGAAGCCTCTAGGTGAGAGATTGGCTATCGGAGAAGAGGCGAGGAACAGGGGAATAGAATAGCTCTCCGAGATAATAGGAACAGCGTCGCCCAGTAGGAGTCTTCATAGCAGGCCATAGTGTCACGGAGAAGCCAGAACCTGACTGCCACTTCTTCAGCTACGTCGCCTGACGTGAACGACGACGCCGTTTTTATCGATCGTCCCTGGAGCCATATCAGGCAGGTCGTCAATATCTCCATCCGCGCATTTCGATGACCATTCTGCGGTGGTCCGGTGTGTGCCACGCAAACACGAGTTGACACGCAGCGAACTGAACCAGCTCGTCTTCTCCTGGACCGTCGTGTCCTTCGAAATTCCAATCTGCCATACCGCTGTCATCATCACCGGAGAATATTGGCTGGAACGTGGCGTCCACGGGGTTGGTAGGCTTGCGTCCGCGCATCGTTGATTGACTTTAAAAGAAAGAGGCCGCCGTCGTCGTTGATATTTGCATTGAACGTATCCATGTCAAATGCGGGAACGTCCTCTACAGCGTACCTCATCTCTATCTACCCTCCATCAGCTTCTCCTTTCGCATTTGCCATGTTAGAGCGAATTGGAGCGGAAGTCATACATCGCACCATCGAGGCCGCAAGCGAGTGCCATCCGTGCCAGCTCCAGCAGTCGACGAGAAGGCTGGCCTTTTCCAAACCCATTTGCCGGCATTTCCCCCATTTGAGCCTGTGTCTCCGTAAGAGGCGCATGCGGCTGTGACAAAGCGACTATGGCATCAATATACTCGGTCTTTTCGCCATCTTCCATTCCAATCTCATCCCCAGCTTCACCGCTTCTTCCCACCAGCCTTCTTCGGATGTTTCGCGAACGTGATGCGGTTTCGAGGCTTTCGTATGCGCTTCTTCTCGATCTTCGCCGCCTTGTTTTCCTTCTCACGCTTCAGAGATTTGTTGCTTCGCTCAGCAGGCTTTGCGGCAGCTCGGTTGGCGTCCATATCGATGTCTGCGCAAAGAATAATGCTGCGATTAGCCGCCTAGTCCACAACGAGTACCAACTTGACACAGAACGCAAATCTGAACAGGTGGGTATCACGGCTTATGTGGAGCACGCAAAGCTGAGCTGTAGTTCGCCGTTCTCATCGAAGCCTCCAACATCGGTGGAGGCGCCAAGCAGATGGTAGAAGAGATATTCTTTGGCTAGCTCTTTCCGTGCTGGGATGTCGAGAGTGGTTGGGGAATTTGTTGCCAGGCTTCGCGCGTCGTTGTGCAGAAGGGATGCCGGGACCGGGACTGAGAGAAAAGACGAAGACACACCTTGAGTGGCCGAGTCATCCTCCTTCGCTTCTGGTGCTACACCTGTCAAATCAATGGTGTCAGATTCCTGGCCAGTCACTCTTCGTGGAATCTCCGCATAATGCTGCTCACCTTCCTCTTCAACATCCATCTCAGGTCGGGGTGGTTTTGGTTGCTGCGCGAGCTCCATGAGTTTTGCTGACAGTCGGTCGTTGCGCGCTGTCTCCGCCGGACCAAAGACCTTGCGCTTGAGGGCCTGGTTATTCCTCTTCTTGACCGATGCTCTCGCGCTCTTCGCCATGGTGTTGTATCGTTCTTAGTCGCGCGTAGTCGTTCGCGATGTTAGTCGAAGGTCGACCGAACTTTTTGTTAATCCGAGGCACAATTAAGCCACTTAGCGCGCGGGGTCTCCCTAGCTCCCGGACATGACGAGATAACGATACCGCACCTCAAGTCTGGCTCGACTTCGAGATTGAGTTCCGGCAAAGACTTCGCCTGCTTCACATTCACATCGAATGCTGCTGAGGCGCGTGAAAGTCACGCAGTATCATGTGACATCCAATCGCGCCATGAACACATCTCCACTCCGCCGGACAACGTGAACCTGGAACCCTCCTTCCCGCCGAAAGCCTCACTAACCTCACCTCTCCAATCCGCCAGTGAGGTCACACGAAACCTCGTTCACCTGCTTTTTCACCATTCCGCGATCACGGCTTCGAGAGAGCGCAGTCAACTTGCTCGCGCACCCTCAATACCCACAGCAACCACGGAAAGACTGGCGAAAACCTTTGCGCTTGAGGCGATAGCAAGGCTTCGGAAAGAACAAGACTTCGGCGCTTTCGGCGCAAGAGAATGGCATCGAGTGGTCACATACTTCAGCAACAGAAGCCTGGGGTAGAGGCCCGAATCAGAGCGCTCGTCAATGATGATCTGAAGACGATATGTAGGGCATATGGGTATCAGGTCTCCGGAGCCAAAGCCCTCCTCGTCAACCGATGCGTAGAAGGTAAGGACGACCGCGAACCGGGCTGTGAACGGCTGCCTTGATTCACTCCGACTTTTACACCACCACCAGGACCAACAGAATCTAACTTGTTCTACAGCTCTCAACACTGCTGTTGAAAACGGCGACGTGAAGGCATTCGAAGACCTCAGGTATCGAAGTCAGAACCGGGGGAAGGAGCCACCGCGGGGCGTGATAGACGGCGCTGTGGCCCAGAGGTGGCCACCAACAGGAGGCTTTCAACCTTACAACATGGCACCTCAGCGAAACGGACCTGGCGTGTCCCAGGGCAGACCGTCTGGGAAGGGTAATGTGGCTGTAACCTTCACTCGCGGACATATCACTGACAGGGTAACAGGGACTTTCAAGACGAGCCCGTTCTATGAGATACTAGAAACTTTGGTGCCGATGCACGATCTACCTGGTGAGCATTCTATCGATCCATTGTCCTCTACTACGAGCGCACTTACGATGCTAATGCAGAAGGTCCAGAGATGCCTCAAAACCGCCACACCGTCAAATCATCTCTCACACTTCGAGCCGACCTTGCTCAACAATGCCGAAGCGATCCGAACCTCAAGATCATGATGTACTGTGGTCTCACCAAGACGATGTCCCCTCACAGCCCTGCGGATGTGGCCTTTCCCAATCAAATTGAAGTCAAGGTCAACGAGCAGGAAGTGAAGGCAAACTTCAAAGGCCTGAAAAACAAGACGGGCTCAACCAAACCTGCTGACCTCACTTTCTTGGTCCGCAAGTACAACGGCCAGCCAAACGGGGTGTCCGTCACTTACGCGCTCACCACTAACCGCTTCGCTTTCGCCATCTTCCTGGTACGGTATCACACCAAAGACGAGCTCGCGGCACGGATCAACAAGCATAACATCATCCGCAAACAGACCGTTCTGAGTGCGATGAGCAAAGCGAATTCCGATGATGACATCGCGGCAACGTCCATCCGGATGTCGCTCAAAGACCCCGTTTCGACCTTACGGATCAGCAGCCCAGTGCGGTCGTCGTACTGCTCGCACAACCAGTGTTTCGACGGTGGAATGTTCATGAGCCTCATGGAACAAGCACCTTACTGGCACTGCCCTGTGTGTAGCAAGGCGATCACATACGACTCACTGTGCGTGGACGAGTACTTTCAAGAGATCTTGAAGGCTGCCCCTGCCTCGATCGAGAAGGTAGACATCGAGCCGAACGGAGAGTGGAAGGTGATCAAAGAGGAAGAAGACAGCCAAACTGGTGGTCCAGCCAACAAGCCGCGAGCATCATACGATGATGACTTTGACGATGACTTTGACGATGATATTGTTGAGTTGGATCAACCGGTCTCGAAGCCAGTGAACGGCGTCAAGAGGGAGTCGCAATCCCAGGCGAGCTTAGGTGGTCGGCCTACTGCTCTCGACACTCCGCCTTTGTCATCACGCGAACCATCCGTTGCGCAGTCTGCAACATCCGCACAGCGGGGCAGCAAACGTCCGCAGAGCGCGGTTATCGACCTCACGCTCTCCGATGACGATGATGACCAGCCTGTGCGATCTGCGAGGAGAACAAACACCATCAACGTGCCGCGTCGAGGTGGGAACACCAACAACACCGCCACCACCGCCTCTCCATACGACACACCCACCTCTCTACCCGACCCTCGGCTGCAACCTCCACAGCAGAACCACAACGCCCACCAAACCAATCAACAGGTAGATAGCTATCGCCCGCCGCAGAACCCTTCCTACCCGCAGAACCAAGCTTACGGGTTCAGCGCTCATAACAGCATGTCGCCACCCAACATCAACTCGCCGGTGGCTTTCGGGCAGACGAGCATACCTAGCCAGCATTCTCGCCCCTTCCCGAGCCCGGCCCCTCCTCAATCATACTCCGGCTACACCAACGGGGCCTTCGCGCCTAATTCACCGTACCGTCCGCCGTCTCAGCAACCCAATTACCAGTATGGCTACCACCAACAACCAAACCGATCCACGTCATCACCGGCTCCAGCAGGCAACAGCGGACTCCGTCTCCCACCCATGCAGCCCCCGCCGCCGTATCAACAGCAGCAGCAGCATCCGTACGCGTCGCCGTCGGCGTATCAGGGTGGTGGGTGGAGGAGCGATGGGTCCGAGTTCGGAGGGTACATGAACTCAGGCAGTCCTGGTGGGTGAGAGGAATGGCGTGGAGGGGATGAAAAGTAATGATTCAGGCGAGAGTTGTAAGTTTTTGGGTGGACATGAGATCACGGCAAGCAAGCATGGCGTTAGGGAGCATGGGTGGCTAGGGATGATACCATGCGGGATTCTCGATGAGCAGAGACGCCATTTGGAGGGTTCGAGGGAAGAAAAAGCGTTCGTTGCCGTAAGTACCGCGAGAGAGGAATACTCTGCTGCTGCGCAAGGCACATGCATGTCTTTTCTCATTGCTTTACTGTAAAAAGTGTTTTTCAACTCTTCCACTTCATTGGTGACAGTGCCTTAAGTGCTTCCGCTCATGGATGCTCCGTCTACTCCTAAACACTCTACCTCCTACCACACCCTCCAGTATTGCAGCAACAACGACCTCACTCAGAACATAGTGCTATCTTGACGGGCCTGAGGAGATGGCTCGCAGAGCGTATGCAGTAGGTGACGTGTAGGAGAAGTGGCAGTCTCCGTAGTCCTGACTACAAGCAGAGTATACTCAGGGGCCTCTGGTAAGTAGAAGATTGTCATGCGGAGAAGAGGCGAGGACTATTAAGCGGACAGTATGGCTCTCCGAGACGGCAGGAACAGCAGCGCCTTACAGGAGGCTCTATAGCAGGCGATAGTGTCGCGGAGAGGCCAGAACCTGAACTCTAGGTCAGAGTGAGCCGTATAAGGGATGTTTCTCCTTGATAGTGATATTTCCCACCCCACCGACTGAGGTGGTACGGCCTTCTCTGGCGCAACCGGGTATTCGAGAAGATTGCCAGACATGCCGCTGGGTCGCGTTCACTGTCACTTTGCTTGGTAGCCTGGCGGTGGGTTGTGATTTATAGTTCTCCACGTGCAACTATTGCAGTATGTCGAGCCTGTGTCGGAAACATTGGCGGTGTGCTCCACATCTTGTCGCCACAAGCACCTGATCGTCAATTCCCGTACAGCAATTCCGACGCTGTTTGTTCAACGGGGCGATGGTTTGATGACAACGTACGATCACGTTCCCCGACAATCACATGCATCTCTAAGAAGCGTGCCGTTGTCGGCAGCTAGAGACGTTTGGACCCCATCTCCGCGTGGCCAATAGGTGGCAAGGACCCCTGCCGAACGGTCTTGCCCTGCAGAGTCGGAGCTTTCATTTCGAGCAACGTGGGGCGACTGTGAAAAAGATCATACGAGTTTTGAAAGCCGAATTAGCCCGCATTGGCAAATACTTTGACGACTACATCGTAAGCTGTGCCTCCCTTCGACCTGCGACCTTATACCTCGACCTCAGAGCTCTAAAAACGAACGAGAACGAAAACGAGACCAGCGCCGCAATCTCGAAAAAGCCGATCAGGAGCTGCCACCGAAGCGCGTACCACGAACCAGAGCTCGAAGCGTGCGGAGGCTGTGGGAAAGACAGGGACAAAGGGAGCTTTCCGGCGCCATGGACGTCGTGCTCGAGGTCTTCGATGGCCTCATGTTCGACCGGCTATACGCCAACATCCTCCCAATCCAATCCGCATCGTCGTTCGACCCCATCTCAACGCTCACCGCCGGCTTCAAGGGCTATGGCGGCAACGACACAGCATGGCAAGCGGCGTCACAGGGAGCCGATATGGGACTGCAGAGGTCGGCGTGGGAGTACAAGCCGGCGAGCCAGTATCTCCAGGTGCAGCCGAGCGAGTATGCGTGGATGAGCCGGTGGGATAGGGACGATGCGTGGCGGCAGACTGTGAGCTTGTACATCATTACATGGTGAGTGCAATTTTCATAAGTTGAACACGCTGGAGTTCGAGGCTGACCGAACAATCACAGGCTCTTCGGACTGGTCATCTACTTCCTCTGCGCCTCGCTCTCCTACATCTTCGTCTTCGACAAGGACACCTTCAACCACCCGAAATACCTCAAGAACCAAATGCGCATGGAGATCAAGCAGACCCTCGAATCTATCCCCATCATGGCCATCTTCACCGTCCCCGCCTTCGTCGCCGAAGTCCGCGGCCACAGCTTCATCTACGACAACATCTCCGACATCTCCCACCCCATCCTCACCCTCTTCGGCTCCTCGTGGAACTACCTGCAGTTCCCCCTCTTCATCCTCTTCACCGACTTCTGCATCTACTGGATCCACCGCGGCCTGCACCACCCCAAGGTCTACAAGCGCCTGCACAAGCCGCACCACAAATGGATCATGCCCACGCCTTTCGCCTCGCACGCCTTCCACCCCTTGGACGGCTTCAGCCAGAGCGTGCCCTACCACCTCTTCCCCTTCATCTTCCCCCTGCACAAATTCGCCTACATCGCCCTCTTCACCTTCATCCAGATCTGGACCGTGATGATCCACGACGGGGAGTATGTGGCCAACAGCCCCATCATTAACGGCGCCGCGTGCCACACCATGCACCATCTGTACTTCAACTACAACTACGGGCAATTCACCACCCTCTGGGACAGGCTGGGCGGCAGCTATCGCAAGCCGAATGATGAGTTGTTCCAGAAGGACCAGAAGATGAGTAAAGACGAGTGGTCGCGGCAGAGCAAGGAGATGGAGAAGATGGTCAAGGAGGTCGAGGGGAAGGATGACCGGAGTTATGGGCCGGAGGAGACTTTTGTAAGGAGGAGGCAGAAGGTTGCGTGAGCTGCTTCTGGAGAGTGTTGTGTGTTGATTTGGGCGTTTGGGGAGGGTTGGAAAGATTGCATTGGACTGGCCGTCTGGGGCTGTTCTCAATTGTTAGCGTTCTAGGCGTGCTGATATTTGGCCTAGGTAGGCTTATAGAGCGGTTGTTTTTATTTTTGAGCGAATCGAAAGTACTTCGAACGAGAGAGGTATCCTCCCATCATCACAACAAGCCCCGTCGACTCAAAACAGCCACAGTGCCTAGGTGCCCCGTTATCTCATCGGATGGATCTGATGGTCTTCCTTGACGCTGCCATACGACTACCGATTCAACTTGGGGCTATGTAGGCTGGGACAAAGGCCACGAAGGCCACAAAGGCGACGCTCGTCAGGCGACGTCTTGGAAGACGGGGAAGTTTCTTACCTAAACTCTCAAGAACGACACCCCGGTGGTCCAGAATCTGGTTAGGATCCGACTGCTGTTCTCGCCAGCACTGAGGCCCGGCGGCTTGTACGTAGCCCACTCGTGTGAGTTTGCTCATGACCGCTGCTTCTCGCGGCATCGCGCGGGTATTAAGAAGAGGTGTAGTCTCCACCCGCGGCCTTGGGATTTGGAAGAGGTGAGGTTGGGGCTCCATTTCGACCGCAGCCCGGCCCACTAGGATGGAACGCGTGACAATGCCACCGTCCCGTGGCCATGGCGCTGTATGGGACTTCGAGTCCGGCTCAAGGTGACGGCTGGGCCATACTGAACCTCCGTCTGCATCGCCACAGCCCAGAGCGTTCTCGACAATCGGCGTTCGCTCATATCGGAGCTCTGAATACCCGGCGAGCTCTCCGCAGAGGGTTTGCCACTGTTGCGCGAGAGTGGGCGCAAACTAAATTTGGGAGCTTCGATGGCGCAAGTAGCGCAGCACTCTCCTCGTGACGCTCGTGTTGCAGCATACGAATGCCAAAGGACTCTCGCGTGTCCCTTCATCAAAAGGTGGTGCTGCCTTTGAGATATGTGTTGGATGGCGGAGGGAAGATCGCAATATTCAAGCGGTGGTTGTTTGGTGACATTGGCTGCGCCGGTCGGCACGAATGCCCGCCGAGGAGAGGTCTTGAGTCTGAAACAAGCCCTCATCTCGATTCTCGATTGGCCGAGAAGTGGCCGGTACGTCACCTGCAGAAAGAGGGTTGCGAAAGAAGCTCTCGCTATCGGAGAACGTCTTGTGGTGTTGACCGTTGGAAAAAACGTGCAACTCTAGACAGCCCTACCTCACCAGATATCACAAACCTTCTCCTCAAGTCTTGCGGCGTTGACGGTGCTGGCGCCGGGCGAATGCTATGCCTTATTCTGCTGTGTTATAGTGCCTCCATTGGCTCTCATCCCGCCTCGGCCGCTCGTATATCGCATGTCTTAAGACTGGTTCAATCTCGACCTCACGCGCGCGGGTGTCTGTAGGAGGGAAGGCCATCCAACGGGCAAGATGTCGCGGAGCAGTAATGACAGCTCTTGGGGCAGGAGGAGGTCGTTGCTGGCCCTGCCGACCCTCAATTCACTGGGCGGCGGCGATGGGTCGAAGAAAGAGCAGAGGACGTTGAAGAAGACACCGCATCGACGAGCGCCGAGTTTGTTCACCGAATTGAATCACCCGGACCTTGCGAATGACACTGGCGACGAGTTGAGGTCCGCGCCGGCGATTACAGATTCACCACGGTTCCGGCGGCCTTCACTGAGTCTACGATCCAGCGTGAGGCGGCCTCCCTCGACTCCTCACAACTATTTGAAGACTTCGGGCTCGCGCGGGAGCACTGACGACACCTACGACTTGAAGTTCGGCGAACCGCTATCTGCTACACCCTCCAGCGCCACTTCGTACGGCGAGTGGAGCATGGATGGATCTTCTCCAGCACGGAATGTGCTTCTGCATGGCGACGTCCAGACTAGTGGAGGAGTGTTCAGGAAGAAGAAGGAATACTTGGTTTTGACGGAGACGCACATCATACGGTTCAAATCGCAGTCCAAGGCAGCAGATGCTCTCGCAGGTGTGCCTCACCCGACAGGTAGACCTCAAGGAGCGAAGCACAACCAAATGCCTTCTTCTGGATCCTTGACCGATCTTCGCGCAGAGTCGGATTCATCGGGCGACAAGGACGGTCGGATAGCTTTGCGACAGGTGGTTGCAGTGTATCAGGTGGACGACGGGAAGCCGTACTTTGCACTTGATGTTTGTTTCCTGGACGAAGAGAGCGCGCAGTCGTCTGCACTTACGATGCAGTTCAACGCCGCAGACGAGCGAGACCTTTGGGTGAGGAACATCCGAACGGCAGGCAACAGCGCTCGACTACGGCAGCCGGTGCAACTCTCGTCATTCAATGTGGAACATGCAGCACGCATAATCGAGCGCGATCACGACTACGATCCCGCCAACTGCGCCATCTACAAGGTGGTCCAACGGCAGCCCTTGAAGTCCAGCCGCTCCTCGACAGACGACCTGACGAAGCTTGGTTCAACCGGATCGACTGTGTGTTTCCTTGTGATTGGCGTACACAAGGTGCACATCGTACAGCTCATCAAGCCTGCCGCGAATCGAAGTGGCAGCCCATCGTTACAACCGATCAGCTCCCAGGCCTCGTTCGGCATTCTCAACCTGTCAGCCATCAGGATCAACGACGTGGACGATGGCTTTGAGCTCAGCTTTCGACAGCCGCTACAACCAGCGAAGCGACTGTCACTTGCATCGCTGGCGTCTCATGAGATTGGCGCCCGGCTACACTACGTGGAGAACTATCTGCGACCTGAGGCCGGGCATCGTCTTTTCAGATTCAGCATACCGCCAGAAGTGGAGAACTTGATTGCACCGCCAGTGCGGGCTGAAGAAGAGCACAGCTGTTTCGACCGGACACTATCAGCGTATAGCATAGCTTACGGTCTGAATCCAGCCAACGTTCGCTACACGATCAACTACGATTGCGAAGATGCGCCGCGCTTTGAACTGCTGCCTCCTGCTGATACGAAGAGATCGGACTACCGACCGCTGGCGCTACTGGCTATCATGCGCGCGTTGCGGTATAACGAGAGCTTTGGAAGCTTGTCTTTCGCTGGCATCAACCTCGACAGCTTGAATGGCCTTGATGATGAGCATGGGAAGGAGTACGTATGCACACGGACGAAGCGAGGGACACCCATCCGATTGACGGAAGACGAGCTTGGCCGTGCTTGCGTTCTGGTGCAGGAAGTTCGTGCGTTGGCTGCAACGAGCAAGAGATTACGGCGTATGGACTTCTCTGGATGCGTCACGCCGAAGACGATCGCACTCGCACAACTGCCCGAAGAAGAGAATCCTAGGACGAAAGATATCGGGTGCGGCGTGGTGGAAGCTCTTGTGCCGTTGTGCAGACAGCAGACCACGAATGTGGACTGGATTTGTCTCAATGGCATCGAGCTGAGCGATACTGACATGGACTATCTTGTCGGCGCGGCTGTCGACAAGTCTTGCCACTTCCGTGCAATTGAGCTCAACAAGTGCGGTCTCAATGACCGGAGTATGGGCTTGATATTGGATGCGCTGCGAGCACAGGAGAACACGCTGGAGGCCATTGAGATTGCTGGGAATACTGCACGTATTGACCCGGTGACGTTTGACAGTCAGTTGGGCATGTTCGGCTTCATCAGAAAACTCAACCTCTCGCACATTTCCAGAACATCGGGTAACGAGCCGCTGCTGACGGCGGAAACGCTGCTTGTGTGGCGGCTGCAGGAGTTGCGTCTCAGTGGTACGCTGTTGAACTCAGCATCAATTGACGCTGTCGCGACATACCTGGCTCATCCTCATTCGATGACGCTGCATGAGCTCTACTTTGACAACGCATATCTGACTGGCGGTGACATCGCGACGATACTGCATAGCTTGTCGCTGGACACTGGCTATCCGCGAGACATACACCTTGACATCAGCCACAACATCCTGTCAAAGGGTCTTGAAAAGGTCACCAAAGCTATTGCCGATGGCCTGGCACCCACACGACTCAGCATGAGAGCCATTGAGTACCGGGAGGAGTCTCAGTTCCGCAAGATGTTGAATGCTTTGATAAACAACAAGAGCATCCAGTATCTCGACATGTCGCAGACGGCATTACCAGGTGATGCGAGCGAGGAGACGTGCCGTGCCATGGCACGATTACTTGCGGAAAACGACACTCTGGTTGAGCTCGACCTGTCTGGCGAAGACTCCAGATTAGCGTCGTCCAAGTTCGGCGCTGGCATTAACGATGCACTTGTCGGCTTGAAGCGGAACACGTCACTGCACACGTTCCGCATCGAGCGGCAAAAGCTGGGAGTGCAGGGCGCCAACACTCTTGCCGACGTGCTGAAAGATAACACCACACTCCGCGAACTGCACTGCGACAACAACGAGATCCCACTCCAAGGCCTTACCGACCTCGTCAACTCCCTCATCGATAACACCACCCTCATCTACCTCCCCAGCATGCGCGACGGCCGCGAAGCAGCCTTCAAATCCGCCGAAGCCACCATGAAAGGCATGACCGACCCCGAATCCCCCCCTCCCGTCCCCCACCGCAATACCGCCTCCTTCGGTAGCGCCTCCGGCATGCGCCGCGGCCTCTCCACCGTCCGGCAAAAAGCCTCCCGCGCCGCCTCAGCCTACACACCCTCCTTTCCCGCCTTACCCTCCCGCACCCCAGATTCCCCCAACAGCCGCCAGTCCTTCTCCCTAAGCCTCCCCACCGCGCGCTCCAAACAGTCCACCAACGCCCCCATCGCCGCACCCGCGCACTTCACCGTCCAGGATATCCAAACCACGCATCGGTTGTTGTCGGAACAATGGGACCGCCAGCACTACCGCTTATCCCAGTATCTCGAGCGCAACTGGTGCTTGCTCAACAACATGCCCGTGGACATGGAAGTGGAAGATGAGAAGTTCGAGCGTCCAGCCTCCATCGCTTCATTGGGCAAAGTCCTCGAATTGGTGAAATCTGACACCACGCCGAGGGCGGAGCCGGATATGTACTTCACCGGCGACGCAGACGCAGATCTAGATCCGATGCCGCAGGTTCCTGCCGTGCAACCCCAGCAGGCGAGGAAGAGCTCGCTAATGGGCGAGAAGACGCCGAGTGGGATGAGCTTCAAGCAGTTCATCCTCGATGGCAGCGCGCCGGGGACGCCGGAGTCTTTGACGGAGATGGAGGCTGCGGGCAGGCAGTTGCGGGTTGACACTGCGAATTTGATCGATTATGAGGAGCCGAGGACGCCTACGCAGGCGGGTTTTGGGAATTGAGTAATTTTGGGTTCGGGGTCTAGTTATACAACCGTTTTGCGCGGCGTTGGCTTGGGTATGCGGCATTGGATCGGGATATCGAAGGGCGTTTTTGGGCTGGTGGAGGTTGTTTGTATATATGCATTGATTGGGAGGCAACGCTGCCAGCTACTGGAGGGGCAATGAAGCATGATGGTATTGATAACATGTAGAGACGTATATGCAGACATATTACCAGATGTAACAATGCGTTCATTCGCATCTCCTCGTGGAGTCAGAAGAGAGGCAACCGGGGGCTGGTAGCCGCCTGCCGAGTACCGTGAAGAGGAGACAGAGATGAGAAACAGGAGGTCATCGGAATCAGCTTGTCTGATGCCTCCGTACGAGTCTTCTAAACGTGCATCTAATGTCTAACGTCTAATAGCTCCCTTTCAACCTCCTAGTCGCAAGAGCAGCGACGACAGAGCTCAGTGCTCCAACTGTTCATACCCAAATTAGCACCACCTCACTTCCACCTCATCACCCAGGAAGAAGACTTACTGAACAAACAAACACTAATCCCACTCACCCCCTCCGCCGCATGATGCTCCCCCGGCCTTGCCTCCTTCGCCAACTCCGGACTCTTCCCCGGCTCCAGCAGCGAAAACACGACCCAGCTAATCGCCGTGCCTACGAATTGCGGCAGCGTGGTGTAAATATTCAGAATACCGAGGTATATCCCCGACAACTCGCCCGTCGAAGACGATTGCACTGAAGCGTTCGAGTCGTGCCGCAGGTGCAAGATCCGAGGCGGCGAGTCCGTGGTGCCGTCTAGTTCGATCGAATCGCTGCGCTTCCCGCTGCTGCCGGAGGACACGCGGCTGGTGTACGGTAAGCCGGTGCTGAGGCGGTTGACTTCGACGCCGAGGAAGGTGGCTGGGGAGAGGGTGGCGATGGCGTTGGAGACGCCGAGGAGGGCTACCAAGACCGTGGCGAACTGGACTGATTGGACGATGGGGGCCCAGATCATGGCGGCGGAGAAGAGGAGGCAGCCGACTGCCCAGGCGGTGAGGAGGGAGGGTTTGCGGAAGCGGACCTTGCTAAGGACCGGTTCGAGGATGGTGGGTGGGCGGGCGGTGTAGGCGGGTTTGTCGTTGTCGTCTGGGCTGTGGATGAGCCAGGGGAGGACTATGGAGCAGATGGTCGCTACGATTGAGAAGACGATCAAGGACATGCTCCCGTGTCGGCCGACTTCGTTCAGAGCGTCGTCAGATTTGTGGTCGGAGGAGGGGACTTCGTAGCGGAGGTAGATTTCTCCAACCCACGTACTGCCGTAGAAGAGGACAGGGAACCAGCCGATCCAGCTCCAGAACTGCACCCAGCAGATGGCTTGGATGCGGTCAGGGACGTTCAATATCGTTGAAAACGTCTGCGAGAGCAGTACCATGAGACTCTGCTCCTTCTCGCCTTCTTTGCCGCCGTCCCTAACCAAGACGCGCTCTTGGACTGCCCAGGCGGTCGTGCATTGGGCGATGCTCATAGCTATCGCCGCGATCACACAGACCTTCTTGAACTGGGTGTCGCCTAGGAAGCTGCCGAACATAGAATTCAGGTCCAGAGCTCCGATGGCGTAGACCATGAGATGGCCTATGCCGCCCATTCTGCTAACTGCCGGATGTCAGCAGTCGCCCCTGAATGAGGTCACGAGTAGAGATAGAGGAGCGGGAAGACGTACTCACCCCAGGCGGCTCCGAGTTGCTGTTTCTCAATCGGCAGTGTATCGACGATCAGCGCTTTGCACGTTGACTGTGCTACATTAATGACGAAGTCGAGCCTGCAAACAAAAGGGCAAATGGGTTAGCGAATGTCTCAGACATGGTAGGGTGTTGCCCATGGGTTTGGTACACATAAATATCCCCCACCGCAATCACAATCGCCAACTTCCTCCTCTGCCGCACACCAACAGTCAGCACTCATCCCATCTCACCTCCTCTGGCCACCCCTACCCCCAATCCCAGCATGCGCGTAAAAAGGACAGGTATACCTCACCCCCTCAACCCCCTCAACAACCCACCCCGCAATCTCCTTCGCCCACCCCAACACCAAATAACACGCCCCCACCGCCACCGTGCCAGCCAGCATAAAAGGCCTCCTGCGCCCGTATTTGCTCGTGCTCTTATCCGACATCATGCCTACAAGAGGTTGCACGATGAGCCCGGAGAGGGGCCCGGCGGTCCAGACGAGAGACATGCGGGATTTCGACATGCCGAGGGAGAGGAGGTAGGGGGTGCAGTAGGTTAGCTAGATCTACGGGTTAGTAGGAGGATGATGGTGAAGGGGGGGGGGAGGGAGGTACTTCAGTGCCCCAAGCGAATTGGAGCCCGATTACGCTGGCAGTGAGGAGGAACATGCGGAGGGATTCGGTGGAGCCTTTGATTCGGGGCTGGCCGGTCCAGGAGAGTGTTGGTATGGCCATTGTGAGGGATATCGTGTGTTCTTCTGTGTGCGTTCCGAGGTGCCGCGCGAAGCGGCGAAGGAGATCGTGTTATAGCAGCATTGATGCTAGTCTGGTGTACGTGGATGTACTTAAGCAAGGGATGGTACAAGGCTATCAAAGACAAGGTGTCTCGAGGTGCAGTTGAGGTTGGACGAGATCCGAAGTCGAGCTTGCCTCTTAGGTCAGGCGCGTCCGAGCGCGAGATGCTCGACGATCACATGCAACACAAGGTATAGTAACACGAGGATATCATAGACAGGAAAAAGTCATCTCAGATGTGTTCATTTCAACATTTCTACATCCCATCATACCACCCGCCCAAAGTCTATCAAAGAGCGAGCGCCAGACGAGGTCCATTCATATCCATTAAGACTCTCCCAACCCACCGATCCCGAATCACATCACATCAATCGTCTCCAAAAAGCCACGAGCACACCAACCATGCATACGGCCACCCGTCTCTGCCTCAGTATGGTTACAATGGTGGACGCTACGCCGCCCACCGCTTCCAAATCGCGCCGCGCACGGGCGTTGCTCGAGCGGTGTCGTGTACGGCGTTGAACATCTTGCTTTTCGTTGACTTTTCAGGATGGACGACTTCGAGGGTTTGAGGGGAGGAGTGGATCAGAGCTTGTTGGGCTCTGTGGACGACTGGGGCCATTGGTAGCCGGCGGCGTCGGAGAACTTGTAGCCGTAGCTGGCGGTGAAGTCGTCAAGGACGGCGGGGCCGCGGGAGCCTGGAAACGTGTTAGCGGATGTTTAGAAAGAGGATAGAACGAATTACTGACCGTACGGGTAGCCCATGGGCACGATCTCCTTGTTGTCATCCAGGTAGTGGAGGAGTGGGGTGAAGATGCGCCACGAAGCGTCAAGCTCGTCGTCACGCACGAAGTTGCTGTGGTCGCCCTTCAGCGAGTCGAGGATGAGCGACTCGTACGCCTCAGGAATCTTGAGGTCAGAGAAGCGTCTCCGATAGGTGAGGTCGAGCTCTGTGACGGTGGTCTGCATGCTCAAGCCAGGCAGCTTGGAGTTCATCTTGATGTAGATGCTCTCGTTGGGCTGCACGCGAAGCACCAGCTCGTTGCGGGGGATGTCCTTGAAGATTCCGCTCGTCACGTCCTTGTATTGAATGCGCACCTCCGTCTTCTGCTCGTTGAGAGCCTTGCCAGCCTTGAGAATGAAAGGAACACCGTCCCAGCGCTCGTTCTTGATGTATGCGACCATGCTAGTGAACGTAGGGCAGCGCGACTCCTTGGGAACAGTGTCGTCCTCCTTGTAACCAGGCTTCGTGCCGTCCAGCGACTTCTCGTACTGGCCGATGATGACGTTCTTGGGCTCGATGGAGGGCATGCCGCGAAGCACGCGCACCTTCTCGTCACGGATGTCCTCAGAGGAGAAAGAGATTGGCCTCTCCATCGCCAAGAGCGTGAGCACCTGCAGGAGATGGTTCTGCATCACGTCGCGGATAATGCCAAACTCGTCAAAGTACCCGCCACGACCCTCAGTACCGAAGGGCTCCTTGAAGGTAATCTGCACATTGTCGATGTGGTTGCGGTTCCAGGTTGCGCCGAAGAACTCATTGCCGAACCTGAGGATGAGGATGTTCTTCACCATCTCCTTGCCGAGATAGTGATCGATACGGAAGGTCTCCTCCTCCTTCCAGTTGGGCCGCAGAGCGCGATCGAGCTCACGAGAGGACTCCAGGTCCTTGCCGAACGGCTTCTCGATGATGATGCGAGCAATGCCGCTCTTGGGGTAGTTGTTCCTCTTCAGGTGCTCGCTGACGGGAATGAACACGCTGGGAGGCAGGGCCATATAGAACACTCTGTTGTTGACCTTCTGTCCCTTCTCCACCTCCTGCAGGTGCTTCTCCAGGTTCTGAAAGCTGTCGTCCTGGTCGTACTGCCCGCTCACGTAGGTGGTGAGTTTGCAGAACTCTTCAGACTGCTGCTCCAACTCTTTTGTGGGCGTCTTGATGTGGCTCTTGACGCGACGCAGGTACTCTTCGTGGTCCATCTTCGTCCGGGCATAGCCCACGATCTTGACATCCTTGGGGAGGAAGCCATTGCGATAGAGGCCGAACAGTGCCGGGAAGGTCTTCTTCTTCGCAAGGTCGCCGGACGCACCAAGGACCACCACGACGGTGTTGTCCTTGAGCTCCATGTTGCTGTGGTGGGAGAGATGTCAGCAATGCGGTGAAGATAGCAAGGTGGGGCGGTTTTGGAGATATGGTTGGAAACATTGCGACAGAGCGAGGATTGCACCTCCAATTACTCCCTCCGCGAAGCATTCCTCTCGCCGCTCTCCATATCGCACGGTAGAAAAGGAAGAGGTCAAGTCTTACCCAACACCTTGCGGCTCATCTTGGTGGATGATACTGCGATTCAGTCAGCATGTTGTTCGCCAGTGGCACTCAGCGCGGGACGTACGTGTCGGCCATTGTGGTTTGTGAGGGGATGAGGTGAGGTTCGGCGGAAGAGGCGAAGGTAACGAAGAGGTTGTGATGTTGAGAAATCTTTGGAGCTAGCGAGTCTCTGCACGATGTCGCCTCTGTGGGGATCTGCGATTCACTTCTGACGGAGGACGGGCTTCGTGATGCAACTAATGCCGAAACGACGGGACAACTTCTCAATGCTCAGTTGCTGCTTCCTTCTCCAGCATCTACAAGTCCAGATGGTATTTGTACGGTCAAACAGCGAGCTTCAATCGCAGTATATGCTATCTACCAGCCTCACACCGATTGATGGTACGTGGAACGTAATGCATCTGCTTACAGAAGCTCTCGTCATATCTCCGACTGATCCGCTGGTCATTTACCCGCCGTCCTACATTGCACCGTAGACTGTGGTACGGGATGTGCAACGAGGTACGGTGGTCGGCATTGACTGTTCTTCGTCGCGATGCTGACAGTCTGCTACTCTCTCACTCTATCGTGCAAGTCATCGCCACCAACACATCTAGAGTGGTGCGAAGAGCAGAAGACTGTTCAATGCAGTGAGAAGTGAATGTAGTGGATGACAAAGCGGTGTCTTGCCTGAGGCATCAGCGCCAAGCCACACCTTCGGCAGCACCCGCAAATTCGCGACCACATCTCGAAGAAGCATATCCACCTCAAGTCAATACCACCACTCCAACAACACTCTCTCTGGAACCGCTTGCTTCGTCCCCGGAACAATACCGACACCATGGCAGAGAAGGTCGCAGGTCACCGGTTATACGTGAAGTACGTCTACATCCCGCGACACCCTGCGCAAAAATGAGGATATTCAAACATATGGGTTGAGCCATGCTAACATACACTCTCACAGGGGCAAGCACATCTCGTACCAGCGCGGTTCGTAAACCCATCCGCAAAGTCGTCCTCCAGCCGCCTCGATACTAACATAACTGCACGATACAGGCAAGAGGAACACCAACCCAGGTACCTCGCTCATCGAAATCGAGGGTGTGGACAACACCAAGGACGCTACCTTCTACCTCGGCAAGCGCATCGCATACGTGTACCGGGGCAAGAGGGAGATCCGCGGCACGAAGATAAGGGTCATCTGGGGCAAGGTGACGCGAACACATGGTGAGCAGACACACCAAAAAGCAGCAGTGGAGGGCTGTCGAGAATGAAGAGGACAGTACTGACGATGTGGGAACAGGCAATTCCGGCGTAGTAAGGGCGCAGTTCAAGCACAACCTGCCGCCAAAGAGCTTCGGTGCGATGGTGCGGATAATGCTCTACCCTAGCTCGATATGAGTGCGCGAAGCGGGACTCTCCAAAAGAGCGAGGACGACGATGTGGTCGCTGGCATGCATGGCGTTCTTAGAAAAGAAGGGTTGCAGTGTATCATGGCTGGTTGTGCGAGATTGGCCGACCTGATGCTGCGCTGACATCTACCTTACCACTCGATGCTCGTAGCGATTAAACTGAGCAAAACGATTCGATCACCCAAATATTCACAACGATTCCGGTGAGGAGATGAAATGTGGACATGTGCTTCGCTTGGTGTATGCCGTGAACGAAGTGAGGCACTGAATTCTGCTACGAAAACTCACGGAAGGCCGTGCTCCGAGCGGTGCAGCTGCATCAGGTTCATTGACGCCGCAACGTCTTCCTCGTCGCCTGGTGTCCCCTTCGCACCGACATGCTTCCCATCGGCTCTGCTCTCAGCGGTGGCAACGACTGGACTATCCAACCTCTCCTTTTCCGAAGCAGCTTCCTCGCGTTCCTCTTTACCCCCACAGTCCTTACGCCCACCATTCTCCTTCCCACCCGTCTTCCCCGCCCGCGCCTCCCTCACAGCCTTACACTCCTCCACCCCATGCCTCGCCTCCACATCCCCACACCCACAGCCCCAACACCTACACCTCTCAACCGCCCACCCACACCCGGCGCACTTCTCGCTCAGCTCAAAAGCGACTTCAGCCTTCTCTGCCTGACGCTTGCACTCGCTGCACTCGCACTCGCACTCGCAGTCCCAGTACGTGAGGTCGCAGTGATGACACACGTCCTCGACGAGGCAATCGCATTCTGACCAGGTATTCTCGCAGTCGCCGCAATGGGCCAGCGAGCCACTCTCACTCTCCTCATCCCCCTCCTCATCCCCATCAACCCGTCCCGTATCCCCACGCTCAGCCGAAACCCTCACCCCCCTCCCCTCGACCCTCCCCAGCGCAACCAACACCTCAACCACCCTCTCCCGAAAAAACGCATATATCTCCACGGCGGATTTGTCATCGACGGGGACGGACCAGCGTTCCTACGGCGTCGGGGCGTCAATGGTCTGGTAGTCGCAGAGGAGTTGCGTGTAGGCTGGGCTCTGCATGTAGGCGGTTAGGGCGCGGGAGGCGGGTGCGGTGAGGGAGGCGTAGTGGGAGGGGTCTGAGGAGGAGGTGCGGAGGAGGGAGAGCTGTGTTCTCGTCATGTCCGTTAGCCACTCACACCTCACAGCAAAAAGAAGGGCAAGGAGTGCGAGCAAAAGAAAAGACTTACGCAATCATCGAGTTCCTTCAGCTCAGCCTCGACTTGTTTAGTACCATTCACATCCTCCCACACCCCCCTCCCCCCCCTCACCTCCTTTTTAACCATCTCAAACTCCCCCACCCACCCACAAATCCCGACAACCTCCTCCATACAACCCCCCAGCACTTCCCGCAAATGATCCCACGCCACCAAATCCAGCACCGCCGTCAACGCCGCCGCGCACAGCCTTACATAACTCGCGAGCTCCGGCGTGGATGGTATGGTTTCGAAGGCGGAGGCGACCAAATGCCCGCGGTCGAAGTGGCCGGGCGAAGAGGTGATGCTGGTGAGGAAGCTGAGGGCGGCGAGGTGGTTGAGGTCCTGGGCGCCGGAGGGAGCGGGGGGGAAGTGGAAGGTTTTGCAGGTGGGCGGGGGGATGGGGAGGTTGGAGGGGACGGGGTTGGAACTGTTGGGTGTTGGTAGGGAGGAGTCGGGGGCGGGTTTGGAGTCGTCGGTGTGGAGGGCAGATGGGGTGGTGGCTGCTGTGGGCATCATGGGAGGTCGGGAGGCATTCTCGCTGGGAGCTGGTTTCGGCGTGGTAGCGTCGGGTTCGGCGGCGTTGTTCGAGGTCTCGACTGGCGTGGAGAATGAGGGTTTAGAAGCAGGCGACGGACGCTTGTACTTCCTGCGATTCTCCGGCATGCTTGCGAGCGAGTCTGGACAGCGTTGGTACCTTGTCGTCGATCGTCGCTGGATAGCACTGTGGAAGAATGACGGTTTGTCCTGCTCTCATGAATGTGTGAAGCGATACTGTCTTGTGTCTGCGGACGTTGATGATGAGATGATCTCGAAGGGATGGAGACGTAACACTGAAGGGATGGAGACGTGAGATGTCCCTGTTGAAGATACGATGTTTGAGAAGTTTTAGGAGGCAAGCACTTATCATACCTTCGTACATGCAGCTTCCACGAGTACCGCCCAACGCCACGCTAAATGTTTCAGCAAGAGCATACCAGCCAGATCAAGCGAACAACACCCGATCGTCGAGCTCGTTGACCTCCCTCCTCCCTTCACCCGTCCTCAACCCCAGATCCCTCTTCTTCACCTTCCTCTCCACCGTCCCCTCGGCCCTCTTATTATACCGCCCCGCCTTCGCCCTCCTCAAATCACTCCTCACCTGATTCGGGTTCACAAACTCCTTATTCTCATAAATCACCGGCCCGCCAAAACTGCCCTCCAACATCACAATCGGCGTCAGCACGAATCTTGGCCCAATCTCCACCAGACTCAGATTCGTCTCGCTGCCCTTCCCGTTCACCGTCGGCATCTCCACGTCCCCGTCCCCCGTCTTCCCCTTGCCGGCCTCCGTCTCCGAGATCTGATAGCACCGCACCCACACCTTCCCCCCCGCGACCGTAAACCCCATCACATGGTCCACGAACGGCTTCCCGCCCCTCGCCCGCTCCGGCACCCCGAACGCCTGCGTCAGCAACTCCTTCAACACCCGCAGATGCGCCTGCTTCTCGAACGCCGCATCAAAAGACAACACCGGTCTGCTCCCCTTCAAACAGTTCCCCGTGAAATTCAGCTCCTCCATCGTGTGGATATTCTGACAGTGCATCTTCACCGTCGGGCCATTGGGCGGTTTGGACAGCCAGAGGTACAGATCTTGGGATTTGCGGGCCTCGAAGAAGGCGATGTTGTTGCAGTTGTAGAGGTCCGCGAGTTCGTTGAGTTGAGGGAGGTCGGTTTTGGTGTCGAGTTTGGCGTCTTTGCGAGAGTGGGGGAGGAGGGCGTGGAGGTCGGCGAGGAGGTGGCGATGTCTGTTGTATGGTATTAGTATAGAGGGGGAGTGGTGGGTGTGGTGGAAGTACCGATATGTTACGCCGCGGGAGCTTAGGATGAGGAGGCGTTGGCGGTTCTTGGGTTTGGAGTCGCCATTTTCGGTGGGTTGTTGGGACGTGGCCTTCTTTTTGGATACTGATTTGTATACCGAGGCCATCTTGTGTAGGTGCTGTTTGGTTGTCGAAGTCGCATTCGAGATGGTTTGAAGCGAAAGAGCTCAGAAAAATGTAGGAAGCTTTTCCAACCAATCACGTGCTAGCGCCGAATCTGGAACTCCCTCTCAACTCCACGGATTGCGCCGATTCAAAGGCACGAATTGACGAAGTCAGCTTTGCAGCTCCGATTGTCTGCGAGGCTTTGTTTGAAGAGAAGCATACAACGACGAACTTGACAGGTAGAAACATAGACCAATCGAAATGCGAGTACCACGCCACAATAATCATCTCGTCTCTTTTGGGATATATCAGACTTCACCTCTGTATACTGTTAAAAGTAGGTGGTGCTGGCAGATGGATTGTGGAAGATGAGGCACGGAAGGCGAAAGCCCCTTGGCTGGATTCCAACACCAAGCGCCACTGCTCTCCGTCATCCACCGTCCATCACCGTGTCCATCCATCCATCCATCCCCCCTCCACCGAAATCCACCAATTCATCACCGCCGCCGTCTCGTGCATCCCCGTGCCTCGCGCGTCCACGCGGACAGCCGAAGCGTGAATTGTCGATTGCTCGCTCATTCACCTTCGGACCTAGGGATAGGCGAGTCGGCCACCGCAGCCTCGACTCTGCTGCACGGCGAGAACAACGATAGACCTGTCCATCACGAACCCGACACCAAGGCAAGGCAGTTCCATCGACGGACATCGCCCAGACATACACGACATGGCTCCTCGATCGTCCTAGCAGCACATCAAGAGCAAGCCCACCATGTTTTCTGCGGATCGCCGGCAAACGCCCACTTCGCCCGCACAGGGTCAGGCGCAAGGGAATGCCTATTCACCTGCGAGCCACAACAGGACTGGCTCATTTTCCGGCGTCCCTCCATCGCCGAACCACTACCAGAGCCTCCCCGTCTCACCCACATCCACCCGCTTCCCACCACCACCCTCGCCGACAGCACGCGACCGACCGCCTTCAGGCTACTATGACCCTACAAGCGAAGCAAGAGCAGGGATGCGCGAGCAGAGCGTGAATGGCACTCCATACCAGCCTCGCTCGCCGGTCCAGGTAAGCCATGCCCGGAAATTCACATTCATTCTGAGCTATCAATACTGATTACCGCTAGCAACGCGATCATTCTTTCAACCAACACAGCTTTCCACCTCCTCCACCTAGACCATCCTTCATGAACGGCCACCCCCACGAACCACATCCCGCCTTCATGCCTCCTCCGAACCAATCCTCCCCCGCATCTCACGCGCATCCAGGTCCACCACCGAGCTTGACATCCCCGCCGCTAAACTACGATACTGTGCGCTCCAACGGCAACCACACCCACGCGCACTCCACCAGCCAAGATTCCAATACCTCCTCACAACCTGCGCCGCGAAGGTCGAACCCGATGTCGATGAACAACATCCTCAGTGAAGCTGCGCCAACTACACCAGAGGTGAAAACCAAGGCGCCATCGCCAGTGAGCAGCATGGCTGCGAAGCCGCACAGCCGGAAAGCGAGCAGGGCATCAAGCGTCTCACAAGCACCGCCCACAAAGATGAAGCAAGAGCCGCTAGATCCACCACGTCCGTCAGCGCAGCCTCCTCGCGCGTCTCTGCCACCGCAGACGGGTCCGCCATCCTTAACGATAAAAGCGACTGAGAGTGCTTGGGCCGAAATACAGGCTATGGATCTGTCGGATGTTGAGAACGAGGACCATCCCTTTGCGCGCGAGCAGAAGGAAAACTACAAGAAGCTCAGTGACAAGCGCACTCTGGAGTTGGAAGCCAACGAAGGGGTGAAGCGCAAGCGGCGCCGCGCAAACCTCATGGGCAAGTTCTACGAACACTTTAATGATGCTGCAGAGGCGGAGCGACAGGCGTTCATTGACGCGCATGAGAACGAGGTGGCTGAGGAGGTGCGCCAGAAGGAGGTCGAAGAGGACAAGGAGCGCAAGAAGGATCAGCAGCGCAAGCGAAGGCGCGAGAAGGCTATTGCGGACGAGCAGGTCAAGCTCGATGAGGCGATTCAGAGTCTGGCGAACGTGCAGGACGACGAAGAGAAGGCTCGCCTTGAGAAGGAGATTCAGCGCTACGAGAAGAAGATCCGGGACACGCACAGCCGACTTCAAGGCATCACTCCATCGAAGGAGTTCCGGCATGAGTCTCCTCACAACAACGCTGCACTTGGGAGAAGAGAGCGCGAGGTCGCGATGGAGGGCGGGCTCATGACATCCTTCTACAGCACCAACAGCATGAACGAGGAGGGCACGCCAGAGTACTCGGCATCAGCACGTGGTCGCGCAAAGGCGGGCAGAGGCGGCGCCAGCGGTGTACGCGCTCGCAAGAGCAAAGAGCAGAAGCAAGCCGAGAAGGACAACGCTGCTCGTGGACAGGCATTCCTCGACCAAGGCCAAGATCTGCCAGCTCTCGCTCCCAAGGAGGAAGAGCGATTGCTGAGCTACGGCGAGCGCCGCCGCCAGATGGACCGCGAGGACTCCGAACTCTCCGACATTGCCCCTACGGCATTCGACATGCAGCCCACGGCTGGTCTGACGGGCATGGCGAAGTTCGAGAGCAAGGGGTACAACCAGATCTACGAGCAGATCTCGCGGGATATTGCCAAGAGTGTGCCAAAGGTCGTCCGTATCAAGAACAACAGCCTGGACACCAAGCAGTCGAACGCTCGCAAGACGGCCCAGCTGGCTGCCAAGGAGGCGCGACGATGGCAGCTGCGCACGAACAAGAGCACGAAGGATGTTGCTGCTCGCGCGAAAAGGGCTATGCGGGAGATGCTCGGCTTCTGGAAGCGCAATGAGCGCGATGAGCGAGAAGGTCGCAAGGTCGCTGAGAAGCAAGAACTCGACAAGGCTAAGAAGGCTGAGGCAGACCGCGAAGCCAACCGGCAAAAGAGGAAGCTCAACTTCTTGATCAGCCAGACGGAGCTGTACAGCCATTTCATCGGCAAGAAGGTCAAGACTGATGAGATCGAGAAGTCGGGTGTTGATGGCGATGGGGTCGCGCCGACCGCACAGACTGTGGAGGACAAGCCTGGTGCGAATGTCGTCCAAATGCCTGACGGCAAACTCAAGGCCAAGGTCACTAACTTTGAAGACCTGGACTTTGACGCTGAGGACGAGACCGCGCTCCAAGAAGCGGCCATGGCGAACGCACAGCATGCCATTCAAGAGGCTCAAGATCGCGCGCGAGCCTTCGACAAGCAAGAAGGTAACGACAGTATGGATCTACAAGCCGCCCAGGACAACTTCGACGAGGGAGAGATGAACTTCCAGAACCCGACCTCGTTGCAAAGCATGGACATCACCCAGCCGAAAATGCTCGACTGCCAGCTAAAAGAGTACCAGCTCAAAGGTCTCAATTGGCTGGTCAACTTGTACGAGCAAGGCATCAACGGTATCCTTGCCGATGAAATGGGTCTGGGCAAGACTGTGCAGAGTATCTCCGTCATGGCATACCTGGCTGAAGTCCACGACATCTGGGGACCTTTCTTGGTCATCGCGCCTGCCAGTACCCTGCACAATTGGCAGCAGGAGATCACGCGCTTCGTGCCGGATATCAAAGTCCTGCCATACTGGGGCTCTGCGAAAGACCGGAAGATCTTGCGCAAGTTCTGGGACCGCAAGCACATCACCTACAACCGCGAGTCACCCTTCCATGTGCTGGTGACGAGTTACCAGTTGGTTGTGCAAGACACCGCGTACTTCCAGAAGGTGAAGTGGCAGTACATGATCCTCGACGAAGCGCAAGCCATCAAGTCCAGCCAGAGCTCGCGCTGGAAGAGTCTGCTCGGCTTCCACTGCCGCAACCGTCTCCTGCTCACCGGCACGCCTATCCAGAACAACATGCAAGAACTCTGGGCCTTGCTGCATTTCATCATGCCCTCGCTCTTCGACTCCCACGACGAGTTCTCGGAATGGTTCAGCAAGGACATCGAGAACCACGCGCAGTCCAACACCAAGCTCAATGAGGACCAGCTGCGCCGTCTTCACATGATCTTGAAGCCTTTCATGCTTCGTCGCATCAAGAAACACGTGCAGAAGGAGCTGGGTGACAAGATTGAGGAAGACGTCTTCTGCGACCTCACCTACCGCCAGCGGGCTTACTACACAAATCTGCGCAACAAGATCTCAATTCTGGACCTGATCGAGAAGGCTGCTGTGGGCGATGACCAGGATACAGCTACGCTGATGAACCTTGTCATGCAGTTCCGCAAGGTGTGCAATCACCCGGACTTGTTCGAGCGAGCCGAGATCACCAGCCCGCTTGCCATGAGCGCTTACGCGGAGACGGCAAGTTTCATGCGTGAGGGCAGCTTCGTGCAGATGGCGTATAGCGTCCGTGGACAAGTGGAGTATTGGCTGCCGAAGATGCTTGCGGAAGGGCAGGGGAGGCTGGATGTTGCTGGGCCCGAGAACGAGAAAGCAGGCTGGAAGACGAAGTTCCTTGGGACTGATGGCAGTGTCTTTGACGAACGCAACGTCGTCAAAAGCAACGCCTTCTCCTGGCTCCGCTTCATAGACATGTCGGCTACTGATGTGGCTAGCACGGCGAAGAAAGGCATCTTCGAGCGCGCGGTTGGTGTGTTGCAGCAACATGATCGACTGGGCAGATTCAAGGTCGCCTACGATGATGACGAGGAAGAGCAGGAGAATGCTGGGTTCACGCCTGTGCATTCGATGCTCAATATCGTTCAGCGCAACAGCCGGAAGCCGCTTGCAGACGTCACGCAGGATGGAATCTTGAACAAGCTGATGAACGTCTCCCGACACTCGATTGAGGAGAAGGGCTACTCCGTCATCGAGGCCTGCTACATCCCGCCTGCGTCTGCGCCGCCGGTCGACCTGGTGTGTCCGAGCGACAAGGCGATGGCGGAGAAGGAGTCGACATTGTTCAACGTCCCAATCCGCCGGGCACTCTACCCGGTCAACACGCCGACCGAATCTGCCTTGCTACACTCGAAGCTCCCGGCATCAAAGTACCCACCCACCGGCCTCCTACCCGCGCCAGCCTCCCAAAAACAGCGCTTCACCCAAATCCAAGTGCCCAGCATGCGCCGCTTCGTCACCGATTCCGGCAAACTCGCCCGCCTGGACCAACTCCTGCGCCAATTGAAAGAAGGCGGCCACCGCGTCCTTCTCTACTTCCAAATGACCCGCATGATCGACCTGATGGAAGAATACCTCACCTACCGCAATTACAAATACTGCCGCCTCGACGGCTCGACCAAACTCGAAGACCGTCGCGACACCGTCGCCGCTTTCCAGAGCAGCAACGACATCTTCGTCTTCTTGCTCAGCACACGCGCAGGCGGGTTGGGAATCAACCTCACCTCCGCGGATACTGTGATTTTCTACGACTCCGACTGGAACCCCACCATCGACTCCCAAGCCATGGACCGCGCGCACCGGCTCGGGCAAACGCGACAAGTCACCGTCTACCGCCTGATCACGCGCGGCACGATCGAAGAGCGCATCCGCAAGCGCGCGCTGCAAAAAGAAGAAGTGCAGCGCGTCGTCATTTCCGGCCAAGCGGGCGGGGATAAAGTCGTGGATTTCAATAATCGTGGCGGCGAGAAGGTCACGAATCGCACGAAGGAGATGGCGATGTGGCTTGCGGATGACGAGCAAGCGGCTGCGATTGAAAGGCGGGAGGCAGAGGTGCTGGAGGAAGAGGCGAAGGGGCCTGCTGGTGCGGGCGGCCGGGGGAAGAAGAGG
The DNA here is from genome assembly GCF_035928015.1 of Saxophila tyrrhenica. NCBI lineage: Eukaryota > Fungi > Ascomycota > Dothideomycetes > Mycosphaerellales > Extremaceae > Saxophila > Saxophila tyrrhenica. Next base: position 439,306 of record NW_027041746.1, on the reverse strand, counting down.
AAGGCGCCTGCTGCCGCCGGCGGCGGAGGGGCGAAGAGGGGGGCCAAGGAGGTTAGTATGGATGATATGTATCATGAAGGTGAGCTCGGACATCCTCCTACTTTGCAATGAAGGGGCTTTTGCTGACGTTGGTGGAAAATAGGTGAGGGCAAGTTCGAAGACGGCCCCCCGAACGATGCCTCCGGTGCCGCGACACCCGTGGCAGCCGGCGATGGTCCGCCGGCGGCGAAGAAGAAGAAGGGGATGAGTAAGAAGGCTAAGACGGTTAAGCAGCGATTGGCTGTTATTGATGGGGAGGTCGGTTGAGGAGCATGTGGAGTGGGGGGGTGTATTATTATGGTCTTGCTCGGAAACACGGCGAGGTGCATGGATGTTGCCGTTTGGGTTGGGATGGGGGTTGAGCATTCATGTCTTGATAGAAAAGACTCCCGATGAGATGGGTCATCGAAGGGTGGAGCTCGCTTAGCTCTACAGGGCATAAAGTGCTGTTCCTACAAGAAACTATTCACTACCTTCTATCCTCTTCCCGCTCGGCCATCTTTTGTACCTCCTCATCAACCTCCCACGCCAACCACCCCGCCACCACCACCACGCTCCCAAACGTCACACCAATAATCGCCCTCCCTCTCGCGCCCTGCTTCGCCTTTAGTCCCTCATCCTTGCCAAGAATCGTCACGACGTTCCGCAAGAAAGCGTAGCTCAGCCCGCTCCACACCGTCGTCCCCGCGACCAGAAGCTGGAAATACTGCATCCCCTGCTTCAACACCTCGTCCCCTACGCCGAGGAGGCCGGCGTACTGCCCGCCGGAAGTGACGACGGGGAGCGCGAGCGTGGAGCCGATGAGCAGGAGTTGCAAGAGGGTATTATACTTCGACACGGTCGTCGGATGCACTTCCGCGCTCGGCAGCGAAAAATCCCAATACCGCATCATAGTCTTCGGCGCCGGCAGCGAAGCGTAGCGGTAATAAATCGCCGCCACCGCCAAACTCGCATCGCGCCCTAGAATCAGCGTCGCCAAGTATACCGGAATCGCGCCCTTGACCGCCAACGTAACAGTCAAAACGATCATGAGCGCTTTATCCGCCATCGGATCGATCACGCTCCCCGCGACGGTCTGCAGGTGGAATTTCCGCGCCATCCAGCCGTCAAGGAGGTCGGTGAGGCCGGCGTAGGCGAAGAGGGCGAGGGCGTATTTGTGGTGGTCGTGTAGGAGGAGGTAGGCGGTTAGCGGGGCGGCGAAGAGGCGGGAGAGCGTGAGAGCGTTGGGGAGGTTGTAGATGTTTTCGTGCGACGTCAGGCCGGGGAGGGAGGATTTGACGCGGTCGCGGACGGCGCGGGTTTGGGTGCGGGCGGCGGCGATGCTCCTGGAGATAGGGGCTGTTGGTTGTTTGGGGGCGCCATTTTGTGGTTTCTGGGGGGTGAATCGTTAGCTTCAGTTGGTGTGAGTGAGAATGCTGATGTGCGCGCTGCTGCTGCTGCTCGAGCAGAGTTTGCCCGGGGCGTTGTAGGCAGAGTTCCATAGCCCAAAGTATAGCAGAGAACTGATGAGTGATATGAAATCACGTGCAGCCGTTGCCTCCGCCTTCGACACCAAATCTCGGCCCTGACTCCGCCCGCACATATGATCGCGAGATCAAACCACGGCGTGAATATCTCCGCGGCCCAAGGACGAGGAGCCTCTGCGCCATGGCGCTGCGCCCCGTTGAAGGTGGGGTGGGCAGGGCATTCAGGGGAAAGATAAAGCCAATGCTCGTCAGAATGCGGTAGGTCCAAGTTCTGAAACATTTTTTTTTTCTCGCTCTTTCGTATGAGGATATGAGAAGCGATGGGAATCCGAACTTACTTCATCCCCCCGCGGCGGCGAGGAACGCGGCTTGGCGTCGTCGGAGACGAGACGGGAATGCTGTGGTTGTGGTAACCATGGTATAGCCGGCGGGCGAGGTCCGCTGTGGTGTCGTATCAGCGAGGTTGTAATAAGTGGTAGTGGAGGGGGGGGACGCATACCGAGAGATAGACCGCGGCTGTGTTGGCCATTCGCAGGTCGAAGAAGAGGGGGTCCGTAGTGTCGACCGTACCAGAAGATGACGAGGGTCCCCTTTTGACCAGCTGGCAAGACATCGTCCGCGGCTAGCAGTCTGGACGCTGTTCGTTTGTGCAGCCTGCCGACAAGCTCGTCGTGTCGTCAAGCCAGCCAGACTGGCCATATCGATCAGGAGGCCATGTCGTATCATCTCCTCCTCATCATCGTAAGGGGGGGGTGAAGTGCGAAAGCTGGAGATCCCGTAACGTTGGCTAGCGCAAGAAAGGATCTCTCTCCGCTGCAGGAAACCGGCCCCAGTCGAAGCTACTACTGCACGCAAGCTCGGAAATCACATCGTCGTACCGGGATCCGTTGGTGTCGATTGTGTGCGATCGGCGAGAGGGGTCGGCGTAAGCGCTGATAGTAGTCGTGTTTCGTTGGACTAGAGGGGCCCTGATCTGCTCGATCAAAATATCATGACCTCGGCCATCGAGCTCCACCGGATAGCGGATGCTGTGCGACCGCGAGACGAGATGATCGGCGACAAGGGTGTTGAAGATCAGCAAGGTTTCGCTTGGAGATCATAACGGCGACGACTCGAGCCTGTTCCTGAGCTGCTGTGTAACAGTGACGATAGAAAGTTTGTGAAGCAGTGCAAATGAAGAAACGTGGAAGGTATCACAGCAACAGCAATCGTGTATGTCCATGCTGTATAATACATGTAGTTACAATAAAGCCAGCGAAACACTTTTCCTCGCGGCGAACCCATGCCATTACCACCCGAAGCTGAGGAATAATAACAGCTGTGTCCCTTCGTGTCTGTCCTTTCAAGCCATTGCCTTCATGTCACCATCGACGCCTCTTTGAAACACTGCTCTCGCCTATTCCATCATGACTCTGTGAATGATTACGCCACAAAAACGCCTCCCAACATTCCATGAACTACCGGTAGTGCTGTGCTGACGAGCCGTAGCCTGCATACGTCTGCGCTGTCGGACTCGGCATGGCCGTGCTGCTGTAGGATGGACTCTGCATCGTGGTGCTGCTGTAGGCCGGCCGCGACGTGCTCATCGATCCGTATGTGGAAGGGAACGCAGGTGCGTACTGACTCGCGTACGACATTGAGTTGGAGCTCGCCATAGAGTTGGAGCTTGTCGTCGTCCCGTCCTCAGTCTTGGGGGTTTGCTGCCCTTGCGGCCTGTAGTAGTTGTTGAATCCTGTACCATTGTATCCTGGATGGTTTCCGTACGCGATCGCTCCTCCGTTTTGCTGTTGAGCTGCATGACTTCCGTATTGGACTGGCGGTGCGCCTTGCTGGGTGGGCCACGCGGAGCTGGGAAGGCCATAAGCGTTGGCGCCAGGCTGTGGCATCTGATACATCGACTGCGGGTAGTGCTGTCCGGGGAAGAATTGACCTGGTCGCACGGCGTAAGGCCCTCCTGCCGTCGAGTAGAGCATGTGCGGGTGACCAGAATTGCTGCCGTCGAGCGCGAGATGCTCGCCATCCTCGATAGGTGAACGGAAGTTCTGCTTGAGGTACAGCTCCGGTCTGATCGATATGCCGTGTAGACGCGGGTCGGCCTGAGGACCGAGCAGTTTGCCGTTCTTCACATCGTCAACGTTGTAATAAGAGACCATGTGGTGCGAGATGTTGTTGATGGTGATGCTCATGGTCTTCTTCACGAGGCCGCCCGGTCGGAAGCCGTAACTGTCTACCAGCGAGCCGATCAGATGGCGTTCCATGTCCTTGTCGGCTTCGCTGGTGGGCTGCTCCGACTTGACTTCACCGTTCGCGGTTGGTGTTGGAGGAGTGATTGGCGTGATCTGATCTCCCACTTCGTTCTCATCCGAGTCGCGGCGAGGGTAGGGGTCACCTGGAACACCTTGTCGCTTGCGCTTCATTGCACGTTTCTTCTCGCCTGGTGGGAATGGCTTCTCGAGCTCGCGGTAGATGAGGAAGTTGCCGAGAATGCGACTCGGGCTCCAGGCGACGCCATCAGTCCATCTCTTGATGCCTGATGCGTTCTCTTCGTAGATGAAGATGCTGCCGCTCTTGATGAGGTGTGAGCGCTCTCTGTCGTGCGGCCGGCGGGGTACATGGTGAAGCTTCCCACTCAAGCACGCCTCAAACAACATAAGACCGTCCGTTGTGGTCGATACGAAGCCATGGAAAGTGGGCACTAAAGGCCCTGCTCCAGTGCCACCACTCATGGTGGGTTTTCTTGCAAGGACGTCCTCCGAGCAGGTGAGTGCGGTGCAAGCCGAAGACTGACGGTCGAAACGCTGCGTAGCACCGACAGCAGCTCCGCGTGTCGTTGTCAGTCGTCTGTTCGGCGAACGCGCAAGGTTAGAGTGTCGAAGTAAGTGATAAGCTTATGCTGGAGAGATAAAAAGGTTCTCGGCAGTGAACTTATGGTAGACACTGGGTGAGGAGGATCAGAAGAATTTCGAGGTTGCGTGCCAGTGGTGGTGCAGCGAAAGGTAAATGTGGTAATCCAACCCCAAAAGCCCAAGGCGAACAAAGTTGCGGAGCGTATGAGGAAGGAAGGAGTGGTAAGTTGCGGGCAGTCGCGCCGAGGAACTGGTCTGCGTCCAACAACCTCTGCAAAGCCAGGTTTGGGTCAGCGGCGGCGAAGGCGAAAAATCTGGCGCCATCGCCATCGCGCAGGACTCACCAGTGGCACCTCAATTGACAAGACCTCCGATAGCTACCGACTCCGGCCGTGCGAGGGGCGCAGCTCTATTACGTGGATGGATGCTGGACGAAGTGGACTCCTCCCCCTAGGAGATTCGATGCACCTCTTTGTCGGCAACACAGCCGGGTATCGGGTAGAGGCCCAGGCCTTTATGATCGCCGACCTCCCACGGCGGGCGACTCACGAAGTGCTTATGTGTTAGAGCGGATGCGCTCGACTGATTTCGCCCTTGCTCCGGGAGACACGATCGCGCGATGCCGATATGGTTAGTGTGGTCGTGGGAAGAAGCGATATGTGCGCTCTCCTGGTCTGCCCAGCTTCCGGAGACATTCGGCGCGTCGTGGATGTCGTGGTTGTTATGGCTCTACCTTCACGCAGGTACCAGGCGGAGTGGTTGAAGGTGATAGAGTTGCGGGCGCGAGGAACTCAATCTCTGTGGGGTTGCTTCAGACTCTGTCGGTCGGGCTCGCTGATGAGGTGATGTTCGTTGTGAAGTCTGGTTGCAAAGCTGCTGCCACTCCCGCGGGCCTTCAGATGGGCCGCGATCTACTCCCAGCACTTCCGGCCTCGCACTGACTGACGATCTCACTGACTCGACTCACTGCGAGATTGTGCTTGCTGCTGCTGCATATAGCCTTGCTTAGTCTCCGCTTCAATTCGCCCTCCTCCATCACGCCTTCGCAAGCCGGGCGAATGCTTGCAGAACCTGGCCCTCCAATGGAAACCCTTCCGGCGCCTTTCTCCTAGCGTCTGCAAAGGACAACCAGATCCGTGCTGGACGTCAGGTGAAGCGCTCACGCAGTGGAGATGGCTAGCGCGGACGAGAAGGCCCGGTGAAGATACTTCCGCCAGTGATGCTCCTTCTCAGCCCGGATATCAAGCCATGAAAGTCAGAGCTGGTTCCTGCGCGCTTGTGAGGATCCGAGAAAATGGAATCTGTCTGTGCCCTCTCGGGATCTGTCTTTCGCCTCAAACTCTGTAGCCACAACCGGGGGATCTGTATCTTCGACCAGACCTCACTCCATCAATCTATGCCTGCATGGCTAGGTGGAAGTCTGCTCAGACTCTATGCGCAGCAACCAGGGCGGACCCTCAATCAATCAATCAATCACGAGCGCCACTGACTACACACTCAATCTGGATAACGCGTTGGTGTATGTGGGTCGGTCCGGCTTCCATCTGGTGATCTGCGCGAGCTGCAACGAGCGGCACAAGCCGGTCACCCAACGGCCAATGCGGCCTTTTATTGTGATGATGACAAGGATCTCTTCCTCTTGGACAGCCACTCCTCTGTAATTATTCGACGTAATGCTCGAGGTTTCAGCGGCGAGCGAGTAGGCCTGGCCAGACCAGCCAGACCGTCTAGCTAAAGCTGACGAGTGACCTTGTTTTTGACCTGCTAGACCTGCTATACCCGCTAGACCTGCTACACCTGCAGACGGGCAGGACTACGAAGTGAAGCAATTTCACGATTGCGCGACGTGGAGAAGCGCCGTAACCAGCAATTGCAGTAGAAAGCTACTAGGCTTCTCCGAGGAAGTGAGTAGGCGATATGGGCTGGACGACATCAACCACACCATGCACCGTATCTCGATTGATTGAGAAGCGGCGATTGGACTCCCCCACCCCTGGCGGTGCCTGGCGTCGACTGCGACATCGTGCATACAGCCACAACAGCTCCGCTGCACGACACATCAACAATCAACCTCCAAGCAACCTCTTACCTAACATGATGAAACCCCTTTGAAATCTGATCAGTGATCACAAAGGAATCACAAAGAGCAAAGACCTAGTTCTCTCAATGACTCGTAGCGACGAGCGTCGATCATGCATATTACTCTTTAGGCCCGCCGTTGTGGCTGTGCCAGTATTGAAAACCGTTGGAGTTCCTGATGATCTGTCTCTCGTTGTTGTGAAACCTCGTCTCGAGCCCGAGTACTGCTCTCAGGGTCTGCTAGCAATGAGGGGCCGACGGCGGAAACAGCGCCGCGTCGAGAAGCTGTTTTTGTCATCACATGCAACGAATGCACAACCAGGGTTCGAGCAGGGCCGGCTATACGACCTTCAGCTCAATATTGTCTGCACAATCGTGGCCACCACCTCGCGTCGCTGCACGCCGCACGCCGCACGCCGCAAGCAACTACCTAGAACAGAGCTTGCTTGACGAGCTGAAGAACGATTCTGGTTCTCTCGCTGCGGTCGAATGGCGTTGTCGAACCACGGTACTGGATGGCTTGTGAGAACGCCATCCCGTTGCCCCCCGTTCCAGTCGGCTCTACTGCTGCCAACCGAGCATCCACTCCAGCATCCATGTAACCGCTGTCTTCTAGGTAGGCTATCTCCCAGACTATGGTCGAGCACGATGACAATTGCTTGTACAGTAGCCCGGATACCCAACGCCGCCGGCTAAACCACCAGCCGTCTTGCATATGCACAAATGCAAAGCACAAGCAGCAACGAGGAGCCTCGCTAGAACCACCGCCACCAGTAGTTGCTCGTGTGCAACCGCCTCGTCTAGGAAGACATCCTCGTAGACCACTATAGGCAAAAAACAACCAACCTGCTGGGTCCAACCACAACGTCCATACTACCAAACCAGAGGTACCCACAACCCCTCCTGTTCCCGTTGACAGAACTCTATCGCCCTCCCCCCAGCCCGTCGACATAACTCTATCGCCCTTCCCCCAGCCCGTCGACACGATCTACCATCCTCGTCTAATGCATCACCCTACATCCCGGTCGACATAACTCTACCACCCTCCCTGCAGCACGTCTAATGCACCATCGTACATCCCCGTCTGCACAATTCCAAATACAGCAAATGCTGACGGGACAGACAGACGCGCACGCCGACGCTCCAGGGCTTCCCCGTCCCGTCAGGTCGTTTCGTCCGTAATGCAGGGTGACGGTGACGATTGCGTGCTTTCCGTTCTTCGCAAGACCCTCCCGCGGGACGACGCAGGTACGGAAACCAAATTGTAATGAATCGACCCGGAGGCAGGCCCGACAGCTGCGTCGAGCACTATCGGCTGCCTCCTCCTTGACCGTCGAAGTTCATGGTAGCCGGGCGGAGTCAGATGCTCGTTCTAGAGGCTGGGCTAGGTGGGACAGTCTTGTAGGTACTACCTACCTACAGCGCCCAAGCAATGAGACCAGCAACCAGCCGCCTGCCCCTTCTCCTCACGAACGCGAACTCTCCAACATCCCCCGTCCCCCATGACATCCCACATCCTCCCACCCCTGGGTGTCTGTGCGGTGCGGGCGGGGTGATGGAGAAGCAGTCCCAGCCGCTGCAGACGAGAGCCAGGTTGCGGCGTTTCGATGAGTTCTTCTCGACCGGTTAGCGTGACGTCTGGGGACGCGGGCAGGCCGTCGCCGCATGCATGGAACCGCAGTAGACGTGAACTGACGGGGTGTCCGAGACGTGCTGTGGCGGGGTGCCCGAGACGTACGTCTGTCTGCAGGCAGGTGCCCTGCGCGATCAGAGACGGCGTTGGGGGAAGACGGGTTCGAAGCGGTCGATGGAGGGGAGGGAGACCTCGAAGAACCAACTATGCTCTGTGCAGGGCTCGAGGGAATGCCATCAGCCCGCGAAGCCACCGCCCGATATACTCTTATTGCTCGAAGCCTGACTTCCCGATGACCAGCAAGCAATAGCGATCATCTGTTGAAGATTACAGTCGTTTCTGCAGCGGGTATCGCTACCCGATGGGACGGTCGAGACGCTTTGGTAAGACGATTCCGGGATGATACCATCTGCTGGACGTCATGGCCCTGTAGATGAGAACACTCGAGAGACTAGCTTCCAATAGTAGCCATGACATGGTCTTTGACCTCCTTCGCAAACTGGGCACTATCTGCTGGACACAGCAGCTGGTAGCCCACGGGTGGTAGGTTCGCTGAGAGGGTGAAGATGGGGTGTATTGAAACTGCCAAACCGAGTGTCAGCTCGATAACCGACCCTTTTTCAGTCTCTGGATGTTAGACATAGGGCCCAGGTACCGGGAGTGTTCTGAATGAAGAGTTCCAGGTTGCTGACCGGAGAGCGCAGTCGAGGAGACGATATCTCAGTTCGGAGTCCCATTCGATAGACAACGGCAACCGCTCTGTAACCCCTACCTAGGCCAAACATCAGCAAAGCATGGATAGCTAACAATGAGACAGCGACTGACGACGGAGACGTGGCGTTGATGTAGGACATATATACACAGAACCCTCCCCCACCTCTCGCACCGCAACCACACCTCCACTACTTCCCGCCCTCAGTAACCACACTCCCCTTAACCGCCACCCCGCCCTCAGGCGTCTCCGTCCAAATCTCCCACCGCCCCTCCCCCGTCCTCGTCCCACAAAACGTCACGGGCTCATGCGCGTACAGCGGCGCGAGATTTCGGTACTCCACACTCTTCACCACCTCTTCCCCCGCTTCTCGTAAGCGCTGTTGTAGGAGCGTGATCATGAACACGTAACTCAGCGGGCCGTGGAACAGAAGCGTGCGGTGGCCTTCGACTTCGCGACAGTACTCTGGATCGAGGTGGATAGCGTGCGCGTTGAATGTTAATGCTGAGAAGCGGAAGAGTAGCTTCGCGTCCGGGACCATGGTGTGTTTCCAATCCGCCTTCTGTTGCGGTCGCAGCTCCTTCCCCTTCGCCCGTCTCGTCTGCTCCTCCGCTTCAGCCTTACTCCTCTCCCGCATAAACACAATGTTCCTCGTCTCCACCACCGAACAGACCCCGAAATCCTCCTCCCCATCCCGCCACAACCGCTGCCTCACCCGATGCTCCAGCGTCTCTTTCACTCCTTCCTCCCCCAACCGTGCTTGCTCCGCCATCTCCACCTCCTCCGCGGAAGCCTTGGCCTGCCGCCGTTCAATGGAAACAAAGACCTTCTCCTCCCCCTCCCGCCCTTTCACGGAAACAGAGCGGATGAACTCCGCACATACACCCCTACCCCCATCGAGCACGAAGGGGTTGGAGTGGTTATACCGCACGCGCCCACCAGCCCACATGCGTCGGACGAAAGGGTCGCCGGGGGATTGGTCCGGGTTGGTGCCGTCGGGGAGCATTTCCGACGAACGCTTTGTTGGTTCGAAGTAGACTAGATGGTGGGGGAGGGGTAACATAGGCGGGTTTGGTTTCGCTGGGGCCAGGATGCTGGGTGGGGAGTGGGAGGACGGCAGGAAGTCGGACAGGGTTATGGACAGGCGGTGGGAGGTTTGCGGGGTGAGGTCGTCGAAGATGGGGGAGATTTTGCGGGATTTCAGTTCGGATTCGAGGTGGGAGAAGGTGGATTGCCATCGCTGGTAGGCTGGGCGGAGGAGCGTGTAGGCGAGACATTGGGGGCGGAGGAGGCGGGTAGGCGTCGCCATGGCTGTGGAACGGGGGAGGCGGAGAGGGATGAATAGGTGAGAATGCAGGGAGAGGAGAAAGGCTGTTGATTTTTTGTCTGGTTGACGTGGGGTTGGAGATTGGAGATGCAGCTTCCCCAGATTGCTTCGAGTGGCCTTTATATCCGGCGTATTGCCAGGACGAGATGAGAGAAGACAGAAGTGCAAGGAGTGACAAGAGTTGGACATCTATCTACCTTTCCATCGGCCTTCCAGGCCCTCCTCATAATCTTCGAGCCCAACTTGCCGTAGCAAGAGGCCGTCCCGACTTCCGCCACAAGGCCATGGATCCCCTCCCAAGCACACGCTCGTTGCCAGAGCGTCCAGTCGTCAAACCCAGACAGCAGATGCCCATCGCCGTAGACATCCGTCCCAACCCGTCAAAAACTCCACAAGCGCCTTCGCTATGCACATCAAAGTCAAACAACCCTCCGAAACACCCATGCCGTCTGGATGCCCCCATCCTAATTGCTCAAAACATTAAGCTTCAACATACGGCGTAAATCGTCCTCCATCGTCCTGATGTCCTGTTGGCCCCCAGAGCCACTTCCAGTACGCGGAGAAGCGCCCGTCGCTGGAACGCCATGCCCCGCAGAAGGAACCGAAGAACTAGTACCATTAGGTAGTGGTAAAGGCGGCATGGTCGCGGGCTGTGAAGCACGGATGTGCTGGTCGAGATAGTTGCGAGAGAAACTATCCGGATCGAGTTGAGGTGGTGGCTGGCGGGAGTGGGTGGGGCTTGTAGGAGAGAGCTCGCCTGAGAGCTGTTGCTGGCGAAGACTCGACGGGCGGGGTGGGGTGTCGTGCTGCGCCGCTTTGAACATTGGGGAAAGGTTGCGGTTGCCGTAATGCAGGGAGTAGTGGTTCTGCTGCTCTGCTAAAGGAACAGGTGTGGATGGACCAGAAGTCGGCCGCTGGAAGGGAGACGGGGTCTGGTAGGGGCTCTCTGCATTTCGTGGATTCGAGTTGCCGCGTGGTGCGCCGTTACTCGGCGATGGAGGGGGTGGAGTAGCATTCACGTTAAACAATAAATCCTTCAGCGACTTGGTGTATGCGTCTCGATCGCCGTCGTTCTGAGAAGGCGAAGCATTGCCGGACGAAGAGCTGCGTTGTGGCGGGACTGGACGGTCGTTGCGTGGCACAGTCTTTGGACTGGGCATGTCGAGATCGCCATCCATCTCCCGCAAGAAGACGCTCTTGCCGGACTGCTGGAACGCATTCCTCGGCTCCGTAGCTGGCGGAGCTCGTCTCGCGGCCATCTCGGGAGACCGCAGGCTCGCACTGCGGCTCTGCTCTCGCTCCGCTTTGTCCGCTTTGAAGAACAGGTCCAATGGCGACAGCTGTGCATCCCGTGGTGGAGCTGGTGCAACAACCTCAGCTTCTGGCGACGATCTTTCGGCCTCCGGTGTCTTTTCGCCAGCCATGCGTGCTCCTAAAGATTGTTGCTGCGCGGCTACGTTGGGCACGGATCTGGAGAAGAACTTCGGTACTGGTAGCGAGGACGGTGCGGGTGATGCTTGGAACGTTGGTCCCGCATACGCCTGCTCTTTCGCTGGTGTTGCTGGGAGTATGCCGCTGCCCATTGACACAGGTCTCGCCTTTGCTCCATTGCCTTTGCCGACGTTGCCGTTCTCTATGGGCGGTGCTCCAGTTGCGACACTCTGGTGTCTTTGTTTGTTGTTGTTGTTGTTCTTCTTGGGCTGCGGACTCGCCATCGGGTTGGTCACTGAGTCGGATACTGTTCCATCGATTTGCGGCAGTGATTGAGAGTGGTTCTTCTTGTGCTTGTTGCGCTTGGTTTTGCTCGGTTGATTGGATGGTTGATTGACCGGAGGCTGTGCAGGCTGCTGGTTCTTGTTTTGTGATGCGGGTTGACCGTTTTCGGCCGGGAAGCTGGCGGGTATGCTGGCCATGATCGCTGAGTGAGACCTCAACGTTATGCAGTCTGGTGGTAGGGAAGCGACAGTTGAATCGCTACGTTGGAGAAGGCGCGTATCGCCTCTTCGGTCTTTGTGGTGTTCGTAGGCTGGTGGTGAATGCGGTAGTGAAGGTAGACATCGGCGAGATTGATAGTGACGGTGAAGATGTAGTATGCAAGAGCTCGTCGAAGTCTTGCTGTGGTAATGGTCGTGTCTGAGGTGGGTGCGTTGGAAGAGAGAGTCGACAAGTGCTTGCGCCGGCTGGCTCATAGCGGTCTTGGCTTACCACGCCGCTTCCAGATCGTGGCGTCCGGCCAACCTTCCGGCTCGCGATGGAACAAGGCACCAGCCGCGATCCGACAATCGATAAGCGTCGTGCACCTTCAAGCAGGAAGCTTTTGTCATTCTTTACGATTCAACTCGCTGCAACACATCGAGACACGAGTAATTCACACTCCCAGATACATCGCGGAGAGTCACCGACCAGCAGCAGGGACCAAGTAAAACCTATCTTGAACCTTAGACCTGCAATCCTTCTAGGTTGTCGCCTTAAAAAGCCCCGCCAACCACGACCTTCACATCATCACCACTTCCTTAACCACGAGGGAAGGATCCGCTTCGACCAGCTCACCGGACCTGTGGAGTACCACAGGCCAATCGAAGAAGCGATAATACTGCTCTTCCCGGGAGCGCAGCACGATACTGCTTCAAAAGCAGTAGCGAAATCATAGGCCATGGCTGATGTGGAGATGATGGACGCTGCGCCAGCGGCCAAGGGCAGCAAAGCTGGTGCTGAGAGCAGCGGGGAGAAGAAGCCTAGATTTGAGGTGAAGAAGGTGAGCTTCGACATACAACCGGGCATATGTGAGGTGGAGGAAGAAGCTAACGTGAGGGACAGTGGAACGCAGTCGCGCTGTGGGCGTGGGACATCGTCGTCGACAACTGCGCCATCTGCCGCAACCACATCATGGACCTGTGCATCGACTGCCAGGCCAACCAGGCTTCGGCGACGTCTGAGGAGTGTACGGTGGCTTGGGGGATCTGCAATGTATGTGCTTGCATCACAGAAAAGTTGGAGCAGAAGCTGACATATGTGGCAGCACGCCTTCCACTTCCATTGCATCTCGCGCTGGCTCAAGACGCGTCAGGTCTGCCCGCTCGACAACCGGGACTGGGAGTTCCAGAAGTACGGTCGCTAGAGGAGGGGAGGGGAAGAAGCAAGAGCGCCACGACTGCAAGCATGGTGAACAAGGTCAACGGAAGCACGAACGAATCAAGGCGCACAAGAGGAATGAGGCATGGGCATCGAAGCTCGGCGTGGCTGGCGTTATGTGCTTCTCGGCAAATGCTAGCGGTTCACAGCACCGTCTGCACCAGCATAGACGTTGCGCTAGCCCTCAAAATGAAAGCTCCAAACACATGTCATCTCCATTCTTTACTCCGAAACCGCGTTGCCCACCCACCCCATCAGCTCCCCTCCACAGTAATCCCCTGCGCCCACGCCCCCCTCCCCGTCCTCGCCGGCAACCACGGCAACGGATCCTTGTTGAAGAACGGCCACGGCGGTACCACCACCAGAAACGTCAGCGCGGTTCCTCCCAGCCCAATGTAGAGTGTCTGGTAGATGTTCTGGGTGACGAAGCCGACGATGAAGGCGAGGAGGCCGGAGAGGGAGAGGAGGGTGGTGGAAAGGGTTTCGGCAAGGCGTTGGCCTTTGAAGTCCTGTAACATGCGGAGGTTAGTGAGAGGATGGTGGGAGGGCAGGAGGAAGGGATGAGGTACGATTTCGCCTTCGTAGATGGTACGCGCTTGTTCTAGGAGGTCGTCCATGGTGCGTGAGGTTGGTTCGTTCAACAGCTGGTTGGGGGTACGGTACATGTAGCTACGTATATCTGGTCTTGAGGCTTGCAGCCAATCTACCCCAATCGGGCTGGTGGCATGTGAGCAATGCTTGTTTCCTGCGAGGCTGCAGAGGCTTGCCCAGGATTATCGCCGCGCAATGCAGTGTCACATGTTCGTCCTCCCCAAGGCTCGTAAAGAAGTCTGACGGTGACTCAACACTTCATTCGATTCTCGTATACGAAGACCGCGATCTCCAAGACTCCCGACGACCGACTTCCTTGATTCACTTCACTTGCGCTTACCCAAAGCAGACACGTCGGTGGTCCGCGCTCCTAGAAAGTTTACATCAGATTCTTCCCCTTCGCCAACTTCCTCAACCCTTCACCAACCGCCTGGTTACACCTCATCCAATACACCCACTCAAGGCTCATATACGACATCTGCAATGTTTTGACTCACCGTCCAACATCACGAACAACACTCGCTGGCCCACCACCAGCAGCCAATAGACACCTCACCATCACCGACGACAACAACTCTGGCTGTGCTTGAGGCATTTTCGCACTCTCGCGACAACCATCCCCTCTACAACGACCGTCCACGCGACGGCTTAGACTCCAATACCATCAAGTTGGCGGGACTCCAGGATCTCCAGTTCTCCCATATCCGCCCTCTCCTCGGACCATTCTGGTTCGTGTGCGGAGGCGACATCAAGCAGCCGCCATAACTTCACCGACCGCGCGTACAAGGGGCTTTCAGACATTGGAAGCGCACGATTTATAGACTTAGAGCCTGATGGGTTAAATTGCTGGCGCTTATAGAGTGTGCTTAAGGGGGTGGAAATTCGCTTCCCCGAGGACGACGATACAGAGGATAGAAAGGGTTGCCACTTGAGGAGGCAAGAATAGGAATCGTAAAGAAGACGAAAGAGAAACGCTCGCGATGGCATACACTCCGCGCTCCGGACGGTCGCAGACCAGGTACAGCACCCCTGAGCCTGATCTCGACGACCACCGCAATCAGCCAGAGAGCCTGCCTACTGTCACTGAGCCATACCATGGCAGGCGCCGTGGTACGCTTGCCAGCATCGCGAGTGCTGAAAGACCGCATGCAAGCCCTGAGCTGGCCGGCCAGTCTTCGAGGCCCACCATGGACCAGCTGGAACTGCCGCAGATGTCGCACTACAGCTCCATCGCTCGGGACTTCGAGCATGCCGTAGACGACAACAGGAGCGTCAAGAGCGGTAGGAGCAACAGATCCGTGCGATCGAACGCATCGAAGAGGTCCGCCGACGAGGACTGGCACAGAGAGCGGCGGGGATCTAGCAGCCCTGTTGCTGCGCGCCGGACTACTTTCAGACGGGCCATCCACAACAGGCAAAAGGAGAACGGACACGAGACGCGCGACAACTCCAGCGACCGTAGCACGTCGCCGCCGAACTCTGTCGATGCATTCGCTCATCCGCCACCACCACGACCGCGCGGCAGAGCTGGAACCGCGAACAGCAAGGTACCTTCACTGGACAACGTGTCGTTGAACCGCTCAGCCTCCAATTTGACACGCCCAAAGCGTCGACCCACGTTTGGTGAGGAGAATGGCACTGCAGGTGGGAGGACCGATGCAGCTTCCATCCGTAGCTCGGTTCAGGAAGACGTATGCTTCCCACCAGAAGACCCCCCAAACACCTACACCATCGACTTCGAGGACCTGGAGGAGTTTGTTGCACAGACTCACACCAAGACCCCAGTGGCGCATCCATTCGCACAGAGCTACTTCGGAAGCCAGACTGCCCACCAGCAGAAGGTGTTCCAGGATCTGCGCAAGAACGAGGGCGCTCACAACGTCCCGGTTGATGGCATTGCGAAATATGCCAGGGATGATGAGGTTGACGAGGAGAAGAAGGCCGAGCTGGAGTCTGAAGAAGAAGAGCTTACGAACGCGCAAACCGCTGGCGAGATGCAAAACCGTTTCACCTTCTTCTCCTCCGAGATCGATGAAACCATTCACGCGCCAGAGCTCGGCGGTCTGCTCATGCCCGGCGAGACCTTCCGCGACCTCTTCGAGCTTGGCCCAGAAGGCGGCGTCTGGTGGCTCGACATGCTCAACCCATCCGAGGAGGAAATCTTCACCATCTGCGGCGCCTTCCGCGTCCATCCTCTTACGCGTGAAGACATCACCACCCAAGAAACGCGCGAGAAAGTGGAGCTCTTCCGCAGCTACTACTTCCTCTGCTTCCGCTCCTTCAACGCCATCGACAAGGACAGCGAAGACTACCTCGAGCCCATCAACATCTACGCCGTCGTCTTCCGCGAGGGCCTCCTCACCTTCTCCTTCTGCCAGAACCCGCACGCCGCGCACGTCCGGAAACGTATCGGTCGGTTGCGCGATTACGTCAACTTGAGCGCGGACTGGATCTGCTACGCCTTTATCGACGAGATCGTCGACGCCTTCGCCCCCGAGCTCCGCGATCTCGAACGCGAGACCGATACCATTGAAGACTCGGTCTTCACGGCCCGCTTCGAGGACTCCCGGGCCATCCTCAAGCAAATCGGCGAGTGTCGCAAGAAGGTCATGGCCATGATCCGCCTTCTCGGCGGCAAAGCAGACGTCATCCGCGGCTTCGCGAAGAAATGCAACGAAGCGTACTCCGTCGCCCCCAGAGGCGACGTCGGCTTGTACCTCTCCGACGTGCAGGACCACGTGGTGACCATGATGTCGAACCTAGGGCACTACGAGAAAATGCTCTCGCGCAGCCACGGGAACCACCTCTCCCAGATCTCGCTTTCTCACATCGAGCAAGGGACGCGGGGGAATGAGTTATTAGGCAAGATTACGGTCTTCGCGACGATTCTCGTGCCGTTGAATTTGATCGCGGGCTTGTTTGGTATGAACGTGCATGTGCCTGGGGAGGGGGCGAGCGGGTTGGGGTGGTGGTTTGGGATTGTCGGGGTGATTTTGGCGTTTACTGTTAGTTGCGTGTTGGTGGCGAAGAGGATGCGGTATATTTGAGTGGAAGGATAGATGGGTGAGGGCGGTGGATGGTTTCGTTTGCTTCGTGTTTTGTGTTGGTAGAGTTTGGGCTCCTAGAATTTTAGATACTCCCCATTTGAGTCTGCTGGGATTTTGCTGCACAGTGTCACCGTCGCCGGCTGGTACTGGCGCACGAACGTTGGATGGGGTGGTCAAGGATTGAACGTAGTTGGTATGAAGCTATTGTCCTACGAACTTCGCAGGGAGACATTCGTCTCACGTCGTCGTTTCTGCCGTGTACTCATTCTGTTGAAGCATGCCTCATCCCCTCAGCCACCGCTCTCACGTCGACCTAGCAGAGTCGCGACTAAGCATCCCTGGGTCTCAGCCTCACTTCTTAGGTCTTGATCCCCCCGACCAAGCCACTGATCTTGTCCATATCAGCGTCAGCCGAAGCATGCGTGACGGAGCCGCCGGGCGTCGCGCACGTGCGGAGAGGCGATGTGACCTGTCCTCCTTGCCTTAGCCACTGCCAACTTGCTGCCAACTCACTGCCGACTCACTGGAAAGAAAAAGTGAAACATACCTTCGGCTTATTCGTCTCCACAATCGCCTTCAAAGAGCCAGCATTGATCACCGGCGTCTTGCCGTTCTTGGTGAGAAGATGCGTCTTGGCCAGCATCTCCGCCACTCCGTTCGTTTCTGCCTCGTTCTTCACCGCGGAGGCAGTCGCAGCGGCAGCGGGGTTTTCGTCACCCTGCTGCGGGCGAGGCATCGGCGTCCCACTCGGCGGAGTGTGGACTGCTGCCGGCGCCTCGCTCACTGCGAGGGTACTATATTGTCAATCTGTAAAAGGTCAGTGTCATGTCAATGATCTTGCGATGGGAGCAATCATTTACCATCGTAGAACTCATCCTCGTCATCAAGATCAGCCAACTGCTCAAAGTTGAGCTTGTAGCGCATGATCGCGCCGATGCCACCAAAGCCTCGCACAAACTGGTTGCCCTCCGAAGACCGATCGGAAACGAACTCCAGCGTGGCACCAAAGTCGCGGTACTTCTCAGCCAGCCACTCCAGGAATGGCTGCTGGTCGACCACTTCCATCTCTTGGCCAGTCTCTTTGTCCATGAAGTTGCTGCGGTCCAGCTCCTGGGTCTTGTTCGTGTGCAGAAGCACTTGGCTGCCTGCGCTGTTCTTCAGCTCCCAGCGCGTCATCTCCAAGTTCTCGTAGACGATCAGAGTCTCAGCTGCACCGGCTTCGAGGGCCTTGAGAGTATCTTCAATGCCATAGCAGACCTTTCCAGTGTCCTGGCTGATTTCGTCAAAGTACTTGTTAATGAGCTTTTTCTCCTGGATGAACTTGACGTTGGAAAGAGTCTCGGAAGCGAGTTCGATGGCCTGGTTGAAGCCGTTCTCGCCACCGTAGCTGACGTCCACAATTTTGATGACCTTGTTGACGAGGCGCTGGTCAAACATGTCAGACTGGTTCAGATCGTTCTTGAAGTCGGCAGATCCAGCCAGAATCAGACCAGCGACGTTGACCTTGTCATTGGTGATGAAGTTCTGCACTGCGAGTTCGGCCACTTTGCGGACGTAGTTGTGGCGTTTCTCCTCACGGAGACGAGCGAAACGCAGAGCAGACTGACCACCACGGCCGTGCTTCTTCGGCAGATCGACGCTGAACTTGTGGACGACATCTCTGGTGTTGCCCGAGAGCGTACCGAAGAGAGCTCCATTCCCGTCCATGATAATGAAGCCGAACTTCTGGTCAGACTCCAGCAGCTCGCTCAGTGCCTCGGTGTGGAACTTGTTGTCACAGAGGTACAGCGAGGTATTGATCGGCTTGAACGGTTCGAAGTCGATGTTGATCTTCCTCTCCTTTCCTTCGGACGTGATGATTTCACCACAGTAGACGACCAAGCCGTTGGGTGGGACCTTGCTGTACAGCTTCAGCCTCTGCTGCGTGGACGTAATGGCCGAGAGCACGGAGAGACGGTTGACACGCGACTTGATGTTGGACGCGGTACCGAACTCTTCAGCCAACATCTTCGCCGCTCGCGAGACCTGGTCCTTGGGCGGGATGATCAAGCTGATCATGGAGGTACCGTTGCCGCGGGCGGCTTCCAGGCGCTTGATCAACTTCTTGACCTTCCATATCTCAATGTTCTTCTCGGCCTCGTTGGCTTGTGGTTGCGACATGGTTGCGGTAGGGGAGCGAAGGGGCGCTCAGGGCTGTTGAAGAGGTGAGGTTGTCAGAGATTGCGGGACACTTCAGCCGGTGGGAAGTTGCTGTAGAGGCGGTGTTTGCCACCTCGACAGCGCAGTGATTCACGGACATACCTTGACTCACACTGGGGTGTCTTCTGCTCGACACCGGTACAGCTTTCACTGTACGTTCGTCTCGAGCTGGGTGTGTAGAGTGGTGGAAGAAGTGTCGGAGCGGTTCAGGTTGAAAATCCTCGCCCCACACAGTAGCCACGCTCGACCCTTGCTGCCGCTGCACCGTATGCCAAGACGAATGCATGACTCGCTCTATTATTTCTCCTCCTACCTCCATACCTTTCGGAACGATGAATACAACACATAAGAACTCTACATCGCATTGCTATCAACCCTCACAGATCGCACACTCCTATCTTGAACATAGTGTACCGGAGAAGTGCCGCGCCCCATCAACATCCCGGCTAGGATCGGTCCCGCAGCTGGAGCTAGCGAGCATTGAGAGATACCTCGAATATTGATTGACGTCGGGAAAATTCATTCAGATAAGCATTCAACTACTTTACTTCATTGCCTTACTCAACCCTAGGCTGTTGTGTACATACCCTGGTCTGCTATTTCTGTTGTTTTCGAGCGTTCTGTTCTTGCAACACTCCCGGTGTCCCGCCTGCCACAATCCGGCTTGCCCGAAGCAAGTGCTCGACTTTCGAAGCCCGTTTGACTGTCTGGTAGTGCTTATGAAGGGCACGCAATAATCAAAAATCTATACATCATGGGCTCCCAACAACGCGTGACAATGCCGTCCAGCTGGGCCGGCAGCGGGCCACGAGACTCATCGGACAGCAGAGCCAGCATAACATGGAACCAGGACAGCGGGCATCATCACAGCCAAGACCATCTCCGACCAGACGACGCAGAA
The DNA here is from genome assembly GCF_035928015.1 of Saxophila tyrrhenica. Classification (NCBI taxonomy): domain Eukaryota; kingdom Fungi; phylum Ascomycota; class Dothideomycetes; order Mycosphaerellales; family Extremaceae; genus Saxophila; species Saxophila tyrrhenica. The sequence continues at coordinate 419,334 of NW_027041746.1, read as the reverse complement.
TATGGAGACGGGCACCAGAACTTACGGAGACGGAGGTCGTCATTGGCTGAACGAGTACATGCTTTGCGGTCAGCAGGCGGGCCGAACTCGTTCGACAACTTTGCACGATCATGGCAGAGAGCGGCTGGTTTCTTCGAGGTAGTGCCTGTGAGGCATAGCTTTCGAGTGCCAGAGGAGGATGAGGAGGATGAGGAGGAGGAAGGAGAACAGACGCCATATCAGAGAGGGAGCATAGATTCGTCGCCTATGGCTCAGAGATCTCTACTGAGGGAGCAGCTTGCGAAGGGAGAGAGTAGAGCACCGGATGATGCGCTTGAAGAGGAGGAGGAGGAGGAGGAGGAGGAGGAGGAAGATACAACACCGGTACCGGGAAGGTCGCCATCTCACGAACCTGCTAGAGCCAGCGAGCAGTCGCCTCTGCTACGAGAACGGCTTTCGAGACCGCGGGGCGACAGCATCCTCGCGATTGAACCCCAGCTTGCCTCGCCGTTTGGCGGCTCATATGGCAGCACATGGAGCTCTCTTACTTCTCGAGTCAACGAACCCTCTATGCGGCACGCAGGACGACTGTTTCGCCAGCAGCAGATGACCGGCACTTCGGAACCGGACAAGGAACGGGAACCTCTGCTCGTGAAGCAAATACAAGAAAGTGACGGTCAAGTCGTGAACGTGGTAGTCGGCCAATCCACCCTGCCACAGACCATCTTCAACTCCGTCAACGTTTTGATCGGCGTCGGCCTCCTTGCCCTTCCACTGGCAATGCGCTACGCTGGCTGGATCCCAGGACTACTCTTCTTCACCTTCTCCGCCATCTCCACTTCTTACACCGCCAAGATCCTCGCCAAATGCGCCGACGTCGACAACAGCATCATCACCTTCGCCGACCTCGCCTACGTCTCCTTCGGCCACTCCGCCCGCATCGTAACTTCCATCCTCTTCACAGTCGAGCTCCTGGGCGCCTGCGTGGCCCTGGTCGTCCTTTTCGCCGACTCCCTCGATGCTCTCGTACCCGGCTACGGCGTTGTCGCCTGGAAGGTCGTCTGCGGCATCCTCCTTACTCCCTTATCCTTCGTGCCGCTCCGCCTCCTCTCTTTCACCAGCATCCTCGGCATCCTCTCTTGCTTCGGCATCGTCCTATCTGTCTTCGTCGACGGTCTGCTCAAACCCCACTCTCCTGGCTCCCTCCGCGAACCAGCAACCACCTACTTCTTCCCCGCCAACTGGGCCACCCTCCCCATCGCCTTCGGCCTGCTAATGAGTCCCTGGGGCGGCCACAGCGTCTTCCCAAACATCTACCGCGACATGCGCCACCCCTACAAATACCGCAAAGCCGTCAACGTCACCTACGCCTTCACCTTCCTCCTGGACGTGCTGATGGCCGTCGTCGGACTCCTAATGTTCGGCGACACCGTGCGGGACGAAGTCACCAAGAACGTCGTCACCACCCACGGCTACCCGAAATGGATCTCCGTCTTCGTCGTCGTCTGTATCGCCATCATCCCCCTCACCAAAGTCCCGCTCAACGCCCGCCCGATTGTGAGTACCCTCGAACTTGCCCTCGGCCTCGACGCCCGCGCCATGGCCGCCACGGAACCCATGACCGGCCTCTCGGGCCTGACGCGGGGGATCATGAAAATCGCCGTGCGAATCGTCTGCGTGGCCGTCTTCGTCATCCTCGCCATTCTGGTACCGGATTTCGACCGCATCATGTCGCTCATGGGCGCAGTGGCGTGTTTTACGATTTGTATTATTCTGCCTTGTGGGTTCCATTTGAAGCTTTTTGGCAAGGAGATGGGAAGGTGGCAGAAGGGGGTGGATTGGGGGTTGATTGTCGTTTCGACGGTGTTGGCGTTGGTTAGTACGGCGTTTAATTGTATACCGAGGGAGCGGTTGGGGTTTTAGGGGTGTGTAGGTGTGGCTAGTTGTATATGTGTATATTGCCACTACCACACTTTCTTAAAATTTCTTGGTATAGGTCTCAAGGTGAAAGAGTGACGGGAGTGAAGGAAACGACTGGCAGTCCACTCCTTCCCGATGCAGTGATTTGATTTTTGCGCTTCACTCCAGTGCCATGGTCTCCTTCACGTTCTACTCACCAAATGGTAAACCTTTGTGTCTGAGACTGAGAGACCAAGAATCGTATTCGATTCAAACTCCAATTGACTACTTTGTGTGTCTTCCACGTCCACCTCAGGTCTCAACTCAACTCTTCTAAACCCAGGCATATCCACCATCAACGGAGACACTGCATGCGCCACACCACGATATCGACACCCAGTGAGATTTTGAAGACATTTACGCCAAAGTTCTTAATGACCAAAGCCCTTCTCCAAAACATCAAGTAGTGCCAGCTGCAATAACCTGCCCACCACAACCGCAACCTCGCCATGGACAAAAAACAGCCTGTCGTCGCCTTCCTGGGCCCTAGGGCGTCGTACACGCACCAGGTAAGTCGCTCACTTACGCAGTATCTCCTAGTTTCACACAATAAGCGCGCTGTCGTCGGCTGGCCTAAGAAACCATGGCACTGGCTCGTTGGGCGGAGAAGACGCGAATCTATGATTCCTTCTCCCAGAACGAAACAGACCTCAAGGCACTAACCACAATGCTACAGGCCGCGCAGTCCGTCTTCCCGCCCGAGAGCCATACACTCACCCCTCTCATGTCAATCGCAGACTGCTTCGCAGCCGTACAGAACGACAAGGCCTCCTACAGCGTTGTGCCGTTCGAGAACTCGTCAAATGGAGCTGTCGTATTCACCCTGGATCTGCTGGCCGACATCCAGGGGTTGTGTGGCGACGTGGTGGTGACGGGGGAGATTTACCTACCGGTTCATCATTGTCTGGTGGGGCGTGTCTCCGGGGGGGAAGGGGGAGGGACGCAGGCACAGTCGGTGAGCGGCAGTCATGACGCTACTGGCCTCTTGGAGAAGGAGCCCACTGAGTCTCAGCAACCTCACGTACGGCCCACGCACGACCTCTCACACATCAAGAAGCTCTACTCCCACCCCCAAGCCTGGGGCCAATGCAAGCGCTTCCTCTCCACCCACCTCAAAGGCATCGAACAAATCGACGCCTCCTCCACCAGCAGAGCCGCCGAGCTCGTCGCGGAAGACACCACCGGCACGACCGCAGCCATCTCAAGCAAACTCGCGGCCGAGATGAGCTCCCTCAGCGTCTTGGCAGACAGTATTGAAGACTTTGAGGGCAATAGCACGCGCTTCTTCATCCTGCAACGGCGGGACGCTGTCTCTCCGCCACCAAGGCAACGATCAACACCACAAACGTCCCAATCCGACCCTCAAACCCAACCCCCACCCGAAGAAGCATCGCCAGCACCAGCATACAAATCCCTCCTCTCCTTCACAGTCTCGCACACCATCCCCGGAGCTCTCCAGCGCAGTTTGGGCGCTTTCAACAACCACGGCATCAATCTGACGAGTATCAATACCCGGCCGAGCGGAGAGGCGGCGTGGCATTATATTTTCCTTGTGGAGTTTGAAGGGAGGAAGGGGGAGGGCAAGGTGGATGAGGCGTTGAAGGAGCTGGAGGGGGCGGCGAGGGGGTGGCGGTGGTTGGGGAGTTGGGAGGCTTGGAGGGGTGGTCGGGAGGGGTGGGATAGCGTATTCGAACAGTAAAAGTGTGCTGTGCGAGGCAATGATGGCCCGAGCGAGATCTTCGAAGGCGGACAATGTGACTCGATTTCAGCGATTTAGGCAAGCGTTGGTGATCTCGAAAAGCGGACCACTGGGCGGACCTACCGAGACACTGGCTGAGAAAATTTTGTGACGTCGGAGGAGGTCATGCTCATCACACAGCTCATATTCTTCTACTGGCACAAAGAATTTGAATGGTATCACCACCACCAATGCGCCAAAAGACCCACCAATCCCCTCCCTAGCCCGTACCTTAGACCACAGAGGTAAAAATCATCAGAACACCTTGCCCATCTCATTCCAATCACGCATCCACCTTCTTGCCCTTCTTCTGCTCCACCTTCAACAGCAGCGCGCGGTTGATATGCGGCAGCACACCACCAAATGCGATCGTCGCCCGGATCAGCGTGTCCAGCTCTTCATCTCCTCGGATCGCGAGCTGCAAGTGGCGGGGCGTGATGCGCTTGACTTTGAGGTCCTTTGCGGCATTGCCGGCGAGTTCGAGGACTTCGGCAGTCAGGTATTCGAGGACGGCGGTGACGTAGACGGCGGCTTTGGCGCCGACGCGCATTTTGTTCTGGGTTTGCGATTTGAGGAACCGCTTGACGCGGCCGCAGGGGAACTGTGAGTCAAGTGCAAGTTAGTCGTGTGCGATTTGAGCGTGGAATGTGCGTTGCGACGCGCCAGGCTTCCGCAGATGTGAAACCCCGCTTCAAAATGGTACACGACGCACCTGGAGACCGGCTTTCGCGGAGTGCGATTTCTGCGACTTTCCTGACGTATCGGCGCCTGCTTTTCCTCCCGTCTTGCCACCGGTCTTGCCTGTGATGTGTCAGAAGGTGTCTCTTGCGCCGACGTGTGTGTGTGCAGATGCGCACCTTTTCCGCCAGCCATTTCGGATAGGATGTGTTGGTCTGTGTTGGCTATTGATCAGCTGTTTGCGGTCTGAATGCGATCGGTGGTTGGCGTGGTCGATGGTGTGGGAGGAAGAGAAGTCGTGTGGGTTGTTGTTCAGAGGATGAGCGCGCGGCGCTAGGCCCGAAGCGAACCGATAAACATTATCACGTGATCGTCAAATCCTCCAGCAGGCGGGTTGGTGGTGGGGGAAGGCGCGGCGGCGCTCTACTGCTGTCTTGATCAGTGAATTGTGAGTACGGTAAGGTACTGATCAGCACTCAATACTTACCAGGAAGTCCGGCTTTGATGCGTTGCGAGGCATTGACCGAGACTCTCCCTTATGTGGATATGGGGCTGCTAAATGTTAGCTAGTCACCCAAGGCAGGAAGGACGTCTTCATATGACCTGGAGTTCTCGGCAACACACTCACTTGCATCAGCCACCACATCTTGTTCATCAGCTAGGCACATCACCCTGTCGCCCTTTTCCACAAGCAATGAGGCCATGCCCACAGTCCCCTGGAACCGACCGAAGAGCAAAGTCATCTCAAGGTTGGTTCGGGCTATAGACCTCGCTGAAATTGCGGGTCATGCATGTCCTTGATGTTCTGATTAGATCGGTCAGCCGTGAACAGCTAGAAACAAACATCGTTCATGTCTTTCGCCATCCCAAAGTCGAGATGTTGTTCACGACGATCTCAAGCCACTCGCGCCAAGAGCAGTCACGGGACGACTCCACTTTTCCACCTCGCGTTACACAAGACGCTCAAGTCGACCGCCTCCTTCTTTACTCTCAGGCTTAAGAGCCGCCAATATATTGTAATGTGAGATTGGATGCATTGTGAATGGCCATGGCCACGGCGATGATCCGCATCTTCTCCAGAGCTGGCACTGGTCCTCTGTCGTCTCGCGGACCACACGCGCAACACACCTTTTGACGCTCGCTCCGTCATCCGACATTCAAAGGACCCGTCAGCAGAGATAACTTTCGTGAATAGTAAGACATTTGATTGATGCTCTTTAACAGATCGAAGTCGCTGACTGTTTCAGCTACCTCACATATCCATGCAGACCGACTCCATTCCGCCCGTGTCACTACCTGGTTTCTGACCAGCCTCGCAAAAGTGTGACACAACTTCCCCAGCGCTTACAGACGGATCCGTTGTCATGCTTTGATGATGTCAACGTTCCGCTCGAAATAGCGGCGCTATCATTGCAGCTCTACATTGCGAGGTCACATTCCAAGCATAGATCTCCCCAGGAAATACGACATCGCTACGAGGAAGACAAGCCGGGTACGAGATCCATGAGATGGCTGATTCGCTCTAAGATCTATGACCAACTCGAACACCATCAACAGCCTATTTTACTTGCCAGCATGGTGTTCTGTCTTGTCGGTGAAGGTCCAGAGGCTGAGAAGTTTGTCTGGTAATGTGAGGACTCGGGCAGGAGTCGCGGCTTGTTGATGCTGAACCTTGACTGACCAAAGGACAGGGATGGTCGACAATCACATTCGCAATGGGAATCGAAGAATGGACAAGAAAGAGAGCTACACCAAGAGCTGCCTGCTTCGTTCCCTAGTCGGGTAAGTTCGCGATGCTGGTCTGCCAATTGTAGTGTATGCTAATGATATATCAGTACGGTTCATCCCGTATAATCTGGGAAAGCAGTATTGGGATTGCTGACTTGGAACAGAAGCTCAAGCGTTCTGGTCACCAAGATGGAATTCTATGGAGGTTCGTAATAATTCGACTGTTGGTCATACGCAGTGCCACTTGACTAACAGTCATACTCCTGCTCTAGGCTTCATATAATCCGTTTCTGAAGATGTGTCGCTTCGTCAGCGAGACTCGAGGATGGTTTCCTTTTCCGGCGACAGCCAAATGGCTCGACAAAATACCACATTCAGAAGTGCGCAGTTCTGTCAAGCCTTGGCAATTCGACTCGTACTTTCGTACCATCCCTCTCTAGAGACATGGCTTCCCAGAAGATATCCAGTGGTCCAAGTGCTGTCTCATGCTGAGCCACCCAACAAACCCAAGCGGAGCTCCACTGCTTGAATTCCTCAGAGGGTTTCGGAACACATCTGCCATGACTAGTTTCATCGGACTAATACTCGCGTCCGAAACAAGAAGCGAGATGACTTTGTTGTTCTACAGCTTTGTCCTTTCTTCACAGCTGCTTAACAGGGCAGGGCGAAGTGACGATGCACGGTGGATCTTGGAATTTGCTCGGGAGCACCGGCCGGATGTGATTGGGGAGTCCGCCGCATGGGATTTTGGAACCCCGCCCATACGGAGCGTCTCGGACATTGGTACTAGCTGGTTGATCTACCACGGTAAAGAACAAGGAGACAACAACAATAACAACACTGCGGCGGAAGGAGATCAAGGACTCCACGACGAGATCCATCGTACGCGAAAAGCTATGAGCGCAGATGAATTCAAGATTGAAGCCAGGTCTTTCAAGAGACCTTCCTTATCGAAGAGCGTCTGAAGAACCCTTCCGTTTGCAGTCGCCGCCAATTGCGAACTACGCATCTCGTCAATATGGCGCGGAGAAACCACCAGAAGACATGCCGGCCGAGCAGCGGCCTGCGCTTGCGGAGAGAAAGCTCCCAACTTATCGAAAGATGCGACACGCTCAAAGGACCATAGACCACGGCCCATGGCACGCTCCCTCCACGAATCTTCCTCATGCAAGGAGGAATTGAACATTATCAACAGTGGCAATCAAAACAATCGCTGGAAGGGTTCTCCGAGACACGGTCAACTTTCAAGGACTGCGAGCCGCCCTAAGACCTTTTCATGTCTGTTCCGGCTGTCGAGACATCTAATCACCATTCTTCCCATCGGTCTAGGTACGTCGAACTGATGGGTGGCAGGGTTCTCCAAAGATGCGTCTGGGTTCTCAGGACCATGAGGTGCTCCGAGACCTCACCACTGTTGTTCCGCTTGTCGAGACATCTGCTGACCCGTCTTTCACTCTAGGTACCTGTGAGAAGAAGCCTGGTGGCTGGCGGCGCTTACGGGCTGATTGACACCCGACCTGGCTCTGGCGGCAGCGACGAGAGCGTCTATTACTATTGCCACGGAACAATGGTGTCGGCACGGGACTACGATCATTGAGAAATTCTCTGACGCTCATGATGACCAATCTTCCACCGCAGAATTTCTTCTTTACCTCATTGTCAGGCCGCCCAGGCTACGAAGACTTCGTCTACTTCGAGAGTGGTCAAGGCGAGAGAAAAGGAAGAAAGGCGCTCGCTAGTCTCCGGAGAATGAAAATGCATGCTATAAGTTCGAAACGAGATGCGCCGTGGAAAGTGTTGATCGTGGAATATGTTACACATTTCTAGGAGGCCGGTCCCTCACTATATGAGACTTCATACTGTACATCGCGTCGTATCATCGGCTGCTGGCTGACATCGCTACCGCTATGGGAGACCCGCCGATTATGCACCGCGCTGACAGAATACTGGTTTGGATTCTCCAGGCCTTTGTGTTGCGACCTCCTTGAGCTCGAGCTCGTGACATGCTGCGCGAATGACGATTCCTTGTCCTGATTGGACCGCCAGTTCGACCGACTCTGCCTACTCATAGGATCGGAATACGAATTGGTAGCTTGTCCTGACACCATCCCGAAAGAGGTCGTGGTCGCCTGCATGAACGGTTGCAGTAAGGGGACGGTTGGCGTGATGATGGCGAGCGCAAGACAGATCTGCGTGTAGATGTAGGGTCGCATCATAGTGTAACTCGAAACTTTTTGACCATCCGTCCATTCGTAGAAAGGGCGCAGGGCGAGGAGATGGAGGATGAGTGGAATGATCACCACCAGGCGTCCGCCGAAGGAACTGATGACTTTGATCTTGAGCTTGGTGGCCATCTGGAGTTTGGCGACCATGAAAAGTGGCTGGGTGAACAGGGCGACTTCGAAGACAACATCGATGACTGTCGCTGCGACCCATCTGTCGAACTTCGATACACGTCAGCATATTCTAACAAAAACGCACCACGTAGAGGAGGCCATCAGGTGAAATGCTTACAAGACCGGTACAATGCTGGTCGATGAACAGCCAAGCGTGGCTCAGCTCACAGCGAAGAGCAACGGTCAGGACTGAAGCCAGTCCGAGCACTGGGATGGCCCCCAGCATCACTTTCCAGAACATCTCATGTCTCGTGACGCGAGACATGCGCTGAAAGAACAACGCTGAAGCGCAGCGCGTCGACCACAGCGCAAAGAGGTAGAAGATATCAGCGGCAAGGATGGCCTAGGGAAGGAGTCAGCGTCGACAGTCTTTGCCGGCAACCTTGGCGGGTACCGACCTTTTGCATCGAGACTCCCTCTGCGTGGCCGATGAGACTCGATGTCACGCCCAGCCCATCCCCGGCCGAGATGAACAAGGCGATCGTCTGGGCGATCATGAAGAGCTACGCGTGCATATTGGTATCAACAGGTGTTGCGCATGGGGGAGGAAGACTTACAAACGACAGGGCAATCGCGTAGTCGTCGCTCCCGAACGCTTGTCCCGAGCCCATTCGCACGTATGCGCGCACCACCAGGCACACCATTGTCGCCGCCAGGGCTAGTCCGCCAGTGACAAAGATGACCCCTCGCTGGTCATCGGGAGTGATGACGGCGAGAGGTGGTGACTGCCCGGGTTCCAGCCTTCTTGCCATCGTTCACCAACTCGTAGAGCCGTGGCTGCAGAGTTGAGGGCCAGAGAAGTGGGCTGGCAAGTGGGCTGTTGTACATAAACCTCGTCGTCGCTCTTAGTTCGGGCGTTGAGGGTGTCCGAGTACAACGTAGGAGAGGAAGGGAGGGTCGAGAGATGGGCGCCACGAGTCACGACCGAGGGTGGTTGTTTGATCTTATGGCCGATCGACACGCAAAAATTCGGTCGAGAGAGCCCCAACCCGTCGGCTAAGAGAGTATAATAACACCACCCTCGTACCTGCAGCTCACCAAGGGTCCCACGAGGTCGCTTCCGTCCGGCAGTGACATAGCCAAGCTGTCGACAGTGAAAGCGGCCCGTTCGACCAGAGTCAGCCGTGTCAGGGACCGCCTTCTCACAAACAATGACCGCTCGCTAGCAAGAATGATGGGGCCTTTTTGGCCGCAATTCCGTGTCGGACAAGAGTCCTAGCCATGCTCGGTTGGCCGCTTTCACTGTCTCTTGCTTGATACGGAGTACCTCCTGTCTCATGCCTCCGGTGTGCCGTAGGAATCAGGATCGATAAGAAGAAGAACGGCCTGAAGCGAGGTGAAGTGCTGAGTTCTGCCGCAGAGGCGACCGACAATGGCTCCACGGCGGCTGGTTGGTCTATAGGCTAGCCGCTTAGGTATGCTCGTTACGAGGTCGAGATAACCAAGCGAGCCAAGGCTTGCGAAGCTGACGGGGCTTGCGGGCCGATCGTGCATGGCGTGGGGGGAGACTGGGGTTGAACGTTGACACGTGCGATGGGAGGCTCTAGCCAAACTCAATTTCTTTGTCTCCTCGCATTTGCATATGCCGGGGACAATCTCGCCCGCCTCGGAAGCGTCCAGGTCATTTTTCGGTTCGATGTAAGCTTCCTAGCAGCCTAGGTGCCGGCGACCCGCCGATTGATCTAAATGGCTCCGACTGTTCCCTCCGGCTTTGCTTTTGGGCCTTTGGCTCAACATCTACAACGTCCCATCGTTCGTACTCCTCAAACCACCCAGCGCTCGATACAACCATGTCTTCCAATAACAAATCGGTTCCGCAGCACGGGGCAGAGGAGGTGGAAATGGACGAAGGAAAGGACATGGTGGGCACGGCCAAGGACGCGCAGGAAATGGACCGTCTGGGAAGGGAGCAGCAGCTGAATGTATGTGTCTGAAGCACGACGGCCGTGTTGTGCGTACTCTGACATGGGCAGCGAAACTTCCGCTTCATCTCTATCCTCGGTTTCTCCAGCACGGCAATGAGTACATGGGAAATTGTCCTGAGTTCGACAATCTTTGGCTTGTTGAACGGAGGCCTGGCCGGTCTGGTATGGGGGTTTTTCCTGGTCTGGATGGGTTACTGCTTCGTCTTTGCCTCGCTGGCAGAGATGGCCTCCATGTACGTCGATGCGAAGCTTCTAATCGCGCGCTCGGGCTAACATGCCTTCTCGCCAGGGCACCAACATCTGGAGGCCAATACCATTGGGTGAGTCCATGGGTGGAACGGTTCTCCAAGACACGATCACAGTGCGGGTGGCGCTCTGAGACCTTGTGATTCCTCCTCCAACATCGAGACACCCGCTGACCCTTTTACCCATCTGTTCTTCAGGTATCGGAGTTCAGCCCGAAGAGCACGCAAAGATTCCTCAGCTACGCCGTCGGCTGGATTTCCGTCCTTGGCTGGCAAACCGGACTGGCGTCCATCGCCTACATCCCAGGCACGCTGATACAGGGCCTCATTGTGCTGAACAACCCATCTTACGTCTTCGAGCGCTGGCATGGGACTCTCCTCGTCATTGCCATCGTCGCCTTCGCCGTTCTCTTCAACACGTTCTTGGCTAAACGATTGCCAATGATCGAGGGGATCGTGCTGATTCTGCACTTGCTGGGATTTTTTGGGGTCCTCATCCCGCTGTGGGTGCTTTCGCCGCGAAACTCGGCGGAGATGGTCTTTACCCAGTTTCAGAACCTCGGCGGCTGGCCGACGCAGGGCCTTTCTTTCATGGTGGGACTGCTGACGTCCGTCTACGGGTTGCTAGGCGCCGACTCTGCGGTCCATATGTCCGAGGAAATCCGGGATGCCTCCATCGTTCTCCCTAAGGCGACTATGTGGTCTATCGTGGTCAACGGAGCATTCGGCTGGATCATGATCATCACCTTCGCCTTCATTGCCGGCAATCCCCTCTACATCGTGGATTCGGATACGGGCTACCCGTTCATCTCGGCGTTTTACAATGCAACCGGCAGCAAAGTAGGCACATCCGTCATGGTTGCCATCATAATCACCAACACCGTATCGTCGGTCATCAGCAGTCTCGCCACAGTGTCGCGACAGCTCTGGTCCTTTGCACGAGACCGTGGGGTGCCCTGTTCCAGCTTTCTTGCCCATGTACGCCTTCCCTTCCGCGATCCAGAATATGAAGCAGACTAACAACTATCGCGTAGGTCAAAGACGGCTGGAATATTCCGCTTAATGCTGTCCTCGTCACCTTCTGCTGCACCGCGCTTCTATCCCTGATCAACATTGGGAGCACTGCAGCTTTCAACGCCGTCGCCTCTATGGGCACCAACGCTCTGCTGACCACCTACATCATTTCGATCGGTTGCGTCGTGATTCGAAGACTCCGTGGGCAACCACTGCCCGAGAGACGGTGGAGCTTGGGCCGAGCGGGTCTCTATGTGAACTTGTTCGCGCTCGCGTTCTTGCTGACCATTTGGATCTTCCTCTTCTTCCCTGTGCAGACGCCCGTCACTCTGAGCACGATGAATTGGAACGTCCTAATCAATGGCGGCGTGATGATTTTGGCGTTTACTTACTACATCTTGTACGGAAAGGATATGTACAGCGGGCCGGTGGCGTTGGTAAGGAGCTATACATGAGCTCGTCGTCAAGCGACGGACAGTGAAGGCGGAACAGCGGGCATGTCTGGCTGCCTTCTCTCAGACCCAGTCAACCCGGAAAAGCCACACCGCTCTCGTGGGCGGGCTTTGCTTGTCTGTCAGAAGATTCATTAGATCGCTCGCTCTGGCCCAATGGGCTACTTTCACTGTCCCCCGCTTGAGCAAGGAACAGTGGAAGGGGCCCCTGGGGACATCTGGAAGTCTTCTCAGAGACGAGGTTGTGGTGAAAAACGCCACATCACTCTCGTTAGCCGGCGGTCATTCTCTCCGAGAAGGTCCGTACACGGCTTGCTCTGACCTGCTGGGCCGACTTTACTGTCGACAGCTTGGCGGCTTCATCAGAGGTTGTGCCATAGAATCTTGCTTGGTGTCACGCTTCCAGATAGATGCAAAGACCTTCGAACCTTTTCTATGTCACTTTCTGGTAAAGGACTGCTCATAACCTTGAACACGGGTTGACAAGGCGGAAGGAGCACCCCCTTGAAAGATCCAGTAGGCAACGGGCGTAGGAGGTATGAGGCATGACTTAGAAGGGAACGACCTTTTCGCCAGACGACATTGCCTTAGTATCGTCTGATCAGGTTGAAGCGGACAGAGCAACTTGACGAGATCCCAAGGTATCTGCCAATCATTCCTGCGGAGCTGACGGGCCAATTCACCTTCTCGAAGCGACGGGGGTTATGAGCCGCTCGCTTATCCGTGGGCCGTGGCCCTACCTTATTGATTAGCCGAAGGATTCTGTAGCGTTTGCACAGACGACGGGGAGGCGTGGGGGATGGGCAGGGCCGCAGGGGAACCTGGAAGGGAACGCTAAAGCCGAAACCCTGCGTACAGTACCCGTAGCTTGACCGAATTGGCGTTGCTAAGTCACTGTTCTCCCGTCCACAGTTCGATTTCATCTTCATCTTGCTGCGAACGCCAGAGCAACTGCCTCTGTACACAGTACCAACAACTGATTTACCGCTCAGCCGCCGCCGAACATGTCTTCAGCGCCACCAAAAGGCCAGATGTACGACTCCGTCGCCGGCGACTACGACATCATCTGGAGTGTCCCGGCTGTCAAAATCCTATTCCCTTTGCTCGATACCAACCTCAGGCGCCTCGGGCCATGGAATGGAGCCTCAGTCCTCGATCTGGCCTGCGGCACAGGCATCGGCCTGCGTGAGATGCAGAAACTCGGAGCGACGAAACTGGTGGGTGTCGACATCAGCGATGAGATGCTCGGTATGGCAAAGCAGACGTCTCCGGAGGCTGGGTTTGAATTGCACCACGCCGACTGCTCGCAGCCACTCGACCACCTGGGACTGGAGAAGGGGAGTTTCGATCTCGTGATTGCCATGTGGCTTCTCAACTACCCTGCGGATCGAGCCCAGATGGCTGCAATGTGGCAGAATGTCGCAACGTATTTGAAGCCGAAAGCAAAATTCGTCGGCATCATTCAAAACCAGGATACCGTGAATCCGACCAGCATGCAGGGTAAATGGGAGGAGTATGGCGCACGGGAGACAGGTCTGCAGCCTCTCCCTTCCGGTGACGGAGTCCGCATGCATATTGAATTCAACACCCAACCCAAGGTGGAGTTCGATACATTTGTGCTGAAGAAGGAGATTCTGGAAGAAGAGGGAAAGAAGGCCGGTCTAGTAGATCTCCAGTATGTCCGGCCTGGGGAGGAAGTGAAGAGGGAGGTCGAAGGCAAGGATGCAGCGTGGTGGAAGGAATTGTTGGAAGAGTATCCCAACCAGCTTATCATTGCGACCAGGGAATAGAGGGGAGAATCGTCATTCCAGATGCAGATGCATTAGATGAGATGCGGCGAGAGCGCTCAGCAGAGCGTCAGCTGCGGTAAACCACTCCTTTTACTTTCCATCGCCCTGCTTAATGCACTTCCGGCATACGTCAATCTTCTCGCGTGTGTACGTCTCGGTCAGCAGTCGCACCACGTGCCCACGTACCATCTACTCGATACGGTCCATATCCTCCATCACCGGCGCATCCTCCACCACAATATCCTCAACGGGCGGCGGCTCCACTAACTCTTCAACCGCGGCCTCGCCAACCACAGCCTCCATAACCGCCGCCTTGCGCCTCCACACCCTGGCCCAACGCTCGCCCCACGTCTTAATCAACTCCTGCTCCTCCTCATCACCCTCGAATCGCTCCACCATCTCGTCCTGCGCACCAGTAGCGATGCCAGCAACCGCATCCTCGATCGCAGCAAACATATCGCGCATGCCTTGCCTCTCGTTCGGTAATGCCTCGTCCATCTGCTTCCGCTGGTCGAAGGGTGTCTTGGTGCTATTGCGCAATTCGAGCAGCTGGTGCATGCGGTTGGTAACTTTGAACATCGTGATCGAGATGATCTCATAGATGTAAGCAGCCGCTAACGCACGGCCACGATCCACGTGGTCGACCAGCGCCCATTGAATCACAGACATCGGTGTGACGATGGTGTAGTTGATGAGCTTGTCGATGATGTTGACCGCAGTGCCGGGGTGATTGGCCCAGAACTCAGCCACACTGGCGAGAATCTGTCTCCTGGCCTGCTCGCTTTGGGTCCCGATGGCGAGAAGGCGTTCTTTGCAGCGATCGATGGTCGATAGCACGTGGCTGAGCGATTTGCTGCCGGAAGACAGAATGGCGGTCATGTAGACATCCGTGCTGCTGACCATGGGATCGGCGACACCTTGATTCCGAGCTTGCTCTTGAATGGAGTCAAGCACGCGCTGCATTTCCTCCTCGGGCGCCTTCTTCTTGAGGAGATCGAGGACTTCTCGAGCCTCCTTCGCGAATGGCGTTTGATCGTTCGCGAACTTGGATTCAGGCATGTCCTTCTCTTTGCTGGTTGGGATGAGTTTATGGTACGGCTCGGGAAGGGTCTCGCGGATACGCTTCGCAAAAGACAGTCTAACTTCCTTGTCCAACGCGCCGTTGATGAAGGCCTTTCGGGCTTGCAGGTCCGGCAGATCAACATCAGAAGTCCTGTCGTTAATAGTCAGCTTCACATCCGTCACATAAAGATGCCGAACTCACCATTCCGCCCACTTCCACCTAAACTCGAAGTTGCTGAGATGGTGTGCGAACCAATCCGTGTAGCGGTAAGCCAGCTCTAAATCCATAGTATCAAGACCTCTGTAGATGAAGCGAATCGCACGCCCAAGGCTTGGAGCTATGGCAGCAGGCGCAATCTTGCACATCTCGGTGATAATGGCGTGGTAGTATACCAGCTTGTGTTCTGGAGCCGGGAGGGTAAGGATCTGCGAGAACACTGCGTCGATAGCCACGTCTTCAGGCTTCCACTTTGGGCGACCATCGTCCGTGTCCCTCAGCTTATCAAAAGCCATACCACGCTTGTGAAAGATGTTGGGAGGCCAGAAGCAGTCGATCTCACTCAGGTAGCGGGCAACAATATTACGGTTGAAGTCGAGAGCGTTGATCGTATCGTTAATGGCGTCGCGGATGAGTGTGGATGCGATGTTCGAAGTGGACGGTACTGACTCGATTTCCTGGTCCGCGAAGACAGAGAAGAAGAGCTCTGGGAAAAGGGCCCGTGGTCCTTGAACGACAGGAGAGGGCACTGTCACCGAGGGGAAAGAGATTGATGTGCTACTCCCGTTGGCGTCGCCGTTGGCCTCCAGATTGGTGCCGCGCATGTATGAGGGATCGTAGACTCTCAGAACACAGTCGAGGGGCCACCCGTTCGACGCCTCCTCCTGCAGCTGTCGCTGCAAAATTGAGATGGTGCTGCCGAAAGCCATGGGCTTGTCGGCGTCATCCTGGCCGAGATACGGGTCGACGAGCGCCTCCAACTGATGCGGTGTAGAAGCAATCACATCCGTCTTTTCCAACAGTTCCACGGCCTTCTGCTTGAGCGTCTGGTCGGAAGCGGAGGCAATTAGGTATGGGATGGTCATCAAGATGATGCGCACCAGCTCAAGCCCCACTGCATCCTCCTGCGAAGCCGTTTGCAGGTCGACCGCACGGTTGAAGAGCTCATCGAGGATCGGGAACACGCCGTCCTGCTCATACACCCTGCTCAAGCATGCCAAGAACCTCAGGGTCAACTTGAACTCCCGCCATTGTCCCTTCTCGAGGCGATCTTGTAGTTGCGCTCCGGCTTTTGTGATCACGTCTGCGGCGACCTCCTTCTTCTCATCGTGCGCGAAGAGGACCACGCCAGCAACGAATGGGATCTTGAACGGCTGCTCTTCGACCAAGCGAAGAATGGCCTCGCTGAGTGTGTCCCTGACATACTCGTCCTCGTAATTCTCCATCGCCAGCTTAGCCAGATTCATCGCGGACTCGTGCGGCATGCGCAGTGAATCTTCCCCAATATCGAGCAAGCCCCTTCTGAGTCTCGTGCCAGGTGGAGCCTCGTGGCGCTGTCGCTGATTGCGGTATGGCTGCTGCTCGAAGTCATCGTCCTCTGCGAGCATGAAGCATTAGCAAGGCGCGTTTCCAATCGTGACCGTTTGGTAGCCTCACCTCTGAACCTCTTCCTCTTGTTGTTGTACCCTCTGCCGCCGCCGCGACCTCCGCCTGGACGGTAGTTGTCACGTTCCCTTTCGAAGTCAGCCATTAATTGCGAGTCGTGATGCTTGGTGATGTTGGCTGAAGTGGTCGTTGGTTAAGAAGTTCAAGTTTAGGGAGACGTCGCGCGTTGAAGCTGGAAGCTTACCGTGACGAGCTGGTCCGTGCGAGACGCTAGCGAACTATTTCACATGAACCAACGAGGCAACCTCTTCACCGCGATACTCACTCTCGCATTCCATCGAACACCACATCAGGAGAGACAGTCGCCAGCATGCCAGCAGTACGAACGGCAAAGAATCGCAAACCGCCGCCCGACGGCTTCGAGGACATCGAAGACACCCTGCTCGAGTTCCAGAACAAGCTCAAGGACGCCGAAAACGCCAGCCACGAGGGCAAGAAGAAGCACGAGATGCTGTGGCCCGTCTTCCGGATCACGCATCAACGTAGGTATACTCCTTAGAAGCGCGTGGAGCACTCAATCTGCGATCGCAGTCACCCAAAGGAAAGGTGGCGAACACATAGCCCTCGAGGCCCGCTAAGGTGAGAGATATCGTTCTCTTCTGACCTCTGCGTGCATCTGAAGGGCTCGAGTGAAGACTTGCTGACCTCTTTGTTTGCGTGTATGTAGGCTCAAGATACATATACGACCTCTACTACGAGAAGGAGGCCATCAGCAAGCAGCTCTACGAGTGGCTTTTGAAGAATGGCTACGCTGACGCGAACCTGATCGCCAAATGGAAGAAGCAGGGCTACGAGAAGGTAAGCTTGAACTTGCTGATTCGTTCTTGGTTGCTGCTTGCTGACTTCGCATGATGCAGCTCTGCTGTCTGCGCTGCATTCAAACCAAGGAGACCAATTTCAACAGCACGTGCATTTGCCGCGTGCCGCGCGAGCAGCTGAAGGAGGATCAGGAGATCCAGTGTGTGAGCTGTGGATGTCGCGGGTGTGCGAGTAATGATTAAAAGTCCTCTGGGCAGGAGGTCTGGAGGCGTTACCGGTGAAGGGGGCCTGATGAGGCAGTGCATTCGGGAGGGAGAGGACCACTGGTAGGTGACGCATGGTTATGATGCACCGCGCAGGGCAGCCACGGCTGTGATGAAGGCGTTGTGATAATGACATTGATGCTCAGGTATATTGCTATGCTCTACGAGAACGCTTCAAATGCAACATTCCACTATACATTAGCCAGCATCCAGATATCCCTCACCAGCGCTCTCACTCTCCCTTGTGCCTCTCGGTGTAGAAGGCCCACTCCGCGACTCTCTCGGATCCAACACATCCTGTTCATCGTCAGCATCATCCCACTCTGTGCTGGCACTCCCTCGCTCTTCTTTCGGTGGTGTAGGTGGCTCGACGTGAACATCGACCGTCAGCGGACCATCCTTGCTCTCCGGCCGACTGTCAGTCACCGAGGCTGTGCGGTCAGTGGCATTACCACCCCCGGAGCTCGGGTCGGTGACAGAACGCCAGATTCTCCTTCGAAATTGGCTGACTGGAGATCTGCTCTCAGGCGAAGGACTGATAGGTGGACTCTCCCATCCTGTGCGACCTAGGGCAGCAGAAGATTTGTTCATCATCTGCTGCATCAGCGGGACTTCGAGGTAGCCTGTGTTGCCTTGGCGGGCGAAGAGCACAAGACCGAGGCAAAGGAGTAGAAGCGTCGACTGCACGATACCCATACGTTTCTGCCAGACCAGCTCGTCAGCGACGAGGGTCAGGCGTGAGCTCATAGCTAGCATCTCTCGCTGATACTGTTCACGTTGGCCTTCCAGCTCGATGACCGTGCTTTGCCAGAGTTGATCGTACGCCTGCCGGAACCCATGCAGCTCTTGCATCACAGTCTGATTGAGATTTGAGAGGAATGAGCTCGTGGCGGAGATTTGCCGCTTTTCGACCTTCGAGAAGGCATCGCGCAGTATCCGCGACTGCTCTTCGATGTACTGAAGAGACAGTGTGCTGTTCGCTTCAAGCTGTTGCAGACGCTTGTGGATCGACTTGAAGAAGGACTCTTGTGTGGATGGCTGTGGCGGTGCGGGGGCAGATGCTGTGCTTGCGGCGATACTCTTGGTGCTGTTTGAGCTGCTGCTCGACGACAACGCGGTGTCGCTTGAATTGGTGATGTCCGAGGACGCAGCGGAGCGTGATGGTTCGCCCACTGGCTGTGTCTCCACCAACACGGCCGAGTCTGTGGCCTGTAGCTCGGGCGTGCTGTTGTTTACGGGCAAGTCGTTTGCTGAGCTGGACTGTTGCGCTTTGGCACCTGGAGGCATGGTTGAAGCTTGGGTATTTTCCGAAGTTTGTACAACATCGTCACTCTTACTCGTCAACGCATGGGCCGCAGATTTAGTGCTTGCGCTCCCAGTCTCAGACATGGTTCCAGTGCCTTCGGACGGAGGGCCAGAAGAACTGGCTACGGACATCGATGACGCTTCTGCAGTAGATGTTGGAGAATTTTCGCTGGTGCCACTTTGGGTTGATCCAGGCTGCTGAGAAGCGATCTCGGATGGTTTAGAACGGTGGCTCGACGTCGAGATACCAGTGACAGCGGTACTGCTTGCTGCTCCATCTGCTGGCAACGTTTCCTTCTCGACCGCAGGTACTGCCTGCAGCGTCTGCTTAGCATGCTCATTGGTCGACGATGCAGGCTCTTGAGCTTCAGCTGTGGGTTCGGCTGCTGGCATCTTCTCCTCGCGGACTTCATGCTGAGCTGCGTATTCCTGATGTCGCATGTCTTCCAACATGGTTGTGCCGTGGATTCGAAGTAAACTGACGGGGCAGTAGTACTCGCTGCCATAGTGAGTCAGGAACTCGATCCTTAGATATCGAGCCCATATCTGTGGGTGCTCGATGAGGAATGCTTGTACCTCCCGAGTGTTGCGAGCTTCGAAGGTCCCGAGATCCTTCCATTTATCCAGCTGAACGGGATAGACGTCAGATACCGAGACTCGAAAGTGTCGGAAGATGCTGCTGAAGAACTCATAATTGGCGAGTACAATCGTGTCCACCAAGATGTCGTTACACAGCTCGACAATAAAAAACTTGTTCTGAGCAGAGCAGGTATTGAGCATGTAGCTGTCCTTGTTCTCCACCAAAACTGAAGATGCCGACTTGCACTCGGGGTTGTTCTTGAGGACGGTGGCAGCGCAATCGAACGAAGCATAATTTGTCCGTTCCTTACACGTCTTCCCGGCATCTTTTGATCTCGGAGAGTGAGCCGTAGGTGTCGCTTGACCCGCCGCAGAATCATCACTGGCTCTGTATGCAGCCTGCTGCTGTCTTGGTCCACTCGCGGGGCTACCAAAACCTGAGAAGTCTAGCTCGATCTCTCCCTCCTCCCCGAACCCGTCAAGAGCATTGTTAATGCCGGGACGTGGTCGATCGGGACCTTGTTGGGGATCGCGGCCTGGCTCTGGTGCTTTGACATGGTTCTGCTGCTTCCACTCTTCGAAAGACAGAAACTTCGCATTGTCGAGTGGTGAATCAGTCTCTGCTTCGCTATTCACCGTATCTACAGCCTGGATGGACGTCGAGGCAGTCTGGAGGTCCGAAGCGACCGAAGGAGTTTGCCTTGCCTCCGGGACATCATCAACGACACGGGAGGGAGAGGCCTCCAGCGACTGTTCTGTCGATGGAAGTTCATGGGCGGTTCCAGTTGCCGAGCTTGCCGTCGCGGATTCGTCACCCAAAGACCTCTCTGACCCTAAGCTGGAAAGATTGATAGCGTCAATGCTAGTCTCAGTACTCTGAGTTGTGGTTGTATTCAGCCGATCGGGCCGCAGGCACTGCTGCGGCAATGTGTGGGTAATGTAATTGACAGTACGGCTGGGACACGTTCCGCTGCCGAGTGGAGGTGTGGTCGTGCGTGCCGAAGAAGACGCGGTTGCTTTACTGGTGGTTACGGTCTGTGTCGTGCTCCTAGTGCTCTCCACGGCGATGGTGGGTTCGCCATCGCTTTCATGTGCATGGCAAAGGCTTCCGGCAGCTAGGGCAAGAACAACTGCGGCGCATAAAAACTTCCGCATGCTATCCTCAATGTAGTCAGCATGTCCACCCTGACTCTGTCCGACACTTCAAGATCATGTCAATAAGTACAGATGAATGAAAGGACAAAGACACTTTGCTTGCCAGTCAGCCATCCTTCCCAATGCGGTCAATGAGCGGCTCGGTCCGCGGGTGCTAAAGTGACCACTGTCGACGGCGAGTTGATAGACACGAGTGGGAAGACAACAGCAGGATTGTCAATCATGGCGTTGGTGTTCTCTGCAAGAGCACGAATGCTATGGGGCCACGCGCCGCGTGTGAGGTCAGCGAAGGCCTTCCGGCGCGGCCTTGCCTCAGTGGCAGACCTGCCGGTCGATAGAAGGTATGCGACAGTCACCCGCCGATATTGCAGACACTGATCAGCTCTAGTCCTCCGGCCGACGTCGTAGTCATAGGTGGCGGCCATGCAGGCTGCGAGGCTTCGGCGGCGGCGGCTCGAACAGGTGCTCGAACGACCCTGGTCACGCCTTCATACGAGAATCTTGGAGTGTGCAGCTGTAACCCTTCATTCGGCGGCATTGGCAAAGGAACGATGATGCGCGAGATTGACGCCCTGGATGGCTTAGTCGGACGCATTACAGATGAAGCTGGCGTACAGTTCCGAATGTTGAACCGCAAAAAGGGCCCTGCGGTCTGGGGACCACGAGCGCAGATTGATCGAGCGTTATACAAGAAGCACATGCGCGAAGAGATGATGAATTATCGTGGGCTGCAGGTGAAGGAGGGCAAGGTCGCGGATATCATCGTCGATCGATCGCCGGCTGCAATGGACGAGGGCAAGCATGGAAAGATTACGGGCGTGCGGTTGGAGTCTGGAGAGGTCATTGATACAAAAAACGTCGTAATCACGACGGGGACATTTCTGGGTGGAGAGATTCACATCGGATTAGATGTCTTCCCTTCTGGACGCATGGGCGAGGCCGCCACTGTGGGCCTTTCGAAGTCACTGAGGGAAGCTGGTTTCAAGCTTGGCAGACTCAAGACTGGCACGCCACCCAGGCTAGACAAGACGACGATAGCCTTCTCCAAACTACAACTCCAACCGGGTGACGATCCGCCGGTTCCTTTCTCCTATCTGAACGAGAGAGTGGCGGTTGACCAACAGCTTGATTGCTTCAGCACGTTCACAAATCCTGCAGCACACGACATCGTCCGGCAGAACCTCGACAAGAGCATACACATCCGGGAGTCTGTCAAGGGGCCAAGATACTGCCCTTCACTGGAAAGCAAGATTCTGCGCTTTGCTTCGAAGGAACAGCATCTCATATGGCTGGAGCCGGAAGGCTTTGACAATGATGTGATATATCCAAATGGCATCAGTATGACTGTTCCAGCAGATGCACAGGAAGCCATGCTGAAGACCATCGTCGGCCTTGAAGACGTGAGGATGCTCCAGCCAGGATACGGCGTTGAATACGACTACGTGGACCCTCGCAGCTTGAAGAGCACCTTGGAGACGAAGGCCATAAGCGGACTCTTCCTCGCCGGCCAGATCAACGGCACCACTGGATATGAGGAAGCAGCTGCGCAAGGTATCTTGGCTGGCATCAATGCTGGCAACTCTGCTGTTGGCCGCCTGCCGTTTACAATGTCGCGAGCGGACAGCTACATCGGTATTATGATTGACGATCTGGTCACCAAAGGCGTGAGCGAGCCATACCGCATGTTCACGTCACGGTCAGAGTATCGCATGTCCGCTCGAGCGGACAACGCGGACCTGCGGCTTACAGCCAAAGGCAGGGAGGCTGGAGTCGTCGGCGACAAGCGATGGTCTGCCTTCGGCGACGAGAAGGCGCAGCTGGATGAGCTTCGTGCGATGCTTGAAAGCAAGAAACTCAGCTCGCACGCTTGGATTGAGCAAGGCTTCACCGTGCGCGAGGACAGCTCAAAGCGCTCTGCGTTTGACCTGTTGCGGCATGCGGACATCACCACCGCATCGCTGGTCTCGGTCGTTCCCGAAGTCGCCAGATACTCTGGTCGTGTCCAAGCTCGAATGAACATCGAAGGCACATACGCACCCTACATCACGCAGCAAGAAGCTTCAGCCGCAGCCTTCGCTCGGGACGAGACGCTGTTGCTACCAGCAGACCTGGACTACCAATCCATCTTCGGCCTGAGCATGGAGGAGAAAAAGGTCCTGAGCGACACGCGTCCAGAGTCCGTCGGCCAGGCAAGGCGAGTCGAAGGAGTCACTCCGGCTGGTGCTCTGCGATTGCTCGCTCATGTGAAGAGCGAATGGCGGCGCTCGCAGAAAGATAGAGTTTTTAAGGATACGTTTGAGGCTCAGCCGCCTGGGAGAGAGGCTGAGGCCTTGGCGTGAGTGTTACTGGGGACTTTGCATAGCGATGGTGTTCGACCGGTGGATTCCGCTTTACTGAGAGAAGTTGGGTGTCATGATAGTACGATGTATAGATATTCACCTTTTGTCACACTCGAGCTTCAGCTGCAGGTCTGAAGATTCTTGTTGAATAGCGAGACTGAATGCTCGCAACCGTCATAGCTGCGAAGAATGGCCGTTCAAAGACAAGGGGAGGCTGTCACGGCAATAGCATCTCCCGAGAATCATTCACATTGCATATCAGGGTATCTATTCCGCAGTGTCGCTGCTCCAGCGACAGTATTATCCACAACACTTTCCATTGTCCTACACGCACACCCACAGCCGTGTGTCGCAAGGAACTACCAAGTCCCGGCTCGTAATTCATGAAGTCGTCAGCACTGCGCCTTTTTCCTATGCAAACATCTTCAACGACAGTCCAGCCCACACCGCTTCAAGACCTCCGCTGCCGCTTGTTCGGCGTACCGGCCCCGTCTTCTCCACCATTCGGTCCAGCCGGACTGGTTGCTGAACTGCTCACGCTCTCGACTTGTCCACCGTTCTGTCCAGCGGCCAGGTGGTTTGGATCCGCTGGAGTTGGACCGAACAAGTCGTCCACAGCGTTTTCACCACCCGCACCCGCACCCATGTTGCCAGGCCAGTTGTTGTTATCCCCATCGCCCGCGCCCGTGTCAAACCCAAAGTCAAAGTCACCATCCCCGCCTCCGTCCCATGTGTTCTCGTCGAAGTTGATGAAGGCATTCGGATCGTAGTCGCCAGGTGCGCCAGTGAGGTCGAACGGATCTTGGCCGATATCCTGCACCAAACCAGGAATGTTACCAGTTGGTGAGTGCGGACTAAGCCTTCGACCGAGCTCCTTCAGCGAATCTTGATTCTGCTTCTGCAAGACCTGCAGCTGCTCGATGGTGTTGTCCTGATCTCGTAGATGCTGCAAGTCAAAGTTGGGCGGTGCAGGATGCGTGAGGGCGTTGTTGTCGCCTGCATTCGCACCCCCTTGACTGCTCATGATGGCTTGAAGAGTGTTTTCCCGCTGCTGTGGTGTCAGGGGATTGCCAGTGAGGTTCTGGTAATGGTCGACGATGGATTTGAAGTCTCCATAGTCCGGCGCGGTGGTTGAGTTTGGAGTGCTGGCTTGTGTCGTGGCGTTCACGGTGTTGATCAGACTCATCATCTCCTCGTTCGGCGTCTGTGATTCTGCCTTCACGTTCGGACTGGGAGCTGTGGTAGTGCTCTGTGGTTGGGGTTGGCCACTGGACACACTGCCACCGTTTGAGCCATCATTGGGCGGACTGGCAGATGCTCGGGCAGAGTTTGGCTCGGTGGCCACGTTGCCAGGTTGCAGCGACTGGTTCGCATTGGCAGAGTTTGGTCCGGGTAGAAGCAGCTGTGGTCTCTTCATGTACCGCTGGAGCTGCTGCTGTTGTGAGCTGGCTTGAGGATCTGGCGTACCATCAGTGTATTCTTCCACGACGCTACCGTGCTGTTGATTCTGATGCGCAGCCGCATTCGTGAACATGTTGACCAGGTTCTGCGCTCCTTGACCCTCCACACTTCGATTGTAGAAAGTAGCTAGAAAGGTCAAGATGGCATTGATGGAGTTCTCGTGCCGGTCATGCAGGGCTTGGAAGGCGCTCGCTTGTCGATAGAACTGATCGTTCTGATCTTTGAGCTGAGTTATCATTTGCGAGATGAACTTCTGCTGTGATTGCAGCTTTTGGAGCTCTGACCGCACAGCCGCAATCTCATTCCGTGGTAGTTGTGCTAGATCCAGGGTGTTGCTCGGCGCACCCAGCTCCTGTATGCGGCTCTCCGGAACAGGCGAATATTGACGCTCGTCGTCACTGTCATACTGCTCCTTGATGGTCCCATCACGCTTCCGCTTTGCAGTCGACTTGCCACCAGGCTTGTTGATCAGCCAGAGAAGCTTAGGTCGATTCCTCTGGAAGAACCTATGTGAGTACATGCTGGGTGGCTTCAGCCCCTTTCTGGCCTTCTCTGACTGTCGCAAAGAGCCGTCCGTGATGTTTATGGTCTTGTGAAAGCCATACATGTTGAGCTGGCGAACGAAAGAAGCATAGTTGTTGTGCTTGAACAGCTCTGGGATCAAGGTGCGCGCAAACTCATCCTCGTCGAGCACTATGAAAGACTTGCCATCGTCAGACCATCGGATGAGATCTGTGTGGTTGCTGTCGAGGAAGCTGCTGAGCTTCTGGATGAAGGGTGGTATCGATTTTCTCTTCGCCAGTCCTTCCTTCATGGCTGCATCAGCTCTTCTCTCAAGTTCCATGTCATCGTCAGTGTCTGGAGATCCTGCCAACCCTCCACTGCCATTCCATTGCTCTTGTTGTTGTCCGTTTTGTGGAGCAAGTTGCTGGTTCCGCGTTCTCCTCACAAGCTCTGTGGAAGGTGCTGCGGGTGTGAAGTTGCTACCGTATGTCTGCCGCTGCGCGCTGTTCAAGCCGTAGGAGTTGAGGTTGTTGTTGTCATCAAAGGTAGTGTTCGCAAAGGTCTGGTCAGGAAGTGGATTTGAGAAGTCAAAGTTGCTGAAGTCGGCGTTGTCCGGTATCTGCGGGTACTGGAAATTTGACTGCTGCGGCTGCTGAGGCATCGGTGAGGTGCCGGGTGCTGGCCGTTTGCGATTTTGCGGGGAGTTCTGCATGGTTGTATGCAGGCCGGCGGTGATATGCGGGTAGCCGTGGGAGTCGATCGCAAGGTGGTAGGATTTCAGAAAAACCGGCAGAAGGTGCGCGCTCAGGGTCCGACGTGCCTGATGTGCTCCCGACAGGGATGGGGGAGGCAGGATATAGGTGGAATGGGAAGGATGAGGTAGCCTTAAGCCTTTCTTGCTGACTTGTTCTTGTTCTTGTCTTAACGGCAGGCGGCTAGTCAGGCCTAGCTGATGGAGGAAGGTCCGGTCCTTTCACTTCATTATGTCCCGCCTCGAGTAGAACAATGCCAATATGAGTCAATGGAGTCTCTTGTCCACCTGGCTTCTCACTGGATTGTCTTCACCTCGCCCGTGGTTGGCTGGTCCTGCGCACGTTGCGGCGGTTGAGGTCGTTCGTCGATGAGGCACGCAATCGCGGGTGTATGGCCGGTTCGTATGTTGGTCCAGTCAAAGGCAACGCCTTTGGCTTAAGGTGAAATCTGTCGTCGTGATCCTCCAGGAAGTCACCGTGATGTGATGCCCGATGTCTAAGGCAGGTCTTGGCCTTCGGATACGGCTCCGATAAGCGAACTCCACCAAAGACAACAACCACATCTCACCTCTTGCTTCTCCAACTGAGATATGGCGCACAATCAAGACACAGTTTTGATGCATCATCTTGAGCTCAGCTTAGGCTGTACGAGAGAGGAGATACTGGGCGAATATATCCCCATCTCATGCCTCCGTCCGTCCAGATCACCAACTCCAAACCTTGACCCGGCGACGCGCCTTCAAAACAACTGCCCTTCTGCATGCTCGGTCCTCTGCTTAAAGGTACATGTAAGGTCTGTTGTTCTCAGTATCTCATGTGTCACAATCTTCGTCTACCCTGTTGCATTTCAGAAGAAACATGTTATAGCGGTGCCATGAGGCTGGACTACCGCGCAAGTGGCCAGATGAACTACACCATCCTCCCCCATCCATACCTTGCTACGAGACGTGGTCGGCGATTCCAGCGCGCAATCTCAGCTCTAAGATGAGCGTTCGCCTTCGTACAGATCAACCTTGGATGGGATGGTGTTCTGGTGGCTGAGCTGCCGCCAAGACCTCAGCCTTGGAGGATTTTTACGACATAGCCGCAAGATATACAGCGAGGACACTGGTCCCGGCGTTGCTTCTCCTTTGCTCGTACCTCACAATGCGAGGCCACCATAGAATCGTGTATAGTATTTTGAAGACAACAGATACCGGCGAAGTCCTTTGCCGTCGACATGTCCTGGCTCCATACCAGCTCGTGCCGTGTCGCCGACATGGACGAGTATATAATCGCAGAGCCTCCAGACGACGTCAAAACTGCGAGCATCACCAATTGGCTCAATCCACATGGCAGATTTGGCGCCCGCGACGCACTTTACACCACGACCGGTGTTCGTCTTCGACAATCCACGATCACGCTCTCATCTGTTCTTCCGATGGATCTCAACCAGTCCGAAACTTGCCCCAATCCACCACGCTTTCATGATGGCATCCCTACTTGGCCCAGATCGTTTCACGCTGCACACCCGAGCTTCTCCGGGCAGGAAACAGCAAACCCAAAGCGCTGTTGCTCCTTTTTGCGGCGATGAGACACATGAGACCTGCAGAACCCAACTAGCCCAGCATGTCTTGAACGCTCATGAGAAGGTGAGTCTGGCTTGAATACCTGGGAAGAACGGCACTGACGCCTTCTCAGAGTCTCATCCCGTTTGTCAACGAACACTGCGTCTTAGCTTTCAAGCACGAAGACATGTTTCCACTGTTGCGGGGGACAAGGGACAGCTACAGGCACTTTACTAACTCCACCCACATACCTGACGATTTCTTCAAAATCATCAAGCCGGTGCTAGTCATCAGGCATCCGATTCTGGTGGTTGACTCACTCTGCAGAGCGATCGAGCAAGAGGGCAGCAAGCCTGCGCCTGCGGAAGAGGACTTTGAAGCCATCACGACGCTGAAGCTCAGTCGGCATTTGTTCGATGGGTTCTGCTCGCAAGGCCGCAAACCACTTGTTGTGGATGGAGATGATGTGCTCTGGAAGACTGCTGCGGTGGGCAAGGCTGTTTGTGAATACATTGGCATCAACGCAGATGAGTTGAGCGAGACGTGGACGCCATATCCGGCGCATGAGCGACCGACTGCGAATGCGTACGCTTATGAGTGGACGAAGGTGGTGTGGGAGAGCGATGGCATTCATCGTCCTGCGGAGAAGGTGCCTCAGACTACATCAGCATTGTTGAAATAACTGCTAACCTTCTCATCAGCCCGAGGAACCGGAGCTGGAGAAGTACTGTGCCATTTGGGAGGCGAGTTACGGCAGTGAGGCGGGTGTTGCGCTGAAAGCACTGGTGCTGAAGAACATGCCGCACTACGAATACTTGTCGCAGTTCAAGATTGGTGGTCCACTGCAGGACAAGCCTATGATGACACCGAGCAGCAACATTGGCGCAGATTACTTCAGCCTTACTCGTGGGGAAGAGGAAGAGGGTGAGCCGTGGGACATCCATCGTCAGGATTCTTGTACGCCATTTTGAGATATCGTGGGTGGGGTTTCTTATGGTGCAGGGATGGATGGGAGGTCGCAGTGCCAACTTGTGGCTTTCTGTAGAGGTTTCATAATACTTGTCCTGCTTACATGTGAATCTTCCCAAACCGGAAGGTGCCGAGGTCCAATTCAAAACACGTCTTCCAAACGCGTTCGCGTTCTCACCTGCAACCACTTCCACCACCACCACCCACCATACCAACCATGCCCACCCCAATCGACCTCTCGCTCTCCTCCCTCGTCCCCACCCTCTCCCCCATCCCCGACGAACTCACCAACCTCGCCTCCTCCCTCCTCGCCCAATCCCGCTCCAAAGCCTCCGCCCTCAAACCCGAAGAAGAAATCGGCCGCACATACGCTTGCTGCCACATCGCATGTCAGCGGCTCGGGCATAAGCTGGCGCTGGAGATTGGGAAGCCCGCGCCGCCCGTGGGGCCGAGGGTATACGCGAAGTTGCATAGGTTTTTAAATAGTGTTTTGACTACTACTACGGGGACGCCGAAGAGGGCGGTGAGGGGGGCCGGGGAGACGCCGGGGAGTAGGGGGAAGGAGGGGGTTTCGCCGGCGGCGGGGCGGTCGTTGGGTAGGCAGGCGACTACGCCGGGGTCGAGGAAGAGGAAGGCCGAGGCGGTGGAGGAGACGCCCAGTAAGAGCGCCAGGACTACGCGAAAAGCAGATGCTACTAGCGAGCCTCCGGTGGAGGGGGACGCAGAAATTTTGGAAGACGAACTTGAAGACGCGGACGATCAAGACACCCCCGTAGCAGTCGCACGGCCAGCGAAGACACCTCTGCGAAGGGGAGAGAAGCATGGCGCTACCGACGAAGACGACCCTGGACCTGCGGGTCTACTGCCTGGTCTGGGGACGATGTTCCAACCTGCTGTGGATTGGCTGAGCGATGACAGAAGGGCAGAGTTTGCGCGGTGGAAGAAGGGTATCTTGCGTGAGGTTGCTCTGGTGGAAGGGAAGGCTTGATTGAGCAGGGTATGGGATCTGAATGACCCCACTGTGATGTGGTCAGTTCCTTAGAAGCAGTAAAGATGCTTTCAGATTCCCAAACAGGGCCCCCGCTCCACAACGGGCCATCTATGAATGAACAGACGGAAGGTGTTCGGCAACTAGGCTTCTCCCTGTATTCCACGGCCAGCGGACCAGCTTGACAACCATCAAGAATATACCGAGCAGAAATGAGGATGCTGCACGTCAGACTTTCAGGACCATGCCTACGACAGTTGGGCCAGTGGCCACAATGGCCTTAGGAACTACCGCTATCAACATTTATTGCGTACCATCATCGGTCACCATTGCTATGAAGTCCGGTGCGAGGCAGTAGAGTATATGACAGGAGCGTGCAGAGGCAGAAAGAGTCGAACAATTGTATCGCCAGCCTTAGACATAGCTCTGTGTAATGATCTTCACGTGAAAAAGCAAACACATGCTATCTCCACTGATCAGCCAACGGGATCTCCACGATCCAGTCTATGCTTAAATTTAAGGTTTGGATGTGAATGTGGAGGAAGGTCTCAACGGCCTGGATGCGATAAGACGTTGTCGCCCAATGGCATAACAAAGGTACTAACTTCGCCCGCAGCAAGATGGCAGAACCGAACTGGTATCGCATCGCAGCTCTCAAAGACTTCCTCCCTCTCAGCGCGGATCCGTCTACAGCTGCCGCCCGCGAGCATATCGCACAATCACGTTCTTCCAGCAACCTAGCAGCGATGAGGAACCGCAGCTTCGTCACGCGCAGACGAAGTAGCTTTGGCGCAGAAGATCTACCCAAGAGACAAGGCGACGAGAACGCCGGGGACAATCAGGATGCTCTGCCAGACGGACAGTCGCAAGTGCTCTCATCCTCAGCAGGGCACTGGGGAGGTGGGGATGAGTATGCGCTGCGACGCAAGATCAGTATACCAGCGTCTCTCATCACACCAGAGATGCGTTCGCAGCGCCTGATTGGCAACAGCAATCCACGGTATAGGTGGGAGCAGTACTGGAAGACGGAGAAGCAGCTGAAGGAGATGCCCAAGGCCATCAGAAAGTACTATGAGCGCAACAACTATCTGATCCAGAATTACATGTACATCGATCGGCTTCTGGACAGCAGCTTGCCACACAATCTGATCCAAGAGTACCAGCAGATGAATTCTGGCTATGGTACGAACCAGCCTGATGTTCCGCCGACCATCACAGAGGAGACTTCTCCCGCTGCGACGGGATCGAACACACCAGAGCTAAATGGCAGCACGCAAAGAGTCAAACGCACTCCAAAAGACATCTACAAGGTCCATGACGAAGAGCTCACACCATTACTCCCAGACCAGAAGGATGTGGACGACGAAGAGATCCTCGCCATGCCACCAGATCTAGACCTAGAAGAAGAAACAGGCTCCCAATCCCGGGTCGTCACAGTTGCGATCTATCTCAATCTTGCCGCCAACACCGTGCTGCTGATCATGAAGATTGTTGTTGTCGCCCTGTCGGATTCCGTATCAGTTCTGGCCTCTCTGGTCGATGCCGCGCTCGACTTTCTTTCCACCGCCATTGTGTGGGTAACTACCCGTCTCATCAGCCGGAACGACCAATACTCGTACCCGATCGGACGTCGGCGGCTGGAACCCATCGGTGTCCTCGTCTTCTCGGTCATCATGATAACCTCGTTTGTACAGGTCGGGCTTGAGGGCTTCTACAAGCTTACTGGACCCGACCACGAAATTGTCAAGCTCACCTTGCCAGCCATCGTGATCATGGCGGCGACCGTGGTCATCAAATTCTTGTGCTGGCTGTGGTGTCGCCTCATAAAGAACAGCTCGGTGCAGGCGCTTGCTCAGGATGCCCAGACTGATGTGGTGTTCAACACCTTTTCGATCATCTTCCCGCTCGTCGGCTACTACGCGAAGGTGTGGTGGTTGGATCCTCTGGGAGGCATTCTGCTCTCGCTATACGTTATCCTCAACTGGGCGCAGACGTCTTCGACACATATTCGCAACCTCACTGGTGCTGCAGCTTCCGCAGATGAACGCAATATCCTACTCTATCTTACTATGCGTTTCGCAAAGACCGTCCGGAAGATCCAAGGCTTGCAAGCCTACCACAGCGGCGACAAGCTCAATGTCGAAGTGGACATTGTTCTCGACGAGCACACCAGTCTCCGAGACTCGCACGATCTAGGCGAGAGCCTGCAGTATGTGCTCGAGAGTGTGCCTAATGGTATGTCCAATCACTACCGTTGCATTCCTATTCGCTTTTGCTAACTCTTCGACAGTCGACCGAGCCTTTGTTCACATGGACTACGCAGACTATAACCTACCATCGCATCTGCAACAGGACTCTTAGCAGGAACCTGAAAGAGATTTTGGGGGCCGTTGTTTGCTGAGTTCACCGCGAGATTACTGATAATGTACTATAGTGTACGATATGAGACACCCCAGTGATGAACGTTGACGATGGGAATCAGCAGAGAATGCTATCTTTACGACACCATGTCCACCCTTCAGCTGTACCTTCACCACGAACAGCGGGCATTGCTAGTCAGCCTGGGAATACCCTACATCATCAACACCTCCCATCGAGATCAATCGTCCTTGCATGCCCTTTGCGATATCTCGCATGTCGGGCGGCAGATTGCTGAAGTCCGCTTCCTTCGCCCAAGAGCCGATGCCGTGCTGCAAGATGTTCCTCGCCCTTGCTGCATCAGTCCCGGCAATGCCCATCGTGCCGTGCAGCGTCATTCGCTCATTGGTCGAGTCATACACACCTCGATGCAAAATATTGTTGTTGTAGAAGAGGATATCACCAGGGCCCATCCTCACGACCTTCTGGCCTGGCATATCGTCTTCGAACGGATCAGCACTTCGCTCCATATCAGTCCGAGCACGCTTGTGCGAGCCAGGCACGACGACCAAGGAGGCGTCGTCGAACAGTGCCAGATTCCATTGCGTGTGCATCATAGGTTCTTTAAGCCGCTCTTCTTCTTCTTTGGCAGGTACATCAGGCCCGATGTCATCACGGTGCCAGCGCAGTGCGAAGTCTCGGTCGGGTCGTACAAGCATATTATACAGCTCCAGGACCAACACGTCCCGCTCGCACTGCAGCAATCGGCACACAGCTTCAAGCATCGTGTCGTTGAAGTACGACTCCGCGAACACCTTTCGCTCTGGCATGTCGGGATGAAGTAGATGCTGAACGCCCCAGATTCCATGACTGGCGTCTTCATTCCAGGGAGGGAATTGCTTGGGGAGAGTTCGGATGTAGGGCCATTTGCCGGATCTTGCGAGGTCTACTGCTTTCTGTGCGGCGGTTCTGTAACGGTCCAAAGTTTCGCCAGAGAAGGCATTTCGTATGAGGACAAAGCCGTCGCGATCAAGGTCAGCTCTGAG
The DNA here is from genome assembly GCF_035928015.1 of Saxophila tyrrhenica. NCBI lineage: Eukaryota > Fungi > Ascomycota > Dothideomycetes > Mycosphaerellales > Extremaceae > Saxophila > Saxophila tyrrhenica. The sequence goes on along the minus strand of NW_027041746.1, from coordinate 386,680 downwards.
CTCTGAGCTGGTTGGAAGTTGTGCTTCCATTTTGCGGCGGTTAGAGAATTGGCTGCGATGATAGCGGTACCTGCTCTACGAGCTCATTCATGGAGAATTCCCATTGATATGTGCGATGCTAGATAGCTGTATGAACGTTGTAGGTCGTAGGTCCTTCGTATCTAAATTGTATCCAAGTGAGGAGTATTTGCATGTGATCGTCTCGAATTTTGCCTTAGGCCAACACACCCGAACCGCACCTCGTCGCCTTGCTTCAAGTACCCCCTCTGCCGTTTCTCAACCACAACAACGTCTGCCGGCATCACAAGTCCTTCGCAGTGCACTCGAAGCATGCGCGATCCTTGACCAGGCGTACGTTGGTTCAGCGGAAACACATGGTCCCACTGGCGCAACAGGCGCAACGTGATCCTCCACCACCGCCAATATGGACATCTACGCGTCAGTCTCGAACTACATCACGAAGATGGTGTCCAGCGGAGATAGTGGATCGAGTGGCAGCAACCAGAAGATGAAGATTCTCCTGCTCGACAGAGACACAGTAGGCCATGTACGCCATCCTTAGCAAGAGCAGGACTGACCAGTCAGGTGCCCATTGTCTCCTCCGCTACGACACAGTCGGCCCTCCTCAACCACTCCGTATACCTCACCGACCGACTCGACAACGAAGAGCGGGAGAAGATGCGGCATCTACGCTGTCTCTGCTTCCTTCGACCTTCGCCGGACAGCATCCAGCTTCTGATTGACGAGCTTCGGGAGCCAAAGTACGGCGAATACCATGTCTGTATGTGCACACTCTAGAAAAGCAATATAAGGCGACTTCTGACTGACACAGACTTCAGCAACATCATCAAGAAATCCTCTCTCGAACGGCTAGCGGAAGCGGACGACCATGAAGTTGTCAAATCAATTGTCGAATACTTTGCCGATTTTCTGGTGATAAACCCCGATTTGTGCTCGTTACCACTGTCGTCTCGACTGTTCTCGTCCTCGCCAGACGCATGGAACCATGACAGCCTCACTCGGACAGTGGAGGGCGTCGTGGGAACGCTGCTAGCGCTGAAGAAGAAGCCGTTGATACGGTACGAGAAGAACAGTCTGCTGTGCAAGAAGCTGGCGACGGAGGTTCGGTACTCGATGACACAGGAGGAGCAACTGTTCGACTTTCGAAAAGCAGATACACCACCTATACTCCTGCTGGTGGACAGGCGGGATGATCCGGTAACACCTCTGCTCACGCAGTGGACGTATCAAGCTATGGTGCACGAATTGATGGGCATCGAGAATGGGAGGGTGAACTTGAGTGATGTGCCGGAAGTGCGGCCAGAATTCAAGGTAGGCAGAACAGACCGGACCAGTCAACCCAGGCTAACTTCGATACCAGGAAATTGTCATATCCCAGGATCAAGATCCGTTCTTTGCAAAGAACATGTACCTCAATTTCGGCGACCTTGGACAAAACGCAAAGGACTACGTCGAACAGTTCGCATCGAAACAAGCTTCAGGCCAAAAGCTCGACAGCATCGAAGACATGAAGCGCTTCGTAGAAGAGTACCCGGAGTTCAGGCGGCTTAGCGGCAACGTTACGAAGCACGTCACGCTCGTCGGAGAGCTGAGCAGGCGAGTCGGTACGGACCACCTCCTCGACGTCTCTGAGCTCGAGCAGAGCCTAGCCTGTAACGACAGCCACAGCCAAGACGTCAAGACCCTCCAAAACCTCATCAAAGACCCATCAATCCCTCCTTCCAACAAGCTCCGCCTTGTGGCAATCTACGCGCTCCGCTACTCCGGCCACACCAACAACAACACCCCCGCCCTCATGGAACTCCTCGCCGTAGCTGGCGGCGTGAGTCGTCATCGCATTAACCTCATCCCCAAACTCCTCTCCTACGCCCACTCACTCCAATCAATACCACAAGGCGGCGGCATACCAGAGCTCTTCCAGCCCAGCAATATCTTCTCCGAAGCGCGCTCACGTCTAAATCGAGGGCTTCGCGGCGTCGAGAACGTCTACACGCAGCACTCGCCGCGTCTGGAGACGACGCTGCAGGATCTCATCAAAGGTCGGCTGAACATGAACAGCTATCCTTTCGTTGAAGGCGGTGGGCAGACGCGGGATAAGCCGCAGGATGTTATTGTGTTTATGGTGGGCGGGGCGACATATGAGGAGGCGAAGATGGTGGCGCAGGTGAATGCCAGTTCGCCTGGTGTGCGGGTCGTGCTCGGAGGGACTGGTGTGCAGAATAGCAGTTCTTTCTTGGATGAAGTGGAAGAGGCTGTGGATGCATGGCCGGAGCCGAGACCGGAGACGGCGGCCGGGAGGTTGAAGAAGGAAGTTGGAAGAGTGTAATGGAGTGGAAGTTTTGCTATGCATATCAGAGAGCGAGCTCTCTCCGTGTTGAGGTACTAATGAAAGCTAAGCTACTTTCTCCGAAGCTACTGTTCTCTGGAGCTACTTCCTCTGAAGCTACCTCCTCTGAATCTATCCATCACTGTCATCGGAAAATGTCTCCTGGAACGCCTCGTCCTTCTGCTTCGTTTTCGAAGACGGATACATTAACTCGATCAAGTCTCCAGATTCTTCAGATACCGGGAGGCTGCAGGGCGGGCGGCCAAGCCGAGTCCTGTGGATCAGATCGTGATCATCCTCATCGGCGCGTCTCTTCCAGACCCGATCGTGATCATCCTCTTCGGCGTGCCTCTTCCGGACGATGGGCCCGAGTGGGGTGTTGCTGAACGATCCTTCGGTATTGAGGCGCTTGCCCTGGTCCAGCACCTTGGAAGCAACGCGAGCGGTAGGCGGGATCTTGACACTGGGCCCAAACAATACCGCCGGCCTCATCAATCTCGTCGCGTCAATCACTTCTCCCCGCTAAGAAGAGTAGCTGGCCACCGTACCGCGACACTCCGCCCAAAAGGCCTTCACGATGGTCTTGAGCAATCTACCGTCACTCCTCACGCCCGTGGACAACGAGCGTAGGAACTTTTCCCGTTCCCCCATGCCCACGTGCTCGCTAGGGAACCCTTCAGCTTCGAGCGCATACTGCAGCCACTTCTGCGTATGTTTGTGGTGCAGGAGGAGCGTCTTGAGCGGTTCGCAGAGAGTATCGAGGTCAGAGCGGTTAGCTCGGCCGCCGATCTGCTGAACGAGGGAAAAGACGAATCGCGGTCCGAATGTGTCGATCACTTGTCGGATGCGGTCTTTGGTATCTGCTGAAATTGCATCGTTTTGTGTTTTGAAGAGTTTGTTCCAGAACTCGCAGGCGGAGCGCTTGGGGAAGGGCTCGCTGCTGCCGATGGCGGTCAATGTGAAGTCGAGAAGTGCTTCTGTGATATGTCCGAGTAGGATGTGGGTGTATGATGGCATTAAGCGAGTCATGAACTCAATGCACGAGGAGGCCACTGCTGGATCGTTGCTTGGGCGTCCCAGTGTTATCGCGAAGCTTGCCACTGATGCGTATAGCGCTGTGGCATCCTCATCGGCGAGTCTATGGCCTCCCTTTGAGGAGCCCGTAACCAACATACTTGCTGTGCTGAGAACAGACTCGAGCTGTGGTGTGGTAACGGAACATTGCTGCAGGAAGTTGATCGTGACCGACGGAGGCAGCACGAATGGACCAGGCTGGGTTTCAGCCAAACCACTGCGTAGAACCTGGCAGGCTGCATCGACGGCCTCACCGTATTGTCCAACGACCGAAAGGACGGAGAAACAGCCAATGATGCGCTGCTGCACTCTGTGGCCATCTTCGCTGACCCAGAAACTGTCCTGGTAGGTCGGTCGCTCGTCATCGTCGTAGATGTTGATCGGAATGTCGTCAGGGACTTGCAAGCCTTTCCCGACGGCCGTAAGAGACTGCAGCGCCGTAACTCCAATGAGCTCTGTCATCTCTGTGTCTCCAGTCGAGGCGTAATGCTTGGCCATTTCAACATCCCGCTCAATGTTAGAAAGCAGGGCAAGAAGTGGCTCGGCTTTTGCGCTCTCGGGACTCAATGCTTGGATGATGGCAGCAATACCCCCGATGACCTTCTGCTTCGTGTATGGATCATTGGTGTCTGCACCGAGGAATCTCTCATACTGCGCTAGGAATCCAGGTATCTCATGGGTGAGGTTCGCGCGGCAAGTAGAGCAGAGTGAGTCAATGCTTTTGGCCGCAGCGTTTGCCAGACCTGCCATCTCCAGGGAAGCGAACAGGAACCTGACAGTGTTAGGGAGGAACTCCGGATGACGCTCAATGTACTGGCCATATGAACCCAGCGTATCAATAGCAGTTCGTCGAGTTTGTGTGGATATGGTTTGGCTGAAGTCAGCCACCTGCACGAACAGATCCGACCGAAATAATGCTTCAACTGCCTGCTCTGTTGTCCCGTCCTCAAGCACATTGTCCGAAAGAGTGTTCAGCGAGAACAGTGCAGCTTCGACGCCGCGCCATCTTTTCATTTCGAGCGACTGCAGTGTGAAGGACACTAACTGTTCAAGCATATCCTGGCCGAGAAAGGCGAATATGGAGAGCATAAGGTCTGTCGTGTCAAGCCGGAAGTCCTTGAAAGCGTCGTGCTCTGCATCACCCCACCCCTTCGAGACACCGGCTGACGGGATCCAGAGCTTGTTCCAGAGTAGGCCGACGGTCTGCGTCAAGACGGATTTCGCAGGCGCGATCCAGGCGGGCTGTTCATCATTCGAGCCCAGTGAGTAAACAGTGTCGTTGATGTATTCAATGTACGTGTTCCAGAACTCAATTGTGTGGACCGATAGCGAGTCAGCATCACCAGGAAAGCCTTCCAGCGTAAGGATGTCTGTGAGTATCTTGATGATCGATCTTGACTCGAGCTCGTTGTCAGGGTCTTCGATGACCTTCTGAATATTCGCACATCCAAAAGCCACAATGAACTGCACGAGGGCCACGCTGTCGGTGTCTTCTTCACTGATGGCTCGCTGTAACTGCGGCGTTATATGCTGTGCAATAATCCTGGCCAGATGCTGCATGTGCTGTGGCTGGAAGAAGTCTGCGTAGCAATCGAGCCGATCCCTTAGGATAGCTAATGCCTCGGTAGCAAGACTCTGGTCCAACAAACAATTAGACACCTGCTCGAGCAAGGCCCGCAGAGGCTGGAGAGCCTCAACGTTGAACCTTGCGTCCTGGGAGTAATTGGCCCAGGCTGCGTATGCCGGAAGGGCGTTCGACTTCGCGGCAAACCCGACTGTTGGACCGAGCGACCATTGGAGCAGTTCACCGACATCGTTCAAGCTGACTGCCATTTCTGCATGCTGTCTGGCAAATGCTTGCTGTGTCACAGACAGCTTGCTGACCTCTTCGGCGAGGGTTTCTGCGAAGCAAAGCAGTACCTCAAGCTGTTGTTGAGGCATAGACCAGAACAACCGAGGGATGGATGGTACACTTTGTAGTGCAGAATCCGGAACATCGCTTTGTTGAGTATCCAGCGCAATTGCCAGCTGCACCACAGGTCGGGGCCATGGGAGGGGTGATCGTATGAAGTATGTGACCAAGGCTGCACAAAGCTTCCTGGTCACGAATTGTCCCTTGCCCGGTTCTTGGGACAGTCGGACCTAAGAACGTTAGCACCGCAGGCGAAACGCTCGAGGATGTCTAAAGGTGAGGTTCGTGGTGTGCTACACTTACAAGCCAGTATATCAACCTCGAGCGTATTGACAGGGCCGTGTTCTCGTCGAGATTTGGTCTATCGCGCGGTAAGCAGAGGTCTCGCCACGGGCTCAGCTCAGGGCCAATACTGACCCATCATTGTTGAGTTTGACTATGAACGTGAGCGCGGCGTAGAAGCGGACGTTGGCATCGTCGCTGTTCATGAGCTGGTCGGCGAGGTTCCAGCCACCTGGCGAGAGTTGCAGCTGAATCAAGTCATCGTTGAGCTTCGTGTAGTCTTGCTTCGAGCCAGGGCCGTAGAGTTGCTTGATGAGCTGTTCGACATCCGCCATTGACCTGTGCGCCGGCCTGGCTGCTTCGGTCTCCATGTCGTCGAGGAAGAGGGAAGACGGGTGCTAGGTTGACAGTCTTTCACATGTCAGCAAACCCAGCGAGACTGCCCATGCAAGCATCGTCACGCCTGCTGCGCTTAGTCCCTCGCGACCGGCGAGGAGAAGCAGGAACAGTGGCTTGAAATGTTGTAGACGATGGGCAGTGCGAGTGGTAGGCCGGAAGGTGCTTGCTTGTGAAGGTTGATGGCGATTGGTAGGCGAAGCGAGAAATTGTTTGCTGGCTCGAATTTGGCAGGAGCTCGAAGCGGCGTAGCGTCATCAATCACGTGAGCCTGCCGTTGGAGGGTATTAAGGTACAGACCACAAAGCTGGAGAAGACGCAAGTTGAACGAGTGGGAATGAGGGAGCATGGTCAATGAGATTGAGCTAGCACATGATATGGTTGTTGCCATGCAGTCGCGCAAGACCGCTTCCAACTCTCCCATGCTCGTGCTATGGATTGACTAATATCTGATACGGAAACGGATTCGAATCCGTCGACGTAATGGGCGGTATATGGTCCTTCTCACCATTCGCCGTCTCTATGATAGCCATCGCAGCAGTCTGCAACTGCTTCTCCATCTGCCTACGATTCCGCGCTGCCTCTGGCTCGCTGCGCGCCGACGTCAAGGTGACTTCTATCACCCAAGTCTCCCATACCGTCTCTTCATCCGCTTTAGCAACGAACCACCCCTTGCGCCGCTTCTTCTCGAGGAACTGTACGACGAGGTGCCCTTTGCCTGGCTTGGGCTGCGACTGCGGTGATTGGGAGGTGGAAGCGGAGTCAAGCGCGCGCATGAAGGCGTTGGTGCGCTGCTCAATGAGCGTCTCAATGTCATCTTCGGATACGTAGGGTAGGGTCATCTCCAGTATATCGTGCGTGGCCGGCTGTAGCGGGACGAAGCATCGGTGGAAGAAGATCGTGTGGAGAGCGCCTGGTCTCGATCAGTCCGAGCGTTATTTGAGCTAGAGTTGTTTGGATACCTTTGACCACATCTCTGACGTTGGAGCGATCTGCCGATAGTTCAAGCGCATACTCTGGTGCTCGTCGCGTGTCCATGGTCAACTTTGAGTCCAGAAGAGGTGTCGAGCTGCTTACGCAGCGTTATGGCGATCCGATCACATGCTCGCTCCGCCTCTTTCGAGGGATCTGGAGACAGTTTGGTCGTTTGCTGCTGTAACACCTTGCCTACCTCGGAGTTACTGGTCAGGGGAACAAGATGTTTGCTGTCATGGAGTGGTACGGATAGCGGTGTTCACGGCCCGACGATTCCATCGCGACATCGGCACTTGCCTTCGATCAACAACATGCATCACGGCGACCTTATCGGAGCCGACCAAGGTAGGAGATGTAGTCTTTCATTAAAACGCAGTAGGCATGCATGAAACCAGGTAGGAAGTCACCAGTGTTTCAAGTCTGCTCTCTCCTCGGCATCAATACTTTACCAAGGCCTGGCGGGCACGAAGATGACGAAGGCGTTGATATACGGCACGGGAGGAGTTGGCTCATGTTATGGCTATATCCTCGACAAAGGCGGAGCAACGGTGACAGCAGTCTGCCGAACGAACTACAGCGCCGTTCGCGAATCTGGCATCACCATCAGATCAAAGCTATGGGGCGAATGTCACTTCAAGCCTCATGCTGTTCAGTCAGTCAAAGAGGCCACGGCCGATGGACCATTCGACTACATCATCGTCGCCTCAAAAGCCTTCCCAGGCACGGCTGAGTTGATCAAAGAAGCGGTCACGCCTGAGCACACGGCCATCGTCCTCGCGCAGAACGGGATTGCTATCGAGGAGGATTATGCCAAGCTGTACCCTTTTAACACCATCATCTCGGGCGTGGTATACCTCCCTGTAACCCAGGTGCAGCCAGGAGTCGTAGAAATGGGACCGCTGGAACGCTTCGAGATCGGTCCCTACCCAGCCAATTCATCCTCGACAGCAAATGCGCTTGCACAGCGGCTCTCAGACCTGTGGAAAGCCGGTGGCGCCAACGCACCAGTCTTCGACGACGTGCAGCCGGTCCGATGGTTCAAAGTCGCTATCAATGCCAGCTGGAATCCCATATGTGCCCTCACGCTCTGCGACGATGCCAACTATCTCCGATCTTCGAACAACTCTGAAGCCATGGTGCGGAAGATCATGCTCGAAGTCGGCCGAGTTGCTACTGCAGAGGGCTACCCAGGAGCAATCACAGACGAGATCATTACGCGTGACCTGGCGAGGCCGAAGGGTCGACTGGAGACTGGCGGCAAAGAACCATCAATGCTGACGGATGTGAGAGCAAACAGGCCGATCGAGGTTGAGGCGATCTTGGGAAATACTCTTCGTTTGGCGCAGAAGCACAAAGTCGATACGCCGTATCTGGAGCTTTTGTATACGCTGGCGAAGGGAAGAAACTATCAGCTGCAGCCGGACGAGAGGTGGCGGGACATCTCGTTTGCGAAGGTTGTGAATGCGACATGAGGCGAAAGGGGTATTCACTTCCATGGTCGCCTTCCGCGAGATAGAGTTACCAGCTGCAGTAGAATATATCAGGTGCCTCGTTTGAGTATATGTTCCTTGGTCACTCCAGCCTTGGCGTTGAGCAATTCGTCAACTTCACATGGCAGACTTGACAGCTTCGCTCTTATTGCTTCGACCCAGACCACAACTGAATGTCCATTCTTGAAGCATGTGATCGAAGCAAAACATGGCCACAACACTGAAAAGCACACCAGAGATATCAAAAGAGGATCTTGGAAAGCTCGGGCACTTGTCAAGCCTACTCCATCTCTTCAACCATCGGAATAAGAATCAGCATCGCCGCAGCGTCTGGTGGCGACACTTCTCACTTTTCCGCCGGCATCTGGAACAAACCGTTTCGGACTATCAAACTCTCGACGAAACTCCTACGACCCATCTGGAGCGAACACGCAAGCGTACTAAAGACGAAATCACGCGGACCCGGATCTCACAACGACTCAACCTTTGGCAAGAGGTTCTGGTCCCGAAGTGGCATCATGCTTTCTCGCAGCTGGTTGCGGACAGCAGATTCGCAGTGTTAGGAGTGGTGCTTCTGGCAGCCCTGTCGCAAACCTGCCAGATCTTGGGGATCACTGAAGCATTCGAGGATCTGGGCCAAGCGGAGGCTGAGAAGGCTATCGAGAAGTTTGGGCAGGAGTACTGGGTAGATGGTTTTCAGGCTGCTGGGAGAGGGTCGGATGGGGAAGATCTGGGTGTAGTGGTGGCACGAGAAGAGGAAGTGAACGAGGCTGCATCTCCTGGTGAAGTGTCTGAGAAGACACCTCCGGCTGTCAAGCCAAACCGCGGCGTTGGCAGCGAGAGTTCGTTGAAGCGGACAGGAGCTGCGGAGAAGCTACCGGGTGGTGTGAAGAAGAAAACGCGAGGACGTTGAACAGATCAATGAAGTATGGGCAAGATTGAAGACCATCAGCCTCGTCAGCGAGTCTCAAGCTATACTACAAAGCTGGTACAGCAGGCTGCCAAAGCCGACATTGACGACCAGATGCCAACCCAGCGACCAGGCCAGAGCGTACAAGTACTTCGGGCTGAAAACGGTCCAGATGAACAGATGCGTCCGCAGAGCTGTGCATGCCGCCATGACAGCCAGCAGGGACGTTGCCACGAAGGCTGTCATGCTGGCAACATACACAAACCAGGCGCCAGCATGGGGATCTTCCGACGCTGGCTGCTCGTTCGCTTGCTTCGCAATGGCTTTGGCATCCTCTTGCAACTTCTCGCGTTCGACCATGACCCAGTCTCGATCCTTCTCAGCTCCAGCGGTCTCTTTGCGACTGGCAATCGCTGGCCGTTGTGTACACAGCAAGACAGCGGCGCTGCACCACCAGATCGGACCCGCCCAGTTGCTGGAGAACAGTAGGAGACCAACGGCAGCAATGTTGTAGTCTGCAACGCCATTGTAGGCATTGCTCAGGTCGATGCTGGAGATGGAGTTCGAGCCGCCCATGCAGAAGTAGTACGTATGCGACAGCAGTAATACTGATGTTGCTGCCTCGACGGCTGAGGTTCGAGGCTTGGTGGCTTTCTCTTTCGAACTCGAGCTTTGTGTCGAAAGCAGCCAGCCCAGCGCAGACTTCTGCGTTTCGAGCGCGAGGAACAGAGGGACGTTCGGGGCTCGCGTCTGCGTCATCAAAAACAGCGTGAGTAGATGAGAAAGCCTTTCAGTCAAGGCGATGCTCGTCTGGGCAGCCTTAGCTTTTTGGCCACTCTTGCCTCTCGCCTGGCGTATAGCGAGCACAACCACTCCGGCTCCCGTGACGGCCATAGTGGCAAATGCTGCTCGTGCCTGCACCACCAGGCTGAATGGCTCGCTCCATTCTCTCAACTTCAGCGCCAATCCCTGCACCAACTCCGGAGCATCAGCCTGCGTGAAGTTGAGCTTGAATACGGTCGCGAGGACGATCAGGGAGACGTCCGCGAAAGCAGTGAGCTCCGGTATCAAGAGTCCAGCAAAGGTTCTGGTGTGTATGAAGTAGCCGTTCATAATATATGTCAGCAGAATGAGAAGCCACATCAGCATGTGATGCTCCGGAAAGATGGCGTGCACAATGTCCGGCTCTCCAGCGTGTTTCTGGCCTGTCTGGTTCCAGCGGACGGCGAGGCGGTGACTGCAGAGCAAAATTGCTCCAGCTGCTGCTGTTCGCCAGGCAGAGGTCATGTCTGATCTGTTGCGAAGACTCTTTGCTATGAGAATGCTCACCCAGACTGGAGTGAGCCAATACCAGAAATGTTGCTCTTCCTCGACGTAGCTGCTGGCGAACATCATGACTCCGTACAGCAGGCAGATGAGCGTGAAAGACATTCCAGCAATGCCCGGCGGCCAAAGGGATGGGGACGAGATGACTGCAAAGACTAGCGCAGCACCCGCGACCGCCATCCCCGTCACCATGCGCGGAATATCGTACGAGCTTGCCGTATCGCTCATGGTCTCCTGCGCGAGCTTCAAGAACCGGTAGAGCGCCTCTTCCAGCAGTTGATCATTCTCCAGCCCACGTTCCTGCGCGAGCCAGTACAGCACCTCGCCCCAGCCATGAATCAACTTCTCCTCATCGCCCTCTGGCCCTCGACAACCTCCGTCTCCTTCCTCCATAGCCTTCGCATGCGACTCCGCGTCGCGGTCGAACCGCTCCCCACCATACTTTGCCCGCACAATGTGCAGCAACTGCTTCGCATTCTGCAGCAACAGCTGCACCCTCCTCTCCCCCTTCCATAGGCCCGTCAGCTCCGGTAGCAGAACACCCAGACTATTCTTCGACACCGGCATACCCATCATGGCCGCCAGCGCCGGCACAAGATCGCTCTGCTCCACCTTACTGTAGTAATGGAACTCCGTGCCTTCCTTCGGCAGCGTCGGACACTCATACTGTCTCTTCTCCATCGCCTTGAATACCGGACTCGCGAACAATAGCGCCGGTTCCGTCTCCCCTGGCCCACTGCCGCCATGGTTCCCACCAGCGTTCATCCCATGATCACCAGCCAGCACCAAAAGCGTCGTCTCATGATGCTCATACCCCTCCATAGCCTCATAGATCATCTTAATAATCCCATCCATCTCCCGCTGCTTCGGCAGCATATTCGGCCCCTGCGGCCCCGTCTTATGCCCGATATGATCCAGCCCCAAGTAATGCAACACCATAGCATTCCAATCGCTCCGGGCAAGTTCATCTGGCACATGACGCGTGACATTATTATCAACCTCTGTGAAATCCTGTTCAAGCGAGAAAGAAGTTCATACTCAGCTATATGTTCTATCATCAACAAACCAGGGCCAGTTCTACTGACCGAGACAAAGAAGCTACTGGTCCCATCGGACCGCTTGAAGAAGGGTTGTCCTTCAGGGGACGGAGGGAAGAGTTTGAGCCAGGTGTCGTCGCCGTAGAAGACGATGCTGCCGTTCGCGGCGAGGATCTGGGCGAGCCAGGTGTCTTGGGCGGAAAGGGAGGAGGAGGTGTCGGATTCGGCGAAGTTGAGGATGAGGTCGAGGAAGGACGGGACGGAGCCGGTGGTGAGCGCTTTCACGCGTGGCATCGTGACGGTCGGTGGGGTGGCGTGGGCGGTAAAGGGGATGGCGGCGCCGGAGCGGATGAGGCTGTAGTTGTCAAGCAATTAGCCTTCTGCTTCGTCTTGTGCTCGAGGTATCTTATGTTTCGTGCTCGCAGCACTTGTCCAAGGCTCCAACATACCTCTGCGTAAACCCAAACCCACTCCCCTCCCCATACACAAAATCACTCCTCAACGCATCCACCACCATGAACACCACACGATCGAACACCGCCTCTTCCTGCCCCCTCCTGGCTCCTCCGGCACCTACTCTTGGGCCTCCACCCTTCTCTCCCAGCTCTTCCTTCCCACCGCGCAATTCCCCAACATCCTCAAACCGCGCCAGCCCAGGCAAAAAGGGCTTATACGGAAAGAAGCCCGTCGCGAACACCAGGACAGCTATGGGTAGAAGAATGTTGGAGAGCGACAGAGCGGCGAGGCGGAGGGAGCGAGGGCACGACATGGCGGTGTCGGCAGCGGTTCAGATGGTTGAAGGGTTAGGCTAGAAGGAGCGTATTAGCATCGTGGTTATACTGAGAGAGTCATGGGAGGTGATGTTGGTAGAGGAAGGAAGTCGTTGAACTGGCCGCGGAGATGTACGAAGTCCTCGGCGTTGACTAACAACCTCCTTCCCAACCTTGGAACAGTACCAGTACCATTCTTGAACCTCTACCATACACAGCACAGCATGAAGAGCACTCAAAAGAAGAGAGGGAGAAGCAGTTGGCACCAAAATTGTGAGAAGAGTCAATTGCATTAGTCGCAAAGAACGACGACTATGAACCGCTGCCTCCCTTCTCTACCCTCCATTTTGATACCCATGATTACGTGCCCAGAGCACCTATATACCGCTCCATTGCCATTCTGATCCTTCGTGCGCCATGAGCACCCTCGCTTGTGCATTCGTTTACTTTAGCAAGTACAAACATAAGAGATCTGCAGCGATGACAAGCCGTACTGAGCATGAGCCGTGGGGCCCATTCGTTCCAGCAACGTACATCGCGCGCAGCAGCAGTAGCAAGAACGCAGCAACCATTCCATTCCGAGCAAGTTCCATACCATGAGCAACAGCAGCTCAGCAAAAGCAATCCATCCGTAACAAGAAGCAGCCAGTCGATAAAGCAGCGCGATAAGAAATACAGTACGGTCGAGTCGATGCACCGCCAACGGATGCTGCAAGAGTGTCCAGGCATGAACGAGTCGACCAAGAGAAGCGGCGTCGCCGTCGTCTTCAAATGGCCATCCAGTTCGCCGCCGTGTCAATCGGGTCAAGACAGGATAATGCTGCAAGACGTCGAGATCCAGGAACACTCGGTATGCAAGCGGCCGTGATGAGCGCAAGAGGAGTATTAGTGCTGTTGGGGGTGATGATGCAGTGCTGTTGCAGACATGTGGTGTCCGCGAAGTATTGTCGTGTGAGTAGCCTGAAGGCGACGAGGTGCCTACCGATGAGAGTTGTAGCCGTTGCCGAACTGCTGGCCGTACCCATCGTCCTTCGGGCTGTAAGCGGCGTCGTCGTAGCCGTCGCCGTTGAACTGAGTCGGGGCCTGGATGGTGTAGGCGTAGCCGCCACCGTTGCGAGGAAGGCTGTCGTTCAGGTGGTGGCGCGGAGCCTGGACAGCACCACCGACGTGCCGGTTGGCGCTGTAGACACGGCTGCCATTGGAGTGGACCGAGACGTTGCCGCCGCTGAACTGGCCGAAGCCATTGGATCCGTGGAAGCCGTTGGACTGGGTGCCGCCATTGAACTGGTTGCCGCCGTTGAACTGGCCGAAGTCGTTGAAGCCGTGGACGCCAGCGAACGGGTCTTGGTTCATGTGCCCGTAGCCGTTGTTGAACATGCCTGGAGCATGGCCGGCGAAAGCAGGATAGCCCATCTGGTACATCTGCTGTGGTGGCGAGCCCATGAACATCGGACCGTAGCCCTGGTTGTGGTGCTGCGACATCTGGTACGCCTCGTCTTCGTTGATCTGCGAGAGAGTGCCGCGATCGTACTGCGAGTGACCGTAGCCACCTCGACCGCCTCGACCGCCACCACGGCCACCACGGCCGCCGTGACCGCCATGACCGCCATGACCGCGAGCAGGCGAAGCGAAGAGGCCAATCGTGCCGGCGTTGTCCCTGCTGCGCTGTGCTTTCGCCGGGTTATCGACTTCAGGCCAAGTCCTCCCCTCGCCGACCTCAGCCTCCCTCCTGAGATTCTTGTCCTCCCACCCGAGGTGCGTATCCTCCTTGGTATACCACAAACGCGGGACGACGTTGGGCATCTCTTCCAAGACCGCCGAGTTGCGGAACTTCAAAATACAGCCGTCCTGGTCCTGGCAGACCGCGTACGCAAACTCGGCCAGGCGTGGCCCTTTGTGCGGGTTGAATGGCAGCTCAGGGCACCACGGGTGACCCTCCCAGGCGTCGAGGAACTTCAGGACGTCGTCGGGGGTCACGAAGTTGACGAAGCCGTACCCCACGTTCGTACCCCTGCTGAAGTCCATGCGTAGGTATGAGAAGTTATACCGTCCGCGGTTGGCATGGTTCAGAATCGTGAGGAAGCGATCCACTTGCATGTCGATCGGCAGGTTGCGGCACATGATCGTAGTGCGGACGTCATGGCCTTCGACAATCTTCTCGCGGGAGACGGTCTGCGGCTCCATGCCAGTGCTCTCGTTCAACGGAGTCATCTGCCCGGTCGAGCGATTGAAGCGACGACTGGAAGCGCTGCCTGGGGTGTAGTTTGTCGTCGGGTAGGATCCGCTGCGTGGTGGAAGTGCGGAGCCGAAAGAACCGTGAGGAGTACGCGGCCACGGGTCTGACTGAGCCCGCTCTGCGTGCGGCGCTTCCTGAAGAGCACCCACAGGAGCACGTGGAACCTTGGTTGGAGGCGGCATGGGAATGATGGAGCCATCGTCTGCCACGCGGTACGCCGTGCGACGGGTCGGGCTCTCGAAGTAGGTTCCTTGGGCCTGACGAACGTGGCGCGGCGTGGCCGTCAACGGCTTAACCGACAGATCGTCTTCCGGCGTGAGTTGCCTCTGACGAGCATAGACGGACCAGGACTGTGAGGGGCGGTCAGCGACACGCGATGACTTCGACGATGTGAGTGAACATACCTTGATCTGAGCAGGACTGTCTTCAGCAAGCGCGAGGATGGCCTTCTTCGCGTCCGAGATCCTGAAGTACTCGGCCTTGAAGGTCCACGTGCCTTTGACGATCTCTGCTGAAGCGACGCCGAGGATGTCACCGAAGCGCAGCGCCAGCTTGCTGATGTCTTCTTGCAGGTGAGAGTCGTCGAACGAACCGCCTTTGCTCGATGGCTGGGCTGCGAAGACGACCTGCCCGTCGAAGAAAGAAGTCTCCTCACCGGCCCCCTTGAGCTTCAGCGCCGCCGCGAACTCTTGCTGAGTGACGTAATGAGCCTCCCACTTGCCATTGATCATGCCAATCTGATCAACCGCCTTGGCGGCCTCGCGGATGTCATCGAAGCTGAAGATGATCTGAGGCTCGCTCGAATCAAGGCTGTCCTCGATCATCGTGGATCCGCGGGTCTTGGTAGCCCAACCGAGCTGCGGTGCATGTCAGTGTGAAGATTCGATGTGGAGGGTCGCTTCAACTTACCTCTTTGTTGAGAATGTCGACAGCGTCGGTAATCTTCATGCCTTTCTTCTTGAGTGGGAGGGTGGTCTTCAGGTAGTGACCGCCGGGTGAGGAGACGCCGACTGCGACATCTGTGGTGAAGACGAGAGCGCGGGTCGGGCTGACTTTGGCGCCACGGGTACCGACTGGCTGCTGCGCGGAAGTGACCTTCTGCTTGCCATTGCTCTGCGGCTTGACATGCTCAGTGACAGCTGGGGTGGACACGATGGTCGGCTGCGACGGCTCATCATCGGCCTCGCTGTCGCGATTGAGAAAAGCGATGGGGCTTGGCAGAGTGCCGTTGGCTGCGCCGGCAGTCTTCTTGAATGGGTCGCCGTTCACGACGGAGGTGGTCGCGTCTTGCTGAGGACCCTTCCAGCTTGGCATGGTCACAGCGACGCCACCGTTGAGCTCGCCGCCCTCGGTCGACGGCTTCTTGAGAATGCTCTTCAGGCCGTTTGGTCTGCTTGGAGGTCAGCTTCAAGTTACATGCGATGGATAAAATTGGGTGAAGATGGGATGGTTCTCACTGCTTGTGCGCGACGGAGCCGGTGCCGTTGGCGGTGCCGTTAGCCTTGGGCTCGGTGGTCTCCTTGCTGGCCGAGTTGCCGCCGCCGTTGACTTGCTTGGATGACTGCATGGCTGAAATGCGCGTGGAGTCGAGGATGATGATGGGAAGGAGGGGAGGAGTGATGTCGTGATAGACGGTGGTGAGTGCGAAGATGCTGTTGCGAAGACGCTGAATCGGATGAGATGACCAGTGCGTCCAAAGGAGCTGCCCAAGTGAACCTGGCCAAGAGGATGGTGAGGATGTCAAGGACAATGTGTGCGCAGTGAATGCAGGGGGCAAAGAATGTGGTATGAGGGTGGAGGGAGAGTGAGTGGTGAGGGATGGAGGATGTTGACACGCGGAAGAAATTTTGTGTGCGCGAAAGGGTCTGCAGGGCAAAAGGCGGTGGCTGGCTGGAGCTGTGGATGCTCCCGAAGTTGGGTCAGCAACATTGGCAACTGCGAAGTGGAAGGAGCGAAGCTGTCCTCGATCTCCGCAGCTTCACCACCGCCTCAGCTTCAACAAGTGGTCTTTGGGCCGACTCCTTCGCATATAGCATGGACGGGACGACGGAAGAAGCTCACGTGTCGATCGTCCATTTTCTCACGTGCTTCTACAACACGTAGGGCGTCGTCCACGCTGCTCGCTCTTCGTGGTTGTGCTGGACACCGTTGTGGGGCTTTAAGCTTCGCCGTACAGCTGGGACTTCAACCGTGGACCGACCATGTGAGAGTGACATGATGCTTTCCACGTCTCATGGGATGCACAGTGTTACTCTTGGACGCGTATGGTGATCCAAGAGGACTGCACGATGCTTCTTGCAAGCACGCAGCGCCTACAGTCACTTCTTCATTAGCATCTCAGCTTCATTTCGCAATACATCACTTCCACCTCACACAGGATCATTTTGATAGACCCTGAATTTCGGAGCCCTGCTAGCGCCGGGAAACCGGCCACTAGCTCTGCCGCTAAGGATTTAGTAAAAACGGCAGAATTAAGCGAACTTTCGGCCTCAGGCATGGAACGCGACGAGCTCGCTCCAACTTCACTTCCACCAGTGTGAGAGCAGCGTTTCGACGACTACGAGTGATCTTGTCGTGCGAATGCCCGGTAGTCTTGCGAGCGTCTTCTTGAAGCCTGAAGGCAATCTTCATAGTGCACGAATACACTCCACAGAGCGTCCGCCATCTGCTCGCGAGACGCTCCAGGCGACCTTCACTCATCCAAAGGCTCGTAGACAGTCTGACATCCGGAGCATCACGACTGCACAAGGAGCTGTCCCACCAGGTCCATAGACTTCACGCTGACGTGATAACAGCTTTGACCGCGCCATATTCGTCCCGCGAACCACCCAACCCTCTGAATCTTTCTGCCCGCCACCTGCCATCGCCTTGCGAAGAAGAACAGAAAAGAAAATGGTTTGAGCTTACCAGTATCTTTTGCCTGGCGAACCTTCGACCTTCTCCCGTGCTGTGTGGTTGTCTGGCCATTCACCGAAGTGTCGACTAGAATCCTGCGCCCTGCGCTGATCCAACGAACGTGTCAACCAGGCGCGTTGGGCTGAGCGGAACCGGAGGGTGACGGTGATACCACGGTCCGAGTGGTTGTAGTGGAAGGCTTTCTCAGTGCTTCAATCGCGGCGGGGGCAGTATTGTATTAAAGATGCCTGGTCTGATCAGCAATGACCCATATGATGACCTTCGAGGTGCTGTACAGCAGGTGCGTACTTCTTAATCCAAATCTCATTTATATCCAATCTGCATGAACGAGCATCAAAGCACGTACCAGCAAAAAGTGTGTCAAAAGACTGAAGAGGCGGTGTCGGGGGCGTAGGCGCTGAAGCATGCCCGAAGCAATGCTGGCAAGCTGAGGGTGGCACATGATACATGATGTCAGCACCCAACCAGAAACGGCTTTCCATCCGCACCTTCACTTCAGTACCCCTGAGCCGCGAATATACACTGACATGGACGACGTGGCCCAGATCATCCTCTCTTCCTCAGAGTCGGACTACCTCGATCAACTCATACCTCTTTTAAAGAACGCCGAAACGCAAACCCAGGTCACCCCTCTCATCCACGCACTCAACCATGTCTCCGCCGACCGGGAAGCAGAGATCGAGCGCATCTGCAACACCAACCACCAGGAATTCATCAGCAGCGTCAACCAGCTCCAATCCGTTCGCGAGGGCACCGTCAGCTTAACATCCGAGATCATGGAACTTAGCAAGTCCATCGAATCCAGTACAGAGAAGTTGGCCGAGCAGAAGCGAGCGTTGGTGGAGTCCAGAGGCGTGCGCCAGAACATCGACGAATGCACACAGGCCCTTAAGGATTGCCTGGAAGTTCTGAGACTGGCGAATCAGGTGTATGATCTTTTGAGTAAGAAGAGTCATTATGCTGCGCTGAGGGCATTGGACGAGCTGCAGAATGTGCATTTGCGGGAGGTGGCAAGGTACAAAATTGCTGAGACTATTGAACGGTCGGTGCCGGCTACGCAGAGGTTGATTGCGGAAGCAGTCATGTCAGACTTGAATACCTGGCTCTACCGCATTCGAGAGACATCGCAGTTCCTCGGCGAGGTTGCCTTCTACCATACAGAGATGCGCCGGGAACGACAGAAAAACCGCCTCGAAACCAACGAATACCTAGGCTCTTTCAAGCTAAACTCTGCCGTCGAACTCGTCGCTGACGAGGTAGAAGAGTTCGACGTCCTCAACAACGAAGAGGTCCAAGTCGACTTCTCTCCTCTCTTCGAATGCCTCCACATCCACGACAACCTGGGTCAAATGGACAAGTTCCGCGCCGACTACGCCGCCACCCGCCGCACGCAGAAGGAACTCTTGATCCCGCAGACCATCAACCTGCTCGACGACGAAAGCAACGAGCTCTCCAGCTTACTGGAAGGCATCGCCGGCTTCGCTATCGTCGAGAAAGGCACCATGGCCAAGACAGAAAACTTCCGCGCCCAAGCCGACGTCGATGAGTTGTGGGAGAGCATGTGCCAGTCCGCCATCACTCTCATCACATCCTCGCTCGACAAAGTAGCGAACGACGAGAAGCTGCTCAAGATCAAAGGCGTCATTGCCCTGTTCATTCAGACCATGGATTCCTGGTCCTACCCTGTCGCCTCGCTCGACGGCCTCCTCCTGACCTTGTTCGATAAGTACAGCAGTCTGCTGAAAAAGCGCTTCTCCGACGACTTCGCCGAGATCGTCAGCACGGACGACTACATGCCCATGCCCATCAACAACGCGGACGAGTACGCCAAAGTCGTCAACGTGAGCTGGTACACACCACCTGACGGGCACGAGGATCCGGAAACGCTCACGTATCCCTGCGTGCTGCCTTTCTCGCAGATGTATCCGCTGGTCTGTATTGACATACGGAATTTCTTGAATCAGATATACCTCTTCTCGGACTCGCATTTCCGGCATACGACAGTTATCGACGCTACTTTAAAAGAGAGCCTGGATTCCCTGCTTGTGCACAAAGTCTGCCGATCGCTAGTCGAGCGCCTTAACAGCCAATACGCCGGCCAAATCGTCCAAATCCTCACGAACCTCGACCACTTCGAGCAAGCGTGCCGCGAGCTGGAAATCCTCCTCGTCGAAGCCCGCAGCAGCTCCTCCGCCGCCGGCCCCATCACCCTCGCCGCTACAGCAGAGTTCAAAGAAGCCAAGACCAAAGCCGAAAAGCGCCTCTTCGCATTGGTGAACAGCAAGATCGACAACCTGATCCAGTTGGCAGAGTATAACTGGCAAGCCCGCTCCGCCCCGCAGCACGTGGAAGACTATATGCAGGAACTCACGTCCTACCTCGCTAACACCATGTCCTCCGTCTTGCTCGGCTTGCCGGAAACAATAAAACAGCAAATCTACTTTGAGGCGCTCACGCACATCTCCGCCGGCCTACTGGACTTACCCCTGGATGATTCGCAACCCAAGATCTCCTCGCAGAGCGTCGCGCAGTATCAGATGGACGTGCAGCATCTGGTAGAGTTTGTGGAGGGGTTGCCGGAGAGAGATGTGCTGGCGCCGACGCTGGAGGAGTTACGGCAGACGACGGATTTGATGGGGTTGGCGGCTGAGGGCCAAGGGGAGGAGTTTTTCGACACGAGTAAGGCGGGGGTACGGTTTGGAAGGGTGGACAAGATTCGGGGGGCGGAGTTGCTTGAGAAGGTATGTTGCTGCTATCACGAGGTGGTATGGATGGGAGAGATGGGAATGTTGCTGACAAGATGAACAGGTGCAAACGAGGACGCAGAGCACGCTCCTGTCGCCGGCGCCGCGGAGCCCGAGCGTTGCTGATTTCGACGGGCAGCATGCGAAGAAGCCGAGTGTGGCGGGATTTGGAGGGTTGGGGGCGCGGTTCGATCAGTTCAGGCGGGATAGGTCTTAGGGAGGCTGATGGTGAGATGAGCTTGAGGCAGACGTGGTGTAGAAGAAGTTGCATCGCCCATACATTTTCATGCAAGACAGCGTGTAGTATTTCAGTGCCTGCTTCTTTGCTTCGAGATGCGATTCACTTCCGTCATCAACGCCGCCTGCGCCGTGCTATGCTTTCCCTCCCCATATATGTCCACAGCGTATCGTACAGTGCTTGTCCTTTCCTCCCTTTCCTCCTACTGCTCCCTTCAAGCCTTCGCCCTCCTTGCATCGCTCAGTTCCCGAGTGGCGAGAACAATCTACCCCCATCGTCAGTGTTCATCCTTCTACCCCTATGTTTGATTGATTAACCTGATGAGCGAGGGCCTGGGGTTGCTCCTCGTGTAGCCCAGGTAGATGATTAGGGGAAGGTAGCCACTGCTTCTGCATCAGTCTCGAGATCCCCCGCTGGTGGGCAGACGGAGAGGTAGGCATACTAGTGCACTGCGCCGCGCGAGAACTCGAGGACACGTGCGATGCGCTCCTTTGTCTATCGTTAGCTGGTTGCTCGATGGTCGTCGTGGACGGCCGGTGGATGGTGTCGGGCTGGGTGCGTACCTTCGATTCTTCGGAGAGTTGAAGCCAGGCCATGGTGTTGTTCTGAAAATTCGGTGTCGTACAGGTGGTGCGTAAGGATCGAATGGAAGTTGAAGCTCCTCTTCCATCACATCTGATCGCAAAAGCTCACAACCCAAAGCGGAAGCTCCGGCAACTGCCGCAGAGCCGCAATCACAATCTTGGCGATGGAAATCGCAACCCACCAGCAAGACATCCAAGAGGTCCAGCAGTTGACAGTACCACTACAACCACACACTCTACAATGGCACCAACACAGTTCGAGAACCTCAGCGAGGACCTGATCTGGGAGGTCTGCCGTACGTACTACCCTCCCCAGACCACTCCCAACCGATCGCAAGACAACGAGCATTGAGACTTATATACATGTGATATACAGGCCACAACAACGCCTACCTCTGCAAGCGCAAGCAAGCCGGCGGCGTCCAGTTCTCCCGCGACCCCATGAACCTCGCCAACAAGCACTCCCGCAAGCACGCCGGGTTCGTGAACAACAAGGCCATCGGCATCAACGCTGACTCGAACACTGTACGCTCTGCCTGCCCTTCCTACCTGATGTCGCTGCGTGGAACCTTCAATAGAACGCTTGCTAATACGTATTAGGTCGGCATGACCACCAAAATCGCCTCTCGCCAGAACAAGCCCGCCAAATCGACGCACAACTCCTCCTTCTCCGCCTCGACGCCTAGCAGGAAGCTCTACCGCAACGTCGTCAACTCCACTGCGAAGAAGGGCTATCGCGCGGATCTGAGGGGTGATGCTGTGGCCCGGGCGAGCGCGGTCAAGCAGAGTCAGAGGGAGAAGAAGGATACGAAGGAGGTGAAGCTGCGCGGGGCGAAGGCGAGGAAGGCTGCTGCTGGGAACGCATAGACAAACACCCAGGGTTACGTGAGAGTGCGGAGCGTATCAAGGCGAACGCGCGCGGTCGTGAAGTCTCGAAGTAGCTTCTGGCATGCTGCCATAGGTAAACCATAACCTGAAATGTCACTCGAGAAACACCCATACACGCCTTTCGCTCGAAACAAAATGCCCTGTTAGCCCAGATTAGGAAAACATCACAGCCTTCCGATCCAACGGCCTTCCATCCTCCCCCACCCCTTCCCGCCTAAACCTCTCACTCACCCACACCCTCCTCGCCTCATCAAACCCCACCCCCCTCTTCCGCATAATCCTCTCCACCTCCCTCTTGCCCCGATCATCCAACCCCCGCCTCGAATCTCCCGCCTCGATATTCTCTGCAATGTTGAAGTTACTGCTGTGGAACCCCGCCTCGGCGTCTTCGGCGAATGTCGCGGAAGTGGGGACGCGTGAGTAGCGGTAGGAGTCGAGGTAGTCGGATATGGTGTCGTGGATGCGGTAGAGGGGGGCGGGGATGGTGCCCGGGGCGGTTAGGTAGGGGATGGGTGGGGCGTGGGGTTTCCAGATGTTGCGGGTGAGGTAGAGGACTGGGAGGGTGGAAGTGTCAGTGCGTGGGAAGAGCTGGTGACAGAGGGTGTGTTTACTGGTGGAGGTGAGGAGGAAGAGGAAGGTTAGGGTGTAGAAGAGGTACGCCATGTTGTTGTTGTCCGTTCGTTAGGCGGGTTTGTCGTGGCTTTGGGAGGTCGGAAGTGAGGTTAGTTCTCGGCCGTGCGGGTGAGTGTAGATCGAGTCGCAAAACCTGTCGACGGGCTTATTCGCCCTCAGCGATGTCGTAGGTACATGCGTCTGGTGTCCAGGCCGGCGTTGGGCGGAGAGGCTGAGGATGTGGTCGCCTCGGAATGTTCGTCAGCTTCGAGCTTGTTCTCGCGAAATCGCGCTAGCCGGATGCGGCAGGAGTGGACATATATTTGGTCTTGACAGCATGCCTCCCGTCTTCCAACAGTATATGCACAGCAGGGAGGGGAGTGTAGCAGTTTGATGATGCTGGCATATTATGAGGGAGGCACAGACGTGACACTGTCAGCATCTGCTCTACGATATCAACTTCGATAAGTTCCATCACCAACATCCTCTGTCCAAAGTGACGCGGATTACGGTCAAGCTGGTGCGGAGAGAGGGGGCAGTGTGCTTGTTGCTTGAGGCCAGCAGCAAGAACAACAGTCAAGACATGATCGGAAGCAGGAAGGTGAGCAGGCACATAGGTTTTCAGGTGTTTTCATTCCATTCTCCATGCGACGGCTACATACACAGCGGTAGTAGGATGGTTCAACCTTCCATGCCAACGAAGCGCACGTCAGGGACTCCCATGAAAGCTCAGCGCCAGCCGGGTCATCAGCACAAAACCAATAACCAGCGCAATCGAGTATCATCCGTCCTTGCACTCTTCTCAATCTCCATCCATGATGCACCGTCCGCAAAGTCGACCACTAGTCTCCATTGCCGTAGTCCATCTCGCACTTGCTCTCCGAGTGAGGGCCGCAGTATGTCCCGTCAGAGTCGTGGTATGTCTTGCGGACACGTCTTTTGCGACGGAAGGAAGAGTTCTGTGCAGTGCTGCGCTCAGGTTGAACGTCGTCTTGGTCCTGAGTACGGAATGGGCGACCGGGGAAAGAGTTCTCTGGAGTGCTGGGCTCAGGGGAGTAGTCGTCTTGGTCGCGTTGACCACAGCTGTAGCGGTCTTTGTCGTCTTCTTCTTCGTATGCCGGGATGTCCACAAGGCGGTGAGTATGCGACGAGCGAAGGAAATAAGGATTCTGTGCAGTGCGAGGCTCAGGGTACATGCCGTATTGCTCGAGTTCACCATCGCTGTAGTCGTCTTCTTCGTTGCCCTCATATGCCGGCATGTCCTCAAGACCTGCGCCCGTATAGTCCGTCTCGTCCTCAGACTTGACTTCCGGCTCCGGGGTGATTTGCCGAAAAAACAAGGTACGATGTCCGTCATTGGAGACAAGCTCGACCAGATTGTTGCGCTCTGTGACGAAGATACGGTCCCCGTTTTTGTGATCATACGTGGTGATTTTACCGCAAAATCGAATACCGCGTTGCTGCTCGCTCTGTCCCAGCTAGGGAAGTTGCGACGCGCCGTTGTGCTGATTCGGGTAGTTGTTGGGGTATGGACCTGGCGGACGTGGGGGAAGGTTGGCGTTTGGTGGCGGGAACGCTCCCATCGGCGGTGGCGCCATGGTATTGTACGTCGGTTGCGGCGTCGGGAACTGGTACGGCTGGTACTGATGCGGCTGATACTGCTGCGGCTGGTATTGCTGCGGATACTGAGGCTGCGGCGCGTTGTACCCCTGGTTGCTGTATCCTTGGTTGGGGTTGTATCCTTGGTTGCTGTACTGAGGAGGGTACTGCTGGGCATACGGTCCAGGCTGAGGTGTGTGCTGGGGAGTGAACGCTGCTGGCTGAGGCGGGGGCGCTGGATCCTCTGGCTTGAAGGGAGCGCCATAGGGGTTGGCTGGCCCGGTCGGTGGGACACCCGCCATGGAATGAACCTCGATGCCGTGGGCTTTGGCCTGAGCAGCAAGAGCACGCTCCGCTGGATCTCCGTGACGCTCACTCTTGCCGTCCTTTTTGTAGGCGTACTGCACCGTGATCTCCTGGGAGCTGGGACCGAAAGGCTGGCCGTTCATGTGCTCAATCGCGTCGTCCGAGGCTTCGAAGGTACTGTAGCTGAGAAACCCGAAGCCCTTGGGGAGACCGTCTTCCGTGCGCGCAATCTTCGGCGTGGCAATGAGACTACCAAAGCGCGAGAAGACGTCGAAGAGCGCGCGCTCGTCAGCGGTCGAGTCGAGGTTGCCGATAAACAACTCGGCGCCAATGCCTTGAGCTGCTGCAGCTGGTTCACCACCTGGACCACGTCGGTCCGCACTGGCCTGAAGGAAATGTGTTAGCAATGTCGCGTGATGAAAAGTTTTCATGCTGCGGGGGGTGGCGTACCTTGTTGACGCGAAGACGCTTGTTGTTCAGTGAAATGTTATTCATCAACTGACACGCGTAATCGGCATCCTTCTCGCCGCGAAACTCGACGAAGCCGAAGCCTTGGTGCGACTGTGAGACTCGGTCTTTGGGGAGGTGGACGTTGACCACCGGGCCTGCTTGAGTGAAAAGCTCCCAAATCAGGCGATCGGGAATGCGCTCTTCGATTTGGCCCACGTATATGGTGCTGTCCTTGTCTTGGTCGTAGTGACGATTGCCTCCGCCTGACATCCTGAGAGTGACGAGCTCTCGGTGCTGCTGGGAGTGCGTGAAGGAGAGAGGCTCGAGGGCAGCGTCAGAGCTTGAAGCAGCTAAAAGTTCGCGCACGGTAGCGGCCGCGCGGGAAGACTCCGAGGGCGGTGAAGGAAAGGCGCGCAGTAATAGACGGGTGGCTGCACAAGCGTGAACCTTGTTGAGCGGCTTAAACGGACCTCACCTGTTGGCGTTCCGCTGGAGGTAAGCCGGAGGAAGCGGAACCAAGATTTGGGTGAACCTTTCCCTTGGTTGTGTACCAAGATGATCAGAAGCTCTGCCAACGTGTCCTATCGATTAGATGTTGTTGGATGAGGCTTGTCAATGCTTGCTGTTGTTGTCCGGAAACTCTGGTTGTCGCCCTTGGTTGAGTTCCTTTGATGAATGGTCGAGGAGGGACGAGCTTATGAAACCGCCTGAGGATACCCGCGTGACAACGGCGACGGTGAGGGCGAAAGTGAATGCGACGGTGAGCTGAGGCTGAGGCCGCTGTGAACGGCAGGATGATCATCTGCAAGCGGTCATGATGAAGCTCGCCGCCGCCAGCAAGTGACGGGGTGGTGAAACAGCTGAAACCCCCGGTACCCGACTCCACCAACACCTCCTTCGAGGCGTCGCAACAATGGCACCAGCGACGACCTGCAGCGCCGGCGGAGTCGTCAAGATCTCCAACGTGATCGAACCTCCTCGAGATGCCTACCCAACGAGACCCCGATAGCCAGGCGAAGCACACCCCCGAGCGCAACTGCACGGCGGACTACTACCTGCGAGCGCGCCTTTCCAAGACGACAGCAGCAACGCCAGTGCGCTTGACAACCTCGATTCGACGCTCAAGATACTCGACAGATACCTCCGAGCCCTTGTCGGGGGCATCCACCATCGACTACCACTCCAGGGCCGGCAGACGCACGCGCCAAGACCTGGCGTTGCGCTCACCGACAGTTGCCCTTGTTCGGAAGCTACACCTCCCGCGAAGACCAAAGGGTACAAGAAAGACGCGTACGGTGGTTTGCACTGGCTGAGCGATGGGCGCGGGTAGCAGTCCTGGCAAAAGAGGGGGTTTAACACCAGATGAACCATCTCGGCAGCGTACATTTGCGCCTTCGCGCTTGCAGTATTCATTGGCGACGCGAGCTATCGAAAGGACTTGAGCCTGCGCAATTGCCGCGCCAGGCTTGACGGGCCAGGGAGGTTGAGATGGAGCCAGGAGCCATACTGATGCCCACCTATAGGTTGCGGCCGCTCAACGCGGGATGGGGCTGGTGCTATTGCTTGGCCGGCGCAGCCGCAAGAGCAGCAATCTATTCTGCGGCTGCGCCGATCTGCTGACAACTATATGGGAATTCAGACACCTATACGACGAGCAGTTGCACGGCTGCAGCTCCTGGGACCTGCTGATGGCCGGCTTTTACTGGATTTCGACTTGGGTTGAACCGGACGATCGAGCACACTCGTGCTTCCCTCGAGTCGATGATTGATGGTCGAGTTCGAGTGGCTTACAGACCGTCTGTTGCGGCAGAGACAAAGGGAAGAGATCTAGCTCAGCATGGTCGTCGATGGTTACGACATCTGAGACATGCCGCGCCGACGCTGGATGAGTCTTACGCCGGTCTTGTTGGATACCGGATGTCTGATGTTGTTGGTTGAAATTACTCCAGGAGCCAGATGAGATGGGTCGGCTTGCCAGTCCCGGCTTATTCAATATGTAGTTTACGGTATCGATTCGCCATATCTGGGATGAGTCGACCATGAGAGTTGGGACGAAACGATCTGAGCCATCGCAGGATTGAGCTGGCCCGGTGCAGACAATCTCGACGACGCACCACAGCTCCAAGGCTTCCGTCTGAGTCGGGATTTGGTGCCGTCCTTCTCGACCTCGGAAGCTGAGCTCAACTTCTCGGGAGTACTTGCATCAAGAAGGGAGTGTTGTTGCAATGGAGTGATGCCAGAGTGGAGTAGAACCAGGGTGGGCTGAGCTGTAGTTCGTCCTACAAGTGTGCTACCATCTCCTTGAGCCGAGAGCTTTGGAGGCGCCTACTGGGCTGATGCGGCCAGCATTTTTGTTTTCCGGAGCCCGAGATGATGTTCATCAGCCCTGTCACTTCCTGTCTGAGGGGATGGCTTCGTGGCGCTGGCCACCTTCTCCTGGCTAGTGGAGGGCACGACAAGCTAGTCGTGCTGCGATGAACTGCGTTTGTCCCGCAGAGAAGACCTCCTGCCTACTGTCGCCTGCACTGGCCTTGTTGGCCTCGCTGCTGTCGCCACCGGGGCGTACTGCGCTTTCTCCGCGGCCGGAGTGCTTCCCATGCTCTTGTCAGCCTAGACCTAAGCCCGGGACCGGCGTTGCTCGCTCTGAGAGGGCAACGTTGCTGGCGCTCGGCGTGGTACTGATGGTCGTTGGCCTGGCACAGGCGGAGGCGACGGCGCGGAGGAGATGGTCGTGATCGTGGTGGTGACTGCTGCTGTCCGTTCAGGCGCAGTCTCGCTTGCTGCTGCTTCCAACTGCGCTGTCTGATCGCTCTCGTCTGGTCCGCTGTGCTCCTGCATACTGGTGAAGCCAGTTGTGGTGTTCGTCGCCATTGTCGCAAGAAGGGCGGAGGTTGGTGCCGCTCTGATTGCCTGCCAGTACTGCACCATGTCGCGGTTTGCTCTCAGCTGCAGCTGCTTCTCAACAATGACTGCGAGCGGGAGAGCGGCAACGAACAACAGTAGCAGACGCATGATGATGTGTTCGACAATGGCAACCATTCGCTCGTGCTCGTGTTCGTGTCCGGTCGCAAGACTACAACACCTTCGAAAGCCGGTCCTCAACCCAGCCGGTCTTGGCATTGGACGAAACATCCCCGAACGACGATAACACAACACCAGATGAGCGAAACATCCATTGGAGCACACGAGGAGACTCAGTCGACTATCCCAAATATTCCCATACCCATAACACCCCACCCCAACACCGCCGTGCAAAGATCTACCATCCCCGGGCGGAGATGTCTCGGAGCTCTTCAGCAAGAGTTATATTAATTTACCAAAGTCAAGTCTTTCACCAGCGTGGCGAGCTGGTCCCTATCGGAGCTAAGAGAGTAGCTAGATACGTAGTTATACAAGCCTGCCGAACTGTGCTGACTTAATTGCCAGAGTTCTGAGTTCGAAACTCGGGTGCTCCTCTTTTTTGCTTTTTGTCGAGATGGTATGAGGAGGTTCTAGGGTGTCTATTGTGGCATCTCGTCAACTTGTTTGGCAAATGATGATGTTGCTGCCGTGGCACGGTGATGGTGGTGAGCGTACATTCAGCGGAAGTGGCTTGCGGGCTTCGCCGCCCTGCGGCATTCTGCCATGACTACGAAGGGCTCCAACACGACTACTAACGATCGGATCAACTACTGGCACTACGAGAAGCCTCATCGGGCTCTGGAATCTTTTGCTCGAGCGTTGACATTCCGTCTGTTCTTGCACATCCAAGTCAGAGTGGAGTTTCGCAACAACAGTAGAGGTGAGCGGGTTCGTCTTGGAGACTACTATGGCCCGTCGCAATGCCGCAAGCACGATGTCTCGCGCAACGCCTGGCAACACTGACAGCATGGCATTCGCTTCATTCCTCCCCAGCCCCTCTACTGCAGCCATCTCCAGACTCCGCACCGCGGCGACAGCATGAAAGGCCACATCGACCCATGCCATTACTCTCCGCCGCTCGAGATACCTCTTCCGCCCATACATAACGACCGTCCGGGCTGCACGGTCCTGTCGCCCCTCCGGCCCCTTTGGTCGTCCTCCCGCACCACGAACCTTCTCCCGAACCTTCTCCCGGATGAACCCATGCTTCCTTGCTCTTTCTGCGCTCGCGAAACCGCCTCTCCACCTGTCTCTCAGCTTCAGCGTCTTCTCGTTCTCTCCCACCGCTTTCATGGCGACACCGGCTGGTACATGGGTGTACTGGCGCGATTGTGTTCTGTGGAGGTGAGAGCCAGCACATCTGCCATGGCAAGCTCCCTGCGAACGGACAAACAACCGTTGGACAAACGAGCTTCTCCATGAGAGCTGGTGCTCAGGGGGCAACCTGATCTACCACCCGCACACCTCATCTTGCTGCGAGAGCATGGAGCAGTTGGGTTGGCTGCAACGTCCCACTCCGGCACCTTCGCTCCCCAAAACGTGCCAAGACCGCGTTGAGGGTGCCATGGTAGGTCTCAGGGCGCCGGCAAGGCTCAAGAATCATATCCTCGGCTTCTGAACTCATGTCCAGTGTTCTCCTTGCATGATTCAACAATCTCGCAACGACAGGTAGGTCAATTAGCTGCAGCTAAGGGTATTGCAGGAGAAGACAGATAGGTACTGGTCCAGCAGCGCTCGGCCCTCCGCCGCCGCTCCGCTCCCACAATCGCACATCTGTTATTTCTTCACCTTCATCTGTTCACAACTTGCTACAACGGACACCACGTACGGTCATACATCGCTTTTCGGCCCTTCAAACGCAACAACCCTCAGCTCCGCCACACCTCCCCGTGTCCACCTCCGACTCAACGCCAGCCAGGCGAAAGTTCACGCTACCATGTCCTCTTCGACGGGCGAGACGATCAAGGAATATGCCTCCATCGACGCTCTCATGCTACACTACTCCAATGACCCGATAGGTCTGCGCAACGCTCAGCATTTGGCCGGCGCGTTGAGAGAGTATAAGGCGAATGTACTTATAGCTGACGAGAACATGATGAGGTTGGTCAGGGTGTGGTCAACATTTCGTCAAGAGGAACGGCCGGGTTTCAAGTTGGACCAACTGTGTGACCAGCTTACACCACCTTCGAAGGGCCCTCAGGGTGATGTGGACCATCTCCTGATCGTCGCCTACTTTGGTCACGGCCATGTGCGGAAGACAGAGCAGTGGAGCGAAGACGGAGAGTTCGTTGAAGAGCCGGAGCACCTCTTCGGTACCAAGTAAGTTATGTTCCCGCCGATCAGCACCTCACTGCATATACTGCAATGTCATCGTGCGTTGGTCCTCGCTCTCCGCTTTAAGCTGACCATGCAACAGTGGGGCAGACCTAGGGTTCGACTTGACCCGTCTGCAAATGCGGCTGCGCGACGAGTCCTTCAACTCTGACGTCCTTTTCATCACCCAGTTCCTCAATACTCGAACGTGATGGGACTGCTTACGCTGATTAGGCTTGGTGTGTTCAGAACGTCCATCAACGCTTACCACGAAACATCGTCCACCTGCGAACGGCTACGGTGTTTGACCGGCGGCACCCTCCCGCCATCCGTTTTCCCGGACCAAGAACAGGCGACCACCTTACCATCGATGTTGTCGTTCTACATCGGACTTCCCAGCTCGTCTCCGCTGCCAATGCGAAACAACTGCAACTGGCCTTCCAGAAGTTTGGCGCAACCGTGCTCACGGTAACGGAGAAGGACCTTGGCACTCACAAGGGCATGTCACGAGGCACACCGCACGGAAAAGGTTCAAGCGGGAAAACGGGAGTCAGAAGGTGCTGAGGCTTCCAGCTTGGCACGACTATACAGGGCTCGATGGTAGGAAGCAGGACTTGACCAGGGGGCTGGCGGAGAATCTGGAGCTCGATCCGCTGTGTACGAGCCTGATGCAGAGATGGGTCATTATGGCGATGATGGATCGACGCCAGGCTGGATAGAGCGGATTGTGAGAAGCTGCGGTCGACACCACGACCGTTACAATGAGACGAGCTGGAAACGACACAAAGATCCATATTGAGGCTGGCTTCCCCCGGGGTGGTCAGCTACGACCTGAACCCTTCTCCGAAATCAACATCTGCTGGCAACTGCTCTTCGGTCTCAATGAACCCTTTCACGTGAGTAGGTTCATCGAGACGACCGATGCTGGGCCTGGTGCTTACAACGTAACGGTAGATAGAGGTTTCGGGAAAGTTCGAGCGGCTGTATGTACAAAGCCATGGGCTGAAGAATGCTCAAGAATGGTAGGACGACTGCTGGCAGACAAATCGCCATTTCGGTGTCTCGGTGTCCCAAATGCTTATAGGAAGTTGATTTCTCCGACCAGCGCTCGTACGGAAGGATCAACATCACCGTCAAACGTCGTCAACATGGCTGAAGAGGCTAAGACGTACGTCTCGCGGATCACAGTTCTGTTCGTCTTCAGTAATGACTATGAAGCCTATCTGAACGCCCAGCAACTGAAAAGGCTTTCAAAGAATACGACCTCAATACGGACATCATCACTGAGCATCACATAGGCCTAAGTGGAGAGATGTCCAAGGAGGAGCAAGGCCGTGTCTTCAGACAATTCTTCCACAGCTTCATGGCCCAGTGCGACCAACAAGTCCCAGCTGCTTGGAGGGACCGGTTGACTAGGCTCTTCACGTTCTGCTACTTTGGGCATGCGGATCTCAGGAAGCAGATGCCACAAGACGACAACAGTCGCCCATGGCAGCAAGCGAAGCATTTGTTCGCGGTCAACAAGGATTGGAACGAACCCGACTCAATCGAGTTCGATCTGACATTCGTCCAGCAGTACCTCCGCGACTCATTCGATCACGGTGCACTCTGCATCTTCGAATTTTGCTGCGGCGGGTATCCAGGCATGGACGTGCTGTCTCCGGAACAGACCGCAGGTCTCAACCACACGATGTTCACGCTCTCTGCTGGTGCCAAACGGATTACGATCGAGAACACGCCGCATGACTTCACGGCGCGCCTGGTAAAGAACCTTCGTGCTGATCGGGGACCAACGACCATCATAGATCGGTACATCGCTATTCACAGAGATGCCATCTGGGAGCAGACGGACAAGCATGCGATGATCACCTGCAGTATGAATGGCTCGCCAGGACACATCGTGCTGCAGCCCAGAGTTGTGGAGCCAGAGAGCAGCTCCGAAGAAACGTCTTCTTCTGAGGACGGCAGACTCCCCGAAACTGCTGACGGTTTCCCCATCGTTTCATTCGCTGGTGGGGACGATTCCAGAGGAGCCAAAGCCACATCTTTCATCGCGGCGCTTCTTCGCAAGTTCGTCACCGGATCCGTGGTGCCATCTGCAGGCAGTCTCGTTCGCCCGCCGCTCACGCCATTCAACGCTGCACTTCTTCCCAATTTCACAGCTGGGATAGCTCTTCGAGCAGGAGAAAGGTCGCTGATGAAGGTCGCAAGTCCAAGTTAGTTGGCTCGAAGACAGCAGGTTGGTTTGGGGTCTTCAACTTGCTGCTCCCGGGCATATGCTGGTGCGGAGAAGGCAGCCTGGTTGATAGAAGTCCGGTCTCCATCACATCTGCGGTAGCACTGGTGTGGTGCATATTCGTTCTCGTGTCATGGATCAAACCAAAAGTTCACTCATTTCCGCTCCTTAACCACCTCCCCAACCTTGACCGGCAGCCCCTCCTTCCCTCTTCTCCTGCACCTCCCCCTCACCCGCCACCCCAGCCCTCCCACCGCCAACACTCCCACCACCCACCACGGCACCGGCAATACCATCTCCACCTCCGCCTTCCGCATCAACAGCGCTCGCCTCAAACACCCAATCCGTCCAAACTCATCGAAATTCGCCCTCCACACGAACTGATACCACGGCGGATCCGCGGTGTCTGCACATCGCCAGCTCCAGAGACTACAAGTCTTGTCGTCCGGTCTCGGCGCCTTGTGATTCTGAGCCCGGTCTTCGATCGAGATACTGTCGATCACGAACGAGCGGTTAGGGTCATCTGAGGGGACTCTGTTGGTTTCGCGGAGATTGATTTTGAGCCATTTCTGCTCTGCGGAATCCATCAACGTTGTCTGCACCTGTAGGCCAGGTAGTCCGGCGCCGATGATTTCGAGGTACAGTTCTGGGTGGTAGATGTAGTAACGTATCCCCGGATCATCTCGGTTGCGAGCGGAGAGGGAGTAGTCCAGCCCGGTGAGTAAGTGGCCGGCTTCTGTTCTTACGTAGTCGAGATCACCAAGGCGCAGTTTGTTGGTGTCCGTGATGTCGAAGTCGGTGAGGACGCGGGCGGCTTCCAGTCGCTGCGGGCGGGAGGGCGAGGGGATGGTGAGGGCGAGGGGGCGAGAGTTGAGGAGGAGATGGTGAGAGTTGGGGGAGATGGCAAAGTTGAGCAGGACGGAAAGGGGGCGCGTTGGGTTGTCAGTTGGCGGTGAGAGGGTTTCTAGACCAGGTAATTGGAGTTTGACCAGCGCTTCGGTGTGGTTGTCGGAGATCCAGACCGCGTTTGGCGCGGTGGAGTTTGGATATGGGTTCGGTAGTGGTGTTGGGGTTGGACGTGTTGGTGGACGCGGCTTTTTGGCTGTTGTTCTGGGACAGATCTCAGGCGGACACGTCTGGCCTGACATGTATTTGATGATGCTGTAGCGTAATGAGATAGTGTTCGGAGAGTCGTGCTTCACGGCAGGCTTACTCTTCCACGGCCCTTCCACCCTCATACGGCCTGAAGTCCTCAGGATCACCATCATAGATCCTCATCATCGGATAGCTCGTGATGCCATGACGCTCGCACATGTCATAGTATGTCGGGCAGTCGATTGTGGCGAGATGGATGTTGTAGTCCTTGAGGAACCCGGCTGCCTTTTCGAACGCCGGAGTAAGTCTTCTGCAGTGAGCTGACCATGGCGAGCCGACTGTTACACGTATTTACTAGCTAGAACTGTAAGTTAATGGTACGGGCGAGGTTCTTACATTGCACAAGGACCGTCTCGTGCTCGCAGATGTATGAATCGAAGGTCTCGGGAGTCAACTCGAAGACATGGCTTTTGGCAAGGGCGGGCAGCATAGAGTTCAAGAGTAAGAAGAAGTAACGCAACGCTTTCCAGGCCATTTCAGAAGGTATGAACGTGTACCGAGAGTAGTCGGGAAGAGATAAGACGAGGACTGAAGTTTGAGAAGCCGTTGGCCTCAGCGTCCGCCGCTTCTCAACGGCGTCTGAGCTACATGGCTTTGATATGGAAAGTGAAAGGACAAGAGAGGGTGTTGAGGTCCATAAGGGACAGTCTTTGGCTCCTCGTTTGCGTCGATGTCTAGGTACAGTCGACGGTGAAGGTCGAGAAGAAGAGTCTGTACTAGAAGAGCGACAGCTTCCGCGAAACTCAAGCAACGAACAAGATACTCTGTCATGGTCCGTTGTACACTTCATCATTCGTAAAGCAATCATCAGCCAGCAATGCAACACATAACCACACTTGCCACGCAAATCGGCTTCATCCCGTCTCCTGCTTCGGCGACCCAGCAGCCGCAGCCTCCTGCTCCGCCAACAGCCTTGCCTTCTTCTCCGCTCTCTCCTTCTTAATCAGCTTCAGCTTCTCCGCGCACTCCTCCACGATCCCCTTGCTCTCTCCATGCATCGCGTCCGTCGCCGCCCAGTTGCCCGCCTCGACCTTGTTCTTCCCCTCACCCTTTCCCAGCAGTCGCCTCTCGTATCCGTAGCCCGTCAGGTAGAGAGCAATGAAATGCCTGTTCTGACCAAGCTGATCACCCTTCAACTCCAGAGGCGGCCTGTCAACCTCGTAGCCGAGCTTCACGCCATTATCGAGAACCCGCTTCTGCAGCTCCGCTTTCGCCGCTGGATCATACATCTTCCGCGCATCAGCCTTATAATCCGAATGCGTAAGCTGTGCCCCATGCCCACCAACAGGCCGCTCGTCCTTCACCGCCTCCTCCAACTTCATCGCCCACAGACTCGTCAGCCACTTCTCCGCGACCGCAAACCCTTCCTCCGCATCCGAAAGAATCACAGCCGCGACATAAGCCTCAAATACATCCCCAAGAACCTTGTTGAAGCCCTTATTCCCCTTCTGCTTCCCTTCCTCCCGCATCTGCTCCAGCGCAGCCACTTCCACGCGCTTGTCGAGCCCATAGGCGCGGCTATACTCCGCTAGCGTCTCGTTCTTGACCACCAATTCGCGGAGCTGCGATTGCCGGCCAACGGGCAGGTAGTTGAAGCGCTCGAAGATGAGGCGGCTGGCGATGATTTCGATGTAGGCGTCGCCGAGGAACTCCAGGCGGTCGTAGGTTAAGTCTGGAGCGGTGGAGGCGGCGCGGTTGTAGGTTACGGTGGAGCGGTGCTTGAAGGGGCCGTTTTGGAGGGAAGGTTGGGTGATTGCTGGAAGAGGAGGCAGGCGGGTGCTCACCGTGAAAGGGACGTAGGCGGTGACTGCGTTGGAGGCGTGCTTGGGTTTCTTGTTGGAGGGTTGGTCCCGTTCTTCGTGCTGTCGCTTCATGGTGGCGGTGGGTGCTGCTCTCCTAAGCGCTGTCTGGGTGGTAAGTCTGCGACAGCGATGAGATGAGCGGCTGCGATGCTGTATCAAGAATGATTGACAGTGGAGGTGTCAATATCAAAATTGCACATTTAGATTTGGGTGATGGAGTAGGAAATGCTTCCAGCTCCTCATTGGCCGGGCTGGCCCGCCGCTAGCTCATGTCCGACTACTCAAGACCCAGCTCCTCCGCCCTCTTCCCCGACGTCAACTTGAGAAGCGGCAGAGGACACCAGCACCGCCGCCAATGGCAGTCCCAAGATCGCGCATTGTCGACCTCATGAAGGTACATATCCCCCAGTAATACTTTGGCCTTAGCTAAGAGTTGTCGCAGGCGCAATGCAGCATCTTCAACACCGTCTTCAACCCCACCGGCGAACGACTCGGTAACAAGATCTTGCGGCAACGCTTACGAGGCCCAGCGCTGGCATCGTACTACCCGCGACGAGTAGCGACGTTCAAGGACCTGAAGAACGTGTATCCCGAGTGGGATATGTACGATGAGAAGGAGGAGGATCGGCTGGAGCACTTGCAGATTTTGAAGGCGAAGGGCAAGGGGGCGCCGAAGAAGAAGAAGAGTGCTGCTGGTGAGTATATGATCGTGAGAATGAGAAGTGAGGTGGTCTTGGAGCGATTGCTGACGACGTTTGTGATGCAGAAAGCAGGAAGAAGCCGGGCAAGAAGCGGTAGTACTTGGGCTGTTGAGGTGGGTGTACGATATGGAAATGGTGATTTGCATGTTCAAGAGCACAGCGATGCCAACAATGGGAGCATTGGGTGGCGTTCCGGCGATGGGAAGATACCAATCTGTACAGCTGAACGAACTACTTCCTCCCTTCCGAATCTTACCTCCAACGACCGTCAGCGAGCCCGCAAATGGCCCCGTGCCCTTCATGTATTGACATACAGTGCTCTTAATCTTCTGGTCTGGCTGAGCGAGCTATCTGCCCCGGTCCAATGGGAACTGATGAAATTGGGTCCTCAGCCTGGTCAAAGCCCACATGAAGGACAGTGAGTGTAACTTCAGCTGCTTGGTGGCAATCCGCCAGGCACGAAAAGGTTGCCTGCTCAGGAACAAGGACAATGAAGGCTACGTCGAAGCACGTACAAACTCACACGCCTTTCTATCACGAGGCACATTAATCTTATCACAACTCTCTAACAAGCAATTAGTGTTACCGCCCAGAGCGGTAGCGCCTCTTTCGCTTCCATCTCACTACCGACCGAGCCACTTCGGAAAGACAAAAAGAGTAGCGATTAGAGAGGCCGAGCCTTCAACAACAGTCAAACGGACCACGCAAAAAGAAAACCCGCGACCCAAAGTATTGAGTTCTGCTCCTATACAGCCAAATACCGTTTTACAGGACCTTTCTATCGCCTATTAGACGGAATGGTCGGAACTTTCAGCGGTGGGAGATCCTGTAAGATCGTATTGTTCATTCCTCATAAACCATCTCTACTCACTTCCCTACTTCGTCGTCGTAGCCAACCCACTCTTACTCCCGACAATACTCACCACATCCTCATCAGCCACCACATGACTCAACCCCACCCGCTGCGGCACATGCCTCGCGCTCGCCCCCCACACCAACGCATACTTGAAACTCTCCTTCAACGTCCGATGAATCGAATCACACACATCCTCAATCGAGCTATTGTTCCGCACAATCAGCGCCTCCCCAAAATCCGGATCTATACCCTTTCGTTTGGTGTAGACGCGGATCAGCCGGAGCTCGTCCCAGCAGCGATCCACAACGTCCATGATGCCGAGGTCGAGCTCGCAGGACATGACGACGGTGTTGGGCTCGCGGGCGAGGGTGTCGAGGTGCTCGAGGGAGATGGAGTCGATTTTGTTGTAGACGTAGAGGCATTTGATGTAGGTGCGGTGGTCTTTCATGATTACGTCGATGAATTGGTCGATGGTGGCTGCGATTAAGAGTGAGTGGGCTGAGGATGGTTGGAGGATAGGAAGGGCGTACCATTCTCGTCCCGAACAAGTACCTCACAGTTGAGCATTTTGTAGTCGCGCAGGATGTTGTAGAGCATCTTCTCGTCGAGATGCTTTGGCGGGGCAGAGAAGGTGATTTTCATCCCGCCGGCTTTCTTCTGCTTGAGGTAGATGTTTGGGGGCTCTTGGTTGAGTCGGATGCCGACGGCTTCTAGTTCTCGCTCGAGCAAAAATCGTTGCTCTGCTCGTTTGGTGGCGTCCAGAATCATGAGGACCATGTCGCTGGTCTGAAATTGCAATCAGTAAGTGCATTTTAAACTATAGAGAGGCGACCTACCTTCGCAGCAGAAATGACCTGCCGTCCTCTGCCTTTCCCCTCCGCAGCCCCTTCGATGATACCAGGCAGATCGAGCACTTGGATCTCCGCGCCGCCATACTCCAGTACACCCGGAATGGCCGTAAGCGTAGTGAAAGAGTAAGCAGCGACACTCGATTTCGTCTTCGTAACTTTCGACAAGAAGGTGGATTTGCCGACGGACGGAAAGCCCACCAGTGCTATGCGAGCGTCGCCCGACTTGGAGACGTCGAAACCTGTTCCGGCGGCACCACCAGCACCTGGGCCAGGCTCGAGGAGCTGCGCTCGGAGTCGCGCAAGCTTGCTATCATGTGGTCAGTTCCTCGCTACAGGTTCGATAAAACGTGGCGTTGGCGTACCCTTTGAGAAGCCCGAGATGGTACTCTTAGAAATGGTTAGTAATGGTTGGCAGTGGGTATATTGAGTTGCCTACCAGTTGCCTTGTTCTCTATCCAGTAGTCAGTATCCTTTTACGACGAACGATATCAGCCAGCATACTCTGCGTCTTCCTCATCTCCTCCTCGATCCTACCGAAATGGTCAGACTTGATCGACATGGAATGGAAGCCAACCGTACTCTTTGATCCGCTCGGTGATGTTCACCATCTCTGCTAGTTTTACTTGCCGCGAAGCAAGTCTCCTCGATACTACACACCGAAGGGTGGTTGATGCAAAGTATTAGTAGTCTTCACCATATCGTACCTTCCAAAAGCGGGACGGGCGGAGAAAGGATGTTCCGTGGACTTTGACTTTCTGAGGTTCGTCTGCTCTTCCGTTCCTTCTCATTGACACGACCACCATAACGCATCGCATCGAAGATCCCGTATTCAGCGGTCAAGCAGATTGAGCATTACCGCAGCATTCTGAAATGAAGGACGTGAGAATGTCTTGCGCAATCGGAGCCTTCTTATCCCACTCTCGACTACATCAATCATCTACATTCCACTCCATGACCGGACTTGGACCAAACTGAAGAAGATACCTCCCCAACTCAACACTCAGACATCGCTCCTCCGACGACTCCAGCCGTGCTATTAGCGATTCCGCCCCAACCCGGCCTTCCACGGTTCCTCGCCTCCCGGTCCCTGCTTCTCGTCCCGCCATCTGGCAATTGCGTAAGGATCTGTCTTCTTGCCCGACTTTGGACGCCTCCGCTGCTCTTCCTTTCGCTCCTCTTCTCCTCTCTCTTCACGTCTCTCCTCGCGTCTCTCCTTCCTTCTCTCCTGCCGCTCGGCCTCCCGCTCGGCCTTCCGCTCTTCTTCGCGTATGCTTCGGACCTCCCTCTCACTCTCGGTCGGCGAGGGTCGCGGAGCTTTTGACCTGAAAATTGTCAGTCACTTGCCGTGAAGATGGACGACCATTTAC
Organism: Saxophila tyrrhenica; assembly: GCF_035928015.1. NCBI lineage: Eukaryota > Fungi > Ascomycota > Dothideomycetes > Mycosphaerellales > Extremaceae > Saxophila > Saxophila tyrrhenica. The sequence goes on along the minus strand of NW_027041746.1, from coordinate 347,406 downwards.
TTACTTTGGCTTCCGCTCGTCCTCAAATGCCATATCCTGAGCGGTAAAGCTGCGACAACAACGGAGACCGGAGCAAGACCGGGTCGCTGTTGCTAACAGTTGGGTGTTGCGAGAGCTGTATACTGTAGCAGTGGGTTGAGGTGGGCGTTGCTTCCTTTGGTTTGGTGTGACTGACACGAAAGATATGAGAAACTCCCTACTTATCCCTCATTTTATGCTACTCTCGACGTTGGATACTATCCAATTCATCATTTGCATACTATGCAACAATTCAGAGTCGTGTTAAACTCTCTGCGCCAGCACGTTATGGATAGTATGCAAATCCACACGGACCCAATGTCCGAAAGCCATTGCGCACTGGTCCGTGGGTTTGGGTGGCAAAAAAGAGAGTTGTCCTGTTGACTTGTCATGGGCCTCTCTTTTGATGTTTGACCGACTTCGAGGCCATGTAACGTTTTGTTCATGCGCTTGTCCAACCTTCCGCGCCAGCCGGTCGGCAGCAACAGATGCTCCCATGTTAATCCCCTGCGACGAAGGCAACGGTACCAGTTCACAATGGGGCTTCGCAAACTGCGCTTTTTTACGACAGCAGCATATCCTTTTCAACTCAATCACATTCAAGGCGTTGCGGACCTTGGAGCGGGGCAAGGTCAGGAGACATTTCATGTTCAGCCAATAAGCGGTGGAGTTCTTGGATATCATGCAGCCTTCTTGGCGCTTCTGCCTTGTTTGACAGCCTCGTTGCTTTTTACCATTGAGGTCGGTAGTCCCACCGCTTCACACATGGGCTCAACAGCAGTCTTGCCGCAAGTGCTGCGCCTCTTTGACTTTCGAAATCAATATTGAGTCCCGGAACGCACGGCAAGTTGCCTTGCCTCTGACTTGGGAAACAGTCATTCGCAGCTGTACAAGTACACATACCCTCCTTGATCAACCACAGCCCAGCTTGCACAAGATTATATTTGTGTTCCACGAAACTCGAGAGGTGTTGTGAGAGATTCGCCATCCATAGCCAAGGGGTGGCCTGCGATGGCCTATGTCTATCCGGCACAGTACCCGCCCCCTTCGTCCTTAGGATCTTACAGGACAACTCGACATCCTCCAGGAGGCGTTCATCTAAGGTCTCATCAGGCTGGTAGCGCTCAGCCTACTGCCGAAGCTCCTCACCATAACAAGAGGCCGTCTGCACCTTCGAAAGCCAGGCCTCGGGGACCAGGAAGATTGGCGTTCATGTTGTCCGACAAGGTCGAACAATGCCTGATTAGGTTCATGGGTTACACAGATGTGCCGTTCGATAAGATTGCACTTGCTGTGGAGCAGTCTAATGGCCCAAAGTAAGTCTCCTCACCACCGCAGAAGGCGCATTTTGCTAACGAAAGCATTAGGAAGAATTGGCTGAGGGAATGGTTCCGAGACGTTACGGGCACAAACAATCTGAATAGCAATCGACTGAAGAGTGTGCCTCAGCTTGCCGCTCTGCGGAACGAGGTGCAACACGCAGGCATCTCGGTTATGGCGCAGGTGGAAAGGCACATCAATGGCGGTGCCGGCGATACTGCACCGACGGACACCGACACATTTGAGCTAGAACCATTTAGTGGTGTGAACTTAGGGCCAATCGCAGCGCCATCAGACAAACTCGACGTCGCCCCTAGAGCCATACAAGTCGTGGAGGATGAGTGCCCGCAACCTGGATCCACCGTGCGTACACATGGTAACGACCATGGAGGTCACGAGGCGTCCAACCCCAATGCAAATTTTGTTATGGACACTACGACTGCAACCACCGGAGAAATCAATAGCGAGGCCAGCCAGCCCAAGTCGCCTTTTCTGGCGCGGCCTCAAAGAATCGCTTTCGCCGAAGACCAATTCATACCACCACCCTCGCGATCTACGGATACGGTCCTCCAGCAACGCGCATCGTGGCCATCCAAAAGACCTCGAACGGGTGATGCTAGTGACGAAGAGGACTGCTCGACAGACGATTACAACAAAAGGCGACGCCTGGTCAGAGCCATCAGTGTCACTGAAATCGCGCAGCATCTCGCCAACCTATGGAAAGACCCCGAACTTATCTGGCATTATGCAAGACGGTCTTCTGGATACGCAGAGACTTTCATGTCCTCCCGAGCCTCGACGTTCAGCGGACCACTGTCCTTTGCCGAGGTTGCGTTGTTGGAGTTCAGCAACTTGCATACGTCGGAGTATGAAGAGTGGTATCATACTGGTGGCGCATTCATGGACGAGGAAGTTGAAGACATGTTGCATGCTGCTCCTTTGGCCTGGACCGATCCTCCTGCTACGCATATCCTGATGTGCGCGAAACTGCTTGGGTGGGACGACGAATACACGGTCACAACGTTAAAGCAGAAGATTCCAGGAGACCCGGAGGAGGCCAGGATCTGGGTCAACAGGAAAGACAGGCATGATGTCTCACCTCTGCATTTAGCCACGGTATTTCTTCCTCTCCGCATTGCAAGGAAGCTGTAGAGTAAATGCTAACATTGAACTTTGACTACAGGCATTCGGACTTGTGGGCAGCATCGACTTGCTGGTCAACGCAAAAGCAAACCTCAGAGCCAGAACTGGCCGTGGGGCATCAGTATGCCAATTCGCCCGACATGCTCAAAGCCTTGCAGCAGAGGAGGCGAATTCTGGCCTCTATTGGCGCATCATTCACTGCAGGACCTGGTTACGACGGGGTCAGACTCCACGACTAAAGCCTTCTGAGGTCAAAGGCCTTCGGGCTAAGATCCTGGCTCGGCTGCCGGAAATATTTGAGACAATGGATGATCACGGTAATAGCGACGCTGGCCACGAGTATGGTGGCAGCGGACAGTCCTGCTTACCTGGCAGTAGCACCCAACGACCCGCTACTCACCCGACTGTGCCAGCACTTGACAGGTTTGCATGGAGGCATCACGATGGACTGGCCCAAGCCAACTTCGACGCTGGCGTCCCTACACGAATAACCAATTCACCGGCGTCGCTTCGCCGAGCAGTTGGGCCACATGGCAGCAACGGCAGCATCGTCGGTTTGGCCATCCAGGAGCCTCAGAGCCACAACCTAAGGAAGACGGCGACATCGAGTAACTTCCACCGGTCGCCGAGCGTGCCATCGATGCAGCAGGCAAGCTTGACACCTTTCAGCAACTTTGGCACGGTTACTCCGAGTCCTGGTTCTCGAAGACCGGTAGATCTGCCGTACCTGCAACAGACTGTCGCTCAGTCCACGCCGAATCTCGTTTCGTATGGCGGACCGCCCATACAACAGCCGGCTAACTTCCATGCTGGCCTGCCGAATGATCTCGCATTCGGTGCTGCTCCGAGTGGTTCTGGGTATCAGCCTCCGGCCGCTTTGACTAACAACACTGGGTACGGGATGCAGATGCCATCTCAGCAGGCATTCGTGCCTGGGGTCGGTCCCACAATCAACAATGGAACAAGACTTCCAGATGCTGGCTTCCTGCCGTTGTCCTTAGCTCCAGACACGATGCGCTGCACGGCGACAAATAACGGCCAAGTACAGCAATACCAGACATTCCCAGGTTGGCGACAAAACACTCATGGGACAGCAGGTCCAGTCGTTCATGGACCGCAGCCAGATTCTGCGCTCAGCCCAGACTTCGACGGCATGTCGGCGACTGACAGCATGCTAGGAGACTCGCAGCAGCAGTTATGGACGATGCCTTCGGCCACTCCTATCGGTGCATCGCCGCCCAGCCTGCGTACTCGTGGTCTTCAAGCTTACCATCCTGCTGGTCAGCCCCATTGGAGGAATTGTCCCTAACCGGCCCGTCAGCCAAGAGTAAGCAGTCCTGCAGTACCAAGATTACTCGATCTGACTCTGATGCTGCGAGATATCAACACTCACTGGTTTTCCAAATAGTGAATCCTTCTGCAACGGTTGTACAGCTTTTGGCGTTCGAGGTGTGTTCTAGATTCGACTGCAGCGCAGGGGTGGATAAAGTGCCTGAATCTTTGGCCGTGGATAGCCGTGCATGTTTGCGATTAGGGTACATTGCGCAACTTATTCCGAAAGATCTTGATCGGGTTCGCCATGTTCAATCCATGTATGTTGCAGGAGGACAGTGTTTCCTACTCACTCTTTAACGAACAGAACATCCGATACGTATTCAACGATATATCTACTGACTCTGCTTTGAATGAAACGGTCGGGGCGTTACTCTGAAGCAACAAGAATGTTGTTGTTCGAATAGCGGACAACGAGTCAGTACGAATAGAAGCGCCAATCGGGACGGAGACCACCGTGAACACTGTCCAAGCGTCGACAACTCCAGCCTTTACGGAGTAATGAACGACGACCTTCCTAATGCGGCCACTGCTGTACAGTCTGCGTCTCCAGACCGCCTCGGCTCCACCGCATCGATCCGACCCCAACACCAGATAGCGCCCTTGGCGTGGGAGAAACGACCACAAATCCCACGCCAGAGATGCGTGGAAGCATGCAAGGAAGGACTGGGGGGGTAGGGTCCAGCGGTTGACTGACGACTTACTGTTGGACACTCAGGCTCTCTTACTGACGACGCCCTGTTGCGCCAGCGTCGTACAGACGGCGGCGCCGGTATCGAGCAATCAAGGAGCCTCGTCTGCGCCATCGCTAACAGCCCATGGCGGGAGCTCTGCACACCTCAATGTTCTGTTATCAAACACCCATGCCCGCCAAGGGTACCGAAAGTGAGAAGCTGCCTTGGCTGCCATACAAGAGACTGCTTGGCCTGCAGTCGACGCAGCACGCGACGGGCTGGCTACAGGCTGGGCGTGCGACCAATGGACCTAGACAATGTCACGGTCCCCTCCTTTGGCGCCGTCGTAATCATCATGGGTACAGAATCCTATGCGGATCAATTGCCTGTGGCAGCCCTCGCCGAACAGCTAGCAGAGGTGTTGTTATATCAAGCTGATCGCGCACCGCAGGGCTCGAGTTTGAGACTATCCGTGTTGCTTTGCGGTCTTCTTGCTTGTCACTGCTAGGCGCGAGACCTCGACAAGCTTTGCGCTGCCTTGTTACTGATTGACTTTGCGCATCAGAGCACCAAGCTTCCGCCATGGCGATGGTTGGGATGGACAACGCGGGCGACATAGCTGCTGCGGAAGTCAAGGGTGCTGGACTGCCTACGCCTTCGCTCGAGAAACAGGTTGCGATAGAACACCAAAAGGAACCTTTTCCTGCGCCGTCTGCACGGTCTTCTTCGATTGACGACGATGAAGTTCGCAAACCTACGCAAGAGCAGTTGGACACTCTGAGGAGAGTTCCAGCTAAGATTCCTTGGATTGCCTTTACTGGTACTCCATCTACCAAATCTCGTCAGAAGATTGGATGCTAATGGATCGCAGTCGCGTTTGTCGAGCTATGCGAGCGTTTCGCCTACTATGGCACGACAGCAGTTATGATCAATTTCATTCAACAGCCGCTGCCGGACGGCTCAACCACGGGCAGCGACCCTCGCCCCAATGGCCAACCTGGTGCCCTCAACTACGGCCAGCGAGCATCCACCGGCGCCAGCTTGTTCAACCGCTTCTGGGCCTACTTCATCCCTCTCATCGGAGGCTACCTCGCAGACGCCAAATGGGGTCGTCTCAAGACCATCTATATCTCCATCGTAAGTGAAACCGGTAGAAGGGTACCTCTGGTCTTGGACATTGCCTCAAGACGAGTGGTGCCCTGACAGTACCTGCTCCACAATCCCGATGCCTTGAGACTTGCTGACCCTTATACCATTTTGTAGGGTGTTGCCATGGTCGGCCACGTCATTATCATCGTCGCTGCTATCCCATCTGTCATCAGCAACCCTGACGGCGCGCTTGCCTGCTTCTTCGTCGGTCTGCTTTTCTTCGCGACTGGTGTCGGTGGTTTCAAGCCCAACATCTCGCCGCTGTTCGCTGAGCAGCTGTCTGAGCGGGCAATGCATGTCATCACGTTGAAGAGCGGCGAGGAAGTCATTGTCGACCCTGCGCTCACGACTCAGCGCATGTTCATGTACTTCTACTTCTTCATCAACTGCGGCTCGATTGTTGGACAGGTCTCGATGGTGTACGCCGAGCGCTACGTTGGTTTCTGGCTGTCCTTCTTTCTGCCGACACTCATGGTACGTCTACGGGTTACTGTTTTCGTGGCGGCAGACCATTGCTGACTTCCGACTTACAGTTCATGTTCTGTCCCCTGATCCTGCTGGCCTTCCACAAGCGCTACAACCTCCGCGAACCCACCGACTCCGTCTTTGGAAAGTTTCTGCTGCTCACCAAGCACGCCTGCGCCGAAGGTGGCTACAAGCACATCGGCAAGGCCACCTTCTGGGAGCGTGTCAAGCCATCCGTTGTCTCAGTCAAGCCAAGCTGGATGACTTTCGACGACGCCTGGGTCGATGAGGTCGCACGTGGTGTCAAGGCTTGCTCTGTGTTCTTGTTCTACCCGCTCTGGTGGCTGGCGTACAACCAGATCGACAACAACTTGGTGTCTCAGGCTGCTACTATGTCGCTGCACGGTGTGCCGAATGACCTTTTGAATAACATGTACGTACACTGTCGTGCGGCGGACACTGCGACTATTGCTAATGTATACTGCAGGAACCCGCTCGGCATCATTATCATGATTCCAATCATTGACAACATTGTCTACCCGGCGATGCGCAAGGCCAAGATTCGATTCACGCCTCTGCGACGCATGTGCGCTTCCTTCTTTGTCGCTTGCTCAGCCATGGTCAGTAACTCATGATTGGCTCTCTGCGATACCTGCTGATCAGTTGCTGTAGATCTGGGCTGCCGTCATTCAGTACTACATTTACAACACCAGCCCTTGCGGCTACCATGTGGGTAGTGCAGACTGTGAGTACGTTAGCTCCATCAATGTCTGGGCCCAGACGGGATCGTACGTGCTTGTTGGCCTGTCTGAGATTCTGGGCTCGATTACCGGCTTGGAGTACGCCTACACGAAGGTAAGCACTCTCGCGGCCTCCGGGATCCTTCTGCTTTTGAGGCGTCGCTGACTGTCGGAATTTCTGTCTTGTAGGCACCAGCCAACATGCGTTCGCTCGTCTTCGGCTTGTACCAGTTCACCTCCGCCCTCTCGGCGGCCCTCGGTCAGGCCTTTGTCGGTTTGGCTGCCGACCCTCTGCTGGTGAGTCCTCGTCATCCCAACCCCCAGCCTCACCTTCATACTAACCCGTGTGTAGATCTGGAACTACGGCGCCGTCGCCATCATTGCCTTCTGCACTGGCATTGCATTCTACTTCATCTTTACTCGTCCGTGGGACAAGTACGAGGAAGAGATGAACATGCTCAAGGAATCTGAATATAAGGGCCACAACCTGGGAGGCAACTCAGAGAAGAAGGTCGAGGAGACGCCTGAGCAGCAGCAGCGGGCGCCGGCGAAGGAGATTCCGGTGTGAGGAAGGGTAGAAGTAACGTGAAGAAGAAGAAATACCATCGTTATGAGTATAGGGTTGGTCGAACCACGGTTCGTGTTTCTGTGTAGCAAATTATAAAGTTTTGGTATACACTAGAAACAAACTTCACGTCATTGATCTAAGAAGCCTGTGTGAGCTGCAGGTACCCGTAGGATTAATCGAAATAAAATCTTATTCCTCTATTTTCAAGTGATCATGACAGACGTTCGAACTCCGGAAGAATGATGTGCAAATACCAGCATTCGTTCATTTAGTCGTCGCTGTCAGACAAGAAATCAAATCCGGCCTCAATTCGCCACAACAGGGACAACCAAATGCTCCCCCCAAACCTTACAACCCCCCGCCAAGTCACCCTCTACTACGACTCCCTCTACGATCACCTCACATCTCCCTCGGGCGGCTACCACCCCTTCTTATACCCTTGGGCCGGCCTAGGCGCCTTCGTAAGCTCCAACTCCTCATCCGTACTACACCACTAACTCCACATACAGCTGGTCCTCGCCTACCTCCTCATCGACCACCGCCAATCCCGCTTCCTAACACGGCTCCGCTACCCCATCGCAGCCTTTCTCGTCGTCTTTCAAGCATGGTGTGTTCTGACGAACAAGGCACGCCATCCGGCGGCGGCTTTTGGGGTCGGGTTGTTGAGTGCGTGGGGCGTGGGGTGGGTCAGTACGTTGGTGGTTGTTAATGATTGTCAGAGGGAGTTTTGGCGGGTGGAGAGGCGGGAGGTGGGCGGTGGAAGGGTGCGGGCTGATGGGGATGTGAACGGGATGGCGACGGGGAAGGACGGGACTGAGGTGAATGGTTCGATTTCTGCGGACGCTGGGGATGAAGGCGGCGAGTCGACGACTACGACTACGACGACTCACGAGCTCTACTGCCAACACTACCCCTCGGCACCCTTCACCGCGCGCCTCGACTGGGTCGCCGACCTCTTCTGCTCCTTCCGCGGCGTCGGCTGGTCCTTCCAATCCTCCACCGTCCCACCCCTGCCCTCGCCTCCCTCCCTCTCCATCCCGCACTCGATCTCACACACGCCCCACCCATCGACCCTCACGACCTCCCGCACCGGCATCCGTCGCCTCCGCAACCGCTCTGACCTCCTGCGCCCCACGATCCGCAACCTCATCATCGGCTACCTCGCCCTCGACGCCATAAAAGTAGTAATGCACCACGACCCCTACTTCTGGGGCTACACCACCGCTCCCGCACCCACCTACCTTCCCCTCTCCATCCAGCACTCCGCGACCCTCACCCGCTCCTACCGCCTCCTCATCAGCCTGGCGGGGATCTACACCGCCCTCTGGGAAATCTTCCGCTTGGGACCCGCGTTCTTCTGTCTCTTGCTCGGGCCCAAATACCTTGGGATTAGAGGAGAGGCGTGGATGAACCCGGCGGATATGTACGGCGCCTTCTCCAACGTCCTGAACGATGGGTTGGCGGGCTGGTGGGGCGGGTGGTGGCATCAGGTGTTCCGGGTGGCGTTTGAGCAGCATTCGAAGTTCGTGCTGCGGCACTTGAACATAGAAGCGAAGAGTCAGAAGGGACGGTTAGTAGGCCTGTGCGTGGCGTTCTTCATGAGCGGGTGTTTGCACGCTTGTGGGAGTTATACGCAGTTGGGCGAGACGAGGCCGCTGATGGGGCCGATGCGGTTTTTCTTGCTGCAGGGGGTGGGGATTGTGTTGCAGACGGCGATGGTTGGGCAGTTAAAGAAGGCTGGCGTGGTGGAGAGGGTGCCGAGGGTTGCGAGGCAGGTGGCGAATTTCGTGTTTGTGCATGTGTGGCTGTATTATACCGCGCCTCTGCTGGTGGATGATTTCGCAAAGGGTGGGGTGTGGTTGTTTGAGCCGGTGGCGCTTTCGCCGTTGCGGGCGATGGGGTTGGGGGCGAAGGACGATCGGTTCTTCTGCTGGTGGGATGGAATAATATGGTGGCGGTCTGGGAGGACGTGGTGGGAAAGTGGCATTGCCATATAGAAGCGCTTATGCGTTGGGTTATGACCCTTTCTTCACGCTCCCGTTCGCCTTCGCCTTCTTTACCTCCAACCCTTTGGGAGCCTTAAGACCACCCAACACCAGCCCGCAGACTCCGACCATTCCGGCCCCGCCGATCATGTATGCCGTATCCCTCCCCGCCCACCAATACAGCGAGCAGAAGATCAGCGGTCCCAATGCTCGTCCAACCTGTCCAAAGCTCCGGTGGTTACCAAGTTTCTCCCCTCGCTCGTTGCTTCCGGCCTCGAAACTCGACAAGCTGTTCAATCCAGTGACCACCGTGCTGCTTGTTACTGCGAGGAGTGAAGCTGCGCCATAAAGTGCTCGTTCTGTCTCCAGGCGGGCCAAGATAAAGAAGGCGGCGGCGCAAGAAAGCACGCCTAGCTGTACCACTCGCAAAGGGTGCATTCGCCGTGTGACGCCGCCTTGCAGAATGCTGGCAACCAGTCCAATGAAGCCCAGAAGTCGACCAGACTGCTTCGAGCCATAGGAGAAAAGATCGTAAGTCATGAAGGGTAGTGAGAACTCCATGCCGCTGAAGAACAGGATGAAGCTGAAGTGGGTGAGGTTCAGCATCGCATGGGAGTTCGTCCGCTCGTGGCTTGCCGGCTCTGGCTTCTTCTCCTTCTCCGTAGACCCATTTGCCGTAACTCCACTTCCAGGATGCGTCTCGGGCAGTGCATAGTACAGATAGACCGTCTCCGTTACAATCAGCACCAGCGAAAACCCAGCCGCAGTCGCGAATGGGTTCGCGGCAACAGTCGTAACCTGCGACAGTGCGGCGCCCAGCGCTGGTCCAAACGTGAACGCAATGGAGAAGCATGCTCCCACCAGCGCCATGGTCTTGCCTCTCTCCTCGTTTGTGCTGATGTCCGTAGCAATAGCCAGCGCGAGCTGAATATTCCCCTCACTGAGCCCACCTATCACCCGACTCGCTAGAAACGTGCGAAAGTCCACCGCAGCGCACCACAGCGCCACCGAAGCAATATTGCCCATCATCGACCACAGCAGCGCCGTCCGTCGGCCATACTTGTCGGACAGCGTCCCAATCACAGGGGACGCAATGGCCTGGCATAGGGAGAACAGGGATCCCAGCGCTCCGCCTAGCAGGACGATGTCGTAGCGGTCGTTGATGGGTTTGGAGAAGCTGTTCTTGTAGGCGTTGAGGCCGAGGAGGATGCGGGAGAGGACGGTGTTGGAGGACTGGGTTTCGAGGTTGCGGTAGAACTCGAGGAGTTTGGGAAAGAGGGGGAGGATGAAGGTGAAGGATATCTAGATCATGTCAGTGCTGTGTTGCGCCCTGGATGTATGGTTTGAAGTGGGCATACTAGATCCAATAGCAACGATATGAACAGCACTCTAAGCACCTGCTTGCGCCTTGCTGGCGTTACTTCGCCTGTAGCCATGCTTCCGTCTGGTGTTGTTGCGGGAGAACGAGCGTGGAAGAAGGGATGTCGTACTGATATACTCCGTATCGACTCCAAAAGATCTCCTGGCCGAATAACAGTTGTCCAATACTAAGCTACTCCTCCTCGCCAGGGCGGAGCAACGGTCGATTCCAAACTATCGAGGCTCGCAAGATTCCTCGGTTTCGTTCATCACACGCGCGCTATTCGACGCGCCGTCCGTCGATCATCATCATCGTCGCTATTTCAGGAGGCGGGGTCGGCGCCGGCGGGGCGGGGCGGCGAGCTCGATCTTCCATCGTCCTTCCAATATCGACATCGCCTCATCTGGCACCAGTCACTCGACATATGAAATCCCTGGATGAACCGAGGTGGGAGCGCTGCTCCACACCAACAGACAAGGCGTATCGTACGTAAGATGCCGGTGCGAGGAGGTCCGCACCTGGACGGCGAGGTGGAAGAGACCCGGTACGAGAACGTCGCCGTCTTACTCCCACAACAGCTGAACGTGGTATGCCAGCCACACTGGCCACAAGAGAACAGACGCGGCGATTGCATTAGATGTGTCGGGCATTTCTGTGATTACTACATGTAGGATGCAGTCGGTGAGCAGAGCGCGCTCAGCGGCAAGTTGAGCGTGTCACCAACCCACCCACAGCATTTGCACAGCCGTCTGCCCTGAAATCCTATGCACCGATAACTCCGTAGCATACCTAGGGCAGACCTTCGTAATACGGCCGGGCTACGGTAGTACAAGAATTCCGTGCATCTCCCTTCACTTTGCTTCCCAAGAAATCGCTGCTTCTCCGTCCAAACAGGGACTTATACCCTCTGCTGCTGCTATCTCTTCTTTCCGCCCACCTTCATATAACCACCCTTACCACCAGCATGCCTCCGAAAACATCGATAGTCCTCTGCACTGGCGCCTGGCACAACGAAACCCACCTCCAGCCCTCCCTCCCTCTTCTCCAATCACTCAACTACACCCCCATCCCCTGCGCCCTCGCCTCCGCCAATCGACAAGGTGGCTGGGACGAAGATGTCAAAGCAATCGAAGCTTCAACCAGAAGCGAGCTCGGCAAAGGCAACACCGTTGCTTTGGTTCTGCACAGCGCCGCTGGACCGCCCGGTTGCGAGGCTGTGAATCGGATTCTCGCCACTCGGGATGGAAGTGAGCCGGGCAAGATCGTGAAGATGGTATTTGTAGCGTCTTTTGTAACGGACGAGGAGAGGGATGCTGTGGCTACCAACATGGCATCACGCGGGTACTTGCGATTCGGGACTGGGGAGGACAAGGGCGCTATATTCGCTGAGAAGGGTCACGAGGTGAGAAGTTATGCTTCCTGACTTGACTTGAGTTTTCATGTACTGAACGTGTCTGCCTTCGTCATGGCTCAGGCCATGCTCAACGACATGTCTCCCGAAGACGCGAAGCCGTATATCGTTGCTCTAGGCGGACAGGTGGCGGGTGTGAAGCTTGGTGTGACGGGTGAGAAGTGGAAGGAGGTGTCGGCGACTTATCTGCTATGCGAGCGAGATAACGTTGCACCGCCTGATGTGCAGGAAGGCGTGGCGAAGAATCATGTGATGGGACTGAGGAGGATCGATGCATCGCATGACCCGTTCATCTCACAGCCTGAGAAGTTCGCGAGGGTGGTTGACGAGATCTTGAAATCGTGAAAGCGAGCAGAGAAGAGAGAAGAGCATCAGCCTCTACACATCTACTGCTGAATCTACAGGTGCTGAACGCATAGACGAGGCCTCCATCACCATCACCGCGCCTTCTTCTCAAACAAATAATGACAAACCCCCCACTCCTCGCCCCCATTAAACGCAAACAACTCCGCGCACGCCAGATAGAATACCTGCCACCGATAATACCACCTCCACGCCTCCTTGGCCCCATACGTCGCCTCCAGCTCCGGCCACATCGCCTCCCGCTCCTTCGTCCCGCACATCCTCGCGAACCAGTCCTCGCACGTCTTCGCGTAGTGCGCCCCGCTGACCCACCACTGCTGCTCTAGACACAGATCGCGCTGGAAATACAATAGCAGATCCGCGCTCGGCATTGTCCCGCCGGTGAAGAAATGCGTCGTCATCCATCCGGACTCGAAATCGTAGGGCGTAGATTTGTGCGCGAAGTAGTGGATGAACAGCTTCCCGCCTGGTTTGAGTAAAGTGGCGACTTTAGCCATCAGCAGCTCGTAGTTCTTCATGTGCTCGAAGAGCTCGATGGACATGACGCGGTCGAAGGCTCCCTCGAGGGGCGTGGAGCGGAAGTCATAGGTGGCGATGTCGCCGGTCACGACGGTGAGGTTGGTGAAGCCTTTGCGGGCGGCGACGGAGTCGATGTGCTGTTTTTGCGTGCGCGAGTTGGAGAACGCTGTGATTTGCGAGGAGGGGAAGACTTCGGCGAGGTAGAGGGAGAGGGAGCCCCAGCCGCAGCTATACACATATCGATATCAGCGAAGAGTGGTGAGTAGGGATGAAGGAGAAGAAAAGACAAACCCAAGATCAAACACCCTCATCCCATCCGTCAACCCCGCCCTCTCAACATAACACTCCAACATCGCCCGCTCCGCCTGCGCCAACGTCTCCGTGCCCTTCGGATACAAACAGCACGAATACTTCATCCTTGGGCCGAGCATATTCGTCAGCACGCCGGTGCCGACTTCGTAGTGCTGCTCGTTCGCGGTCGCGGTCTCGACGGCGATAGGGCGCGAGCGGAGCAGAGAGACGTAGCGCATTTTGGTCTCGTAGGCTTGGTGCAGGGAGGTGGAGCTGATGAGGGAGAGGCGTTGGCGGAGTTGGGACCGGATGCCGCGGCGGAGGAGGGGGGTGGGGATGTAGCCGCTGTCGACTAGGGTTTCTATTATGGAGTCTGGGATATCTGTTAGTCTGGGCTTTTGGAGGGATGTTAGGGAAGGGTACCGTAATCCATCTTGATTTTCTGTTTTTGATATGTTGATTTGTAGTGGCGCTGGAGGACCGTTCGCGAGGTCTAACCACACAGGACGGTCTTTCGAACAGTTCCCCTCTTTATGTACAATACTCACAAGTACTACGTAGTAGAGATGATCCGACTTTGCAAAACCAAGGCATGAACCGGGGTGAATGAGGTAGAGTTCGGACCGCAGTTGAGAAAGTGCAGTCGAGACTATCAATTACGTCACTTCCCTTCGACTTTTCTTGAGAACGAGACGGCTGGCAGAAGACTATAAGAGGAAGATTGGGCAAGGGAGTCGTAGAGTAGAAGGCCAGTACAACTGTCTAATTAATCCACAGCACCACTGCCAAAAGAAAAGCCACATGTGGTTCGGAAGATTTCAACACAAGCTCAGCAAGATCGACAGGTACCAGCCCCACAACATGGTCCAGCTAGAACATAGCAAGGGATGACAGCGCGAGTGGCATAAGGACGATGTCGAACCTCAAGCTTCCAGCAGAACCTCCCGACCTCACTTGAAGCTATCCGGCGGCGGAGGCGGCAGACTCCCCAACGGCATCTGTGAGCTCGGAGGCAGATCGCTCCAGCCAGGCAACGAAAATGGCGGCGGCGATGGGATACTGGGTTGTCCAAAGCTCATCTGCGGGTCCTTGTTGATGCCGCTGGGCTCGGTGAATTCGGGGTCGACGGTGACTTGTGTTTCGTAGGTGGTGTGCTGTGGCGGTGATTCTGGTATCTGGGTCATCTCCTCGTCGGAGGAGTCGTTGCGGTTTGCTTGAAAGGCAGTTGTCGCTGCTTTTGTGGGCACGTTGTTCTTGGTGCCGAAGAACAAGCTGGGCTTTGCTGGCTGTTGAGCTGGTACAGCGAAGTGATGGGACTTGGTGCTTGCGGCCGTGGTTCGCTTCTTCGTGGTCTTGACGTCGGTGTCGATGTACTCGATGACGTTCCCACTACCCTGCCGCGGCTTCCAGTCAGCGATGGCTCGCTGGTACGCCGCCTCCAGCTCGTCGGCATAGTGTCTGTTCGTGAACCACTCATGCAGCAACGCTTGCTTGGCCGTCAGTCGTTGCGTTTCATCCACAGCCGCGCAGCCACGAACGAAGGACTTTGGCTTGCGGCCGACTGACTGCCACCATGTTGCTGTGTCCAGGACGTCCAGGTCGATGGCTTGCGAGAGCTGCGAGTAGTCCAAATCTTCGTCCATTGCGTTTGGTTGGTCGAGACATAGCATCTCGCCCGTCAGGAGAACGGCCGCTATGCAGCCGACCGACCAGATGTCAATGGCTTTGCTGTAGCCTTTGTCATGGAGGTCGCGCTTGAGCTGGCGGAGTACTTCGCTGTCGGAAGTAAGTCAGCATGGGTTCTGCTGCAGCTAAAGGGTGCATACTTACGGCGCAGTATACCCGATCGTCCCCACCACACTCTGCATCCGAAACACCGCCGACTTCTTCGCCACAGCTTTCGCATCACCAACAGTCCTCGCCTGCCCAAAGTCCGTAAGCACCACCCTCGCTCCATCCCTCCACGAAGTCATCAGGACATTCTCTGGTTTGATGTCTCGGTGCACGATGCCGTTATCATGTAGATACTCCACAGCCTTCAGAATCTGCCGCACTATGACTGCAGCTTGCGGCTCGCCTAGCACGCCTTTGAGGTCTGTATAAGACATGAGGTCGCCGCCTGTGATGAGTTCTTGGAAGATGTAGATGTTGTTGGGCGTGTATATGACTTTCTCAAGCGCGACGATGTTCGGGTGGTTGAGGTCTTTGAGCGTGCCGTACTCTCTTGTCAGCTCTGAGCGGCGTTTGTTCATGCGTCGTTCGAGGTCTGCCAGTCGAGCATCCCGTTCATCGTCGTCGAGCTTGAGGTCCTTCATAATCCGCGCTTCAGCTTCCGGGTTCACGAAGGGTACAGGTAGCACCTTGCAAGCGACCTGCCGCAGTGATTGTGCCTTGACTGCAACGAACACGCTAGCATTGCCTCCTACGCCCAGTCTGCGATTCGTCACTTCATAGTGCGGCCGCAGAAGCTCGAACTCCCTCCACTGCGTATCATTGAGACCGTCCGCTGTAGCAGCATACTCCTCCCTCGCCACAAACTCAACCGAAACCGCATCCGACAACTCTAGCACATCCCCATCATCAAGCAGCACGTCAGAATCCATGCTCGACACACGATGACTGCGATCTTCACCATCCATTCCCTGCCGGACAAGTCGCACTGGGTTCTTCGAGAGAACGCGAGCATACACCATGGGCGCCACTCTCGTGTCTTCGTGTAGCTCGTCGTACATGCCGCAGCGGATCTTGACATGGTGTTTCGAGATGCTTTGAGCCTTGATGTTGAACGAGTCCTCGACCTCTTCTCTGCCGATGTGATAGTCGTCGTTTGCTGATACCGTGAACGACATGACGCGGTCAAAGTCTCGATGCCGTAGGCGCAGATATGCGACTATGCGTTGATGTCGTGAAGCCATGTTTGTGTATTGCCTGTGAAGTGTATGTTGCTGCAGGTGTGAGGCGCCTTCAGACCTGAAAGGTGAGGTCGTCCTCCGCTTCACTCTAGACGGAAGGAACTCGCGGTCGCACCTGCCTTACATTGATCAACACCCGGAAAGTGGTCTAAGTCGGAAGGACCCATATTTGAACATTTGCCTGTACAGTATATCTACACCCACCCTCACCCTCCTCTATATAGCCCGGCTGCGATCACCCAAACACCCCCTCCTCACCGCCAACCCTCTCCGCCCTCCTCTCAGCCTCCCCCTCCCTCACCACCCTCGGCTGAATCCTCGTCCCAGCATGCGGCACATCCTGATTCCCACTCATAGGCGCCTCAGCCCCCCACTGCGCCTTAAAAGGCTGCTCCATCAACACCTCCTTCAACCTTCTCCACTGCCCCGCCTCATGCTCCCTCGCTCCCACAAGCGCCATCGTATCTCCCAGCCTCGCCTCAAGCCTCTTCCCTTCGGCCTCCATATCCTCCGCTACCTCCAGCCCGCTGTGCTCCCACACATTCGCCTTCATGCCGACACCATAGTACTGGTACTTCTTCAGGAACGCGAGCCAGATACTCACGACCTCCGGATGTCCATCCTGGATTTGGATGAGTCGACGCGCGGTGATGCGCTCGAAGTTCTCTTGGCTCTTCTTGTGCACGAAGACGGATCGGGGGACGGTCCAGCGTTCGGTAATCCTTGGTAAGGGCACGGGGCCGGAAGCGGGGAGGTTGAGGTAGTAGGCGGCTCGTAAAGCGAAATCGGTGAAGACTTCGAGGTTGCGGACGCTGTAGGAGCGGAGCTGGAGGTCGCAGGTGGGTGTGCCGGAGTGGGTGGGTTGGCGTCTGAGGGGGGCGAGGTAGGTTGCTTGGACGGCACGGGGGAGGCGGAGGGAGGCCAGCTCGTTCTCAATGTTTTCGGGGAGTGATTGGTGTTGAAGGGCGCGAGTTTGATGGGCGAGGGAGGCACTGGACGGGGGTGATATCTGGTGAATGCTGTTAGAGCACATTCATTAATGGATTGGAAAGCGTACATACTTTCAGCCGCTTAGCAGCGCATACAAGCGATCTCGCATACGACGGTGTCGCCATGATTGATGGTATACAAATCAATGATTTCGTTAGCATCGAGGTGGACTTGAAGCACACGATCCCCCATTCCCGAAGTTCACCCGTACCTCCTCCCCCGAACGCCGCACCCTCGCCAACAACATCACCTCTACCCGCCCACACGCCTCTCACAACCTACAACCGCATTCTCCACCCTCTATCGTCCAATGCTAGATCTCCTCCACCACTGCGCCTCAATCTACCACTCTCTAACCCACCTCTCGCACACCCTGTCCCTCGCCCACGACGAAATGACCACCCCCTCCCTGCACCCGTCCGCAGTCTTCAACCAGTGCGTCGAGACCGTCGAGTACCTCAAGATCAAAGTGCCCGAAGCGCTGGTACGGCCGCGGGTGGCTGTGGTGTGTGGGAGTGGGCTTGGCGGGTTGGTGGGGTGTTTGGATGAGGGGGGTTTGAGGTGGGAGGGGAAGTATGAGGAACTGCCGAATTGGCCGTTGAGTACTGGTATGTATGGAACTATTCATGGAGATGAAAGAGGTGGTGTGAAGAGAAAGAGAAGGGGATGAGTGTTGGTGACGAGGACAGCATGTTGACATGTGATTTTGGTGTAGTACCTGGCCACGAAGGCAAGCTCATCTTCGGCACGATGGGTCGCCAACAAGTCCCAGTAGTCCTACTTGTCGGCCGAGCCCAGTCAGTCTCTCCCTCGCCCCTAGCTATACACCTTTACATAGCCATCTTCAATCCCATGATCTCCTCGCCCAATTTCCAGCAGTTTTTCTGACTCCTTTTTCAGTTTCTACGAAGGCCACGAAATGTCGACTGTCACATATGCTACCCGCGTCTGCCGGCTACTCGGCGTCCAAACTATGATCCTCACCAACGCCGCCGGCGGTCTCAACCCCGATTACGCTGTGGGAGACATCGTCTGCCTGAACGACCACCTGAACCTCGCTGGCTTAGTCGGATTCCACCCACTGCGAGGCCCGAATGCTGAGGACTTCGGGACACGCTTCCCGCCTCTCAGCGATGCGTACGACATCTCGCTCCGGCAGCTCGCACACAAGTCATGGCGGGACCTGAGAGCAGACGCGCCGAGTCGAAGACGGATGCACGAGGGAGTATATGCGTTCGTGGCGGGCCCAAGCTATGAGACACGCGCCGAATGTCGGATGCTAAGGAGTTTCGGAGCGGACGTGGTGGGAATGTCGACAGTACCAGAGATCATCGTCGCCAGACACTCAGACATGCGGGTGCTGGCGTTCAGCTTGGTGACGAACAATGCTGTGCTGGAGCCCACAGTGAGAGCAGACGAGCCAGAGCTGCAAGGCATGAGTCGAGACGAGCTGGATGCGTATCTCAGCAAAGGTCGTGCGAACCATGAGGAGGTGCTCGAGTCCGGACGGCAGGCGGCTGTGGATATGCAGGGATTGGTGCTGCGCATCGTCTCTGAGCTGTGAGCGAGTTGGCTCGTCCTTCTTCCAGCAAGCTAAGGCATAGCGTAGGTATTTGGGTATCATCAAGAATCCTATGCGGAAAAAAGTGTTCTTCACTTCCCAGCTTTCTTCACTCCGCCCCGCCTCTTCTCCTTGAGTGCGTTGTAGTACGCCTTCTTGCCACTCGTCTTCTTGGTCTGCAGCTCCCCATACTTCCTCTTGAACCGCCCTGTCTCCTGCTCACCAGCCAGCACTTCCTCAACAAAGGTCTTCTTGCGCTGCTTGTTCTCGATGCGGCCGGAGAAGAACTCAGTCGGGCCTTCGACTATCGTACCGACCTGACTGTACTCCGGTGGCTTCATCTTGCCGCCATCCTTCTTGTAGTGGCGGTGTGGGTCGAGGACGCCTCGCATCTTGATGAGCTGAAGATCTCGCTTGAGCTCAGGGGTGAGATTCGTGGCGGGCATGTCGAACCAGTTGCCGCCGGCGGTAGCTTTCTTTTGCTGAACAAGGAGTCAGTTTTGAGCTCAAAGGTTGTGGTCAAGACTAATCGGGAGTGAAGCGTAGATGCTCAGAGTAACTATGATATGTATAGGCTCTCATAGATGCAGAAAGGCTAACCAAGACGGCGCCCGGCTCCGCTCAAGGAGATATGGGTTGAGATTTCCTCATTGCAAAAACACAATATGAGGAAGGATATAGCTTACCTCTGCCTTCTGCTGCTTGACCAACTGAGGGTTCTCGACCTTGCGCAACCCAGTCGACGTATGCTTTGGCGTCTCGTTCAGCGTCGCTAGTTCGGTGGTCCGGGCCAAGTAGTCTTTGTCAAGCTTCGGCAGGCGGTGCTGGCCTTTTTCGTCCAGCTTCATCACATCTTGAGGATTCGCCCTCTTCGCTTTGATCCGTTCTGTCGCGCGCGCGAGGAGCGACTCGATCTGCTCGTCCGTGAGATCATCGTCCCCCGCCCTTTCCGGCATATCTGAAGGCGCTGACATTGTGAGTGCGTCCATGTTCAGATTTGGAAGAGGTTAAAGATTGGAGAGAAGCGTTTTAGATTTGTGCGGGCAATAGTTTTGCCGAGGCCGTTCACTGCCAGATGTGGCAGTTGCTTTTGGCGAGACTTTCATGTGATGATCATCCTTCCATACCTCACACTCCCCTGTACATGTTTCTAGATGTGTTGAGCAGACCGGCTCTTCCGACTCTCCTTTCAGTGTTTTCAGTCTTCCTTCAACCGCGACAATGCCTCGCGCCTCCCGCTCAGACGTCTCCTACGCTAAGACTGACCTTTCGTATCCCATCTTTGCTGCGGACTTCGACCCCTACAATCGTGGATATCTAGTCGTTGGTGGAGGTGGTGGCGAGAGCAGTACTGGTGTCCCTAATCAAATTGTAAGTCTTCCATCCTGTCCATACTCACGGGTACCTGACACGACCACAGTCGGTCCTGGATGTCTCCAACCGCGCGCAAATCACCACCGCCGCCGAGATCGATCTCTCTCACGATGAAGACTCTGTACAGTCTCTCGGCAACCTCGCGACCAAAGACGGCCTGATCGTGCTCGCCGGTGTCAATGCTTCTGAGAAAGACCAAGCTGCCGGCAAGAATGAGCACTTTCGTTCGTTCGAGATTAAATACCCCCCTCGGAAGAGACAGAAGACCTATGCGGATGCGGAGAAGGAAGTCAAGGGACAGTCGAAGGCACTGGGCAAGCGCTCGCTCTTCAAACCCACCGGGCCAAAGAATGAGGCATACCAGCGGATACTGCGACTTTCCCCCAGCCAGCGACGCGAATCTGGCAGCAAGAGGATTGGTGCTGTAGCGACTTCGTTGGCGAAGGAGTCACAGATCGTCGTCTTCAATGCTACGAGCGCGATACCTACGCAGGAGGACATTCTTACGAGCATCGACCTTCCTGAACGAGCGGAAGCGAACGATCTGGATAGTATGGAGCCGGCAGAAGCTGTGTTTAGCATTGCATACTGTACAGACTACCATCTCTACGAACAGACCTTCAACTACAATTTCAGCACGAAGAAAACGGAGAAGACACCTAAAGGCCCACGAAGAGTAGTCGCCACACCTGACTCCTCCGAGATCAAAGCTCGCTCAAAGTTCCGTTGCCTGCGATTCCTCAACTCGGAGAATGTCATCGCCCTCCTCAACCTGCCGAACAAGAGCGGCGCCGAGCTACGGGTCTTCCACCTCTACCCCACGGGCCCAGCAATGCTCATGCAAACCAAGAAGCTCCCCTCACGTATTAAGCAGGCGTCTTCTATGGATGTCTGTGCTCTGGATACCGACAGTAACGGCAATCAGCAGTTCGTCCTCGCCATCGCCGGTGCAGACATCAGCATCGAAGTCTACACCACCAACTTCCAAGCCGCTACATCCACTTTCACGCCCTTCACCTCGTACATGACCATGCGGGATGTCCATCCCCAGCAGATGACGAAGATCTGCTTCTCGCCGTTTCACTCGCCGGCTCGCGCTTCAGATTCCAACGGCACGGAGCCAGCTACGCAATACATTCGCCTCGCCTCCGTCAGCTACGGCAGAACAGTCGTCGTGGATACTCTGCCCCTCACTCCACTTGATTCAACGAACACGAAATCACGCTACGTGCTCGAACATCCTTCAAACGCGAAATGGATGAAGATCGCCTACGTCTCCGTCTTCTCAATGATCGTCCTCGTCACCGCCTTCCTGCTCCAAGCTTTCGGCGCCGGTTTCACCAACGACCAAGCAGTCGGTCCTTTCGGCTTCCTGCCCGCGAACGTGCGGAGCTTTCTCGACGAACCAGCGGCAGCAGCGTACGGCAAGACGAGGGTGGAAGTGGCCACGAGTGCAGTCAAAGCCGCACCAACAGCCGTCGGCCGCCTACAAGCCCGCCTCTCAAAACACTCCATCACCCCCTCCTCCGCCCCATCCTCCGGCGCAGCCGATGGCGAAGGCGAGAAGCAAAAAGCCGTCGTTATGAGCGCCGCGCCGGAGCAAATGGGCGGCGTGACCGTGGACATCCACCCGGACCGCGAGGCCTACAAGCAGAAAGACCCTAAAGCGCGACACTGGCATGAATTGAGCGAGGAGCAGAAGGGGAGGTGGAAGGAGAGGCTGATGCGGGCGGGGGAGTGGGCGGAGGCGGAGGGGGAGAAGGTGTTGTTGGGGGTGTTGTTTAGCGAGTATGCTGGCTTGGTTGGCGAGGGGGCGGCGGGGATGATGAGGGAGCTATGATTGTGAGGGTGGGGGTTGATGAGGCTGTGTTTGTATTGATCCCGTGTACCTAGATGGCTTTGCCGTTTACTGATGCGATTATGCAGCTGATGCCATCTCCGTGCCCTTCCTTCCACTCCACCCGCTGATGCGCCTGCGCCATCGCTGCCCATCTCCCTTCCTCCACTCTACTCCACCTCAGTGCAATAAACGCCTTTACCAAAGTACCTCCCCTTCCTCTTCTCCCGCATCAGCTCCCGCTTCCGCTCCAGCTCCGTCTCACACGCCTGCCGCTTTTCCAGCGCCCTGCGCTCCCTCCGCTCAAACTTCCGCGCTTTGGCCTCGAGGGCGCCGCCCCTTCTCCCGGACCGGAAGTGCTCTCGAGGGTGCATGAGGTGGGATATTGCGGAGACGCAGCTCTCGCGGGCTCGGAGAAGGAGGCTGGGTTTGGGCGCGGGGGGCGGCAGGGTGGCCTTCGGGCTGGGCTGGGGAGGCGATGGGGCGGGTCTTGGCGGCGTATGCGCTGGCTGCTGGACTAGGGGCCAGAGAGGGTTAGCAGGTGTTCTCGAAGATCAAGAAGGGTTGGAAAGGTCTCAGCGCGGCACTTGTGCTGTTTTGCTGTCTCGGAGAAGCTTACCTTGCTCAGACTCCGGCTCAGGTGCCCACGGGATACCTGCTGCTGGTGGAAGCCCCCGGTCCTCGCCGACCGGACCGAAGACGTCGTCCCCAGCGATCGCAACGGTCCATGGTGGGTTTATCAGCGTCTGTACTGACGCGTCATCGTCGCTGATCTCGGAGAGCCAGGCAAGAACATCGCGCGGCTGGGCTTGTTCGACGGGCTGGGCTTGCTGGACGGTTCTCAGGGCCGGAAAGACTGGTGGACGCGGGAGAGGCCTGGTGTACCGGAAAACTCCTCCCTTTCGATGCCGTATTATGGTTTTCGGCGGTGGTGTGAGGCGGTTCTTCGGGCCACGCTTCTTGGGCTTGCGTTTCGGGGGTGCTGCTTTCGACCCTCGAGGTCCTTCGACGGCGGCTGGTAGGGGCTTTGTGCCGGCTGTGAAGACTCGCATGTTGGCTGCGCCGCGGGAAGTCCCTGGCGGCGGAGCTCCTGAGGTCAGTGGCATGAGTTAGCGAGGATGGTCTTGGAGTGATAGGCGACTGCACGGTGGCGGCAATGGCGTGGTGTGCAATGGTTGTTGGATGGCAATGAGGAAGAGTGAGCGTCAATGGTAAGGGCTTGATGAAGTGAGGTTGGAGTAAGCGTAGGCCACCGCTTGAGAAGACCTCACTTCATCTCTTCTCATCTGACCTCACCCTATACCATCTCGTTCATCGAGTCCATCTCGCATCTGCAACACCAGCACTGTCTTATCGACTTGCTTCCACTGCGAACGACCAGTGTGCTCTTCCATGTTGGACGCCATGTCCTCGCCTCCTGCGAAACGACACCTCCCCAATCCAGCAGCTCTACAACCATCAGACGGGACAGAAGTGATCCCCAACCTTCCAAAATCATACGATGAGTATCAGACGGCCATAGGGAAGGCCACCATTAAGCCGCATTGGAAGTGTCTACGTTTCAGCGGATTTCTTTACCGAGTCAGTCTTCCAGGCACCCGGCCGCTAAGCTATACTTGCTCACATACTACATAACCAGGCTATCGACAAGTCCTGCATCCAACGTGGATCAAGCTTGGGCAGAGACCAGTTGCGAGCTGTGTTGAACAACCCACAGTATACGCACTATTGGGTTCAGGGTGACCGCGAAAGTTCTCTGGATAAGCTGGCCTGTCCAACTTCACGAGCCGAAGTCGTGCGAGTCCTTGAAGAGGCGTGCCGACAGTGCGAAGGAGTTGAGAAGGAGGGTCTCGATGCCTGTATTCAAATGCACAGAGACATAATTGCGGCTATCCGCGCCGAGGACGAAGCCGAGGCTGCGGCCGAAGTCGAGGCCAAAATCAAGGCAGAGTCGAAGACCAAAGTTGAGACGGACGTCAAGGTCGAAGGCAACGTGAAGGACGAGCCCGAGATCAAGGCCGAACCGGACGCTGTGGGCTTCGTGCCAGGACCAACTATCGACATCATCAGCGAGTGGCCTGGACGAGGAGGCACGCTGGATGGCGATGAGCGGGACAAAGTCGAGGCCGCCACCGAAGGCACCGTGAAGCTGGAGCCAGAGTAAGGCATATCTGCCATCTCGAAGCCAGACGTGTCAGGGCAGGCAGCGGAGTGTCCAAATGTGGCGCTGATGGCTCACGTGAGGTATAGAATCTCCCAATCGCTGCATCCATATGCATGCTGGAGAACGTCGTTAACACATTGCTACCAGGAAGATTTGCTTGCGAGGCGTTTTGCTGGACGGATGGGTCAACCGCCACATCTCAAGGCGGAAGGTACAAGTAGCATGCTGCTGACAAGAGTGATAGCTTTTTGAAGTCGGACTTTTCTGGGGGACAGTATTGCTGAATGGCTAAAGATGGATGGTTTGTAGGAGGTGTTGCTACGTACATGTATCTTATCAATACACATCGTGTTCTTCGATTTATTGGTATCACGTGATGACCTCGGTCGCACCTCCTTTGTGACGCTTCCTGCTTCCAATTGCGACGTCTTCCACCCGCTTGCATGTCGTGATTCGAGGACTCCACAAGGCACCGCACGAGCGCACACACGAAAGCGTTTGGCTTGCTGCGGCGCGGAGATTATCTGAACGGGCGACGGCCCCTTTGCAGCAGACGCAGGGGTACTCTGGAGTTCACGCAACCTTAGCCAATAAGCGTTTGATGGCGGCGCTGGACGCGACTCGACCACAGATATTCCTGGGGACGCCAGACATCCTGAGTACTGCATACCACCACCACCATGTCCCTCATGTCCCTATGACAGGACGCTCGTCCATCCTGTGACCTCTTCTATATCACGGCCGTCGACGAAGTCCTTGTCCTGAGCATTTCTAGCGCTGGAGTTGGGACGGGGATAAGCACGCCGGTTGTTTGTGCTTGAGGGAAGACTGCGGAGGAGAGGAGGCATACACCGCGCCGACGACATGTCGAACTATCGCAACTACGATGTCGGCACGCGCGCCTGGCAGCAGGACCCGACCGAGGGATGGGTGTCCTCGGAGGTCACGAAGAAGACGGTCAACGGGGATAATGTCAAGTTGGTCTTCACACTCGAGAATGGCGAGGTATGCGAAGAACATTGTGACAGTGGTGGAATTATGTATACTGATAATACAACAGACCAGAGAAGTGGACACGACGGTGGCGGCGTTTGCAGAAGATGCCATGAGCTCCACCCTCCCCCCTTTGATGAACCCGGCCATGCTGGAGGCCAGCGACGATCTAACGAACCTCTCCCACTTGAACGAACCGGCGGTGCTGCAGGCGATCAAGCTCCGCTATGCGCAAAAGGAGATATACACCTACTCGGGCATCGTGCTGATAGCCACCAACCCGTTTGCACGAGTAGACTCGCTCTACGTCCCCGGCATGGTGCAGGTCTACGCCGGCAAGAACCGATCATCACAAGCGCCTCATCTGTTCGCCATCGCTGAGGAGGCTTTTGCGGATATGCTCCGCGATGGCCGTAATCAGACGATCGTGGTCTCAGGAGAGTCGGGAGCCGGCAAGACGGTCAGCGCCAAATATATCATGCGATACTTTGCGACACGAGAACCTCCCGATCAGCCCGGCGCACGCAGCAGAGGTCGCGCAGACACCATGAGCGAGACGGAAGAGCAGATCCTGGCCACCAACCCGATCATGGAAGCGTTCGGTAACGCAAAGACCACACGAAACGACAACTCCTCGCGGTTCGGCAAGTACATCGAGATCATGTTCAACAGGAGCACGGAGATCATTGGCGCAAGAATACGAACGTACCTCTTGGAACGGTCAAGATTGGTCTTTCAACCGCTTAAGGAGCGGAATTACCACATCTTCTACCAGCTGGTTGCGGGAGCTACGGACGCTGAGAGGGAAGAGCTGGGACTGATACCGGTGGAGCACTTTGACTACCTCAACCAGGGTGGTGCGCCGGAGATCGATGGGGTGGACGACGGCAAGGACTTCAAGGACACAAGGCAATCGTTGACTCGACTTGGAGTGTCGGAGACTGTGCAGACGCAGCTATGGAAGATCCTGGCAGCGCTGCTACACATCGGCAACATCAAGATTACTGCGACAAGAACAGACTCGCAGTTATCAGCCACGGAACCTTCGCTGGAAAGAGCCTGCAAGCTGCTCGGCATTGATGCAACAGAGTTTGCAAAGTGGACGGTCAAGAAGCAACTCATCACTCGCGGCGAGAAGATCATGTCGAATCTGACACAACAGCAAGCAACGGTCGTTCGGGACTCGGTGGCCAAGTACATCTACTCTTCGCTCTTCGACTGGCTCGTGGAGACGATGAACGCGTTCTTGGCACCGGACGACATCTTGAAGGACGTCACCTCTTTCATCGGCGTGCTGGATATCTACGGCTTCGAGCACTTCGCCAAGAACAGCTTTGAGCAGTTCTGCATCAACTACGCCAACGAGAAACTGCAACAAGAGTTCAACCAGCACGTCTTCAAGCTTGAGCAGGAGGAGTATGTGCGGGAACAGATCGACTGGACTTTCATCGACTTCTCGGACAACCAGCCCTGCATTGACTTGATCGAGGGCAAGATGGGTATCCTTTCTCTGCTGGACGAAGAATCGAGATTACCCATGGGCTCGGACGAGTCTTTCGTGACTAAGCTGCACCACCACTACTCCCAGGACAAGCACAAGTTCTACAAGAAGCCACGGTTCGGCAAGAGTGCATTCACGGTCTGTCATTACGCCATTGATGTCACGTACGAGAGCGACGGCTTCATCGAGAAGAACAGGGACACTGTGCCTGACGAACATTTGGAGGTGCTGAAGGCTACATCCAACACCTTCTTGAGTGAAGTCTTGGAGGCCTCAGCTACCGTTAGAGACCGGGACAATGCTGCTGTGGCACCAAAGGCGAACGGTCCTGGCAAGAGGATGGGCGCTGCGGCGGCTAGGAAACCGACGCTCGGCGGCATCTTCAAGAGCAGTTTGATCGAGCTCATGAACACCATCAACTCGACGGACGTACACTATATCAGGTGTATTAAGCCGAACGAGGCGAAGGAGGCATGGAAGTTTGAGGGGCCGATGGTGTTGAGTCAGCTACGAGCTTGTGGTGTTCTGGAGACAGTACGGATCAGCTGTGCTGGCTACCCGACCCGATGGACATACGAAGAGTTCGCTCTCCGATACTACATGCTCATCAAGTCAGGGGAGTGGACCACCGAGATCCGGGACATGGCCAACGCAATCCTACGGAAGGCGCTCGGCGAGGCGAAGAACGACAGCTCGGATAAGTACCAGCTGGGTTTGACCAAGATCTTCTTCCGTGCCGGCATGCTCGCCTTCCTCGAGAACCTCCGCACGAACCGCCTGAACGAAGCCGCCATCATGATCCAGAAGAACCTGCGCGCCAAGTACTATCGCCGCCGCTATCTCGAGGCCATCGACGGGATCAAAGCATTTCAGGCCCTCCTCCGCGGCGTCCTCGCACGACAGCGAGCCGAAGAGGCGCGGCGGCAACGCGGCGCCACGACTATCCAGCGTGTTTGGCGAGGACAGAAAGAGAGGAAAGGGTACGTACGCTTCCGCAACGATCTCATCAAGTTTGAAGCGCAGGCCAAGGGATGGCTTTGCCGGAAGCAAATCCTAGACAAGAGGCTGGGTGATGCGGCGAGGACGATCCAGCGCGCGTGGCGGTCGCATCGGCAGCTCAGGTCTTGGAGAGATTACCGAAGAAAGGTGGTGCTGGTGCAGAGTATGTGGCGTGGACGGACCGCGAGACGCGGGTACAAGAAGCTGCGCGAGGAGGCGAGAGACCTCAAGCAGATTTCGTACAAGCTGGAGAACAAGGTCGTCGAGCTCACGCAATCGCTTGGTACAATGCGGCAGGAGAACCGGACGCTCAAGGGCCAAGTCACAAATTACGAAGGACAGCTCAAGAGCTGGAGAGACCGACACAATGCTTTGGAAAGCCGAGCGAACGACCTGCAGCGTGAAGCCAACCAGGCTGGTATCACTGCGGCGAAGCTGGAGGCTATGGAGGCGGACATGCAGCGCTTGCAGGCGACGTATGAGGAGAGCACCGCGAATATGCGGAGGTTACAAGACGAGGAGAAGTCGCTGCGCGAGGATCTGCGGGTCACTAGTCAGGAGCTGGAGACCACGCGGCAGAGCAAGACGGTTTCGGAGACCGAAAAGCTTTCGCTACGGCAGCAGTTGGCAGATCTGCAGGATCAGTTGGAGTTGGCCAAGCGTGCTGTGCCTGTCAATGGAGAAGTGGTCAACGGGAACGCCGTACCCGCGCAGCCTTCGGGTCTTATCAACCTTGTTTCGGCGAAGAAGCCGAAGCGGAGGAGTGCTGGGCCAGAGCCGATCAATACGGAGCGCTTCAGTGGGACTTACAACCCCAGGCCAGTGTCGATGGCGTTCGGTGCTACGGGTGGACATGTACAGAATCTGTCTGGCTCGACGTTCAACCCTGGTTTGGAGAATGTTGAAATGGAGCTGGAGAACTTGCTCGCCGACGAGGATGGCCTCAATGATGAGGTGACGATGGGCTTGATTCGAAACTTGAAGATTCCTGCTGCCGGGGGCACACCACCGCCAACGGACAAGGAGGTCCTGTTCCCTGCATACCTCATCAACCTCGTCACTTCAGAGATGTGGAACAATGGCTTCGTGAAGGAGTCTGAGCGCTTTTTGGCCAATGTGATGCAGTCCATTCAGCAAGAAGTGATGCAGCACGATGGCGATGAGGCAGTCAACCCCGGCGCTTTCTGGCTTTCGAACGTCCACGAGATGCTCTCCTTCGTTTTCCTCGCTGAAGACTGGTACGAAGCCCAAAAGACGGACAACTTCGAGTACGACCGCCTGCTCGAGATCGTTAAGCACGATCTTGAAAGTCTGGAGTTCAACATCTACCACACCTGGATGAAGGTGCTGAAGAAGAAACTGCACAAGATGATCGTGCCCGCCATCATCGAGTCGCAATCTCTCCCCGGCTTCGTCACGAACGAGAACAACCGCTTCCTCGGCAAACTCCTCCAATCCAGCAACACGCCTGCTTTCAGCATGGACAACCTGCTCTCCCTGCTCAACAACGTCTTCAAGGCGATGAAGGCCTACTACCTCGAGGACTCCATCATCACGCAAACAGTTACCGAGCTGCTGCGGTTGGTCGGCGTGACGGCGTTCAACGATCTGCTCATGCGGAGGAACTTCCTCAGCTGGAAGAGAGGTTTGCAGATCAACTACAACATCACGCGTATCGAGGAGTGGTGTAAAAGCCACGACATGCCGGAGGGCACGCTGCAGCTGGAGCACTTGATGCAGGCGACGAAGCTGCTGCAGTTGAAGAAGGCGACGTTGAATGATATTGAGATTATTCAGGATATCTGCTGGATGTAAGTCACCCTCCACTTATCCTCTCACCCTTGAACCAGCTGTACTAATTAATGATGTTCCAGGCTCTCCCCCAACCAAATCCAAAAACTCCTCAACCAATACCTCGTCGCCGACTACGAACAGCCCATCAACGGCGAGATCATGAAAGCCGTCGCCTCGCGCGTCACCGACCCGAAATCCGACGTCCTGCTCCTGCAAGCCGTGGACATGGAGGATTCCGGCCCGTACGAGATCGCCGAGCCCCGCGTCATCACGGCGCTGGAGACGTATACGCCGAGTTGGCTGCAGACGCCGCGACTGAAGAGGTTGGCGGAAATTGTGAGCGCGCAGGCGGTGATGCAGCAGCAGATGGATGCTGGGGGGAAGGTGGCGGAGGAGGGGTGGGGGATGAATGGGGTTAATGGGAATGGGAATGGGGTGCATGAGATTGGGTTGAGTGAGGATGAGGAGAGTGGGTAGAATCTATTGCCTGTGAAAGAGGTGAAGAGGACGTGGAGCTTGGGGTTGCGGTCGCCGCGGGTGAGGGCGGGTTGCTGTTATCGTCGGAGCATTTTTTGGAGTTTGAGCGAGTGTTAGTTTGTTCTTCACACGGTGTTGTGGCGTGGGTGCTGAGCGAGGGTATGGGGTGTCTCGGTTGGTAGAGACCTAGGATAGTGAGTGTGTGGAACAAGATTCACTGTGTTGCCTTCTCCTGTCCCCTATCAACCCTGTTGTGCTCAGATCACTGTCACCGAGGGCCTCCAAGACGTCCCGCAGTCTGAGAAGACACACCCCGTTGCAGCCTTCAAGGGCTTCATCTCTGTCATCCAAACAACCCCTGTGAGTCCTGTCGACCTCTCATCACCCTATCCTCATCTCGGAGAACACTCAGTAAAGCTGATACCCCCCAGCCTCCTCCTCCTCAGACCTCTCCTCATCCTCCACCCCCATCCGCAAACCCTCCCCAATCTCCTCCCCGACCTCAATCTTCACATCCTCGCCCAACCCTTCGACCTCCGGCTCATCGCGCTCTTCGCCCTGCTTGATCTCGCCGGCGTGGACGCTCGAGTCGTGCACGCTTCTCTCTACGCCTTCGAAGTCGTCGTTGTCGTTGTCGGACTCGTCGGCGAGAGAGGCGTAGTTGCGCTTCGTGTCGCGCTGCTTGCGTCCGGTGGTTGGTGGGGTGACATATCCCTCCTTTCCGTCCTCTCCACCCTCGCCGTCTGCCGCTGCCTCTGCCTCAGGGGAAGGGGAAGGGGAAGGGGTAGGGGTAGGGGTACGCTTGACTTCCGTCTTGGCTTTCTTACCTTTCGTAGTAGCGGGCTTAGTGACCCTGTTGTTGGCATCCTTAGGCGTGAGAATCTTATCCGGCTTCGCCTTCGCGGCCATAGCTTTGCCCTTGGCGGCTGGGTCGACGGTGGCGATGTTGGACGAGGTGCCGCCGAGTTTGCGGAAGTGCGTCAGGCGGTGGGAGATCGCTTTGGGGGTGCAGTCTGACACATGGTTAGTTAGGTTTGACCTGGTTTAAAGCCGCGAGAGGTGGTGAGGTGAGGTCGTGTGAAGTCACAAGTGGCGTTTCTTACCCATGGCGTCGGCGAGCTCCTTCATCTGAGCGGCGTTGAGCTTCACGTCAGCCATCTGGATGATCTTGGCCGTGAGCTGTCGTATGTTAGCATGTGCCCTGCGAGGCAGTGATGAGTCGACGTACTTTGGCGTCGTTCTCCGGGGTCCAGGAGACAGGCATCTTGCTGTTGCTTTTGATTCTTCTCGACTTGGTGAAGTGGCACTGTTCGAGGGGATGTGCCGCCGTGGTAGTTGGTTGCTGTCTTGGAGAAGAAGTCGTCGTCGAGCTGTGTGGTATGGAAGAGATGTAGTGGAAAGGTTTCAAGAAGGAAGAAGTGTGAGAGGCAGTATAGAAAGGTGAGAGAGAGCAGTGAAGAACGTATTGTGCCAGAAATAGTACCTCACCAGCAGTGAGGTCGTCGATGTGATGTGATGTGAGGTTGGACGAGCACATGACTGAGTGCCGGAGTTTCAGATGAAGTGAAGTCGCAGCTGGTGAAGCCCTAGCCCAGGCAGTGACAGAGGGAATGAGAGCGTGAGAGCACTTACATCTGTTGGCGGCCCACGGACCTTGAAGCTTCAGTGCTGTTTAGGAAGATATCTACACGAACCTCAGCCCTCCCCTTTCAAGTCTTTCAAGTCCAACTCTTCCACTCGCCGTCCTCTTCCTCTCACTCCTACCTCCTTCCCCCTACCTTCCCCTACCTCCTCCCTCCCCCCTGTCCCTGAGGCCCTTGACCCTGCCCCCCAAAACCCCCCAACGGCGTCCTCCTCCAACCCCCCATCCCCTCCGCCTCCCTCCTCCGAAACTCCTCCTCCATCCTCCTCCCCTCCTCCCTCCGCCTCCCGACCTCCTCCTCCTGCAACCTCCTCCTCTCCCTCTCCAGCCCCAAACGCTCTACCTCTTCGCGCATGGCCATTTCGCCGTCCATTTGGCTTTGTCTCCGTAAATCGAGTCGGCCTCCGCCGGAGGCGGAAGCGGAGGGGATGAAGGGGGTTCCGCCGAAGGTTGGGGGTTGGAGGGGTTGTGGTGGGCGATGGTGTTGCATCGCTTGTTGTTGCTGTTGCTGTTCCATTTGCTGCCGCTGTTGTTGTTGTTGCTGCGCGGCGAAATGCTGTTGCTGCTGCCGCTCGTCCTCGTGCCGACGTTCCAGCTCCTGCTGCCGCCAGCGCATCTCGCGGATCTCGCGCTCTTCGCGATCACGTTGGGCGAGATGGTGTTGCTGGTCTTGACGGTATTGCTCGTACGATTGATCCTCCCGACTCATACCTCTATGATGCAGGGAGGGGAAGGGGCCGCCCATGGAGCCGTTGTGGGAGTGGTGGGCTTGGTTCTGTGCTTGACTTGGCGGGGGTTGGGAGAAAGGCGGCATTTGCTGGGCGCCGTAGGGGTTCGACTGTAATGCTTGCGCGGGTTGATGTGAAGGTCCTTGTTGCTGCTGACCCATCATCGACTGTCTTGCCTGATCGTGCGCTTGCTGGCTCGACTGCCCAGTCAAGGAAGGTGTTCTCGAATGCCCAATCCCCCCCAGCGGCGGCGGAGGCGAAGGATTACCTCTCTGCTGATTCAACGACCCAAGCAGAGAACTGCGATGCCCATGCTGGAAGAAACCCCGATCGCGATCCATACCCGGATTGCCCGCTCCGTGACTACTGCTCGGTCCCAAGATGCGAGAAGTCCAATCCGGCTTCGGCGGCCCTGGCTCATTCTTCGGCGTAGGAGGTCCAGGCGTCGGGTTCCGATTCGGCTGACCGAAGGGTCCACGACCTAACTGCCCTTGCATCGAAGATTGACCGAAAGACGTCTCCCGTCGCATACCAGGTATACTCGAGCCAGCAGACTGGACGTTTTGTTGTGACGCAGGCGAAGCCGTGCGCTGTGGCTGCTGTTGCTGCGGTGGCGGATTGTCGCGCTTCGGAGGCGGAGGGTCATCGTCGTTGTTGAGAAGCGACATGACGTTCGAGCGCTTCGGCGGTTCGGGCGGAGCCGGGGTATTAGACGTGGTGTTCGCAGGCGGAATCATGGACATCGGCGCCGGACGCGGCTCCTCTCTCTTCGTAGGTGAGAAGCTGAATGGCGACCGACCTGTCAGCGAAGCGAACGGCTTGTTCGAAGCGAACGAGCTGAAGCCTGAGGAGCCGATCGAAGGTCGTGCGAACCCAGAGCTCAAGAAACCAGGTCTCTGTGGCGAAGGCGGTCGTTCCTCGTTCGCGGATTTCCGCTCGGTTTGCTGCATTGGCGGCTGGCTCAATGGCTGGTTGAGCGGCGAGCCCTGAGACAAGTTCCGCGGCATGAGGTTCTGTCGATGAAGTTGCTCCATCCGCTCCGGTTGAGGCGGTTGCTGTTGTTCCTGCTGCTGCAGTCTGAAAGCACGCTGTTGCTCCTCCCTGATCCTTTCCATAACGTCCGACGTGACCGTCACACGCGAAGTCTGCTGAGAAGGCGGCCTGGAACTAGGATCCTCAGCAGCACGCAAAGCAAACCCAGGCTGCTGCGGTTGCGGCGGTCGCGGCTCAGCCCGAGTATCAGACATGAACGTCAGTCGATGTCCAAGCGGATGCTGCAAGCCCTGGCCCATGCGAGAAGCCGCCGCGATCTGCTGCTGCCCGGGCGCTGACGTAGACACCGGCGGACTCGGCACCACCCGTGCTACAGCAGGAACAGGCGTGTTCTGCGTCGACGTAGTCATGCGAGGTTGCGGCTGATACTGCGGCGGCGACGCATGCTTCGGCACCTGCTGCACCCTCGCAGCCGGTCCGCGCTCATCAACCTCCATAGCCTCGCCCTGCGGCGCCAATGGGCGCTGTTGCGCATTCGACGGCACAGTATCGTACTTCCGCTTCGTGATCGGCGTCGGTGTGGGCGGCGGACCAAGGTCTTCGCCGCGATTGATCCGCTGTTCCGCCTCAATAGCCGACCTCTCCAGCTCAGGCTTATTCCCACTGTCGACCTGGCGCTGGTAGTGGTTCTTAATCATCGTCTGCGTCTTGGTGCCCATGTGCGCAGCAATGGCAGCGAAGTCGCGACCAAAGTGTGCGATGTACAATTGAAAGTCGTGCTGCTCAGGGACAGACCAGTAGCTCGAAGCACTCTGCTTCGCCGTCGGACCTTGGCCAGCTGGCTTGGATCGATCTGGCTCCTCTGGCGCCGCCATGGGCTGCAGGAAGCGCTCTTGATTGTACATCATCTGCACCTCCGGATGCATCGTCTGACGCCCCGCTTGCAGACCGGCGAGAAGACCAGCCTCTTCCAGCTTCTGCTGCTGCGCCTGCTCTTCCCTCTGCAAGAACTGCTTCGCAGGCGACCCTTGCGGCGCAGCAGCAAGCAGCGGCTGCGCAGCCTTCCCCTTCCCCCTCCCAGCCTTCTCCCCAGTCCGCTTCTGCTTCTTGACACTCTTCTCGGACCCCGCGTCGCCATTCGACTCCGCCTTCCCACCGAGACCAAGCTTCTTCGCAGGCGACTGACCCAAAAGCGCCGCTTTCGACTCAATCTCCTTCTCAGCGAAATTAGTCGGGGCGGCAGCCCGCCTCGGCCTACCCTTCTCCGACATGGCGTCGATGGAGATATCCTCTGCTCGCGCCAAGTCAGCCATCAAGCCTCCCAAACGACCGCGCGCACCTCGCGTAGAACCTCTGCCGCGCTTAGCGCCATGCTTCAGTTTCTTCGTCCTGCTGTCTCGGAACCGTGCATCCCACTTCTTCGCGTAGTAGTGGCGGATGCAGTCCTCGTAT
This sequence comes from Saxophila tyrrhenica, assembly GCF_035928015.1. Classification (NCBI taxonomy): domain Eukaryota; kingdom Fungi; phylum Ascomycota; class Dothideomycetes; order Mycosphaerellales; family Extremaceae; genus Saxophila; species Saxophila tyrrhenica. The sequence continues at coordinate 312,651 of NW_027041746.1, read as the reverse complement.
GTGCGACCAGGGAGCAGCGAAGCAATCTCGCCCCATTTCTTCGGCGTCTCCTTGAAAGCGGCGACGAAGATCTGCTGCTCGTTCTCGGTGAAGTTGTCCGGCGCGGGATCGTACGAGAAGACCATAGTAAGGGCTTCCGGATCACGGTAGCGGTTCGTGTCCACGAAGGTACCACGTCTTATGATATCATCAGTCATTTGATCTCCCACGACAGCCTCCTTCTCCATGTCGGCCTGGTTCTTTCGGGTCTCGCGTTCTTTGCGCTCCTCCTCCAGGCGTGCAGTCTCTTCCGACTCCTTGAGCGCCTGCTGAAGCTCGTACTCGCTGTTGTACTGTCGTTGTCGTCGGCTGCCTTCTGTGGGCATCATAGGTGGCTTGGGGCCGTCGGCCTCCATTCTTGGCTCGACTGACTGTTGTCGTTCCAGCCTCTCTAGCTCTTCCCTCTCCCTATCAAGATCCTCGCATTCTTCTCGCCACTTGAGAAACGCTTCTGAGAAGAGTTGCTGTGCGTCTTCCTGCTCTTCCTGCTCTCCCGAGTCCCGGTCCTCCAGCGCATCCATCAGATCTTCCTCGGCCTCCAGATACTCTTTTCGCCGATCCTCGAACATCTTGCTGTCATGCAGTGAATGCCGTCCTTCCTTGAGAAGATACGGAAGCGAGATCGGCTCTGGACTTGGTCTACGAATCCGACGCACGCTCTCAGCAGAGTCATTACTGCTCCGTATGGCAACAGCATGATCCTCCTCGCCCTTCGGCGTAAGCAAAGCAGGCCCATCAGCACTATCCGAAGACCTCGTCGAGCCCGGCAGCAACTGCTGATTCTGCACAACAGGCGAATCATCAACCTCCATCTCCCTCTCCCTGATCTCATTAACCCTCTGCAAATCCCTCCCAGAAATCCTAACGAGCCTCGAGATAGACTCCAGCGGGCTCATGGCCCGATAAGGCGACTGCCGCAGATCCGTCATCTGGGCCTCGAGCTGCCGTTTCTGTCGCTCAAATTTAGCATGGAACAATGTCAAGCTTTCGTCTTCGATATCGGACTCATCGTCGTCAGACGAAGACGGTACCTCTTGACCTGCCTCCGACATGCCTGTGTCGTTGTCATCCTCCTCGACGCTCTCAACTGGCTTGCCGAAGAAGGACTGGGCTGCAGAGTGGCCGTGGCCGTGGTTCGATGCGAGCGAAGACTGGCGCTTTGGGGGCTGGTCAACCTCCATCTCGTCTGCGTTGGCCCGCTGGACTCTGACTGAAGATGCAGCTGGCGAGGCTAAAGCTGCATCGTCGACCTTTGCCGCTGAAGCAGCACCAGGCTCCTCGGCCTTAGCCTTCTCCTCACCAGTGACATCCCGCTTCGCCGGGACGACCTTATCGCCATACCCAGGAACACCCGGACGCTTCCACTGATTCCACTGCGGACCTCGAGGAGCAGTCGGAGCACCCCATGGCATCGGCGCAGCAAGCCTGTCGGTGACACGCGAAGCGGAAATCGACACTCGATCTTGCCCCCGAGGCGCGACAGGCGGGCCTCGTTGGCCTTTCGGTGCAGTGGGCGGTGCAGCTTTTGGTGAGACGCTGTATGCTTTGCCACGAGGCCCGGTGGGTGCCGTGGGTGGAGGCGTGGATGTTCTTGGCAGGCTGCTAGGTCCAGCAGGCGCACCAAAGTCGGATCTGGGCGAAGCAAATGGCGGTCTAGGAGACACCGAGCTTTGCGCTGCCGGCGAAGGGCGAGAGGCGCGAGGGCCTGTCGGCGGTCCGAAGTCACCAAGACGAGATGGATTTGGGATATGAGGTGTCACAGGCTGGTTGAGTGTAGGTAGGGTGGATGGAGCAGTGGGTTGTGGTGCGGGTAAGGCTTGGCCTGGTCTCGACAGTGGAGCTGCTGGAGGCTGCGGCGGTTGGCCTTGGCTTGAGACGCTTTCCAGTGATCTGACAGGATGCAAGCGGTTCGGCGCATTTGCATCATCTCCATCCTGCGCTCGTGGTCCTCGTGGCGCTGCTGGTGGCGGGTTCGTAAGATGTGCCTTCGGAGCTGGTGGAGGTACCCGTGGTGCGATTGGAGCATCCGCTGGTGGCGCAGAGCGAGGCTCAGCAGGAGACGACTGAGGAGGCTCACCATTAGATCCAGGGCGGGAGATCGCTTGACTGGAGTCCTGAACACCTTTGATGCCCGGCTGGGATCGGGGGGGCTGACTAGAGGGCGCCGAAGAGGCAGCGGGTGCTGCGAAAGACAACGTAAAAGCAGGCACAGGCGGTGCTTGCTGCGGCGAAGACGACCCACGCGTGCCATAACGCTGTGCAGTCGTCGCAGCCCTGCTGTTAAGATAGGCTGGCGTCTCTGGCGCATCACGCTTGACGTCACGTGCTTGTGGTGGAGGAGGAGGAACAGCAGGTTCTTGCTGAGTAGACTGGCGACGTGCTGGAATATCCACACCTGCGCCCTCGATAAGAGCGAGTCGGTCAGGATTGATGCTCGACGCCTGTGAAGTCTGGAAAGCGGCGTTTGCTGACCTAACGGAGTCGTTGGAGTTTCGGGCTTCCAGTCTTGGCGGTGGTAGGGGGTCCCGTCGAGGCCGCTCAAAGTCGCGTTCTCTGTCCTGCCACTCTGGTCTTCTTTCGTCTTCGCGTCGCTCAAAGGGTCTGCGCTCATCTCGACGTTCAGTGTCCCGGCTATCTCGTGATAAGTCTCGCGCCCATGGTCGAGGTGGCGAACGCTCGGGCCGTCTTATAAGTTCTCGGTCTTCAAAGGCATTTCGCCCACCTCGATCATCAAACCCGCCGCGTCCACCGCGCTCTTCATAGCCGCCACGTCCGCCTCTGCCACCCCGGAATGAAAACTCGCCACGCCCACGACCCCGCGCAAAGCCGCCGCGAAAAGGTCCCGCTGAAGGCGGCTGAGAGTCTGGATATGAAGATCCGGGTGGTGGACCATCTCGAGAGTTCCGTCGCTGCCTGGCGATGTCCAGATCTCTTGGTGGTGGTATCCTCGGCGACCTATCACGTGGCGAAGGCAATCTGTCGCGTCGGTCATAGTCGCGCTCGCGGTAGGGTCTCCCACGATCACTGCCCAAAGGCGGGGCATCCCTCAACGAAGTGAATGGCGGACGCCCCGCTCCCGGGGGAGGAGCTCCAGGTGGCAATGGCCGCGCACTGTCATACTGCGAGCGTGGCCCGCGGGGAGCATCCGAAGCACTGCGTGGCGGACCTGCAGGCCGATTGTCAAAGACGGAGGCCGCTGATGCCCGACGGTCGGAGAAATGAGGTGGGCTGCGTGAGCGCTCCCGTGCCCCCCGGTAGTCTGGGGGAGGGTATCTTGACATGTTCGAGTGTGCTTAGCGCAGCATTTCCATGCCTGATGGAGAAAGGAGTGGTGTCCGGGGCTGAAGAGGAGCGCAATGCGGGTCCGGAATCCTTCAAAAACCAGCCGATGGCGCTGGCAGCCTTCCTGAAAGTATGCTCCTTCAATGCGCCCGATCCAGCACCCAATGCCCGCTGTGTGGAGTAAGTAGAGTGGTATTTCGTGAAAGTGAAGTGAAACAGCAAGGTCGCGATCCGAGTGGAGCCAGCCACAAAGCACTAGCGTATCTTAGGCGAGAAACCTAAATCGCTCCGTGGCGCCGGGAGTGGAGAGGATCGAGCAGCCCAGCGCAAAGCTGGAGAAACACGGCGAGAGGGAGCAGCAAGTCTGGCCAGTGTCGTGATGTGTGTTGGTCAGGTTACCATCCGACTGGGCTGGTGGTCGATGTTGAGTGTGAGATGTGACCTCCGCTGCTGCAATAATCTCGGACCTGGAGAAGGTGTGAGAGGGTGTTCGGGAGGTGTTCTCTCGGGATGCCGTGCTTGCGACTCTGCGGTCCAGATCCGCGGCGCCTGCTCGACAAACCTCAAAAGTCAAGGGCCCGTATAATTGAGAGTCTTCCTGCGGAATGGATGTCGTCTTGGCGTGTTCGAGGTATGAATTGATGGTGTTTCGCGGACCTCACGTGAGAATACAGAAGCGAAGATTGGATTTCGAGGTCGGCGAAACCAGAACGCCAGAAGCCTATAGGGCGGCGCCAAATTAGGCTGCCTGTCAGTGCACTGGACTGGAACCAATGGGTGCACAGGTGGGTGTAGCCGCCCAAGCATTTTTCTATCACTCTACATTTCAACATTCCTTGAGAAATACTGTGTCGGCTATCTCTTGTTCAGTAGACTATACACCTGAGTATGTACTGGTTGTGAAGACCTCACCTTCGGTAGACATGTCAAGCTCCTCATCAACGACGCCCACACATTCTCGAGAGGCGCAGCGCAGCAGGGACCCGCGGCAGATACAGCGATTCCTTCCATAGCGGCATCATGCACGCTAAGATCTACGAGTCGAGACAAGCTCGCCCATCTTCGTCATCCCGCGATTCTCAGCTGCGAACAACACATCCAACCTCAATGAGACTACCTAGGTGGGACACAGGAGGTAGGTACAAGCGACACAGACATGGCAGAGGGTCGTACGGTTCCCTCTGGTGCCACCACACTCGCGTTTGGGGAATACTGTGTTGGTAGGTGTGGATTCGGCTACAGAGCGAAATGCAGGCTGCCACGTGCGCAGGTGGTGATTTATGCATGCCAAGAGTTTCGAGATCTTCAAATGCATTCCACCATTTCCTCCAACCACATCAACATGTATCATGGTCTGATATAATCCCAAGATGGCCACAAACGGGGAGCTCGGCGCAGCGCCTTCCGGTGCAACAGAGGCTGTACTGAAGCCTTCTGACCCAGTGCCTGAAGGCGCGATACCGATACAAGGGCTAGATTTCTCAGAATATGCCGGTCGGAATATCTCTGTCGCGGAGATGGTGGAGAAGATGGGGAGTATGGGGTTTCAAGCGACGAGTATAGGGCAGGCGGCGAAGATTGTGGACGGGATGGTAGGTAGGTATCTCCAAGAACACATCCCACAACTTATACTGAAGGATGATGTAGAGAACATGGCGCGACCCTGAGACGGGTTCAAAGACCACCATCTTCCTCGGCTACACCTCCAACCTCATCTCCTCGGGCCTGCGCGAGACGCTCCGCTGGCTCGTCCAGCACAATCACGTCTCCGCGATCGTCACCACCGCCGGTGGCGTAGAAGAGGATTTGATTAAATGTCTCGCCCCGACCTACCTAGGTACCTTCTCCGCCTCGGGCGCTGCTCTGCGAGAACAAGGCATGAACCGGATTGGGAACTTGTTCGTGCCGAACAGCAATTATCAAGCCTTCGAGGACTGGCTGATTCCTATTCTGGACGCCATGCTCGCGGAGCAGGAAGCCAGCAAAGCCTCCGAGGAACCCTTAGTCTGGACCCCATCGACCATCATCGCCCGCCTCGGCCGCGAAATCAACGACCCCTGCTCCGTCTACTACTGGGCCCACCGCAACAACATCCCCGTCTTCTGCCCCGCCCTCACCGACGGCAGTCTGGGCGATATGCTGTACTTCCACACCTTCCGCGCCTCCCCCCTCCACCTCAGCATCGACATCGTGCGCGATATTCGTCGAATCAACGACATTGCGATCAAGGCGAAGCGGACGGGCATGATTGTGTTGGGGGGCGGGGTGGTGAAGCATCATATTGCGAATGCGAATTTGATGCGGAACGGAGCGGATAGCGCGGTGTTTGTGAATACGGGGAATGAGTTTGATGGTAGTGATGCCGGGGCCAGGCCGGACGAGGCGATTAGTTGGGGGAAGATCCGGGTTGGGGGGGAGAGCGTGAAGGTGAGTGTTCCTTTCTACATGGATGATGGGGTGGATGTGGTGCTGACGTGAAGCTATAGGTGTACGGGGAGGCGACGATTGTGTTTCCGCTGATTGTTGCGGCTACGTTTGCGAAGGTGGAGGATGAAGCAAAGCCAGAGGGTCGAGAGGTTTAGCCCAGTTGATTTCTTGAGCCACAAGAGGTGCGGTGAGTCTATGGTGAATTGGGCTAGAAATCTCGCAGCAGTTAATACTGTCTTGACGATCACGTGCATCACAAAACCTGAGTCAAGCACGAATCAGACCCTGAATATCGTCTGGAGCTGGGCTAGTGGATTGTGGAGTAGCGGTGCAGATCAGCGATATCAATCAGGCTGGCGGCGACGGCGGCCTCACTCATGACCGACTTCTGCCTTGTGACTGTTCGCTATATAATACCGCTTGTACCCCCTCCCCAATGTGACAAGTCAGCGATCTCCACAGCACAGCGTCGAGTGTAACGACGACAGCCAAGCTCGAGCAATCACCTCTGAACCCACCATCTCGTTCTTCTTCCTTCGTCTTCACTCCATCTTGCCCTATTGTCGTGCTGCTATTGTGAGTCAACCTCTGATAGCCTGATCACCACTCTCGCCTCCACTTCTGCTTGACCATACAACCAGAACAAGCACCTGACAAGCAAGCAGACCACTTTACGACACGTCAACTGCAACCACCGAAAGCGAGATCACGAATTCACATGACACTCTGCCACGATGGCACACCCCCACCCGCCCTTGTCACCTTTCGATCCGACTAGCCGCTACTTCGGCTTCCCTCCCTCGACAAACCCAGCCCAAGACCTTCTTCCACCACCTCAGCCCGCCGACAACACCAACCCGGACAGCCATAGCCAGCCTGCGACCCAGAATCTAGACCGCCTCCTCGACCCTCTAACCATACCACCCGCCATCCCGCCGTTGCCAGCCATGTCGTCTCACGACCAGCCGCCAGCTCCGCCCGCGGAGACCGAAGGAGAGGGGGAAGACCACGCTGACCCTGCAGACCCAGAAGAACAACTCCACGACGAGTCACACTCCGACAGCGAAGACGAAGAAGAGCCACCGGAGCAGTTCCACTGGCAGCCCATCGAAGAAGACAAGAGCGAGCCGAGCGAAGACGAGCTGGCGTACATCGCCTCGCAGACCGAGCACAGCGCTACGGATCAACAGTACTGGGAGAAGAAGACGTTCTTTGAGCTGAACGATCCCGAGCTCGTGCCTGGTGAGAGCGGGAAGATTGACTGGTTGGTGGAGAATTTCAACGGCACGAAGGAGAACCCGAATAAGGAGGTTGTTATGAGGAGTCCGGTGGTGAGTGTTGGTGGTTATGACTGGCGGATCAAGTTCTATCCGAGGGGTAATGACACCGACTATCTGAGTCTCTACCTCGAGTGTGTGAGCATGCAGGCGGACGACTATGAAGGGAGTGAAGACTTCAGCGACGTCGCTCTGCCGTTCCTGAGCGAGGGCGATAAGCTGAAGAAGCAGCGAGCGGTGGCAGCACAACTCTCGATTGTCATGTACAATCCAGCGGAACCGCGCACCTACGAGTACCACCGCGACGCCCACAAGTTCACCAAAAGCAACGCCGACTACGGCTGGACACGCTTCTCCCACTTCACCCGCCGCGATTTCCACATCCGCAGACACACCCAACAGCGTCGAGCCATCCTCCGCGACGACAAACTCGCCTTCGCAGCCTACATCCGCATTGTCGACGACCCCACCGGCTGCCTCTGGGCCCACGGCACCGGCGTCTTCGCCGAAAGCGTCACCCTCACCGGCCTTCGCCCCTTTACACCGCAAATGCCCATGTTCGCCGCTGAACTCCCACTCCTCCACTTCGCGCCCTTCCGCAAGTTTATCTCGGGATGCAAGAACAGCACCAGGATAGTGTTCTGGATGCAGACGTTGCTCTACAAGATGCTGTCGCGGAAGAGCTCGACGAGCTACGGCGGGGCGGGGGAGGCGTGCGTGCAGAGCGATACGGTGGCGTGGTTGCGCTTTCTGGCGAAGTGTTTGCGGAAGGAGACGAGTCCAGCGGCTGTGACGGAGTTGGTGGGGAGTTTGGATCCGGAGAGAGGGGCGGCTGTGAGCTATAATCGGTTGAAGACGAAGAAGCATGCTTCTGTGCAGGCGGCGGTTGATGCTCACACGACTGAGATCGAGAAGCCTCTTTTACTCACACTGGAGCTCGAGCGGCAGGAGTTCGACCGCGAGAAGCGCCGCTGGGAGAAACTAACCAACAAGGTCGAAATGCAAGACGAGATCACCGTGTCCGGGACATCCTACACCCTCTACTCCTTCGCCACCCACAGCGGCGATCTCGAATCCATGAAATTCAACTCCTACATCCGTCCGAACGGCCCTTCGCGCCCCTGGTACCGCTACTCCGCCGGCAGCGTCACGTGCATGACGCACAAGCAGGCCGTGGGCAAGCACAGCGGGTACGACGAGCCGCCGTCGCCGATCAAGCATAAGCGCCCTTCGCACCGCAGCCATTACGCTGGAATGCGCGAGTTGTACCGCCAGGAGGAGGTAAATGAGGTCGCGCATGTGGTTATGTATGTGCGGGAGGATTTTGTGGGGTCGTTGACGGCTTTGCCGACGGTGGAGGAGTGGGTGGTGCCGAGGAATGTGGTGCAGGGGATTCCGCCTTCGTTGAAGGGCGTGGTGGATGATGTCCCGCCCGCGACGGCGGTGTATGAGCGGTTTTCGGAGCTGGAGGAACCTCCGCCTGAAGAGGCTCCTGTGGTTACTGAGCCGCCACCTCCACCACCGGCGTCCGATGAGCAGGTCCCTCCGCCTCTTGAAGACGTCGCCAGCCGTCGTCCCAGCCTCTCCGTCGACGCCGGCTCCGCGACACCTAATTGTTGGTTGATGGACGGCGAAGACGTCGTCATGTCCGACGCCGACTCCGACGCCGCATCTGTCTTCACCCCGGACACCAACCCCACCACCTCCCTCACCACCGCCGACGCCAACCCCCAAGACGAAAAACCCGAACTCACAACCATCGACCTCCTCGGCCGCGAATACTACCACGGCCCCTTACTCCACGGCCTCTACCACGGCCCCAACGCCCACCTGATCTCCATGAACGGCGACGAGTACCGCGGCGCCTTTCTTTCCGGCCAAAAGTCCGGGCAGGGCACTCTAACCTACGCCAGGAGCGGCGACACCTACACCGGCACCTTCGCCTCGGACCTCCGCTCCGGCACGGGCACGCTCGTGGAAAAAGCCTCCGGCAACGTCTACACCGGCGGCTGGGCGGACGACAAAAGACACGGGGAGTTTGTGCTCAAGGGGACGATGACGGATGATGATAAGGGCGTTTGTAGCGTGTGTTTTGACCGCGAGATTAGTACTGCGTTTGTGGATTGCGGGCATGTGATGTGTTGTAAGGTCTGCGCGGGCATGGTTGAGAGTTGTCCGGTTTGTCGGCGCAGGGTTGTGGGAAGGCTGGAGTTGTTTGGGGTTAGGTTGTTTATTGGTTGATTGCTTTGATGAGCACAGCGGGGAGGAGGGGGTGTGGAAGGAAGGTAGGGGATGGGGAGGGGAGAGGAGGAGGGCGATGGGGGATAGGGGATAAGTATGGTGGGGCAAGACGAGGAAGAAGTATGATGCACAACGACTCCACGACGAACGAGAACGAGAACGAGAACGACACGAACACGATGGCGTTTGGCGAACTCCCATGCACAACACCACAACGAGGACGACGGGGTACGGTAAGGAATGGTTCACAGGCGTCACAAGGTCTCACTGGGCAAAGGAGAACAAGGCGCAATGGTTCGGTTTGCGTTCGGGTATACGACCAGGGCCAGGCGAAGGCAAAGGCGCACGACACTACTCAGAAGATACCCCCCTTCGGATATGATATATGTTTAGTTTAGCGTGTGTGTGCAGATAGTATATTCAGCAGCCCACCCCCTCAGACCACCTCCACAAAAGCACTCGCACAGAGTAGATCCAACCGTAGGACCGTCGCGTCATTCCAACATCCATCATCCAGTACACTACATCCACACATCTACACCCACCCCTACCCCGGAATCATAAACCCGTCCCCGGCCCCCACCACCCCTCCCTTCCCCGTCCACACTTCCCCCATCGCCCGGTAGTGCTCCGCCGCATCTACATCCCGCCGCACAGTATGTCTCTTGCCCTCCTTTACCCCCCTCTTGCTATTCCCATAGCTCCCCGCAACGCAATGGTCGATGCCATTAAACGCCGTATCCGCCACCGTCTTCCACACCGCCGTCTGATCGACCGCCATCGCCGGGGTATAGTAGATCCTGCAGTCCGCGGGTTCGTAGACGAACTGCAGCGGGGTCTGACTCTCGTCGCCCTCGCGAATGCCGTCGCGGGAGTTGACGACGTAGTTCGTGCCGCGGTATAGCGGGAGGTCGGTGTAGTCGCCGAGCACGGTTTGGTTCTCGTAGTAGGCGTCGGAGTGGTAGTGCTGGATGATGAACGGCAGTTCCGTGCCGTAGAGGATATACGAATACGGGAAATCGTTCGTCCCCTTGACCCCGCCGACGGCTTGAATGATATCCTTGTTCGGACGACCCCCGAGCGCGATCGTGCGCACGTTGCCCTGCTGCCGCATCAACTCGGAGAAAATGGTGCAGGTGCTGGCGCAGTAGCCGTCGTAGACGATGACGATGTCCTCGGCGGCAAAAGGCTGCTGCGTGATGTTGCTGCGCGGGCCGTAGCCGGAGATGTAGATGCCGCCGCTGTTTAATGGCGTCAGGACGTCGGAGAGGTTCCAGCGGATGAGGGAGGTGAAGTTGTCGGGTTGGGGGCCGTAGGCGTGTGGGCCGAACTTCTCCGCCCAGCTGTCGAAGTTGTCGTAGTTGACGTCGACGTCGGTGCGGTAGTTCCAGGCGGTGGACTCGATGCCCTGGATCGTGGAGTTGGTCTGGTTCAGGCTGCGCGGGAAGAGGCCGGAGTAGTAGGACACTTCCTGCCCGATCAAGTCGAAAGCCTCGTGAGCGCGGAAGCGAGTCGCGCCGTACGGGAGAATGGACGGGAAGAGCTGCTTGAACAGATCATAGCCCTGCAGGATAGTCCCGCCGCCATTGGCGGAGACGTCGATGATGAGCTTCTTCTTGTTCCGGGCTTTGGCGAGGTCGAGGAGGAAAGTGTTGACGATCTGTTGACACATGTCAGTGGCAGCGGCACGTGGCGTGATTGCTGGGTTGACTGACCTGGAAGGGGAGCTCGTCGTCCTCTGAAGAGACGAAGCTCGGAACACTAAGCACAGCGACGTCATCGTAGCCTTCGCCTTCGAGGAAGTAGCCGGACTGCATACATGTCAGCTTCCATCTCTTGGAGAGTGATGAAGACATCTTACGTTGAGATTATTCGGCTCTCGAATGACAGGCGTAGGATATCCCGGCGCAGGGATACTCGTGGACATCGAGCTTGACGAGCTCGAACTCACGCTCGAAGGCGCCGCTGACGACGAGAAAGACGCAGTGGCAAGCTCCTCTGCATCCTCCGGCGGCCCCGGAGGAGTGAAGTACGTCTGGTAGATATCCTCTCCATTCTCGATCCCGTCAAATGGCACAAGCACCCTCGCGAAGTTCTCGTTCGTCACGCTCGAGCCGTTTGCGAAAGTCAGAGTAGTGTGCGGGCCAGGATAGACCCACTGCCCTCTTCCGCCTCCAGCGAATGTGCCTGCACCCGTCCCTGATGGACCCAGGGAGACTTGTGCGAGGAGGTAAAACATATTGTTCCAAAGCGCGTCTCTGTCTTGCAAACTCCCGTACTGAGAAAAGTTGAGCAGCCACTCCGTGCTATCCTGCCCGTCGATCTGGGCCAGTGGACTAGGCGTGAAGCTGATATTCCCGAACGAAGAGGCAAGGATGTCAGCGTAGACGTAGACTTCTGGAATGCTCTCGCCGTCTTTTGAGACGGAGACGAGGGGAGTAGTGCGACCCCAGGAGAAGATCAGGTTGGTGCTGTCGGGGTAGTAGACGAAGTGTCCGTCGTGGGAGCGCTGGAAGACGCGGTAGAGATCCCAGCCGAAGGCCCGTTCGTACGGGTAGCCGTTCGCCTTGGCTTTGTTGTAGATGCGCTCGTACTCGGCGTAGAAATCGTAAGGCGGCTGGACCTTCTCGGCGTACTCTGCGGGCGGTTCCTTGAGGTACTCGATCGTGGTCTGCCAGTTCAGGTAGGGTCGGATGGAGTCCATCAGCTCAACTGAACCAACGTTAGCACTCTTCTGACTGTGGGTAACCCAGTTGAACATACCTGCGGCAGAACTATTAAACGGCACACTAATTATACAATCCCAAGCCAGCGCAGCAGGAACTGAAGGCGTAGCATCTGCTCCAGCACTCCTGGTGTACGAACTCGCCAACTGCGAGACGCTCGCACAGGCATTGGCAGGAGCAGAGCTGTTGCCCGACGCAGAGGCGCTGGAGTACGAACTGGCGGATGCACTGAGCGTGGTAGTAGGCGTGGGACCGGTGGTGTATGGGACGTTGGTCTCTGCGGAAGACGCTACGGTGGTCTTGTAAGGCCAATTCGGCGCTGGGGCTGGGGGCGTGTAGACTTCTGGTTTGTGCCTGTATTTCGTCAACCTTTGAATCCACGCAATTCATCTATAGCCCTTGAGAAGGCTGGATCCAACTTACCATCCCGGATGCGGATTCTTATGCCACTCCCACTCCGGCTTCTTCTTCCCATACGGCGAAGCACTCGCCGCAGCTGCGAACGCAGCAACGACCAGGAACTGACGCATCTTGTCTTCCTCACCTTACACAGACGCACAAACCAGGAGAGCGAACAGAACGAGCAAAAAAAACCCGACGAACAAAGCGGACACACCAACCTACTTATCCCACGTAGACCATTGCACTTACAAGCCCTGTACCTGCATACACCATGCATATGATCACGCACCGATCCCCATCCAGCAGGTGGCAGTGTTCGCAAAGCGCAAGAAGAGGGGCCAAAAGGAACCAACGGGGCACCATTGCTATACACTTGGCTGAGATAGGCAGGCGACGCGGTGGAGATATTGAGGGTTGGTGCGATAAGTTGCCTAGATATGATGAGCTAGAGTGAATGACGATGCTGATCAACTGCTGCTGGGGGCCCTGCGGAAGGGGTTACATCCGGCTGAAACTGTGCTTGTTCTCTTACAAGATTCAGAGTCAGCCGAGGGTGGGGTGGCAGTGTCCTCTCGTGTTCGCGTTAGTTAGAGACTACGCATTGATTGCCTCATGGGAAAAGATGTCTCGATATTTGTGAGACACCTTTGCACGAGCAAGAGAAACGATGCTGTCGAAGAGAGAGCTCTCGGCACTCGGCAGACAAGAGCTGTCGTGGAGCCGGAAGTTGAGATTGAGCAGCGAGCTAGTCCTGGAGAGGAAGCTGCTTTGTTTTAAGCTTCTTTCGATGCGTGGGTGAAGGAAGAGGAGGGTGCTTGATCGCGTGGGCTATCAGCTATTCTACGGCTCTTTTCCTCCTTCGACGCTGCCAGTGTAGTCTTGGAGCTGATAAGCATTCCCACCTCGCATACTGCTCATCCACTGCCAGATAAGTCCCCTTGCGAGCTCGACACTCATAGGAGGTAGCATTACCGCAAAGCCCGATACCCAATATCCCTCCGAAACTGCATCCCCTCAAACTGTATGCACTTCACCCCCTCATACGCCCGATCCACCGCCTCCCTCAGCGTCCCACCCGTCGCTGTACCAGCAATGACCCGTCCCCCGCTCGTCTTGAGCTGTCCGTCGCTGCTGAGACTCGTGCCGGCGTGGAAGATGTACACGCCGTCTTCCTTCGGCTGCTTAACGCTCATCGGCGTGCCCTTTGGGTAGGAGCCCGGGTATCCCGCTGCGGCGACGACGACGGTGCAGGCGCTGAGAGGTGAGATGGAGAGGGTTTGCGATGCGAGTGTGCCGGTGCAGCAGGCGAGCATGAGTTCAGCGAGGTCGGAGTCCAGCAATGCGAGGCAGGATTGCGACTCTGGATCACCGAAGCGGACGTTGTATTCTAGCACTCGCGGGCCGGATTTGGTGAGCATGAGGCCGGTGAAGAGGCAGCCGCAGAAGGGGAAGTTTTCTTTGGCCATGGCGGAGATGGTGGGTTGGAGGACCGTCTTCTCGATGTCGTCGAGTAGTTGCTTCGAAGCGATAGGCGTGGGAGCGTACGTGCCCATACCGCCTGTATTAGGTCCGGTGTCGCCATCGCCTATCCGCTTGTGATCTTGTGCGGGAGGGAGGCTGAGGATAGTCTTCCCGTCTGATAGCGAGAGGATGCTGATCTCGTCGCCTTCGAGATACTCTTCAATCACGACGCTGTTTCCGGCGGAACCAAACTCCTTGTCGAGCATGATATCCTTCAACGCCGCTTGCGCTTCCTCCTTGGTGGTTGGGATGATGACGCCTTTGCCAGCCGCTAAGCCGTCGGCTTTGATCACGACGCTGTAGTCGATGGAGTCGAGATGCTGCTTTGCTGCGTCGTGGTCGCTGAAGTTCTCATATCGTGCTGTGGGAATGGAGTGGCGTTTCATAAAGTCCTTTGAGAACGTCTTACTGCCTTCCATGCGGGACGCTGCCTCGCTTGGGCCGAAACAGCGGATCTGCGACGCATGTTGCTTGAAGTAGTCGACGATTCCTGCGACTAAAGGGGCCTCTGGACCTGGGACGCAGAAGTTGAGGTTGTTGTCTTTGGCGTATTTGACGAGGCCTGGGAAATCATCGGCGGAGACGGATGTTATGTTGGTGCATTTGTTGAGACTGCGAGAATGTCAGTAAGATGTCTTGATCTCGTAGGTAGGCTTCAATGACCTTCAACGATCGACCACATACCCAGCAGTGCCTCCATTGCCCGGTACCACGTGAATACACTCAATCTTTTTGCTTTGCTCAAGCTTCCATGCTAAGGCGTGTTCTCGACCGCCGTTGCCTATTAGCAATATCCTTAGACGCGAGTCGTCTGCCATTGTGCCGTCTTGGTGTCTCAAATACTGTACAGCATCGACACGGAATTTTTGAAGGCGATTCCGAAGCGCACCCACGGCGGATCACATGTTCCGCGCGTCATGCCTGCGCCACACTTTGGAGCAAGCTGGAGTTCATGTTGCGGCGCAAGATTGAACCGTTCTCGAACATGATATACAAGTTGCGACAAGCCGCCCAAGTGTCTAGTATGACCTTCTAGCTGCGATCTGGATCCACGAGAACCAGGCACCGACAATCCTCAGCTTCAATCGCAACGCCCAGCCGGCTCACTGCCAGGAATAGCCAGGCATCAGCATAACCTCTACCATCTCCACCAGCGTCCACGTACTCTACAAGACCCATACCACATCCGGCGCCATGGTCACCAGAAAGCCCGTTGGGCCCCCGCTGTCTACCTCTTCCGTCCCTCCTCAGTCCTCCAACCCCGCCAACCCTCCATATCCAACAACACCCCAAGACTCGGCCAAGTCGACCGCGAGCTCGAACAGCATCTACTCGGCAGACCTGAAGAACAGTCCAGCGTTCGATCTGGTCGACGTGCAAAAGGCTCAGCAACGACATCGAAGCGACTCGGACGCTAGCTCGAACGGGACATGGGACTCTGACGACACGCTAGATCGGGATCACGACACGCCAGAAGAGACGGATGTGCCGAGGCCGTTGAATGTGCGAAGTAGTCAGCAAGCTATAGACAAGGCGACGAAGAAGGAAGAGGGTAAAGTTATGCTGCCGGAAAGTCTGAGGGTAGGCCCTCCAGCTGGTCACCCGAAACAGCGGACGTCGATGGAGGGGCAGCGGTATGATGATGAAGCACAATCAAATCCTTGGGCGGAGTCGGGTGTCACACCGCCTGCGGCGAACGGACGGCAAGAGTCGAACAATCCGTACATGCAACGGAACGGGTTCACGGTGGACGGGAGTCAGTCGGAATGGCAGGAGGTGAAGTCGCCTCAGATGCCCGGTGCTGCACCTCCGCCTGTACCTTCTGCTGCGCCGCCGCCACCACCACCTCCTGCAAATGCGCAAGCTCCGGTGGAGATGTCAGCAGTACAGTCGCCGCCAGCTTCCGAGGAGCAATTTCAGTGGGAGTCCGAGAGGCCGGTGACAGAACATCGGCCAGCGAGCTGGGAGACTGCTGAAATACTATCGGTGCCTCAGAGGGGACAGTCACCTTTCCCTCACCCCGCTGCAGCATCGTCTGCGGGTACTGATCGCCCAACCAGCACCTGGTGGCAAGACGGCCCTCAAACTGGACAACAGCCTAACATTGACCAGATGACGGCGCCCCCATATCCAGACGACTCAAGACCGCAGTCGGAGTATGCACCTCCCCCAGGCCCACCACCCGGACGTCAAGGGCCTCTCATCGACCACGAAGAGCCTGCAAGGCCTCCTCCGCCTGGCGTAGCTCCCATCGACACTTCTAGGCCCGTTGCAGCTGCTTCCTCATCAGCGGTTCCAGAGACACCGGGCACGCAGTTGAAGCATCAACGGAATCAGCACTATCAGATCAAGCATGCTAATTGGCTTGATGCACCTGCCGGACACAGTGCGAATAGCCGGCCGAACATGCGACGGTCGCCGGTACTTACGCAGAATGCAAACGGGCCGTGTCCGTTGCTTGCTCTCGTAAATGCGCTAGTGCTCAGTACGCCGCCTGAGTTGGATACCGCACTCATCGAAACTTTACGCACCAGGGAGCAGGTCAGCTTGGGACTTCTACTGGACGCCGTATTCGACGAGCTCATGTCCGGTCGACGAGGCGAATCAGCCACTCAGCTACCTGATGTAGGCGAGTTGTACTCTTTTCTTCTGGCTCTACACACTGGCATGAACGTGAATCCACGCTTCGTCACACCTACCTCAACACCGCGAGGTTCTCTAGACGACCGCGCTGAACTTCTGAATGGCGTTCATCCCACACACAGAGCGCAGAGAAAAGCTGGCGCATTTGAAGAGACCAGGGAGATGAGGCTGTACTCTACGTTCAACATCCCGCTTATTCACGGCTGGACAGCACCAGCTGACACACCAGCGTACGAGGCCTTTGTCCGGTCGGCGCAGACTTTCGAAGATGCGCAGAATATCCAGTTTCTCGAAGCTGAGCTAGAAGATAAGCTGAAGTCGGAAGGCCTGCCACCGCAGGAACAACAGACATTGCAGGATATCCAAACGATCAAGGCCTTTTTGGATACATGGCCGACTCAGCTAACGGACTTTGGTCTCCAGACGATATCAGAAAGCTTAATACCCGGTCAATTTGCGATTCTGTTCAGGAATGATCATTTCAGCACAATCTACAAGGAGCCCAAGCACGGTGCGCTGATGACGCTGGTCACGGATGCGGGATATGCGTCGCATGACGAGATTGTGTGGGAGAGCTTGGTCGATGTGAATGGTGCGGCAAGCGAGATGTTTAGTGGTGACTTCCGAGTCGTTAGCCATAACCAGGATGTGAGACTGAACCAGGGAAATACTGGCGGTGGGAATGAGGGGTGGCAGACTGTTGCCGGTCGGAATCGGAATCACGGGAAACAGAACAGTAATAGCTCCCTACCTCCAACGAACGCCCAAGCGCCACCCCTGCCCGGCCCACGACCCACGGCAGCCCCCGCATCCTCCTCTATCCCCGACGAAACTCCCCTGGACATCCCCTCGTCCGATCTTTCAAGAAAGACAAGCGAACAAGAAGACCACGACCTCGCCCTCGCCCTCCAGCTGCAAGAAGAAGAAGAAGACCACCACCGCCAAGCCGAACAACGCCGCCGCCGCGAACAAGAACTCTCCGAGCAATTCCTCTCCAACGAAACGGAAGGCCCGCGACCAGCCGTTCCTCCTCGACGCACTGGCGGGCGAACGGGCGGAGGGCCTACCACTTCTGCTGCTGCTGGTGGAAGGACGACGACGCCTTCGGCGAGACCGGCCGTGAGCAGACCAGCGGATAACCCCGAGGACCCGGAAGCCCCGCCGTCGTATGAGCAAGCTGCTTCGGACCTCCCGTACCGTCCCGCGGGTTCGACGGCGAGCGGGAGTATGGCGCAGGGGAATCCTTTGGGGGCTTACGATGCTCTTCGACGCCAATCAGGTTATCCTGGTAGTCCCACTAGTCCCGTAGCTGGGGGGAGTCCTGGTGCGGGCCCGGGGATGGGGAGGAGGGGGCGGAGGGTTAGTGGGATGAATGCTGCGGGACAGGGACAGGGGCAGGGGCAGGGGATGCCGGGGAGTTGGACGCAGAATGGTGTGCAAGGGCAGCAGGGGCAAGGGCAGCAGGGGAGGGTGCAGGGCGCGGCGGGAGTGAAGGATGCGGAGGAGAGGTGTGTTGTTATGTAATCACGTTACGCTTCACGAGGTCATGGCTGGACGGATGGTGTTTGGATGAATGAATGGGCGCTGGGGATACCCCATTCTTGAATGTAAAGTATCGAGTTCACGAATTGTCTCTCTACGATTCACAACCGCTTGTTCAACGTGTTCCTCGTTGCTGCAGCAGTAAGGTTTGCTAGAGACCGTTCAATGTCAGCGCGCGGGCCGTGGTATAGCCAATTGGTGTACGACCACCTTGACGAGAAACGTCCTCCACTGAACACACTTCAGTACAATCGAGGGTCTTCTAAGATGATAGACGCGGCGTCTGTAGAATAAACACCAGTACGAGCTCTCGTCTATCGAACCAGAATGGCTCTGAACCATGTTATCAGCTCGACCGACAAGGTCACGAAAACTACCAGACACTCCATATTGCGCTGTGCTGAAATTGCTGCTGCTGCATCTACGCTTCCCCAATTTCTACTAGTACAGCACGTCGTAGGTGGGGGAGGTGGTGGTCGCAAGTGGCGTACCGGTCAACAGCGAGAGAGAAGGCACGAAAAGTCGGGAGAAGGAATTGAGCGGGGGATCTTTTTTTTATACGATGTCTGAGGTGGACGCGAGCTAGCGTGCCTCCAAGCGTGGCCAATCAACGCGGCATGCCTTGCCGTGTCCAAAGAAGCTCGAGCAAAGGAGGGATTAGATCTCTGCTTGTTTCTTTCGACATTTGTCCTCTGAACGAACACCAGCTCGCCCTCCGCCTGCCCAACCAGAATGGCCGTGGAACCCGTCGCCGGCTCTGCTCACCACAGCCGCACTCGAGGGTAGCCGACTCGATGGCATGGACCAAACAGGCACTTCCGGCAACCGACGATACTCCCTCGTTGGGCGATGGTGGAGACGGCCATGCAATCCCAGAGCGCGTAGCGATATGGGCGAGGAGCCACAACGACGGCGTTGTAGATTGTGTTCTCTGCTGCTCGCAGCGGCTTTTGACCCGTCACGTTTTGTCTTCGCGCTGAACGAAAGCCTCGAGTTCGCCTTGGATCCGGGATCCTTCTTGTATCTTGAGAGGTGGGAGAACCGTTTCCTTGGTTCTCGACAATTGTTCTTTGGACAAACATTAGCGCAGGCTCTGATCTAGCCAACCAGAGCCGCTCCAGAGCGTCTTCGCCTTAGCTGGCTGGTCGAAGCCTGTATCCTCTGGGTGACAAGATCGTCGTGGCAGGGTAGAAGGGATGGAGCTCGCTAATAGGTGGTCTGAGTAGACCAGTGTCGTTTGGGTTGTGGCTATCCCAGCCCCTTGTTGTCCCCGTGGAGAGGGCAGCGATACGAGACTGCTGCTGACATGTTCGCAGATTTCTCTCCCATTCTTTCTTCCGTTGATGAAGATCAATGGCTTCACCCTCATCAACTCCACGTCTTCAGGACGCTCGACAATAGTGACGCCGATCATTAGTCGCTGTCCGCCACCGGAAAGACAGCTTCATGCGTCCCGGCTTGCACTCTCGCTCGCCAATAGACCATGCGGTAGATCCGTCGTACTCGTCAATTCACTCTCCACTCCGCCTCGAAGCCCCAGCCCCAAAAACCCCATACTCCGTCTCCTCCTCCATCCCCTCCTTCTGCGAACCACTAATACTGCCCGTCGCCCCCATCAAACTGCCCTCATCCCCTTCCCCCTTCTCGGCATACAATGCCCGCGCCAGACTCGCAACATGCCAGCACTTATTCCTCTCCCCCGCATCACGACTCCTGTTGCCCCCTGCACTCATCAAGCCGGTTAGCTGTCTAAGCTTACTCTTCCGGCGCGCATGCATGGCGTCGTGGAGCAGTTCGGAGATCTGTTCTTTCTCCTCCGCGGTAGTCAGGAGTTCTGGCTCGCGAAACCCAAGACTAAGCGGCGTGTTGCCTTCGGAAGTCGTAGCGTGCGGCGAAGCGCCCCGTCCGAGCAGCTGTTCGACGATCCGAAGACGGCCGTGGAAAGCGGCGTAGTGTAGCGGTCGCCAGGACTCGGAGTCCGGCTCGTCGATCTTGGCACCGTTTGCGATGAGCATATTGGCGACTTCGTCGTGCCCAAACTCGATCGCCAAATGGAGAGGGCGAGCTCCGGCATGCGGCCAGCGGATTTCAGCCCAGTAGCCTTTCCTTGCCGCATCGTTCGTTTTCTTCGCGGGCTTGAAGTCGGGAGAGCCCAGCTTGTCTTCCGTATTGGACGAGCGGACGAGGAAGCCAGCTACCAGTGCGGTGTGGCCGTATGCGGCGGCAATGAGCATAGGGGTGTAGCCGAAGTCGTTCACTTCGTCCAGCTTAGCACCTTTCTGCAGAAGTGCATTCGCGACCTGCGAATCTCCGACTCGTGTAGCGTGATGTAGCGGCTGTTGGGAGTTGACGTCTTCCACGGAGACATTCGCGTCCTTGTTCCGAATCAACGCAAGAGCGGTCGCTGTGTGCCCAGCTCGTATCGACAGATGAAGCGCCGTCTCGTCATCCTTCTTCGTCGTCCCCTTCCACGGGAGTTTCCACGCCAGCAGCTTCTCGACCATGGCTGTTTGGCCATGGTATGCAGCGTAATGCAAAGCCGTCCAGCCATCGGGACTGCGGTCCTTAAGGTTACATCGATGAGCAACCAGAAGATCAAGCATGGGCACAGATCCCGATATCGCAGCATATGCCACAGGCTTCCACGACTCCTTAATCTTCTTCGGCTTGACGCCTCTGTCGATGAAAGCTCGCGCCGTAGCTACATTGCAGGACTTGGTGGACTCGAGAAAGCCATCAATGAGCGCCACAGCGTGCCCACCTTGCGCAGTCCAGCAGTTCAAGAGGCAGTCGACTGCTTCGAAGTGGCCACCATACGCGGCTATCTGTAGCGGCGTTTTACCTTCTCTGTTGTACTCTTCCAATTGAGCACCAGCCTCGATCAGTAGGAGGCAGATGTCTACATCGCCTTGAAAAGCGGCGTAATGAAGAGCAGTATTTTGCTCGCCGTCTTTGAGATGCAGTCGACAGCCGGCTTGTAGGAGCATCTGGCACAGCTGGACTCGACGAAGACTAGCTGCTTCCATTATCGCTGTGCGCCCAGTGTCCGGCTCGGTCTCGTCGATTCCCACGCCCGCCTCGAGCATTTTCTGCAGGGCTTCGAAATGGTTCCCGCGAATCACCTGAAATATGCCGTCGGGCTGCGGGATTTCATACGACACACCACTGGACCGCCTCTTCGGATCCCGAGGTGGTATAGATGGTGGTAACGAGTAAGGCGGCGGGCTCTGCTTTTCATCATGCAATTGGAGACTCTGCGTGTCGTCGGCCAGATTGCTCAACGAGTACGAGGCTTCCCTGAACAGGTCCTGGGTGCTCGATGGCGACCGCAATGCCGCCCGAGTTGAATTCATCCTGGGTACAGCGGAGGCGGGCTGGATGGATGAGCCTTCGGATATGGATCCTCGACCGACCGGCTTTCTGGCGATTTGTTGGTGGACGACCATGGTCGGTGTCGTGGACCTCCTGGTTGGTAGCTTGGGGGGCCGTTCTGGCACAGTGCTGCTGGAAGATGCGGTGGCATTGCGGTCTGGAAATGGCAAGCTCACTTGGCGATGCTGAAAAGACTGTCGGCCGGCACTGGAGTCCTGTGGCACTCTCGAAGAGCCTGTACGCTCGCCATGCTGCGAGAAATGCAGCTCACTGCGGTCTCGTGAGCCATTGGCAAAGCCCGTATCCTCGTCGAACAGTGAACTCTCCCACGAGGTCTTGCGCGGCATCGACCGTCCAGAAGCCATTGCAAGCTCTACCTTCACGCCAAAGTGTCTGGTCTAGAAGGATTTGGCATGTTTATCGCTGCCGGCACGCGATCAGGCATCAGGATAAAACCAGGCGCATTGGTTCTGCAAGATGCTCCGCCGCAGTGACATGGGGGACGGATGCAAGCCTCTTCACTGCGCGAGTGCTCTGTCCGTACGCCAAGTGGGTCCATTGAGACTACCGTACCGTTGAGGACGAGACGAGGAGAACTTTGTCAAGAAAGGTGCCATTCTAGAAGTCCTGTCCTGAGTAGCGACATCGACTTTGTGTTATTCAATGTTGGCCAAATACTGGAGCGAGCTCATGTAGCTGCAGATGTAAAGTGTTTCAGAAGGCGCCACCCCGTCATGTTGCTATTTTCGAGTACCAATGGTATCATGCGCATGCAGGAACAGGCTGCCATATACCATGTTAACCATTGCATGTACTGAGATATGTCGTACCTCATCAAGTCGTAAATGCGTGTTGAAACGTCCAAGAGCCTCAAACTCATCGAGCTTCCCACTCACCGAGCCTCCAACTCATCGTAAATCAGTGACCGCACCCTCCTTCGCTTTCACAGTCTGATATCCGCCTGGTTGAACAAGCCTCCTCCTCCCCACCCCTCAATCTCTCTGCAATCATTCTCAAGCAATACTACTCTCCTCAGTCTTCACCACCCCATCCTCCTCCTCCCGGCCTCGCGCCTTCCTCAACTTCCTCCTCTTAACCCCCTTCCACGCCTCCACCAACGCAACAAAACACACCACACTCCCAAACACCAGCCCCCACTCCCAACTCAACGGATGATGTCGGAAAACCGTCTGGTTGATGACGGGAAGATAGATGATCGGGAAAGGCGTCACCATGCCGGCGAGCACGGCGAAGAACAAGAAGCGGTTCTTCGTTACGGTCGAGAAGACGGACGTGAGGCCGGGTTTCGTGGGATCCATGTTGAAGAGGCCGAGGGTGAGGTGTTTTGCTTCCAAGGCCATGATGGCGAGGAGGACGGTGAGAGTCGAGTATGCCGTCCCGCGGGCGCGGTAAGTGAGGCTGCAGGTGTCGTTGTAACTCTCGTTGCAATCGAACCCCAGATCTCCATCGCCAACGCCAAAGACCACGATCACGTAGTTGACGAGACAAAGACAGCCCATGAAAGTGCCGTAGATGAATTTATCCGTGATCAGTTCCCTAGTGAAGACGCCGGCTTTGAGGGAGTGCGGTTTGCGAACCATCACGTCGGCGGCGGCTTGCTCCATGCCCAGGCCGATGGCGAGGAAGGAGGACGTGATGAGGTTGGCCCAGAGGATTTCGATGGGTGAGAGGGGGAAGACGCTGTTAGAGTCGCGGTCCTGGAAGGCGAGGCCGACGAGGAGGAGAATGACTTGGGAGATGTTGGAAATGAGAAGGTGGAGGAGG
Organism: Saxophila tyrrhenica; assembly: GCF_035928015.1. NCBI lineage: Eukaryota > Fungi > Ascomycota > Dothideomycetes > Mycosphaerellales > Extremaceae > Saxophila > Saxophila tyrrhenica. The sequence continues at coordinate 289,394 of NW_027041746.1, read as the reverse complement.
AACTGTGTGCAGGTTAGCCTAAGCGCTCGTGTTGTCTGGAGTAGGATGACTGACCTTCTGGATATTGTCGAAAAGCCTCCTTCCCTCTCTGATCGCCGAGACGATGGAGGCGAAGTTATCGTCGGTCAGCACCATATCTGCCGCTTCCTTGCTGACATCACTGCCGTTCAGACCCATGGCGACACCAACATCCGCACCTTTCAGCGCAGGAGAGTCGTTAACACCATCGCCCGTCATGGCGCAGAACCTGGAGCGGCGATGGAGTGCGTGGAGCATGCGTAGCTTGGTCGTAGGACTACATCGAGCAAGTACAAGCGGCAAGGTTTCGAGGTCGTCAAGCTCATCGTCGGAGAGCTGGTCGAATTGGTGAGCTGTCATGACAGCAGAACCAGTATTCGATCCGGCTACGTGCGAGCCAAGGATGCCAATCTCCTTTGCGATGGATGTGGCGGTCTTGAGATGGTCGCCGGTGAGCTAGAGATCGCAGGTTAACAATGTCTTGGAAGATGAACGGGCTTCGTGTGACATACCATATGCACAGTGATACCAGCCTGCTGGCACTGCTTGATAGCACCAGCAGACTCCATGCGAGGCGGATCGTAGAGTCCAACCAGACCAGCAAAAGTGAGTTTGTTCTCGACAAACGCTCGATCTTTCGCAGATTCCGAATCGGCAGAAGACAGCTCACGATAAGCCAGACACAAGACTCGCAGACCAGTCGAAGCCATCTCATCCGCGCGAGCGAGGATGTTCTTGCGAACGTCGTCCGAGATGGTCATGAGCGGCAAGAGCACTTCCACGGCTCCCTTGGTGAATGCAATCATTTGCCGTTCGTTGTTCCTCTGGAAGATAGTTGTCATACGTTTGACCGAGGAATCAAACGAGTGTTCCGTGACGGAGCTCATGCCCTCGCGTTCGACCACTTCCTTCCTGGCGTGACCAGCACGCATGGCCATGACCTGAAGTGCAATCTCTGTGGGTTCCCCGGTAGCGGTCCAGGTTGGTTGAGCATTTGCTTCGTCTTCCGTCTTCTGGAAAACATTTGATAGATTGCACAAAGCCATGGTTTGGAAGAACATGCTCAGCTCCACGTCCTGTTGCACACTTTCCAGAGAAATTTTGGAGCCTTCGGAGGAAAGCTCGCCAGAGGTCGGGTCGAATGGACTCGTCTCATTCGCAACCGCCAACATCTTGCCGCTCGGCAAGAAAGCCTTCCTTGCCAACATCTTGCCCTGTGTGAGCGTTCCAGTCTTGTCAGAGCAGATGTTCGTAACTCCTCCAATGGCCTCCAGAGCGCCCATCTTCCTGACAATAACGTTTCCGCGCGCCATAGCTTTGGACCCAATAGCCATAGTGATGGTCAAGACCGCGATAAGACTCTCCGGTACCACCGCCACCGCGACACAGATACCGTAGATCAAGGTCTCATCGTCAATGTCCCACAGACTGACCGAGAAGACGATGATGGCCAGCAGAATGGCCAAGGCGAACAAGAAGAGCGCGAACCAGGAGAGCTTGACTTGCAAAGGAGTGCCGACAAGACCAAGCGCGCTCTTGGTGGAGCTTCCGATCTTACGAAGGGCACGCTTGAAGAACGATTCCTCCTTGTTAGCAATCTCCTTCTTTGCACGCAGCAACTGAGCAATCTTGCCAATCTCAGTGTGCATGCCGATGCTGATGACGATGCCCGCGCCTCGTCCGCGAGTGACCACGGTGGAGGAGTAAGCGATGTTGATGCGGTCACCAGCAGGCACGTCCACTTCATCCAGAACAGCGTCGGCATCTTTGGTACTCGCCTTCGACTCCCCAGTGAGCAAGGCCTCGTCGGTAGCTAAGTTGACGCCGCTGATCAAACGAAGATCTGCAGGGACGATGTCGCCGACGGTGAGCTGGACGAGATCCCCCGGTACCAGCTCTTCGGCCTTGATAGTCGTCATGGCACCTTGGTCCCGGATGACCTTACACACCGGTGCAGCCATTGCCAGGAGCGATTGGATAGTCTGTTCGGCGCGGTAGTCCTGGAAGAAGCCGACGACCACGTTCAAGACGATGACAGCGGTGATAACACCACCCTCGATAAAGTCGAACGTGCCGAAGCTGATGGCCATGGCGATGACCAGGACGACAGTGAGACTGTTCGAGACCTGCTGCACGAGGATTTGCCACCATTTGGTGCCTCCAGAGGTCTCGAGTTGGTTCTTGCCGTACTTCTCATGTCGGGCGACAGACTCTTGAGTGGTCAAGCCAGTCCTGATATACTATTAGCATTCCCATCTCCCCTCACAGTTGGATGTTAGTACTCACTCGAGACTGGTCTGCAGCTCACTGGCAACATCGGCACGTGCTAAGGTGTGAGCACGACGATTCACATCCCCCTCTCCATCTCCATTCTTCAATTCAGATGTATTTCCCAAGCGAGACTCGCCCGCCGACCGTTCATCAGTCAGCTGTATGGACGAGCTCGCGCTCGGTATAGGCGGCGGGTCGTCGACATTGTTGCCGCCCTCGTCTGCAGCTGGCTTGACGCCAGAGTGGTCATCAAAGTTGCCACTTTTAATGCCGCCATGCAGGGAGGGTTCTTCCATCAATTAACCGTCGAAGTTGTTGGTGGTGTAAGCGAAAGTACGTCTAAAGATACGTAGACTTGAGGAAGTGGAAGGATTAGGAAAGCGTTCGAAGTTGAGGTGCGGAGCTAACCTATATAGCACGACAGGGTGGAGCTCGCCATCCCGCAGCTCGTAGACATCTCGTGCCTTGGAGCGTCTTGGGGCATGCATGGAGATCTTGGCGAGGAGAGGCGGGTTCTGTACACTTGTCTCGCTGTCCGCCTCCGTCAGCATCCGATCACTGATATCAGCCTGCACGCCCCGCTTCCTTCTGCAGCAAGGGATGTTTACGATGCCCCATATACCTACGTGATATCCTCAGAATGCAGCCTTTCATGAATCGATATCTGCCAACATCCCGCGGACGGGCATCATCACTCCCAAGAAGACCAAGACGTGGCGAGAGCTGTGAGGTCCGCATCCAAAACTCAGCCACTTTTTGAATCGACTCATCATCAAGACGATATCAAGGAATGCACAAAGCATGGCGCCGTCACTTCAAGTGAGACGTCGCCACAGCACGAAGGGAAGGTTTATAACGCTGCCACTGTCCCGCAGGATGGCACATGTTCTTGTTATTAGCGTGAACGTTTGTCACGTGGTTCGGCTTCTGGAGCGATCGCGAGTCCGAGGTCAAGGAAGAGACCCGCAGTAAGCGTGGAAGGATGCAGCAGTATCTGTGGCGAAACACGCAGTATCTGAACTGCGAAAAGCCCGCGGAAAGACTAGTACCGCTCGACACTTTTCAAGTCTGCCTGATAGCAACAAACCCTCCCGCGCTATCATCAAACGTCCCCGTAATCTTATCAAACGCCATACACTGCCCGATGTAAAACCGCACCCCGACGCAATAAAAAATGCTATAAGCATCGCAGTAATCCAGGCAGGCTGCGAAGGACTCGGTGTCTGCCAAAGAGGACTCTAGTCAGCCGCCGGAGCATCTTGTCTCTACGGTGTATGGTGGAAGTACTCACAGACTCGCTTCTCCTTCTTCGGCCTCAGAAACTTCCGTCCCGAATTGGTAATCACGATACCGGAGATGTAGGTGTTGCACAAGATGCCATACACGTTGCCGGCAGCATCAACGCACTCCTGTCCGTTCTGCGACGGGCAAAGAGACTCTGAGCAAGGCGGCATCGGCGTTGGGGTTGCAAAGGTAGGCGCTTGCCAGAGTGTAGTTGGTGTCGTGACGGTGTATGCGTATGAATAAGAGATGGATGAGAGAGCGAGGGCGTTGGCTGTGACGCTGTAGGTGTATGTCGATGTCGTCTTGCTTTGGCTTGGGACGGCGGCTGTCGTCTGTTAGACTAGTTGCAGAGCGCCGTGAAAGGCCAACTTACTGAGGGTGACGGCTGCTTGGGCAAAAAGTGAGAGTCTCGCAAGAAAGATGCAAAGAAAGATGGACACCCTGAGGATAACCATGATGGGTATGATGTCGAAGCAACGATAAGCAGCCTCTCGTGGTGTTGGAAGAACGTGTCGAAAGGTGAGGTCGCCCGGTGTTTTGGCCACCACGCATCGGAATGTAAGGAATGCATTACTGCCAACCCTAGCGGAAATAGCTCAGGACGAAGGGCATCTGAACCATCCCGATGAGAATGCGAACCCAGATGTCCAAAATGGTATACGGAAAGTCTGGATAATGGTGCTGCATCCATGCCAGGCCTCTGCCGACCGTGTACCGAACCATCCACCCGATTGCTGAAGTCACCTCGCCCAGGAAGATGCTTCGTAGCAGTATGTTGTTCTTCGTGCCGTTGTAGCGATCGCGTTCTTCGAGAACGTTGAGCGCGATCAATGATACGAGTGTGGTGACCGCCGCTGATACATATATCCATATCTTCCGTCGTCGGAAGCGTCCTCTCAGATCGATGGTAGCGTGGGCTTCTGGAGGGTCTGGTTCTTTCTCAAGGCCAGCTTCTTCGTCGCTGCCTGCGAGACGGCGGTAACGGAGGCCCATGGCCTTCAGGTTTGGTCGGTGTTCGTGGAGTGCGTCGTGTTAGCTGGGTAAAGGCTCGGTGTTCTGCTTGCTGTCTGTTGATGGATGGGACGGATGCATCTCGCCAGCAATCGTGAGGGTCCAGAGGTTAGAGACGTCGTGCGCTTGCCGTAGATTGATCGTGCGGAAGGCGTCAGCCAAAGTCTGGTAAGCACGATTCGATTTGATGCGAACCACGGCGATCCTAGTGGCCGCAACGACGACCCAACCTAATGCTTCTCACGATGTTTTCCCCGTTTTTGAGCAACGACAGGACAGAAGATACCTGTAAGCACACGTCCTCTGACGGACCCGACGCATCTCAACCGGTGTCCTTGAAGACGACTCGACGATGAAGTCGTACAGCTAGCTTGTGATGGACGGTCGCGTTCATACAGCACTTGTTTGCTCGTCCCAAGGTCCTAAATCTGTATGCAGAGTAACAGTCCGCATTCTCCAAACACGACGGTTCGTTCGATTGGCCGAAGGCGCCGCGCAGCTAGTCCATGTCGCATGTGACTCTGCATATGACCATGCAGGCGTTCAAAGCCAATATAGCGGCTGAGTAGGTTGAGCATGTGGTAATTCTTGGTCCTCGCCTTGCGGACCGGCATCAATACCATCGAGCATTTCGTGTGCCTCAAATGTACCATCTCAGGATGGCTTCGGCAAGTAAACTGCCGTAGAATGGTCGGCCATCGTAACTCGCCAACAAGTCATTCGTTCTTCTTGAGAAGAACCCCAGCCTTGTCGAGAACTGTTCTGCGATGATAGTGACCTTGCTGGATCCGGCGACAGTCCGAGACACGACTGTCGTGCAGCCGCGAGGTTTGGCACCAAGAACCTTCAACGTTGAAGTGGTTAAATGCCACCATCCTCACGTCTTGAACCCCCGAAACACCGGCCCCTTCACCCTCCCCCTCGAATCAAACCTCACCCCCTCCTCGCCCAACAACCTCCGCTTCTCACCCGCAAACTTCCCCTCCTCTCCCCAAAACCCATTGAACCCCCCAATCGAACCATCATTCGCCACAACCCGATGACAAGGCACTTCCGGCGCGAAAGGGTTATTCCTCATAGCGCTTCCAACAGCACGAGCGCAGGTTTTGTGAGAGATTGCAGTGACGTGGTCGCTGAGGGCTTGGTAGGTGCTGTAGCGGCCGCGGGGGATTTGGCAGAGGAGGGTGAGCATGTGTTTGCGGAAGGGGGTGAGGGTGGAGGTGGCGATGCGGTGGAGTTGGGGGGCCATGTTGGGTTGGTCGCCTTCCGTAGTGCTAGACCTTGGCGATTTCTCGTCGCCAGCATCAGTGTCATCTTCAGCCTTCGCACTCTCGACCTTCTGAGGCGAAGTAGGCGAAGGCAAAAAGTACCTCGAAATCGTCCCGTCCTCACCCTTCCGTTGCCTCTTCGTTTCACCATCCCCAACCCCATCCGCACTCCCACCCTTCCTCTTCACCCCCTTCCCCATCTTCCCCCTCAACCCCAAACTCCTCCCATCCATCTCCACCAAATCAACCTCCCCACTCACAATACCCTCCGCCATCCGAATCGCCACCTCAAGTTGCTGGGCACTCATATGCTTAACCGCAGGCGCCTTGACAACTTCCGTCCACGGACGATCGATGCCGACGGCATTATCGAGCACGATACGCGCGAAGCAGTGGTCCAGATGAACGGGCCAGGATTTCTGCGCTGGGTCGTGGGATTTGGCGAGAGCTGGGAGGCGGGCGCGGTAGAGGGACGTCCAGCGGGCGCGGAGGCCTTCTATGTCACGTTCTTCTTCCTTCTCCATAGCGGAAGAATTAGTCTCTATCAAACTGGTGGTGTTTTGCCCGGTATTGAGGGACAAGACGTAGAAGGAACATCGAAGGTCGCGAAAGACGACGCGGTATTGTCGCCACCGCACGTGCCATATACCTCACCAACAATACATATACTTCAGTACCGCAGATATACTACTATCAGCCGACAGAGATGCACGGGAGAAAGAAGAACAGGAGAACAACAGAAAATCTCCATTCATCTATATCGAAGCCTTCCCCGCTCATAGCAACTCCACCACCCCTCCCACTCCCCACCCTCCCAACCGAAAACACACCGCTTGCTCAACTGACTTCGTATTTCGTTTTTCATCCGCGTTGCGCCGACCCATGCATACGCGCAGCAGCAGAAGAACGTGGTATCATTTGAAAACTCCTCGGCTTCATCTCAGCGGTCCGCACCCGCAGACACACAGGCGTGGCAACCTGGCTCCAAGAAAGTGTCTGCGAGCGACTTTTACTTCCCTCTCCCTCCCTTCCTCGCTCATAGCAATGATCATCCTCCCTCTCACTCATGCACCACCTCAGTGCCCCCCGCCCTTCCTAAACCTCAACAACTCGCTCAAACTCGCCAGGCTACACCCGTGCATCAAAAACTCATGCCTTCCCAGCTCCTCCGCCGTCGCACGGCTCTTCACATCCACGCACAAACACACGCTCAAGAAAGCCTTGAGCTCCTTACTCAACTTCTCCGGCTTCTTCAGCCTCGGCGTCCCGTTCGTCGCAATCAGATACAGCGCCTTCAGCGGCTCCTCGTTAAGGTATGGCGGCTCGCTCTCGATCATCTCGATGGCCATGATGCCCAGGCTCCAGATGTCGACTTTGTTGCCGTATTCCTTCTGCTTGACCACTTCGGGCGCCATCCAGTAGGGTGTGCCGACCATGGTGGCGCGTTTGCTGCGCTGCTCGGTGAGTTTGGCGCAGAAGCCGAAGTCGGTGATTTTGACGGCGCCGCGGGAGGAGAGGAGGACGTTGTCGGATTTGATGTCGCGGTGGATGATGTTTTGGCTGTGGAGGTGGATGAGGCCTTTGCAGGTCTGTCGCGAGAGAAGTTGTTAGCATATGTTCAATTCTGTGACTGGTAGACAACTCACCTCCAGACAGATAGTAGCAATCTGATCCTCCGTGATCGTCTGGTTGTTATCAATAACATCCGTGAGCGCACCGCCCTCCATAAACTCCATCACCACCCACAGCTCGTACGTGTCCTCCTGCAAGAAGGCGTCCAGGAAGTTGACAATGTTGTCGTGCCGGCTCTCCTTCATCACGATGATCTCGTTCACAATCAACTCCTTGCGAGGCTGCGATCGCAGATCCATCTGCTTGATCGCCACTTGCGCCCGCGGGCCGTACATCTTCGTGATATCCTGCGCGGTCTTCGAAGGCGCATTCTCGCGGATGCGAGCAACGTACACCGATCCTGACGCACCCTGTCCTATCTTCTTCTGCTTGTTATAGCTTTCAAGAGGGTTAGACAGGTTCACGACGGACCGCAAGCGCTCCATGACCTGGGCATCAGACATGGCGCTCATCCGCACTTCTTTCTCTTTCTTGTCAGCAGCCGGATCCTTCTTCGTGAGAGCTGCTTCAGCAGCTTTGACTGGATCCTTGGGCGCGCCTGTTGGCTGCTTTGTCGCCACATTGAGAGGCTTGACCTGTTGGCCGCCAGACGGCTGTGGTTTGTGTGTATTGCCAGATCCAGATGGTTTGCGGGTAAGAGGCTGCTGTTGGTAGTCTCGTGGCTGGCTCTGGCCATTTGCCGGTGACGGCCCGGGTTGCTTGACCGCGTACGGTGAAGTGCCATTCGCGGACGGCTTCTTCTGCGGCGACTGTCCATTCTGTTGCTGGCCTGGTGGCGCTGGAGCAGGGCGAGATGCTTGCAGACTCCTAAGCGGCAATTGACTGCCCTGCTGTCCGTTCTTCGATTGCGATGGTGTCGGTGGTGCAGGTCGAGTCGCGTTGTATCTGCTATTCGACTGGTTGGGACTGGAGTCGCGGCCATCTGAACCGTAGCCGCCAAGCTCCTGCTTCGCGAGCGGAGTCTTGCCTTTCGGTAACGACTCGTTGTACTCGCGGTCTTCTTGTTCCTGTCGCCTCCTTCGCTCCGCATCTTCTTCTCGCCGCCGCTTATCGGAATCAGCGCGTCGCCTCTCGTCTTCCTTCCTCCTTCGCTCTTGCTCATCGTTGCGTGGGTCCAGCGAAGACACAGGTGCAGTGTCGGCTCGCTTCGGTGGGCCGTACCTGTCCTGCGACTGATCTCTCGAGCCTGCGTATTGCCCCCCTGGCGTTTGGCTGCCGCTGCGACCACTGTTGTAGCTATCCTGTCGGTTGAATGCAGGTGGCTGCGGTCTCGGTGGTGCTACACTGTTACCAGCTGAGTATCCAAGCTGCTTCTCGCGTCCGCTGTCTACAGGTGGCGTGGGAGTGAGCGAAGGGTATGCCTTTGGATCTTCGGCGCGAGGCGCGAGCTTGTCGGAATAGAACTGGAGGACCTCCATGACGGCTTGAGGGTTCTTAGCCATGTCATCTTTCGTCAATGCAGAGCCCTTCAGCAGCCGTTCCCACTCCACCGGCAGCCCGACAAAGCCTCCTGTAACCGGGTCGAAGCCAACGTGTACGCGATGCGAGAAGCCAGTTGGGTGGGACACGCCGCCCATGCTCGGGCAGCGGTCGTAGATGCTGTCCATCCAGCCGTATACATCATTGTCTGTGTCGAACTTCAAGATCCACACCTTCTGATCCTCCTTTGTCAATTCAAGGCTGAAGGGGTAGTTGTCGGATCGCGAGATGTTTGCCACTTCTCTCAGAAATATCGAGTGTGATGTCTTGTTGCTGGTGTTTGACTTGAGAAAGTCCAATTGCTTCTCACGTAGCACAAGGAAGCGCTCGTTCCAGAATTTGCTCATGAAGCCGCCGCCCTCCTCCTTGACCTTGGCCCATCCATCTCGGACTACTGTCAACTCTCCGGTGATGGAGTCGAAGCCGGAGCCTTTGCCGGAGGTAGCGGTGGTGGGAGAGTTGACGAGTGTCGATTGAGAGGGGTTCGTCAGACTTCGAAGGCTTGGGTTCGGGTTCCCAGGCTGTCCATAGACATTGGGAGTGAGGTTGAGTTTAGGACGGTCGGTAGGCGGTCGAGGTGCTGGTCCGGGATTCATGAATTGTTCGGGTCGGTATAGTCTGGGTGATGTGGGTGGTTAGCTTGTGCTACCGCAGCTTTGTTTCCGAGGTGTGTAGCATGGTGAGGACTCAGGAAGTGGCAGGCTGGTACTCATGACACAGCTTCCACTCATGCTACACACGCGCACCTGGGCGACTCACGAGTTCTGCTGCATGCCGGCGGTATGCGCGCCCTGCACGCCGTCACACACCCTCTGCTCTACCCTGCTTCTCGCTGCCCCTCCACGTCTCTTTCACGCTCCTTTCACGTGAAACCTCGGCGGATCGAATGCGGTCGCACGTGATCGGCGGTAAGGGTGCTTACCACGGGGTCGCTACGGTCGTGGCGGAGGCAAGAGTGAGGTACCCCTCAGGTCGCGGTGTGTGCCAAGGTGAGGGCGGTCTTTGTGCAGTCGATTGGCGGAGATGTGGGTTTCCTTCCGATCTGGCTCAGGGTCCGCCGACAATGGACGCGCTTGTCAATACACTACCACTTCCTTTGTTCTCCAACGTCACAGCGTCGCTGACGGGGCAAAATCGCATACAACGCGGCCGGCAGGGCTGAAGATGGATGCAGGAGGTACTTCTCTACTTCGACTCGAGAAGGACTTGAGGCCAGCCATCGTTTCACAAACCCAGCGCTAACTTGGTTCTGGCAATCAGCCAATAAAACGCGCCAGAAGCTCCAACTGCCGGCGAAGACACTTTTGACCGACATACATCCGCTGTTTCGAAGCATCATCCATCATCCATACCATCTATATGACCGGTATAGAGCGGAGTGTACATCACGGGCAGGACGGGAGTCAAGCTCGAGAGGACCATGAGAAAAGCAATCGACCGTCCGCCACTGGTCAGGCCTGTTATCAGTGTCATGGAGTAAAGCGACGAGTGCACAGCCCGGGATGTGTGAGAAACATGTTCATTCATGGTCCAACTTCGTAAGGTCTACACCCATCTACGCCTCTACAACGCCGCCAGCGCAGCCATAAAAGCACCAAACACAGGCGCAGCAGTCATCACCGCCGCAGCATTCCCCGAAGTCGACGATGAACCACCGTCGTTGTCGTTGTCGTTGGACCCAGCACCAGTCTGCTGCAGGTTGCGAGTCGGCGTGACCGTCGACGTGACATCAGTAGTCTGTCCCTCGCTGTCGGTGGTCTGCACAACAGTCTGGCTAGGCGTGGCCGAAACGACAGCTGTGCCGTTCGAACCGCCCTGCGAGCCGAAGATCGTCGAGGTTACCACGTCGGTGTCGGTCTCGACCTCGCCATCTTCGCGGTCCGTTTCGGTCTGGGTCGTAGTGTAGACAGTCGTGGTTGGCGAGGCAGAGCTCACGGTTAGGCTGCCGGTGTAGGTGGTCGTGCTGAAGCCGCAGGCTCGGAGGAGCTCGTTGACGTCTGATCATTAAGTCAGCACCTATCCTCCTTCCAAAGCCAGCTGATGAAGTCAAGGACTCCGCTCGTGGAAGCAAGTACGCACCATCATCGTCGTCATTACTGTTCTGCGCAATGCAGGCCTGACACTGAGGGATGAACCTCTGCATGTTGTCGCCATTACAAATGCACTGCACCTCAGCGTTGTCGTTGTCATTGTTGTTTTGCTGGTCGCAGTACGACGAGCGGTCTGCAACGGGGTTGCAGATGGAAGCGCAAGCAGAGGGGATGTCGTCTCGCTCAATGTCCTGTGCCGAAGCTGCGCCAATGGCTGCCACGAGGGCGAAGGTAGTGGAGACGCGCATGTTGATAAAGTAGGAGAGTAGTCTCGTCTTGCTTGGGTGAGAGTCGCGTGGCTCGTATTAAACCTCGTGTTGATCTTGCAAGGAGAAAGTGATATGAACATGAGCGAACAGTCCCAGACTTATACCTCCCCCTCACGCCTCGACCACCACGCCCAATGCCCAACAAATTACATCACCCTCCCCATGCGCACCCACCGCCCACCGCCACATCAGCGGCCACGCAGTCGCCAGTCGCAAACTCTCCTTTGGCAAACTCATGCCCAGACGCAAACCCGAACTTGGCGATAGGGCACGCGACACTGGCGGCTTGAGCTCCGGGTCAACTGCGGGCCTCATCACAGCAGCGAGCAACATCACCACGTTCTGCTCCAGCTTTTCAGAGGTTGCCTGCGGGAGCGGAAGGGGAGTGCTACGTGTCCTGCCATGGCAGACCAAGCCTCGACGCGAAGCTCCTCGAGCTGCAGCTTGATGGTGGACGCGTGAGAGAGCTGATCGTTGGAGGAAGGGAGACGAGGCCGCGGGAAACGGCTAGAGTGCCAAGATGGTGTATGCGCGCGAGTCGTGCGTCGCGAGTCGGATATGGACGGAGGAAGTTTGAGGAAAGGAACAGAGTTTGGAGCCGGGGAGAAAACGCGTGAGATTAGAACGGTTTTAGTCGAAGGAAGGTCGAGGTCGGGATGAATTTTGACCCGGAAAAACAGACAAGGCATTATTCGATACGTGAACTCCGAAACTACATTCAAGACCATATCATAGCTCATATCCCTTCATCTACATATCTCCATCTATCCCGACCCCCCTCCTAGATCGCTCTACAACGCCGCAAGCACAGCCATCACCCCAGCAGCCCCCGCCCCCAACAACGGCGCCGCAGTCGCAACAGCCATACCCGCCGAACCCGACGAATCAGCAGCACCACCCGTAGCAGCAGCACCGCCAGTAGTAGTAGTGAGCACAGTGGTCGAGCCATCGCTGTCCGTGGTCGTCACGATCTGAGCGGTAGGCGAAGCGTTGCCGTTGCGAATGGTAGATGTGATCACTTCGATGTCGACGTCGGTTTCAGTCTCGTTGTCGTCGTTTTCGGTGTCCGTCTCTGTGCGTGTGGTGGTGTAGACAGTTGCTTGTGCCTTAGAAGCGCTGCCAGTGGGGGTAGAGATGGAGAAGCCGCAGGCGTTGAGGAGTTCGTTGATGTCTGTATACGCTGTTAGTCACTGTCCGCCATAGCTCCCGTAGTAGTTGGTCGACTTACCTTCAAGATCATCATTATCATTGCTGTTCTGCCGAATGCACTGCTGGCACTGCGGAATCAAGTTCTGCATGTTCTGAGCATTGCACAGACACTGCACTTCCGCATCGTCCTCGTCGTTCTGGTCGTCGCAAGTCTGGCCTTGGGATACGACCGCGCCGCAAGAGTCCTGGCAGGCGGAGGGGTAGTCGCCATCGTAGACGTCTTGCGCGCTCACGGCGCTGAGGCCGATGGCAGCTGCCAGGGCGAAGATAGCATAGGAGCGCATATTGGCGGTGGAGAAGTAGGTTTGGAATGGGGTGCTTGAGAGAGCCAGAAATTTGTCTTCAGTCTTCTTGCTGGTGTACGATGGACTTGGGATGAATGATGAGATGGGTTAAGATACGACAGATGGTCATCAGACTTATACCTCCCATCACCACCTACCTCTTCCCATCGATAGCCTCCCCAAGCAACTCTCTGAAATCTCACAGCCCCGAACACATCACCAAGTCCAGTGGCTGAAGTGTATACACGAAGTCATCGACCTATTCTCGCCATCGAGTCGAAGCTGCCTTCGCCATGTCCATTGGCACGACTCGCGCTGACCACTTCACGATCTCCACCGAAATGAAACAACCGAAGCCCTAGACCCCTGCGCAGCACGTTGCCGGCGTGAGGGCAGCGTGGCGGATGACGAACCTTCAGCTGGGTGTGAAGCGTGGTTGTTCAGCAATTACCATGAGACGCCGAGATTTTACGTCACGTGCCAAGCAGCCGGCCATTTCTGGGAGGACTTGGTTGAGCTGAGCCACTGTGGACGCGAGAGCGACTTCTTGTTCTTCGAGCGGTATGAGTGATCAGGAAGTGGAGTCGGTGGGAAAGGGAGGTTGAGGTTGCAGTGAAAGACGGCGGTCATTCATCGTTGCATTGTCGCTCCACGTAACACCACGCTAATCTGGAGTCAAACTCATATCGATGCCGCGTAGGCACACATTAACCGCCTTTGCCTTGCCTTGCATAGCCATCTCCCATTAAGGTACGTATCAAACGTCCACCGCCCCTCACTTAGCAGAGAACCTGCTCCTAGCCCTCAACTTCGCTCCAAAAAAGAACAGCACAAAAATCCCGCCAATACACGCCGCAGTTAGCGCACCGAGCAGACTGCACGCCTCTCCAATGCCCATGCCTGTGTACATCGGGTGTCCAAACATAACCGCAGCGAAAGCGACAAAGGAGCGCGCTGCGTCGTTGCCGGCGAAGAGAGAGGCGGCGTATTGCGGGTAGACGGAGGGGAGGTAGACGAAGATGCATTGCATCAAGATGAAGACGCCGATGGTGAAGATCATGATGCCGACTGTACGATGCGTTAGCATGCCATCCTTACTTTTGACAGTGGGTTGTAGGAAGACCCACCACAACTGACGATCCAATGAATCTTCCCATCCCCCGTCCAGCCAAAGATGAACAGTCCAGCCGGCAGGAAGAACGAGGCGAACATGGCGGGAATGAGAATTCGTTCTGGAGCTCCGAGGCCTTCACGCCGGATAATTGGCTCGACGACAAAATAGATCCAGGCGTAGTAGGCGATGATGGCGAGGATCACGCCGACGGTGATGCTGAGGAACGTCAAGCCCATCTCGCCAAGGTTGAAGCCGTAGAGGTCGATGTAGACGAGCGGGAAGGCTTCGAAGAAGGAGTAGTATATGCCTGTAACACAATTAGCAATGCATCGCGTTTTGATGGGGCTGAGCACACTGAAGACCTACCATAGCACAGCGCAACATAACCAGCAGTAAACCCAATAGCTGGATCCTGGAAGATGAGCTGAGCTGGACGGTAGATCGCCTCCTTGACGATCTCCTTGGTAGTGGTGTTCGCCTGGTCAATCTCAGACTGCGACTTGAGATGCTGGTTACCGGTCCGCTTCCTGAGACGCTGCGCCCGATGGAGCAGGATATTGGCGCTCGAGGTCTCCGGGAGGAAGAACAGCATGGAGAGGAAGATGGGGCCGCTGATCCAGAGGATCTCCCACAGTGACCAACGCCATGACTCTGCCGGGACTGAGAAACCGCTGATTACGGGGCCCAGTGCTGGGCCGCAGGTTGCTGCGAAAGCCCAGATGCAGAGCACGTATGGTAGCTTGATCAGGGAGTAAAGGTCTTGGAGCGAAGCGCCACCGGTGGCAAGACACGGCGAGCCGAAGAAGCCTTGCAAGAACCGGAGCACGAGGAGGCCGGGGATGTTGTCGACCAGCGCAGTAGGGATGCACAGGATCACGAAGATGCCGAAGCTGACCATGTAAGGCGGGTTGCGGCCGATGGATGGGATCTCGCTCAGAGGCGAGAAGAGAAGCGGACCCAGACCGTAGGCAAGGACGTAGAGTGAGAGGCCGAGCGACGCCACTTCCTGGCTCACGCCGTAGATCTCCATCAAATAAGGTGCGCTTGGTGTGTAGATCGCACTACCCATATAGAAAGCCAGGGTGTAGAGACAGATCATGCCCGAGACGAGCGCCTTCTTCGCCTGAGAGTAGTTCTGGGGGTTCTCGGCGTCGTCGGTGGTATACCAGTCCACGAGAATGTCGCCTTCGCTCGTCCTTTGGGGTACAATCGGCTGCGAAACCTCCTTAGTGATGGACGCCACATAAGCCGCCTCATAGGCTGCCTCGAGGTCTGCGCGGGTGTGAGCCTGCTCGAGGGCCGTCCTGGTGCTCACTCGTCCAAGCGTGCTAGCCGTAGTCGCGCGCCTCGCCACACCCTCCTGCTGCATGTGCGACTTCTCCGTGTCCATACGCTCCAGCACTTCTCGGTTGAGCGCCCGTGGTGCTTCGTATGGCGTGTCGGATTCCGCTGGCTCCAGATTGGCCTTCTCGACATCTTCCGGCTCCTCTGCTGGCTCGAGGTTGGCCTTTTCCTTTTCTTCCATAGGAGTGGCGCCAAGGGACGAAGAGACGGTGGACAGCTTATGCGCCTTTTGTGCTGCTTCGGGATGCGAGTAGCTCATCGGGCAGGTGAAGTCGTCGCGCTCTTCGGGATACAGCAGGACTCGATTGCCGGTGATGTATCGGATTAGCTGCCCGATGGGCGCGTCTCTGATGATGTCCGCCATGACTTTCGTGCTCTCGCGATGGTTTGTGTTCGATAGCAGGCGAGAGACAGAAGTCACGTCGTAAACAATGTTGTGAGACAGAGTTAAATGCAGTGAAGTGAGGTCAAAGAAATGGGCTCTGCAGCCACACCCACCTGTATATACCTTACTCACCTCGACCCGACATGAATGTCAGCAGCCCGGAACCGCTCCAGCAGCCAGCGGTATGAGTCTGAAGCTAACCCTACGACAACACCGAGAAGGAAGAATTGGGCGCCGACGGAAGGCTTGGGAAGGCTGCCGTTACAAAGCAAGACCTTCCCGTACGAGTGGTGATAGCCTATGCGGAGGAGTTAAAGCAAGGTGAGGTGGCGCTTCTCCTCAAGCAAGCAAGCTCGCATTGTCTTACTCAGCAATGAACTTTCAACGTCACTTCAACCCGGATGACGGTGGATGATCACTCAACTCTTACAACAACGCCTCTGCGTAAGATCAAAAATTGCTCCGACTGGTGTCTAACTCTTCACGTTCTTCCGACACCAGTTTCCGCAACACGTTCGCCGCTGCAACACTTCCTGATGAAGCATGGGCACAGTCCCGTGTTTCGTGAAGATGGGGGCTGCTGAATAACAGCTTCAGTCAGCGTCCTGACCAAGCTAGCAGCCGCCATTGACCCGCACATGCAATAGGGCAACGAGACCCCTCTTCTTCCTCCTCATCAGGCCATCACACGGCAAGGAAGTAATTCGCCCCTGGTCTGGAAAATCCTGTCCCGCGATCCGGATTGCGGCTTACCTCCGATGGCCTGCACACGGGACGGATACTGGTTCTCAACCCCGTTCTCGTGCGATCCGAGACGGTGGCTTGCTTCCAATGGTCAGCGATACGGAACGGAAACAAGTCCAATGGCTTCTTGACCACGCTGTTGGACAGTCGCTTGTCGGTGACCTCGAGCAACACGGGACGGATGTCGACAATTACCAGCGTTCGGACCGCTCCAGGCGAGGTTCTGTACAATATACACTATACTACAACGCGCCCCACGCCTCGCTATGCAACGCGAAAAACAATAAGTCGCACCGTGCCCCTCAATCACCGCTTCTTATACAACCACCCCATATAATCCTCCACCCCCTCCACCCTCTCCCCACCCCTCGCAACCGGCCTCCCGACAACAACCGGCTCACTTCCCTTCTCCGCCTCATCCGCCTTCACCCTAAAAGCCCGCCCCTGCTCACTCAACCTCTTCATAAACTCAATATACTCCCTCCCCTTCGCCTTCTTCCGGCTCTCCTCTTTACTGCTCGGCGCATCCTCGACATCATCCTCATCGTACTTCGAAAAAATCTCCTTCCGACGGGCTTTCATCTGCTCGTAGCGCGCCCACATTTTCGCGTCGGTTGGGTATTCGTGCGCGATGTAGTCGATTTCCCATTTATCTGTGGGGCGGAGGCGTTCGGGGCGCGTGACGGTTTTGCCGTTGACTTTGGATTCGCAGAGAATGCTGGCGGCGAAGAGGGGAGCGAGGTCGTCTGAGGATTTCGAGTCGTTTGATGTGGTGGAAGAGGAGGCCGGCTTTGGCTCGGGAGTTTCTGTAGTATCGACTTGCGTACTGGCAGCAGTCGACCACTTTGCATCCGCTTCTTCGCTTTCAGTGACGACAGCGTCAGTATCTGGCGTCTCCTCCTTCTCATACCCCAGCATTTCACGCTCGAACTCGGCCACTCTCGCTTTTGAACTCGACTGAATGCTCTCAATCTGCGCCTCGCCCATCGGCTCCGCAAAGACCCACATCACAGTAGCATCCGAGTCCAACTTCTCCGGCGTAGCCTGGAAGTGAAACCGCAGCGACTGCTCCGGGAACTTCTTCGTCGCCATATCGAACACCTTATTCAACATGTCCAAGCTCGCCTTGAACTCCTGGTCGCCAAGACAGGTATTGATCGTTCCATGAAGCGCCCGGTCCATGTCCTGTAGTGAGACATACTGGAAGCCGAAGATGCGCTCCACGTTGTGGAAGGCGATGAAGATGCCGTCCATGCGACCCATGCGCACTTGGAGCATGTACTTTAGCATCGTCGAGCGGATCATGTCGTAGTACTCCCGTTCGTAGCTCTCGAATCTACCTTGCAGAGTGTGAATCTGGTATCCAGTCATTGGCTCGAAATCAGTCGTGTCCATACGGACTGTTACGACTGCTCTGGTCTTCAGGTCGAACATGCCCGTGCCCGGTAAGCGAGGGTCGTAGGCGTCGAGCTGTGAGCGCATTAGGAAGTCGCCCATCGTCGTGTATTGAAAGGCTTCGGGTGCTGTGCGATCCTCCTCTGACACGGAGCGTGGGTCGGTCTTTCTGTAGCGTTCGAATTCAGAAGTCGGAAGAGTCAGCAGCTTCTCCATGGACTTCCCAAGCATCATCAAGACATTGGGACTATCGTGCTCCTTGTCGGCATCGATGGCATATGTGCCGTTCTTCCAGCGCAAGAAGATCGCATTCGGGGCGCGATTGATGGCTGTGAAGCTGTCGAGCTGATCTGGAAAGCCACGCGAGACCATGTTCGTGTTCAACGGCCGGAAAGCTGACAACAGGTAGTGAAAGTGCGCCAGTGTCCCGGTCATGCTCGAAGTAGAGCCGATGTACCGCTTGCCGTGCGACTTTGCGAGTTCGCCAAGCGCCACATCCTGCGAAGACGTCTTGTACTCTTTCAGAGCGTTGAAGTCGAACTCGACGACTGGCATGATCATTTGCAGGTAAGGGTCGAAGTTGTACACCCGCGAGTGCGGATCCTGGAGCTGGTACACACCAGGGTTGAAGAGCACCCTGTCTAGACCGTACTCCAGAGAGGGTACCGGCGGCTGGGGAATCTCAAGCGGTGTGATGGCGAGATCTTGTGGCTTGACGCTGCTCATTGAACCCAATTCTTGCTCGGAGAGCGCTTGCTGATCCGCCGAAGTGGACCTTTTCGACTTCTTCCCTTTGCCTTTGGAAGCCGACTTGTCCTTGTCCGCGTCAGATTTGCTCTGTTGCTGGAGCTTTGCTCGTTCGCGCCGATTGAGTCCTTTGGTAACGACCGGGTTCTTGCCGTTCGTTGTTTTGCTTGAAGTAGCGGCCGGCTTTTTCGTTGACTTGCCCTTCTTTGACGCAGCAGCGGACGCGGCAGTGTCGTCATTTCCAGCAGAGAGGTTCCATCCCGATGTGTATAGCTTTGCTAGGGCATCCGATGCCTGACTACTTGGTGTCTGCACTCCGAAGGCTGGGGTTGACATCGTCAGATCAAGGGAACCAGGAGCCCGCACTTCGGCACCTTGAGGCTCTGCTGTCTGGGCACCAAATGGCAACCCTTTCGGTGTGGTTCGAGCTGGAGCCGAAGAGCCTTCTTCTACAGGTGATGGAGGATCAATCGATTGAGATGGACGTGATCCTGGTAGTATTTTACTCGTGAGCCAGTCAGAAAAGGTTAGCCGTGCTGTCGACTGTGGCGGAGACTCCGCATTGCTGGTTGCATCTGATGAAACTGTACTCGACGGGGCACCGTTGGGTTGCTGTCCAGCTGGAGATACCTTAGATGATGCTTCTCCACCTGTCGAGCCATTTGCAGAAGTGCGCTCTTCATAAAAGGCAGGTCCTTTCAAGCCTACGCCACGTCGAATGAGGGGATCTAGCCCTCTGCCTGTCTCAGGAGCATCGCTAACTGCCTCTTGGCCTAGTGGCTCCCTCTTGTTGCGCTTTCGTAACAATCCGTCGTCCCCGCGCCGGTAACGAGCCGTCGCCCGCAGCCTCAAAAGGTCATGTGCTATGCTTGTGTCAGCAGCCTCGGGAGTCATGTCTTGTTCTAGTTTCTTCACCACATCCTCATATTTCGCGTACATGGCGGCTTCTGCACTACTGTGCTCGGCAGAAGCAGCCGCTGGTCTTGGCCGCTGCTTGGAATCGTCGATACCAGCAGATTTGCTGGCAATGACCCTCGTTTTACCTTGTGATGTGCTGGTGGTGTTGTTCTGTCTCGTGGTGTCTTTCCCTGACCCGCCTGCCATTCGCTCGTCCAGGCTCGACAGCAGGCCATCCACTCCAACATCTTGCTGGCCCCTTCCTTCTCGCTTTACGGACGAGCGCATAGCCCCATCTTTGCCTCTACTTCTCCGCGCCTTGATTCTAGACGCAGCTACCGACTTGTTTCCCCCCGTCTTCTTCCCAGATCCCACATCATCAGAAGAGGCATGCTTTGACTTCTCAGCGGGCGCTTCTGGTTTGCTAGGTCCCAGCCCGGCGTCAAGGTTGTTGAAGTTGTCTTCCCACGAGTCTACCTCGGATTGGGCTCTTCGAAGGAGAGTCTGATGGTACTTTCGGCGGGCTCGCTGGCTCTGCGCAGCCCATAGCTGGTGGCGACATGTGACGCAGACGTATTCTGAGCAGTTCCATGGCCGGAGGCGATCCAGTCGACGAAGCATTGGATGCAGGCCAGGATGATGTTCCGTGATGTCTTCGCCGTGAAGTCGCGAGGTCATGACTTTTTGAAAGGGTTCAAGCTTCTGGTCGTTGGAGCTGACTCATCTTCAATGGAAGCTAATCAATGTCTCGCGACCTCACTTGTCGCCAGAGCCGTCCGTCTTCAAGTGCCGACGCCAGACGGTTGTAATGCATCAAGGGGAGAGAACGGATGACATTCCTTTAAACATCTGTCTGGTATCAGCCGCATCCACTCGAGTCCATTTCACGTATCTCTGAGCGAGCGCAAATTGAGGAATATAGCACGATGGCGACCAAAGCAAGAACATCCAGCTTCGACGCCGCCTCATCTGAGTTCCGCCAGCATCTACCAGATCTAAGCATACCGCGATTCACCGTTTCGAAGCAGCAGAATGCATATGAGTACGCCGATGACTTCAAGAAGAACCATGTGCCTCCTTGGCTGTACAATCTCACGGAGACATGGAAGGAACTGCTGAAAGAACCATTCACTGGTGTAACGACAGATGGTATGATATTGCAATCTGTCAACCATTGGGTTAATGCTGATTTTATCGTGGTATAGGGAAGATCAAGCCCAATCTCTTCGAGCTTGAGGATATGGGCATCGATGTTGAGGGCGTATGCAACGCTACAAAAAACGTGCTTGGCCAATGCAGTCCAGAGCAGAAGCAGAAGCTGCATCATCCTGTCAATGCGCGCGAGTGGCGGGCCTGGTCCAATCCTGAGTTTCTACTTAGACCATTCGGTCTTCGCCTTGAGGACTTACCGGAGGATCTGGCAACATCAATCTTGGGAGTGCTCGAAGCCTCCTTCTCTCCGGAGGGATACCAAAAGGCACTCGCAGCAATGCGTATCAATCACTTCTTAGGTGAAGTCTGCGACGTCCGCAAGATCATGAACAAGTATTCGTACAACTTCTTGCTGTTTGGCGAGCCTTCACCAGAGAAAGCCTGGGGCTGGGTGCTGTATGGTCACCATCTTTGCCTCAGCGTCTTCTTCAAAGGCAAGCACATGGTCGTGTCACCAACCTTTACAGGTGCCGAGCCGAATATCATCGACGACGGCCCGTGGTCTGGTACCGAAATCCTACACACCGAGGGCAACCTGGGTTTGAAGTTGATGCAGAGCTTTTCCCAGGAAACGAAAGACAAGACACAGATCTTCAAACTTATGCGAGACCCGGGAATGCTCCAAAGCGGCGACCTGAAAGTCGATCGATGGAACCAGGACGACCAACGCCACCTCTGCGGCGCCTTCAGGGACAACCGCATCGTTCCTTACGAAGGCATCAAAGTCTCAGGCATGAGCTCCGAGCAACAGCAGCTCATCCTCGACATCGTCGAGCAATTCGTGCTCTACCTCCCTCAAAAAGCTCGGCAGCTGCGCAAAGAACATGTCCGCCAGCACTTCGACGAGACGTACTTCTGCTGGATCGGAGGTTACGGAGACAACGACCCATTCTACTTCCGCATCCAGAGTCCGGTCATTGTCTGCGAGTTTGATCATCATTCGGGAGTGTTTCTGACGAATAAGGAGCCTGCGAAGTTCCACACCCATACGATTGTGAGGACGCCGAATGGAGGCGATTATGGGAATGCTTTGAGGACGGAGGGGGAAAAAGTGCAGTGAGAATCATCGTGCTGTTTACTCTGGGTGGTTCGTGGCCCCGATCGACATGATAGTTCTTCTGTCACTGAGTCTGCGTTCTGTTATCGCCATTCGATCGTACAGCTACGCACGTCAGACATCATCATCGTCCACTTCCCCCTCCCTTCAGATCCTCCGCCATCCACCCCCAAGCCCACAATCCTGCTTGATCACGGTAAATCTAAAGCAGACGCTGAACGGGTGGGTTGGACTCCATATCGATGATCTGGTCGGTCATCAAATATCTCCGATCTGCACATGGTCTCTATCTGGATCTCCCAGACGGGCGAAAACATCGCCACACCATCGGATATCCTTGGAGTAGATCGGCTTCGTGTTGCTCAGTACATAGTCGAGTGCAGTGGTTCCTATTGGCGCCAGCGTGACTTCGCCAGATTTTCAGAAGGAAAGATTTGAGCCCTATCCAATAAGCAAGCAGGACGATTGCCTTTTCGACGAGATGTCGCTGACCACGGCCAACCACCGAACGCTATCCAGATCGCAGAATCGACAGGCGGGCCATTGTGGTGATATCCATGCCGGCTTCCACAATCGCAATCGGGCGGAGGGACATGTGGGGTCGACGTGTGTCCTTACAAGTAACCAAGGAGCCGGGGCATGATGGGCCATAGAGAGGCGAGGGAGGTGAGGAAGGAGCGTTACGGCATCTTCGCAGAGAGCTTCGTCAAGTTGGTCTGTCCGGGTCGCCGCACTCCGCTTTCGGCCGTCAAAGAGAAAGAGTCTTGAACCTTTGGAGGGGATCAGCTTCCTTGCCGCAACCTCTACTTCCTTCAGCTGGCCGTTTCTTGGTATTCTCCTCATCCCTCAGCAAGCGCAGATTCTCAATGTGCTTCGCCTCTTCCTTGCTTGGCCTTCGAAGAATGCCAGACCTGTGTCCTCCTAATCTGCCACGGACATAGACTGCGTAGCAGGATAGTTTTCGGGGGGGACAAGACCTTGGATGCAGAAAACATGCTGTTGGCCATCGTGTCCATTGACTTAGGTACGCTCCGCGCAGATGGTTTCATGTCGGTGCAACTTGCGACTGAGGAACACTTCTTCCGTATCTTCCCCATCCCATCTCCTACGCCGAGACAGCCTGTGGGGGTATACTACCTCCGCGCACTCCGTATAATTGGCCCTATCTGGAGTGGATGGAGCGGGACATCATCTACGCGACCTTGGCAACAGGGCGCAGTCTGCGCAACCATCCCGCGCGAATCACTGGGAACAGGATACTTGAGCCTCCATGTGTCCTGCGACCATCATGAAATGCTTCACGCCCCTTCTAGCTATAACGCTTACACAGAACTTTCTAAATCGCGGCATTCAAACAGATCGCATCCATGGGGTACGATGAGAAGACCAGCGACAGCGGTTCGTCGGCAGAGATGGCCTACGATGGCATGTCCTCATTTCCTCGAGTATCAGCCTCCAAAGCGATTGACATGAACGAGAATGTCGATGCTAAGTGAGCAACCTCCGTACCAACCCAATCCAAACCAAAGCCAACGCTCTCTCCAGAATCTCGAACCCGCTATCAGACACCAAGATGGATGATTTGATGCAAGACATCGAGCTCTTCACCGAAGAGAAAGGTCTGCTCGATGCGCTGGATCTTCTCAAGAGAGGTGCGCTGGTCGCGCAAGATCCAGCCAGCGCCGACAGTATGGACGTTCTCAGCAATGAGGAAAAAGCAGCTCTTCGCCATGAAGCCGCGCACAAGTGGAAGCAACCAACCGCGCTCTATCTCACCATCTTCATCTGTTCTATCGCGGCTGCGGTAGAAGGATGGGATCACACTGGGTATGCTGCCCGTCGTTCGCTTCAAAATCTCCAGCAATTGACATCAGCGTAGGGCCAGTGGCGTCGACCTGAGCTTCCCACAAGAATTCGGCCTCTATTACGGCGCCCGAGCCACCTGGATACTGGGTGTGATCAACGCTTGTCCCTCCTTGGGTGCTGCCACCATCGGCTGGCTGCTCTCTGACCCCTGTAACAACTACATCGGCCGGCGAGGGACCATCTTCTTGTCAGCGGTCTTCTGTCTGCTCTTGCCGATCGGATCCGCTTTGACGCAGACCTGGCAGCAGCTTTTGATTGTCCGTCTTCTGCTTGGAGTAGGAATGGGCCTCAAAGCTGCCACTGTACCTATATTCGCTGCCGAGAACAGTCCAGCGAGGATCCGCGGCGCACTCCTCGTGTCGTGGCAGCTTTTCGTGGCGCTCGGTATGCTCCTCGGATACTCTGCGAATCTTGCCGTCTTCAAAGTGCCGGTCATCGCGTGGCGGTTGCAGATGGGATCGGCTTTCCTTCCGGCCATACCGCTCCTCGTGGGCATCTACTTCTGTCCAGAGAGCGCACGATGGTACATGAAGAAGAACCGATACCAGGAAGCCTACCAATCACTGCTGAGGCTTCGCTTCCACCCACTTCAGGCGGCTCGAGATCTGTACTACATCCATTGCCAGTTGGAGGTCGAGGCTTCGATCGTGAAGAATAGCAATTACTTCTCGCGCCTCACGCAACTGTTTACCGTCCCTCGCGTCCGACGAGCCACCCTCGCCTCATCTACGGTCATGTTAGCGCAACAGCTGTACGTATACCATCCCTCCATCTCTGCAGATGATTAGCTGAGAAGCCTAGATGTGGCATCACCATCATAACCTTCTACTCCTCATACATCTTCCAAAGCGCCAGCTATTCCGCTCGAACGGCCGTAATCGCCTCCTTCGGCCTCAGCCTTGTCAAATTCGTCTTCACTCTGCCCGCCATATGGACCATCGACACATTCGGCCGACGCCCACTTCTGCTCTTCACCTTGCCAAACATGGCCTGGACACTACTCGCCGCGGGCCTCTGCCATCAGTTCATGCCGTTTTCCAATATGGAGGCGCGCGTCGGGCTGGCGGCGATGTTCATCTACCTCTCCGCTGCCTTCTACAGCCTTGGGATAGGTCCGGTGGCGTACGCCTACTCCGCCGAGGTCTTCCCGCTCTCACACCGCGAAGCAGGCATGGGATTGGCGGTGGCAACCAATTTCTTCTGGTCTTTCGTAATAGCGATTACGTTCCCGCGGATGTTGGTGACGTTCACACCGGTTGGAGCGTTTGGCTTCTTTGCCGGGCTGAATTGTTTGGCGTTCATCTTGATCTTCTTGCTGGTGCCGGAGACGAAGCAGAGGGCGCTGGAGGAACTGGATTATGTTTTTGCTGTGCCGTCGCAGAAGCATGTAGCGTACCAGACTGGGACGGTGGTGCCTTGGTGGTTTCGGAAGCGGTTGCTGTGGCGGAGGGATGCGCAGCTGGAGCCGCTGTACGATACGGACAAGTCGATTGTCGTCAGGTGACGAAAGTGGCATGTAGAGATCTGACTATGAGAATGAGATGGTGTTGTCACGTTGTCCAATGTTCACATCCTCTGACATGTGGAATTCCTTCTGCAATGCTTGCCTGACCACGACCGACCGACGGGCTCAAACATCGAGTGTGTTGCGACCGTAGCCGTCCATAGCGCGTCTCAAGCTCTCGACCTGGTCTATGGCCTTTGCTTTCCACTCACTGTATGGCCGGGCTGTAGACTTTCCATCAGGATCTGGCAACATCGCATTCTGAGCCTCATACATGCGTAGGTCCCGAAGAATCTTCCAAGACCGCGCCAAGGCGTACTGTCGAGCAATACTGGGTATCAGTGTCCATTGACTGGGATTTTCCATATAACAGCGTGCCAGGATATCGTGGTAGAGTTTACGACTTCTATGCTCTCCCCAGAAGAGACGACTACTCTCCGTCAAGAGTAGAGCGACCACTGCATCGTCCGGAGCAAGATCCAATGCTGCCATGAGCGCATAGATGAAATTCGGTATCAATGAGCCCAGTGGGTATCTCCAGTAGGGGTTCATAACATCCCCAACGCCCATTCCGTTCGGCACGTTTTCCAAATAGAATTCGACCAGAATGAACATGAACAGGTCTGACACTGACATGTCGTAGTCAGGCCGCAGGCGGCTACGGCCAAGGCCAAGGAGCCCGAATACAGCATCGTGACGTACTGAGAATGCATTCGAGTGAAACGTCCCTAGAAGTCTGCCTATGGGTTCCTTAGCAGAGTCGTCATCCTCACCCAACATGTTGTGTCGCCGGTAGAGAACTTTTGACACTTTGTCAATCACTCTCGCAACGCGGTCGTCTTCAGTTTCCTGCTGGGAAGGCGGAAGTACGCGCGGGAATACGATGTCCTTTTCCGATATCGTCCGTTTTCTACCAGGAAAGAGGCTGAAGTCTAGCAGGATTCGTTGCTCTGGCATCACCAAGGATCCACATTGCAAGGTCAGCCTTCGCGCCAGTACCACTTCTTGCACAATCCAGAGTTGCAGCCAATAGCTTGGTCGTGCGAAGGTGTCTTGCATCCGCTTCGCGTGCAACAGCGCTTCCGAGTCAAGTGCTGCCATCCTGTTGAGCAGTACCTGGTCAGCCATTGCTCGCCATTGGGATAATGACTCTCCGTCGATAGCAGGATTCGGACCCAGCCACGCCACAACCTGTTCGGCGCAACGATAGACATCGCCCATTAAAGACACCTGCGTGCTCCTTTCGTCGTTATCGGCCTGGTTGATGCAGAGAGCGTCGATAAAGATCCACTGAGATGCATCCGACTGGGCTGATCTCTCCTGGAGGTAGGCAAACAAGTTGGGCCGTACCGCGAAGGGTTGGCCATTCAATAGGATAGTGTGACCGGGTGGTTCCTTCGTCCAGGAGTAAGACAGGGCCGTATACGCTGGGGTGTCGTCCAGAGAGACTGCGCTCAGCTCGCAGCAGATGGTTTCAGCTGAGCTGTCATGTGGTATGAGCTTCACCAAGCGGATCTGTCTTTTGCTGGCGTCTAAAGAGGGGTAGACATTGCTGGGGGCCTTTGACATGTCGAACAACAGCTTTTGATTCGGGGTCGGTGCCGCTGCAGAGTATGAATTAAAGGTAAGGCATGGTTCGTCCGTTGCAAGAAGAGACAAGGCTGAGGAGCTGCAGACGAGGTGGCGGTGGCTCCCGGAGGCTCACGAGCACCATGTACACTGTAATTCACGCACGTTCCTCTGCAGTATACGCGAGGATTGCGCCATCCTGGCTGTTATCTTGACTAGCCAGCACCAACGCCTATTTCTTCAGGTTGCTGTGAGGCTGGCAGGCCATGGCTGCGGTTGTCCGAAGCCCGGCACTCCCATGGAAGTCTGCACTGTGCCATTACCGCCTCGTGGGCATCATATTTCTACATCTCCGGTCGAAGCTGCGGCCATCAATGCGTTTCTGAAAGCTGTGAAGTCGAAGGGACTTCAGGTTATTGAGGTCTGACATGTGAGAGCGTCTTAAGTCTTGGCTCAACCACGACTTTAGCCAACCACCTGGAATTTCGCGCCAAGCAACAGCTGCCGCACCGCCGCTTCGAATTAATCTTCGAAGGTTGCGCACACGACAGACGACCGACAACGACACCAATCTCCTCCCTTTCCTGCACAACACCGCCATCATGGCCGTAGGAAAGAACAAAAGATTGTCAAAGGGCAAGAAGGGCTTGAAGAAGAAGGTCGACCCATTCGCGAGGAAGGACTGGTTCAACATCAAGGCCCCATCCACCTTCGCCATCCGAGAGTACGATTGAGCCTTCGATGCAGCAAAAGAAGGCTGGCAAATGATACTAACAGCCTGACAGTGTCGGCAAGACGCTCGTGAACCGCACGACCGGTCTCAAGAACGCCAACGACGCCCTCAAAGGCCGCATCCTCGAAGTCTCGCTCGCCGACCTGCAAAAGGACGAAGACCACTCCTTCCGCAAGGTCAAGCTGCGCATCGACGAGGTCCAGGGCAAGAACTGCCTCACCAACTTCCACGGCCTCGACTTCACCTCCGACAAGCTGCGCTCGCTGGTCCGCAAGTGGCAGACTCTGATCGAGGCCAACGCCGTCATCAAGACCACCGACGACTACCTGCTACGTCTGTTCTGCATCGCGTTCACCAAGAGGAGGCCTAATCAGATCAAGAAGACTACGTATGCGCGGTCGTCGCAGGTGCGCGCGATCAGGAAGAAGATGGTGGACATCATGCAGAAGGAGGCATCGGCATGCTCGCTCAGCCAGCTTACCACCAAGCTCATTCCCGAGGTGATTGGGCGTGAGATTGAGAAGAGCACGCAGGGCATCTACCCGCTGCAGAACGTATGTTGCGTACACGTCGAGAACACCGTAAAGGTTAGAGGCTAATATGATTCAGGTCCACGTCCGCAAGGTGAAGCTGCTCAAGGCACCCAAGTTCGATCTCGGCAACCTCCTCTCGCTCCACGGCGAGTCCTCCACCGACGACTCCGGCCAGAAGGTTGAGGGCAACAAGGAGTTCAAGGAGCAGGTGCTGGAGACTGTGTAGAGTGGTTAAGGCTATGGTGTGGCATTGGGGAGAGCATTCGTCTTGTCATGCATGATGGACGGGCATTGCTAGGGTTTCAGCGTAGACTCATGCTCTCCAAGATCTTAGCTGCGTGATCGAAAGAAACTTACCAAGCACACTCTGTACATTGGCTTTGCCCAGAAGTGTGGCGTGACGTGATCTTTGACTCTGCGATGCGACCTCAACCCAAGTCGGCCATCGCGGCCAGCATGTCCATGTAGCACTTGAATGACTGTTCTGTGATAGAAGTCTCAGTTACCGCACCTATAAAAGATTAATCGAACGTCTAGTTAGAGAAGACTTTGTAGACTACATGTAATAGACCACTTCCTTCCGCGTTCCATCACCACCACCATCCACTTCATCACCCCATATCCTTGACACCCCATCTTCCTGAAGAAAAGCCACCATGGCGCCCACCCACCTCAACTTCATCACAGGCAACGCGAAGAAACTCGCCGAAGTCCGCGCCATCCTCTCCGCCACGCCCGTGGAACTACGAAGTCAGAATTTGGATTTACCGGAGTTGCAGGGGACGATTGAGGAGATTAGTCGGGACAAGTGTGGGAGGGCTGCTGATATTGTACGTACATCTACCTCTCAAACAACGAAAGGAGGAAGATTGAGCTTGGGGAGGGAGGAGGGAGACTGGGGATTCGGGTAGAATGCTAATGGTCGAACAGGTGAAAGGACCCGTGCTGGTAGAGGATACGTGCTTGTGCTTTGATGCTTTTGATGAGTTGCCTGGGCCTTATGTGTATGTACTGCATCCCTCCTCCCTAAATATCATTTTCCATCCGTCTCTACCTCCTCTGCGACTGTTTGGGGGCGATATGGCTGATGGGTGGTGGACAGCAAATGGTTCCTCAAAGCCCTCGGCGTACAGCAGTTCCACAAGCTGCTGGCGGGTTTCGAGGATAAGAGCGCGCAGGCCGTGTGCACGTTTGCTTATTGTGAGGGGCCGGGGAAGGACGTGTTGATCTTCCAGGGGCGGACGCAGGTGATTATGGTGTCAATCGAGCGTGGCGGTTGGGTGCTGATGAGTTGCAGGGCAAGATTGTTGAGGCGAGAGGACCGACTGATTTTGGTGAGTCTTCTGCTGAGAGCGTGGTCTCTCAAGAGCCGAAAGTCGCTGACCGCTCGAACAGGATGGGACGCGTGCTTCGAGTACGAAGGCCAGACGTACGCTGAGATGCGCGGCGAGGAGAAGAACCAGATCTCGCATCGGGGCAAGGCGCTCGAGAAGCTGAAGGACTGGCTGAAGCAGGAAGCAGCATGATCGAATCCACCTCCCAAAGCAGCCGAGATAGACATCGACCGCACCACCACTCTCTCACCCATGCAAGAACATCGGATCATCCTCGTCCTTCTTCCCACCCTCCCCTTTCGCCTCCACCCCGCCCTCCTTCCCATTATCCCTCTTCCAACTCCTGATCCACTCCTCAATCCTCTCCACATTCCCATCCACATCCTCCGCCTTCTCGCTCCGCAACTCCACCACCATCTCCCCCTCATAAGCGTCCCGCGCCTCCTGCACCAACACCTCCATAATCTCACAGTCCAGATTCTCCTGCAGCTTCTTCTCCCCGTAACCCCGCGCCTTCAACCGATCGTACAGGATCTGATTGTCACACCTTATTACGGCGACGAGATCTATCTGCCGCGGGGGAAAGAGGTCGCAGGCGTGCCAGTCGATGATCTGGCCGCCGTCTTCGAGGTCGTTTTCGATTACATCCAACAGGCGGTCTTCGTCGACTATCTTGGTATTGGGATCGTTTCCGTCGTTGGAAGCTTCGCCGATGGAGTGTTTTTTGACTACGTCGTTGATGTTGAGGTGGTGCAGGCCGGTTTTGGAGGCGAGGGCTTCGCAGTGGGTGGACTTGCCGACGCCTGGGGTGCCGGTTATGATGATGTTGGGGTCGGAGCGGGTTACGGAAGGCATTTTGCGGGTTGTTCTGGTGGTGCTGTATGGGCGGAGGTGGTGTAGGGGTCGTTGAAGGGCGCGGCGCAAGTTGGTGGTGAGCATGTGAAGGTGGAAGGTGTGACGTAGCGCAGTTGAAGTTTTGGGAGCTCTTCAGCCCTATGGCTATGTTGATCAATAGTCGCAACAAGACCCTCTCTCCTCCTACCACAACTACACTCCTTTGACCTTGTACGGTTGAGAAGGACGGGGACGACTCGTTACGAACGGCAATGCTCGCGCGAAGAGCGCTTCCACGCCTCCAGCAATGCCACAGACTTGTCCCATTTCTGTACATCCGGCTTTACTCGACCACAAAGCTCAGCAATGGCATAACACTGGCCTACGACCTCCACGAGCCAGCAAAGAAAGCTGAGCGTGGCCTACGAGACCTCCGCGAAAATGCTCCTCCCATCGTCTTCCTCCACGGCCTCTTCGGCTCCAAGAAGAACAACAGGAGTATGAGTAAGTACGTTCTCTGCTGTTATACCCAACCTATCCGCATCCTAACGACACCACAGAGTCCTAGCCCGCGACCTCAACCGCCCCGTCTACGCCCTCGACCTCCGCAACCACGGCGACTCCTCCCACGACCCGCGCCATGACTACAACGCACTCGCCGAAGACCTCGAGCTCTTCCTCCAACATCACAAACTCACCCGCCCGACTTTAATCGGCCACTCCATGGGCGCCAAAACCGTCATGACCCTCGCCCTTCGCAACCGCGTGCCCATCGCCAACCTCATCCCCATCGACAACGCGCCGGTAGACGCAGCGCTCCATCGGGACTTCATAAAGTACACTCAAGGCATGCGCAAGATCGACGAAACCACTATACACCGCCAGAGCGACGCAGACGCCATCCTCAAAGACTACGAAGAGAGCATCTCGATCCGGCAATTCCTGCTCGGCAACCTCGTGCGCCAGCCAGACGGGACGCAGAAATGGCAGATCCCGATTAAGATCTTAACGAATGCCCTGGACAACATGGCGGATTTCCCGTTCAAGGACCCGGAGGAGGCGAGGTGGGAGGGGCCGGTGTTGGTGGTGAGGGGGACGAAGAGCCATTATGTGGCGGATGAGATGTTGCCGGTGCTGGGGAGATTTTTCCCGAAGTTCGAGTTGGCGGATGTGGAGAGTGGGCATTGGGTTACTTCGGAGAAACCGGAGGAGTTTAGGAAAGGTGAGTCCCTAAAACCCAGCCATGATGGGAGACGTAGGTCGCTAACGTGGTGTAGCGGTGGTGGAATGGTTACAGGACAAGGAGTGATCGATATATCTTTCACTTTCCACGATGAGGCTCGTATGCGAAGACCCGAGTGTGTCCAGACCAGATGAACATACCGGTCAGTCATACAGGCCAGGATCTCAGAGCCGATGAGAACGGCATTGAGAATCGTGACACCGCGACTGCGTCTAGCAGACGAGACCCGGGACGACTTGACGTTCAGCTGCGGATGTCGACGATCTCTCCGCCTTGCCATCATCACCTCTAAGAGCATTGGAGTGTGTCGGATAAACTACGGTCGTCCGTTCGTCTGCATTCTCTCGGCCTGCTTACCCCACTCTGTCATAGTTTTTACGCATCTCTTAATTGTTCCAGCTACTCAGCAACGTTGCCTTGCCCAGCAGAGCCTATACCTTACTAGCTGTTGTTCAAGATATTGACTGCCGGCTTACCGTGCTGTCAGTCTTCGACAAGCTACTTTTTTGCTCGCTACTGTGCCCCTCAATTGGGCAAGACGCAGTGGGCTAGCGCTTTGATAAGGTCGAAACTCCACTTCTTCCTCCAACTCCACCGACAGCTTCGCGGACCTGCGGCCATGTGGGCGGATTACTGCGCGGTCTACTGCTGCTGCTGCTTGCCAATGGCTGTCAATGGCTGCTGTGCGCTCCGAAGACGGACCGCCTCGAGAGCTTCGAGACGATCGGCCGGCCAGCATGCTGTAGCTGTCGCCGACGACGGCACTGTTCGGGGAGCTCTACGGTAGGCATTTCGTACTCTACATATCTTTCCTGCGTCTGCCACCTTCCACCCTCCGTGGGCTTTCCACAACATCCCATAAGAAACATGTACACCCTCCCCATTCTCGCCCTAGCGGCAGCGCTGCCCACAGCTCTATCCCAAAGCTCCAACTCCGAAACCATCCTCGGCGTCTACATGTTCCACCGCCACGGCGACCGCACAGCCAAGATCACCGCGCCCGCCAACCTCACCGACCTGGGCTACCGTCAAGTCTACGACTCCGGCTCCTACTACCGCAGCCGGTACATTGACTCGGGCGCCGACTTCCGCATCAGCGGGATTAACCCGGATGCCGTCCTGCAGTCGCAGCTCCAGGTCTCGTCGCCCATTGATGATGTGCTGCAGAATAGCGCTACGGGGTTCTTGCAGGCTCTCTACCCGCCTGTCGGCAGTGAGCTGGACGCTGAGGAATTGAGGAATGGCAGTACTGTCACCGCGCCGATGCAGGGGTATCAGCTCATCCCGATCGGTGTGGCGGAGAGTGGCACCGGGAGTGAGGATAGTACGTGGTTGCAAGGGACCAGCGACTGCGCGAAGGCGGAAGTTAGTTCGAATGAGTATTTCGTGTCCGACGAGTATAGGCGATTATACGACTCGACGCGGGACTTCTACCGGAACTTGTTGCCTGTGATCAGTGGGATGTTCTCCGAAGACGATGCCACATTCGAGAACGCCTACGAGAGTAAGTCAAGCCCATCCCTCTCCCATCGCTTCTCCCATGCTAACACCCGATCTAGTCTGGGACTACATCAACGTCGCCACGATCCACAACAACACCATCCCCTCCGCCTCCCTCCTGACCGACCGGACGCTCTTCCAACTCCGCACCCTCGCCGACGCCCAACAATTCGCCCTCGCCTACAACGCCAGCACGCCCATCCGCGCCGTGACCGGCATGACCCTCGCGGCCCAAATCACCCAGTTCCTCAACGACTCCCTCTCCACCGCCGGCTCCTTCTCCGGCCAGAGGCTCGGCATTCAATTTGGCGCCTACGCGACTTTTGCTTCTTTCTTCGGGCTCGCTCAATTGCCGGAGGTCAATGAGGATTTCACTGGTGTAACTGATTATGCCTCTAGTATGGTGTTTGAGATGTTCACCAACGCTTCCAAGACGGACTATTCGCCTGAGGATGTGTTTGTGCGGTTCCTCTATCATAACGGTACGGCGAGCGAGAGTGACCCGCCAACTGAGTACCCGCTTTTCGGGACTGGGGAGAATGCACTGGCCTGGAATGACTTCATGGAAAACATGAATGCCTTCTCACTCGGGGATACGGGCGCCTGGTGTACGGCGTGCGGGAACTCTACTGGGGAGTGTGCGGCTTACGTCAATGACAACAACGACGATGGCAGCAGCGCTGGCTCGGCACTGTCCAGCGAGGAGAGCACGGGGTGTTCGAACGGCGTCAGTCCAGCTGTGAACGGAGTCATCGGCGCTATGGTTACTCTTGCTGTTGTGCTGGGGCTGGAGGCTTTGGTACTGGTGGTGTTTGGCTTGCGGGTGGTGAGCAAGAAGAGGCTTGCGCAGGGGGCGGGTAGAGTGGTGGGTGGTGGGGAGGAGATGAAGGGGTAGATGATGTGGGAGAACGAGCACTCCTCAAAGGCAGCGGAGAAGCTAAGGCGGTTGATGAGTAGTAGGCGACGATGAAAGAGGCGGCCTGTCATCTGCTGGTGGAGGCGAGAGAGAGGGCAGATGGGCGGTTGGTGATTGACTACGTTCTGTAGTAGTCGGGGCCAGGAGGTGTAGTGTATCATGAATCAGCAATGAGCAATGAAGTGTCTATTCGTATGTGACAGCCGCTCATGATCCCTGCCAGTCTGATGACATATATCCTGTATCGCAACAACTCCAACGAAGACGTGTAGGATGCCATAAGCATACATTCCCTTCAAAAACACAGACTTTTTCTCCAAGACACGTTGTTCCTGCAACACCGCGCCAACCCAAATCCAGCCCCATCACGCAGACCCCATCACCAGTACCACTCGCTGTCTCTCCTAAGATACACCCGTCTAGCCTTCCAATACCGTTTCCAACTATGTCCACGGGACCCTCCTAACCATTTCCCAAACGCAGTAGAAAGCTCCTGCATATACACATACCCTTCCGAGTCCACCTTAGACGAGCACGGCCAAAGTGCGTCCAAAGGCACCACCCTCACGCTCCGGCAAGGAGGTAGGTGTCGCAGGAGTCGCAGAATCCACTTGACGACCGGGATCTCCCTGCCTCCGTGTGACATGGTGGCGAGGAAGCTTGCTTTCTCCCCCTTGTAGAAGGCGTACTCGCGCAATTCCTCGGTCCAGAAGGGATGTTTGTACTTGGGCTCGTCGCGGAACCGTATTGTGATGTCCTGTAGGTTGTCGTAGCGGGCGAGGTAGTTTGCAACCTTGCCAACCTGAGCGCGCAACGGCCTTACTTCGTCTTTGGTCGCTTCGTGTCTGCTCAGCAGATCTGGCCTCCCATCATCGTGGCGCTCGTAGTAATCGATAAAGATCTCAACCTTCCGCAACCTGTCGAACAGAATCCGGCGCGGTGGTATCGAGAGCTTTAGTGTGATGACCAGACGGACGCCGCACCGCCTTCAGCACCAGAACGAAAGCTCTGAACGCAGTCTCGGATCGGCTGAGTTGACTGCGTGAGCTATGGCTTCGAGAGACGATGGACACCATCGTCCTTCCTTGAACGTATGGAGCCGATCCGAAGGGATGATTTCGTCGTAGATCATTTGTCGTAGCTCGAGTGGGAGGTCGAAGAATCCTGTCTTCGCGGTCGGCATGGCTTCTGATGTGCGTAAATTGTATAGCATGGTGAATCGTGGTGAGTACGTTGAAGACGATGGCTGTCCAGCGTCTGGTAGGTCTCGAAGTGGTATCTAATGCGAACAAGGCAGCCGTACTTACCAGCAACGAGCGTAGCGCGTATTTATATATCTTACCTGATATGCCTAGCAATCGACTCATCGCATGCGTTGCGTAGAAGTTATTTGAGCCTACCTAGTTGCGGGAGAGTTGATTGATCACATATAGTAGGCGTAGAACTTAAATGATTGTTCAAGGTGCACTGACCAATAGTAACTCCTCATGTTTCTATGCTGACCTTTCCTTGCCCTTCCGTTGGTACACGACTCGTGTGCGCGTCGCTGCTTATCAGAATACAGCGACTGCATTCTTACTGTTGACTGTTCTTCCAGAGATATCCTCCAACACCTTGCTAACAAACCCAAGAAACGTAAGCATAAAGTCGGTACAATGTTACAAGTCGAATGAGCGTGTAGTGGTGTCATGTCGCAACTCTCCCTCTCGCGTTGATCCGCGCGCGCGCTGCCTCAAGTCGTTCTGCGTTGGCGTCCTTCCCATTCTTCCCAACCGTGTTACCGCTTCTCTTACTTGGCTGAGGAGCGTTGTTGTAGGACGTCCACATCGCCGAAGGCTTCATGCCCGGATCGTGAGGAGGCGGAAGTGGCTTGGACGGAGCCGAAGTTGGTGACACGTTCTCCTTCGTATTGATGGCGGGTTGCACCGGTCGCAAAGGGGGTGCGTCGCGAGGGCCAGCCGGAGCGGCGCCACGTCTTGGTGGTGGTGGCAGGACTTTCGCTTGAGGTTCGAACGGGCTGGATTCGGGAACTGGTATGGACAGGTCGGTGTCGCCGGCGTCCTCGATGACTTTTGCGCGTTCTATAGTCGAGCTGGGCTCCGGGTGCTTTGGGACGATTGGGTCACCTGCAGGTGAGGGCAGGTCGGGTAGTCGTCTTTTGTCAACCTTCCCTTCCGAGCCATCAGGTGATGTCGACTCTTCGACACTGGGTTGCGCATAGCGGTCACTCTCAGAAGGCTTCGGCGCAAAGTCTCGGTCATCGCCTCGGCCATTGGCAAGCGTGTTAACGTCCAGAGTCTGCAGAGCGGTAGCTCGGGGTGTCTCTTCCACTTTGTCCTCATCTTTGGGCCTCTGAGCTTTTCGCTCAGACTTGCGGTGAGAGACTGGACTGGGCGAGCCAAAAGACTGCGCCCAAATGTCGTCGGCTGCTTTCGGTTGGCTTGGCTCTGGCTTGGACTTCACCCGAGCCCTCAGCGTCTGCAGGTCCATACGTGGCCTATTGGATGATTTGGATGGGTTGTATGGTTCGGACGGCCGCTGCACTGGGTCGGGCTGGGCATCAACCACGGCATGCTCTTCCCGCTGAGAAGAGTTTGTTCTCTGCAGGGGCACCAGCGATCCTGTATCAGCACTCGATGGCCGAGCAGAATCTTTCCTGCCAAAGTGCCGCTTCAACATGGCGATCTCTTCAGCTCTAGCCTCGGACTCTTTTCGGCTCGAAGAGAGCTGATCGTGGAGGTCTTTCATCAAAGCTGAAAATTCGTCCATCTTCGCTTCGAGCGTCTCAACTTTCTTGCGTTCCTGCTCCAGATCGTCCGACAGCTCGGTGCACTCAAAATCTTTTGCCATCGCGAAGCTTTTGGCGGCACGCTGTTTGGTAACGAGCTTCTTAACCTCACGCTGCGTATTTGTGCGGTAGATGTCGTATTCGCGCTTCCAGTATTTGCCAGACTCTGTCTTTGGGTCCTCGAACTCCGCCGGAACGTCGATCGGATCTTCAGCGGCCTTGCGAGCCCTCTTCTCAGCCTTGGGTTTCCGTTTTCTTGATTCGTCACGTGCTTGTTCCAACGCTTCTGTGAGCTTGCCGCGTCCGCGCCGTTTCTCGGGTTGCTCATCCTCAAGATCGCTTTCGTTCGCTAAAGCCTCGCCCGCACCTTCCTCGGCAGGGCTGTCGTTCAACGGTCTCTTCTGCTCGTTATCGAAGATATGGTCGCCAAAAGTCACGTTCTTTTTTCTTGCTGCGGCTGTACCAGGCGTGAGAAGGATGCCCTTGGTTGGCGAAGCCAATGGTTCTGGCGGATCGGCCGGCCGCTGTCTGGCTAATGTTTGCGCATCGCTGGCGCTCTTTGGCCTGGTCATACCAGGTCTCGCCGCCTTGTTGTCGCCGTTGCGGGGCCTTCCGTTCTCTGAGGAGTTTCTACGCGGCTTTGGCTGTACTGTTTGCGGCGTGCCAAAGATTGCGTGCTTGAAGGCGCGTACCGCGAAGACGGGCGCTGGGGTCTCTGGTGGTTCGGCGTAGCCTGTCGTGTCTGGGTCTGTCCCGTGTCAGTACATGGTGTTGCTTATGCGGCGTTGTGTTGTCCGACCTGTCAGTCCCCCAGGCTGCTTCGCCCCAGCCAGCCAGTGCAGCATCTCGTCGACGTCGTACGTTGTCCAGTGCTATACCATACTTCAGCAATGAACGATACAGTGCAGTCCAATGGTTGTTGCACTGCAATCCAGTGTTGAAGATAAGGACAAGGCGATGTCGCGAAGTTGTAAACAATGCCCGCGCAGAGTTCCCCGCGATGCGACCAAGCTAGGATAGATTGAGAGCAGCGCCAACCTTAACGAAATGCTTGTGCTGCACGAAGATCAACCAATCTCGAAGAGTCACAAACATACCAACCAATCTCAACCTCGCATTTGATAAGCATGGAGGCTTGGTAAAGACATGCGGCTGCTCCTGCAGCTGTGTGTAGCGTCCGCAATTCTCCGCCTGGAGGCGTAAGAACAAAACCACATGGCGCCGAAAGCACGCAAACACACCACTGCCAATATTGGAGAAACCAGAAAACCACAGGTAGATACTATCGACTACAACGAGGTCCAGAACGATGAGGTTCAAGCGCTGGAAGCCATTTTCGGGGAGGACTTCGAGGCTGTCGAGGTCAAGGGAGCCTGGAGCAAGACCACAGACCGGAGCTTTAGGTTGAAGATCCGGCCGTCTGATGAGAACGAGGGCGTGTTGACGTTGACAGTCCGTTTGACGGCGACATATCCAAAGACGGTGCCTTTGCTGCTGATCGAGGGCCTGGATGGCTACCATGACCGGACGCAGAAGCGGATCAACGCTATTCTCGCCACCCGCCCAAAGCAACTGCTGGGAGAGGCTATGATTTATGATATTACGAACGACATCAACGATGCGTTGGAAGATGCTGTCAGAGCCAAGCAGGAGGGAACACTCCCAAGCCTGGAGGATGAGCGGGCGACTGCTGAACAGGCCTCGACTGCTATGGCGCAAGAAGCAGAAGAAGCAGAAGCCCGACAGGCTCAGGAAGCAAAGGACGAGGAAGATCGGATGCTCAAACAGATGGTCGATGACGAGATCCACCGACGAGAGTCACGCAAGGTCTCCAAACCCGTCGAGGCTGAACAACCAGCTGCGAATGTTGACCAAGATGTTTTGACATTTGATACGCCCGCCTTCATGCAAGTGGGATCAGAAAGGGTAGCTTTTACTAAGGTATCGCTTCTGACTCAGCTGTCCCAATCTCGCGACCGTAAAGAGCACCTTGCCAAGCCCATCTCCAGCATCGCTCAGTCTTTCCTGGTCGCTGTCAAGCGTCTGACATTCCAGCGTAGCCGCGGAGAAGTCATGGAGCTGGAAGAACTGCTTGCCACCGTAAACAAGCTCCAACATCCTGGTCTACTCAATGTTCTCGCCTACCGTATCGACAGGCTCGAAGCTGCACGCTCCGAGCTCGTTATATGCAACGAGTACGCAGACCGCGGCACGCTCCACGATCTTCTCAGCCTCTGTACTCTCCAAGCCAGCAAGGCCCGTCAATTCACTGTGGAGATACTTGAGGCGCTAGACTACTTGCACCGGAACGGAGTAGCCCACGGCTGCCTGACGTCCAAGACCGTTGCACTTGTCGGCAGGCCTGCCGTCTCGCCGAAGCTGACCGACTTTGGCTATGCTGCGACGTTCCATACCCTTGAAGACCTCCCTTCCGGATGGAGAGCACCTGAGAGCCAGCAAGACTCCACTACTACTGTCCAGCGGAAGTCTGATATCTGGGCTCTCGGCGTCTTGGTTGCGCAGCTTTTCCTTGGTCTCGAAGTGACAGAGCAACATAGCTCCCCACAGGTCATGCTTGGGCGGCTTGAACTCTCTGACTCTTTCGGAGAGTTCCTCCAGAAGATGTTCAACAAGGAGCCGAAGAAGAGGCCATCGCCGTTCGATCTGCTTCCGGCGGAGTTTCTCCGTACCAGCGATAGCGTGATGGCAGAAGATCAGTTCTCCGCGCCGACAACAACTCGCGAGCGCTCAGGCAGCTCGTTCTTTGCCTCTCCCGTCAAGCGCCGCTCGAGACATAACTCTTCCAGCGCCTTCGAGCCGGCTGTCTCCCGGTATGCGTCAGACTTCACCGAGCTTGGCCGCTTGGGCAAAGGCGGGTTCGGAGAAGTAGTCAAAGCACGTAATAAGCTGGATGGCGGTGTATATGCAGTCAAAAAGATCAAACAGGCTCCAAATCTGCTTGATCAAGTCATCTCCGAAGTCATGGTTCTCAATCGACTCAACCACCCCTACGTGGTGCGCTACTTCTCCACTTGGATCGAGGAAAACAATTCTGTCTTCTCCATCATGGAGGACTCTACGACTGAGACTGAGACGGCTACTGAGACCATCACAAATGATGGGGACGAGGAGAACGAGGAAGAGCCTGGCATGGACTTTGGCTATAGCACTGGGGGGCTGGACTTTGTGAGCTCCACTGGGTAAGTCAGACCTCCAAGGATCGGAGGCTTCTCCAAGAAGCGGACAAGTTTCAAATACTTTGCGACGCTCTGTGACCTTTTCAGCTTTGCCCAGATCTTCGAGAGCTTTGCCAACCCTGCTCTCCATTGCTTGGACTCGCAGTGGTGAACATGGGCTGGCAGGCATCTCGAAGAAAACGTCGGGTGCTCGTAGTCTCAGCGGTTCCCATATGGCTTGATCGTGTCTCGGAGAACCTTCCAAACCCTGTCGTCTTCACCTCCATTAGATCGAGGGACGGATGGGTTCTCCGAGACGCCACCAGAGACAGAATACCATGTAGCGCTCGAAAGCCTTTTCGTGTTTGTTCAGCTTTCGGAGAAGACACCCGCTGACTCCTCTCACTCTAGATATTCGCAAGTCGAGTTCGGCGAGGACTCGGAAGAAGGTGACTCTGACGCCGTGGACGACGAGGAGGACGACGATAGAGCACCTTCTCCGCGCCCGGATGGAGCCGGACCCTCAGATGAGGTTTCGGACGCTCCTGGCCGTCGGCTTCGCCACTCGAGAACAGATTCTCGTCGAGGCGCCTCGACGCTGTACATCCAGATGGAGTACTGTGAGCGTCAGACTCTGAGGTCAGTATCCATGACATGTTCTCCGAGGCAGCAGCAAGCTGTGAGCACTACATAGCTCCCCCTGGGAACCTTAAAAAGTCGTTCCGACACTCGAGACGTCTGCTGACGTTCTACAGGGATCTGATACGAAAGCAGATGGGCTCTGATGACTCTTGGCGGTACATAAGACAGATTACCGAAGGTCTGGCCCATATCCATAGCCACGGCATCATCCACCGCGACCTCAAGCCGGACAACATCTTCATGGACATAGCCGGCAACCCAAAGATAGGGGACTTCGGTCTGGCCACCACTGCACTCCAGCATCAGGTCGCCGTCCCCACCATGAGTGGACACAGTGGTGGTGATATGACCCGCAGTGTGGGCACGACACTATATGTGGCGCCGGAGATCCGCTCAGCAGCCAACACGAGCTACAACGACAAGGTCGACATGTTCTCCATGGGCGTGATTTTCTACGAGATGTGCGAGACGTTCAGTACGGCCATGGAGAGGATTCGCGCGCTGGAGAAGGTGCGCCAGAACCAATTGCCAGCCGCCTTCCAAGCCCAGGGCGAGAAAGCCGGTCAGGGAAGGTAAGCTTCTCCAAGACAAATTCTAGGGCTGAGCAGCGTTCTGATACCCTTTGAATCCATTCTTCGCTCGGAGAAACATGCTAATCCTTCTCTAAAGGCTCATCTCCTGCCTTGTCTCCCACAAGCCAAGCGAACGGCCTAGCAGCACGGAACTCCTGCGCAGCGACATGCTTCCTGTCAAGATCGAGGACGAAACAATCCGACAAGCTTTGGGCGGTCTGTCTGACCCGAGATCACCATATCACCAGAAGATGATGTCGGCGTTGTTCTCTCACGACTCGGTCAACTCTAACAGAGTGAAGGCCATGGCTTGGGATGCTCGCGTTCCCGGTACCATGGATGATGCAAAGCGGCTTCGTCTCAGAAGCATCGCCAGACAATCATTCGAAACGGTCTTCCGCCGCCACGGTGCGGAAGAAGCCCGCAGGCACAGCATCTTCCCACGATCAGACTACTACGCCAATACAAACGTCGTCCAGCTGCTCGATGCTTCTGGCAACCTCCTACAGCTGCCTTACGACCTCACATTGCCATATGCACGACAGCTGGGCAAGCACACCTCCACAGATGTACGGTGCAGCTACACCTTCGGTAATGCCTACCGGGACGCCTTCACTGGAGGACCTCCCAGAGTCAGTGAGGAGGTCGACTTCGACGTTGTCACTCACAGCGGCGATGAGCAACGCACACTGGACGACGTTGAAGTGCTCAAGGTCATGGACGAACTTGCTTCGGAGATGCCGTCGTTCGCAGCCTCGAACACTATAAGCTTTCATCTGAACGATGCACGGATCTTGAACGCCATCCTGGACTTTTGTCGCGTGCCAGTCGCACAGCAGCCAGCCGTCAAAGAAATCGTCAGCAAGCTGGGCTTTCATCAACATACATGGGCCAAAGTACGGGTGGAGCTGCGCAAGTTCGGTCTACCAGACACGACGCTCGACGACCTCGAGACCTTCGACTTCCGCGATGTGCCTGACAAAGTTTTCACACGGTTGAAGAACCTGCTCGAGAACGCCGCCCCGCGAGTTCGGTCTCGTGTTGAGACTGGCGTAGACCACCTAGACGATATCGTACGCATCGCAGCCGCCTACGGAACGCAGCACAAGCTGTACATCGCACCCCTGGGTAGCGTCAACGCCAAAT
Source organism: Saxophila tyrrhenica (assembly GCF_035928015.1). Taxonomy (NCBI): domain Eukaryota; kingdom Fungi; phylum Ascomycota; class Dothideomycetes; order Mycosphaerellales; family Extremaceae; genus Saxophila; species Saxophila tyrrhenica. The sequence continues at coordinate 247,328 of NW_027041746.1, read as the reverse complement.
TCTACGAAGATGACTTTCTCTTCCAATGCGTGTTGGAGCGCAAATCCAACCGCATCGTGATCGCGGCAGGCGGCCGCTACGACAGCTTAGTCAAAGCTCATCGACCACCAGATGTGCGCACTGCTACTCCTGGCGTCGTGGGTGTGGCTATCGGGCTCGATCCGATCATCAACAACATGGCTAAGAGCAGCGAGAACAGTACGAAAAGAGCATTCTTGAAAGATCACGCATCTGAGACATCTACGGCAAAGCGCTGTGATGTTCTCGTACTTGCGGTTGGAAGCGATGCTGTGCACATCGCCGGAGTCAAGCTGGTCACTACCCTGTGGAACAGCGGCATGAGTGCAGAACTCGCCATCACCAGATCTGGCGACACCAAGGACTACAACTTCATCGTCACCGTCAGACACGAAGCATCAAGCACCGTACGCATCTCCAGCGCACACGCCGGAGCCGACGAGACTGATGTGCCAATGACCGGCGTCGTCAGCCACATCCAACAAGAATTTCGCGAGCTCGAATCTAGCAAACCGCGACCGCCCCCCTTGCTACGGCAGCCGAGCCACCAGGAAGTCGAGCGCAAAAGCAACGTACAAGTGCTTATGGCGAGCCGTGGAAGCAAGAAGTCGAATAAGTACCAGATCGTCAGTGACGCCCAGGAGCATTGGTCTCGCAAGCTGGACGCGGCGAAAGACGCACCCATTTTGGCGGTGGAGACCAGAGACGATGTGCTGGATTTGGTCCAGCAGACCCGACTCAGCGACGCAGAGAGCTGGCGCAAAGCGGTGCAGAGCGTACCACTAAACGACCGGCAGTACGTGCAGCAGATACGAGAAATGCTGTCCTCTTGGCGGAAGAAATGGGAGTCGGGCGACGGTATGCGGGAGGCGTGCGTGTTCAATTTCAGGACACACTATGCCGTCATCTACGACGTAGGACTGTGACGAGAGACGAAGAGACGGTTTGTAGCAGCTCGAAAATCGATTCGATTATGAACTACTGATGTTGTGGTGGTTGCGCAGCCCTCAAAGGCAGGCTCGAGACGAGCTTGCCGGTGTTAGAAGTGCTGGTTCCCTTTACTCAAGTTTCGCTCTTCTTCATGCGTTCCTGCAATTGGCGATGATTGCTTCCACATCGATCCCTCTCCCATCTCGCCATAATCGTTGCATGCTCGCACTGTCTGGTTTCCGATCCTTCCTTCAATGCGTAGTGGTGATGTGTCGCGTGATGGGTGTTATGTTGACTCTTCGAGGTCGACAGGAGCGTTCAGGTGACGCGAGAGAGTTTACTTGCTGTAGAAAGTGTCAATGGCATGTCAATGGCAGCGGAAGGAAGGGTGGTAACGGACCTGCGGGCTCTAGTCTTTCTTCTCTTACGCTTCAGCCTCCGGACGCGCTTCTTCCTCCATTTGGCTCTCATCTTGGGCGACTAGTTTCTGTACTCTGTATTAGTATGATAGTTGCTTTGGTGTGGTGGTGTGGGAACATACGGTGCGTGCCTTTGATGATGAGGTTGGATGGTGGAAGCAGGTTTGAAGCTCGAATTCGAGAGCTTGATGATGTGTGCGGGCCCGAGCTCGGCGGGTCGGCCCACTGTGGTCTTGGCTACCGACCTCCGGCATACTTTTCCAAAAGCTCACTGAAGATTTGGCTTCACTGATGAGAATTTGGCTTCACTGAAGATTTGGCTTTCACATACTGTACAAAGAGTGTGGGGAATGTCAGGTGTTTTACCCAAGACGCCACAACTTCAGTGAAAGCCGCAACCTCGGTGAAATATGTTATTGCAAAACGACAACTTGAGTTGGATGATTATGTGACCCTTGGAGTGTATGAACCAACTCCTCTGCGCTGACTACTGCAATCAATCATCACACCAGCGAGGACACAGCCAATTGGGATGTCACACCACCATCACCTCCGTGACAGAGCAGGCCAGCCAAGCTCAAAGTCGGTCGCACCACCTCCTGAGCCTTCCACTGAGCCTCTGGTGAGTCTTTCCGATGGTAGGTGTCGTCGCCCAGGGCGAGCAAGTCTTGATGCCACAGTCGCGACGGCAAGTTGACATTTCAGACGTGGCTTCCACACCATACACCTACCACCCGCTCGATGCAGACGAGATTCGCTTACTCTACATCTATCCCGCACCCACCGGCCAGCCCCTCTGCATCCACATCAGGCACCACAGACTGACAGCCGCGCTGCGGTAAGACACCCTCCCGTGTACGTGGGACCACCAGTGTTCAACCATAAAGTGGCGATTGTCGCTCAGAGTCCGCTGGACGGGAGAAGGTACGGTCAGATTCAACCACACCGGGGAGCAGCAGAAGCGCTAGAATTTTACTTCGCCATCACGCCGACGCTGAGACCAGTAAAGTTCGCCTGTTGTCACAGCCAATCACATACCGACGAATATATACGGACTCCCAATAATTGTGCAGGACAACCAACCACAGCAAGTTGATATGTCATCGCCGGCCCCGACTCCACCTTCCAAGAAGCAGCGTACATGGAATGGTTGTATTGGCTTCACCCATCAGTCAGAAGACAAGGAGAATTTTTTGAGTGTGGATGAAGAAGGCAGGATTTTGGAATCTATAAAGGCGAATGCTGCAATTGGCCTGGAAAGGGACAAAAATCGCAGCGAGATCACAAACCAGTACGTTGCTATGCGTCGATACCTAAGTGTTCACACTAACGCGTTCTCCACTAGACATTTCCGTACACGCCGCGAGAGCAGTGCCGACATGGGTGCACAAATGGACGTGATGGCCGAGATCCGACGTCTTCAAAGGAACGACAAAGAAAGAGCTGAACAAGTTGCGGATCTGCAGAAGCGAGATAAGTTCAAGGATGTTCAAATCGCGGCTCTACAGGAAGAAGCGAAGATCAATGCTCCTGCGAAGGATGCTGGTTTGGCCATACGGACGCGCCAGTTGGAGAGGTGCAAACGTCTCCAGGCGGGCGAGGCGAAGACTCAACTTGAGCATGACGGTAATGCTGCTGCTCATGGTGGGTACATAGACGCCGACCAGTACCTCGTCAAGCGGGACCAGAAAAGCATTCATCCCCGCGGTTACGGCAGTGTGTATTACCATGGAGCAATACTCGAGCGCACAGCATAGCAGATATTCTGCTATGACGGAAGTCTTCAATCTCCGCGGCCGGATCGCAGCCGCAAGAGACGACAGAATGCCAGATTCTTGCCACACGCTTGCAGAGACTGTCCTACAGGACATCGACAACCTGATTGGAAGGGTGAACACTGGCGGGACTCCTAGGATTCCCGAGATGGCGATGATTATCACCAAAGCGGATCCTATTCGATACCATTGATACCAAGAGCTTTCGAGATGCTCCAGTACGTCAACCAGTCACTCTGGGTTGAAGGTCAGCCGATTTGGATCTCTAGCTGGACTCACAAGACCGGCTTCATCAGCACGTGGGGCGATGTCATTGACAACACGTTCCAGACGGCTGGCAAGTCGGCCTTCGAGATGGCCTTGATGGACAATGACGAAGAGGACATTTTCATGCTCGCCGTCAAAGGCGTGGTCTTGGACCACATAGGTAAGCACTGATGGGTCAAAGGGTTCTCCAAGGCACGATCACACTGCGAGTGGCGCTCTGAGACCTCGCTATCCCTCCTACGGCATCGCGACACCTGCTGACCCTTTCACCTTTCGGTGCTTCAGGCACCCTGGGAGCAGATCTGCGGGAAGCAAACGAAGTGCTCGATGGAGTCACCCTGGATGACATACCTGTTGACACCGTGCGAGCTCAACTCATGGAGCCTTTCGAGCTGATGCGAAGCGTCACATGGCCTCCAAGATGCTACCACACGTGGGAGAGCTGGAACGCTGCGCACCTGGCTACGCTGAGAGCCGGCAAAGAACGCGGCGGAGATGCTTTTACGGAAGAGTTTGGTCGCTTCAGCTTCGACGACTGCTGCCGCATCATCATGAATCGGCACCGCTGGCTGCGGAGAACAGGACCCGACGCGCACGTTTTCGCCGACTTCAACTACTCCATGATCACCACCCTCAGTCACCTGAACGGCTGCACCAACTGGTCGCGGATAACCGTCACGCAGTGTGGCCTGCTCGGGCGAGTTCCGCATGGCACGCAGCAAGGTGATGTTGTTGCGCTGTTTGCTGGTGCGCAGGTCCCTTTCGTTCTGCGACCTCCTGGGGAGCCGGAGACGGGGTTCAAAGTGGTCGGACCGTGCTATGTGCATGGAGTGATGCAGGGAGAGCTTTCTCACGTCCTCACGGAGGAGAATATGGTACCTTTTGTGCTTGGTTGATGGGCACGGCGAGCTCTACTTGCGTCGCAAATCGGAAAACACGAAACGAGCATGCTTTCAGTCACATCATTACTACCCTCTACACCCGCAACCTGGTATCACTAGCCCTATACAACCCGCGCCAGCAATGCAACGCCTGCCCAGCCCAGCCCAGCCCAATCCAAGCACACACATGTACCCAAGAAGCATCTTTCCCACCCTACACATGCCCCCCATTCGCCTCCCCCTTCCCGCCCATAAACCTCTCCATAAACTTCCGATAATCATACTTCTCCAACGCGCGATCCTGCTGCAAATCCGGGCCCCGATGCTTCGGCATACTCTCCACCAACTGCTGCACCAACTCATCGGGAATCAAACTATGCGTCAGATCCAATTCCGTCACATACGGTTTCCCGTCCGCCACTTCCCGGAACGACTCAAAGACCTGCTCCGCCGTGTTCTGGTCCTCGGTGACGTCCACCATGAAGCGGATGAACTGCTCGAAACTCACGCTGCCCCCGCGGCCGGCTACTTCAACGAAGCGCTCGTGCATTTCTTGCTCGTCGTAGACGAGACCGAGGGAGGCGAGGGCGGCGGAGAACTCGAGTTCCTGCAGGCTGTTGGATAAGTCGCGGTCGAAGTGGCGGAAGACGGATTCGAATTCTTCGAGCTGGATGGGCGTGAGGTTCGTCATGTTGCGGGCGACCATTTGGTTGTCGAGGAAGGCCATTTTCTTCTGCACGCTGCTCTTCACCAGTCCGAGTTCGTAGGAGAGCTCGTCGTAGGTGTAGGTGGTGAAGTCGTTTTCTTCAATGTTGGCTTCGAGGCATTGCTGGTCGAGTTTTGCGATGATGGCGAGGTATTGGTCGAGTGGTGGGAGGTTGCGTTGGATTTGCGTGGTGTGCTGTTGTTGGTCTTCGACGTCGCCGTCGAGGCCGGAGATGCTGGTGCTGATGGTTTTGAGGGCGAGGGCAAAGTCGTTAGCTTTGTCGGCGAAGCTGCGCCGGAGGTTGTTCTTGATGTCGCGGATGGTGTTGTTGATCACTTGGCTGCGATCTCGCTCGGCGGCCATGAGTGCGTTCCACGCATTCTCCAGCGACTCTAGGCTCAGCTCCTCCGGTGGCTCGTACGGTCGCAGTCGGTATGTGCTCAGCTTCGTCTTGATATTGCCCAGCAAGCCGGCCAGATCACTCTTCTCCGCTACCCAATCCCGCTTCTTCCTCTGCTTGTACTCGTTGAACGCTCTACTCTGCTCCTTCGCATCCGCATACGTGCCATCAAAGTGCGACTCCTCCCAATACAGCCTCTGCTCCCTCAGATCGTGCAGCAGCGCCCTCATCCTCCGCTCGAAATTATTTTGCATCTCCCACGCCCCCTGCATGTTCGATACAAACTTCTCCACCCGCCTCCCAGCATTCTCTACCCGCTCCATCTGCGAGAAGGCATGGAACCAGTACGCAATGTACGTCATCAACGACCGCTCGTCAGGCTTCGGCACATCGCACACGTCCTCCACATCCAGCAGATCCGGGATGCCGATTTCCTTTGACGCAATGTCGAACGCCAGCTGCATGTTCCCGCGATGGTCCGACTTATCCAACTTCTCGTAATCAATCAAGTCCGGCCGATGGATATCCAGCAGCGCACAGAACGCCAGTCCGTCATTCCAGCTCGCCGAAAAGTCCCGCACGTCCACTTCATCATAGCACGCCGTCTTCCGCTGACACCACAGCAACAGCCCCTCCCTCGCACTCAGCCCCTGGTCATTGATATCGCTGATCGTGAACCTCAGAATCAACGTCCATATCAGGCCCAAGATAATCTTCTGATTCCCATCCACCACATCCTCTGCGCCGATATTCGTCAACTGGATCTTCCGGCTCTTGATAAAGTCCAGCGCGATATTCACATTCTCGAACCGCTGCACTCGGAGCTTCGGGCGGGAAGCGTAGCGTCCTAGGGACTCATTCGAGAGGCTCTCGAGCAGGTGGATGAGGATGATGCCGTCGCTGAGGTCGGTGATGAGGTTGTTGACTTGCACGTTTCGGGCTTTGATTTTGTTGTTGAGCCTGCGTCGCCTTTTTAGCCACATAACTCCTCTAGTAGCTACGCTATGTTCTTACCATTTCGAAAAGGTCTTCTGTTGTACCTATCCCGCAACGTGTTAGCATCGCCATGCCCCAAGTCGTTCACATATTGACTCGACCTACCTTAACCCAGCTATTCTCGAGCAACGCCATTCCCTCTGCCTAACGGGTAAGATACATGAAAGTTGCTACACTCCCAAATCCAAGAAGTCGTGTGTGTATTTCCAACAGTCTGCACAGTATGCCGATGTTCAGACAAAGGGGAGTAAGTAAATGTCAAAAGTGCTTGCTGCGGTCGACGAATCGATCATCAACAAAGCCGTTGCCCAAGCGGCCAGGCCAAAACCCTCGCTTGATCGGGTTTAGTGGGCTTTGTGACCCCTGATGATGATCGGCGCTTGCGCTGCACTGTCGCTCAAGAGGCTTGAGGATGGTTGTTGAATGGAGGCTCGAGTTGGAAGCGAAATTGATTGATGTGCTCCAATGGTCGACAGCTGCTTCGGCCGCGGAACGAGGGCGGTGTTCAGGGAGTCGCAAATGTTGCTACAAGCGGTCCGAAGACACGCCATACAGTACACGGGGGCAGCTATATCGTTACAATACACTACAAGTACATCCTCATATCCACCCCAGCCCACCATCATGCATCCTAACACTCCCATGAATCACCTGACTTTCCCTATGCCTGTGCATACCCTGCCTCGACGACCCGCGCTGATGCGCCGCCCGTCCGGCGGCCTGCCACACGGCATGCTCCTGCGGGTCCTGTGGGCGGCGCATCACGAAGCTGTCCCGGTTTGGTTGGTGTTTCGCCTGTCCTGCTTCTGTATCGCGCTCGTACGGCGGACTCTGCGGCAGCGACTCCAGTGGTGCGGAGATGATGGTTTTCGACAGCACGACTTTATGCCTCGCACCGCCGTGGTTCAGCTCGGAGTTGCTTGCGCCCGAAGCGATGGACCATCGTTTCGACTCTCGGTTCCCGCGAGACGACGCGCGAGCACTGCTGGCGTTGGAGCCGTGGGAGCTGGATTTATGGTGGCGAGGGCCAGCACTAGTCCGCCGCGAGTCGGCTCTGCTGAGAATCGGAGCGTTCAGTGAGCCAACGCCTGAGTCGTGCAAGGGCTTGGGAGTGGTTTGCTTCTCCTCGCCATTCACGCTCAAGACAGGTGAGAGGAGGTCAGGTGTGCTGGAGCTCGGGGTGATCTGGACAGGCGTGGGGATGTGTCTGCTCAGATCTGTGGAGCTCCTTCTCGCTGCGAGAAAGCCGCGGTGGCCGACGGAAGAGGGTGCGCGTGCTGGCTCTTCAATCCTTCTTGACATGCGGCGCTCTGCGATGGTATCTTTGTTGTTGCTCACTCGGATCTGAGGGCCGGCTTCGTGTGCGATCGTAGGCGAGTGAGCGTGGTACGGCGAGGTGGCAAGGTTCAACTCGTCATCTTCCAGGAGGTAGTGCTCGCTGCCTCCCGCGTTTGTACCCCAGTTGAAGTTACAAGTAGATTCTGCCTCCTGTTCATAGCAGTAATCCACATCATCCTCCCATGTTGTGTCAGAGACAATGGTCGACTGCCTGACACCGGTAGAGCTCGACTGAGACGGCGACTTGCGCAACGAGCGAGAAGATCTGGATGAGCGTTTTGACGACCGTTTCGAAGATTGTTTGGACTTTGGAGACCAGGCATGCTCGGAAGGGATCTGGAGAGATACAGGTGGCAAGTAGCCTCCTCCGGATCTGGATGAAGCTTTACTCAGATTTCGTGATGAGTGTCGGCTTGGTATCGGTGGCAGTGGCTGTTTTGAACGGAAGAAAATGTCGTCCTGCTTCGGTCGTGGTATGGTATGAGGTATCAACACTGGCGCGACTGGAGCAGTGCCGTTTGGGTGTTCCTCTTGCTGGTCCTCCGGACTGTCGCGCCCACCAGATACGCTCGAAGAGTCGCTCTCATAGAAGGTAGTAAGTTGCCTATGCGGTGGAGTGGTGCCATCTTCGCCTTTCATTGCCGTCAAAGACGAATAGCGCCGTGGGAAGTGTGGTACCTGTGGTCTAGACCGTACTGAGCGTGAGCGGGTGAGGGTGTTCTGATTAGTCGCAGCAACCGCGTCAAAGATCGTATCGTCCAGCCTTGCGATTGGCTCGACTGGTGTGTTGATGTGTGGCGGATCGTCGCCCAGTTCTGAAGGTGAAAGAGGCGATACAGGGCGTGATTTTGAAGTTCCAGGTCTCGATGAGTCGGAGCCAGATGAGTGAGTTTGTCTCGGGATATCGGTCGCTGAAATGCCATTGAGATGTCTCTTCGGCCGTTGGCGAGCAGAGACAGACCAGAACTCGCGCGGCAGATCCTGCTCATCCACTGTCTCTAGCGGTGGCAGTGATGTTTTCGAGGTATGTGTCACATGTTCAAAGTGGAATGGAGGCGATATGCTCTGTTTGCGGAGATGCCTGTAATCTGCTTGACCGGTCAGCATATCCTGGCTATCAGAATTGCATGGGCGACTGACATTCATCTTCCTTTTGAAAGGTCTCGCGGCCAATTGAAGATACCGAATCATTTCGTGCAGATGAGAAGGAAGCATTCGAGTCGGATCTTGCTATTGACGCAACTGACTGGTTTCTCCTCTTGCTGCCCAATATAGAATGCCGGATCGTATCCAATGGCTCAGCGACCCGTCTTGTAGATTGTGTAGTCTGTGATGTGTTTGGGCGCATGGGAACAGGCACTTCATCTTCCTCCGCCACTTCTCGTCGCCCGGGTGTCGCATTTGACTTTGACCGATTGAAAAAGAATGAAGTCCTTTCGCGGAAGCTCTTCTTGCTGCGTACACTGGCGGAGGATGATTGTTGACCTGGCGTGCGAGGTCTGGAGGCAGTGAAGGATGGCGGCTTCTCATAAGGCGACCAGTGTGGTGGAGCAGGAAAGTATTCGGCCATGGTTCCTGCAAGGCGGGCTGCAGGCCGACTTTATCGTTGTTATTGTCGCTGTCGCATCGCAGGCCAGACGTAGAGCGTTTTACTGTAATGACTCGTCGCGTATCAAGTGATCGGCGGCCATGCGGGCGGTTTCACAAGACTGGGAGGTTGTACGAAACAACGACGCGACCAGCACGCGAACGGGAAGAAGAAGTCACAAAGTCTTTTGCCTTTGGGTTGGGAGGTGGACGAAGGAAGGGGAGAACCAAACCTCGATCTTCGCCTACGATGTTCGCACCAACGCTACAAGATATCCTTGTCCTTAGGATGGCGTCGAGGGACTCGAGCTTAAACACCCCAGTCCCGCGCGGCGAGGCGTGGTTGGCACTGTCTCAGACGCCCAATTTTGCCAGACTGCGAGGCGGGCGAGACATCCGGCGAGGATCTGGGGCACGACATGCGATGGTCGAGTATCGATGCTCGAAAAGGCAGCACGAGACCGCATTGGAACGTACTTTTCGTCTTGTGTAGCCTTCCGGCGCCTTCACCGACCGATAGAGCGGCTGTCGTGTACCTCATCGGTCCGACAGAGAACGGGTTTGCACAGTTTACGACTCCTTCTCCAGTCTTGCCGGGGCCATCCTGGTTCGGCAGTCCCCGTGCTCCTGGTTGCTGTTCCCAGCCACCATTTCCGGCACGTCGAGGTGTTCCAAGGGGAAGACGGAGCCCGTTGCGGTGTGATGGAAAGTGAAAAGCTTGTGGCACTTGCCGTTGCACGATCCACTGGCGATTTGCGAGTGCGTGAAGCCGTTCTCCACGCCGTTCACGGCCAAACGGCCTCTCAACGGTCAAGACGATGGATCTGCGCGCCGTTGAACCTTGACGCGAATGTGCCGAAGACGTTGCCGCTAGGCCCATTGCGGCAGGAGAGATGAGGCCTCATTTCGTCTTGTCTTCCTGTGATCGACCTCGTCCGTCGTGTCGACGACAGACGCAAAAATACCCGCAAGCGAGAGTATTGGAACAACCCATTGAGGAGCACAGATTCGGCGCTCAGCGAGTGTGGCACCCTACTGACGATGGGTGGTGCATCGTGAATCTCTGAATCGAGACCGCCTTGGCCACAACGCTTCCTTCAAAGACGCCAGCCAGCCACGAATCCACGATCAACTTAACCACATGAACAGCAATTATTGCCTTCTCACAGACAACCTCTGTATAATGCGCATGTGGTTGTTCGCACGCGTCAGCCGACCTCGAGGCGATTTGAAAACATGGCGAACAAGCGAACTATCCTCCCTCCCCCTTGCTTTGATCCTGATATAGACGGCTCGCAACGACTGGTCAGGACTCAGAACGGCATATAAAGACTATTGAGCCGCGCGACACACCGAGTATCGATTCTGAAAGAGTTGTCGGCGCATACGAACTCATCCGTCCGAATAGGGAGATGCCTACACGGAGGATTCTCTCGCTGGCTTGACTTTCCGCGGCGAGTGTGGTGTCTTGCAATGTAGTGGCGGAGTCTGCAGACATACAGAGTTTGTGAGCTTCTGCTCTCCTCGAGCTTGCCATTTATGCTTGGCTGATGGCCGCTCGTGACCCAGAGTCACCATGGTCTAAACCTTCCCACACCTCATCCAGATGAGCGAGACCACTGCTGGTTGTTTGCTTCTTGCACGGGTCTGAGTTCCAAATGACTACAGTCATAGCAAGCCTTCCGAGCGATATGAAAGGTAGGAAAGAGCCCACGGAGACTTCAGGGTGCCGTAAGATCCTCCACCATGTACTCCTTATCAAAGTTCAGCGACGGCCCCATGCCGCAGTCAACGGCGCCCAACGCAACAGCAGCTCAAAACATTGGAGAACTAATGCAGGCATGGTTCCGCACCTGTCACGAGAACGTACGTCCAGCAGATGGCAAGTTCAAGATCTTAGCTCGAATGGTTGAAATACCGCCACCGGAGGAGGGAGATGCAGGTGAGCTCGGTGAAGAAGCAGTCTCCGGTCTCACAAACATGTTCCAGATCGCCCGCGGCTTAGGTCACCACAAAGAGATTGCTGACAGGCTGGCATGTGCCGACGAGTTGTGCAAGGTACTTGCGAAAGCCACAACTAACATGGACGCCGCGTGGTGAGGTTGCCATACGCGTGGTTGACGGACGCTCGAGCTGACTGGATCTAGGCTCGACCTCAAGTCGGATCTGTACAGAGACCTTAAGGAGCAGAGCTCGAACAGGCTCTGGCTAGTGCCTGCGGTGCTGATGGGACCCTGTGGAAACTGTACTTTTGTTTTGACGACAGTCAGTGACGAAAGTTCTCACAGACACGTTCTCTTGCGGTGTGAACATCTTGCTATCCTGCGACTGCTCGCATCGTTCGAGGAGTGTGAGCAAAGTCCGGAGGTGAAGGTGAGTCCTAATCATTTCTCAGCCATGGTCTTTGCTGATCCGACGGCTTGTAGTATTCCATACTCACCATAAACATCTGCCGCGCCAGAGTAGTGAGATTCGAAAGGTCCGGGTATGAGGTCAAAGTCCACATCACTCAGTGTTTCGACTTGAAGGATCGAAGAGATACCATTAGTCTGCACAAGGTTTTGAGTAGTGACTGGGTATCGACTGTCCCTGCTGGAGAATGGACCCGGCCAGCGCGAAAGGGATTGGGAGCGCTTCTGTCCGCTGTTGGGTATTGAATGCTGCTTTCTTCTCCTTGACGTCCCAGTGAGTGCACGACGCTGTTAGGCACTCATATCAGGCTCACGGGCGTTCTTTTCATGCGGCTCCGCCCTCGCAAATGGTGCCTTCGAGGTCCTCGTAAGCTAACGTGGTCTCGTGTGTCTGCCCTGTCATGAGTCGTGAACGACTATACAGCAGCAAGCATTTGGTATGCCACCCATAAGAGAACCACCCTCGCCATGCTCTGACATGCCAAATACTCCTCGAAAGCTCTCCCGGCACAGGCAGCATGGACACGGAAGCGTCATCTCGCATTGGAGAGGATCTGAGGCAAGCCTGGATGGTTGCCCGTAGTAACAGTGCCAGTCCTGAAAAAGGTAGGTTCAGATTCATTCCTCAGATGTTCGAAATACAGCAAGTTGCACCACCTGGTGGACTGGCAGAGGACGGGGTGGCCAGGGTGGCGAACGCTTATCTCATCGCTCGTGGGTTCGACCCCAGTGAAGCTCATAACTGGATGGCCTGTACAGCTACAGTGTGCACTGCTCTGAGAGATGCGAACCCTGGACTCAGGTTTCAGCCGCGGTAAGGCTCGCCATATTGTTGCTCAAGAGCTGCGTGCTGACAAAGTCCAGGGACGGCACGGACGAAGCACTTTTCCAGGAGCTCAGTGATATTCAGGAGCCGAAGCGCTGGCGTGTTCCTGGCAGGTTCCAGACAAGCGATAGTAGCTATGGAGTTGTCCTGGTTGACAACAGCGAGGACCATGGTGTCGTACGGGGGAGTGAGCATCTGACCATCCTGCTCTTGCTCAACTGGTTTGAGGCGTACGATCGGAAGCACGGCGCTGTGAGGGCAACACATCCAATTTTTCAGGTAAGTAATAATCTGCTATGCCATTCGAACGGGTGCTGACCGACGAGCAAAGAAACAGCTATTCACCATCAACCAGTGCCGCGCTCGGGTAGTGAGATTCGAAAGGACAGGCTAAGGCGCAGAAGGGTAAGGTATATTACAGCGATGCTCAGCCCGACTTGCTCCATATCGCATACCTCCCTCCAAAATGTCTGAAGCTGCCATCACCGACGTGACCAACCCCACGGCCAAAGAGTTACACTGCGCACGGGCTTCCCTCACCGGCGAAGATGTTACTCCGTTCGAGAACAAGTTCAGGATCATGGCAAAGATGGTCGCTGTTCCAACAATCGAGCCGCCAGGTAGGCTTGGAGGAGATGCGATGAACAGCCTCACCAACACATTCCGGATTGCCAGAGGACTGGATCCTGGCGATGCTCCGAGCATACGAGCTTGCGTAGAGTCCTTACGCAAGACGATCGAGGAGGTAACGCCGTCCATGTTCTTCGACCCGTAAGTTGTCCTTAGATGTGCTGTTCAGGATGCAATTTGTTGACTCTCTGCAGGCGGGGCGAAGAGGGTGATCTGCTGGAACGAGTAACGTTCGGTAGACTCTGCGACTCTGTCCTCGGAAACCATTGGCGTTATGTCGGATCGATGGACGGAGCAGGCGCCACCTTTGTAGACGTCGTCTCGGATCCCAGAGATACGGGCCTGTATCCAGGCAATCTGCTTCGGAGCATCGAGCAGATGACCATACTCAAGCGACTAGTGGACTTCACTGAGCTCGAGAAGCCTCCAAGCATAAAAGTGAGGGTGCAACACATCCTCTCACGCCCTAACACACTGCTGACTGTGTATGCAGTGTTCGCTCCTTTCCATCAAGATGTGCCGTGCGAGACTGGTGAGTTTCGAGCTGGCTGGCCACGACATCTGTGCGTCTGTGACCCGGTGGTTTGATTAGCAAGATCGCACAGATGTCGTGTCTCTTCATGACCTCGTCAGCCGCGATTGTTCGCAGCTTGGTGGACGGATCTCGCATGGGCGAAGCCGTCTTGCAGACTTCGTGGCTAAAGCGCCATTTGGCTGGAGATTTTTATAGGTGAGCTTCCGACTGTACTCCGATAGCATGTAAGGCAGCTGCTTGTTGCATTAGATAGTGCTTGAGCCGAATCAACAGAGAACGATGTGCATACTGCATGGTGCTTCCACGGCCTCGTCCTTCACCGTTGCTCGTTCCCTCCGGGCAGCACAGTATCTGCCATGGTGTTTGCTGTCGACAGCATTACTTGTGGACTCGGGTGTAACAAACTGACTCCTTATGTGTTAGCAAACGCAGAGGCCTCATATATTTTGCAGCGATGCTCACCAAGAAGTTCTAACTTCTAAACCCACACCCATATACCCACTTGAACCCACAACTGTATACCCACTTTCGTAATGCCTACTACAAGGCCCCCAACCACAAATCCCACAGCCGAAATTCTGTACAAACGGTGGGCCCAGGCCATCGATGAAGGCGTTGGTCCGTACGAGGGACCATTCAACTTCCTAGTTCAGCTATTCAGCGCTCCAGCATCATTCGAACACATCAGTGAACTCGGAGACGCAGCAGTAGGCAGGATCAACGACACTGTCATTATTGCTGGAGGGCTGCAATCCAACAATAATGGTAGCAGAGTAGCATGCATCAACTCGCTGTGCAGGGCTCTCGGGAGAACGACGCCGTGGATAGGTTACACTCAGTGAGTTGATTACCCTCAATCCCCAATAGTTCTGGAGAGCGTTGTATTAACACGACATAGACACAGCGGTGACGAGCGACGATGGCTCCAACGCCTGTGCTTCAACACTCTTTGCGATACGGTGGGGACAACTTGGCTCTGGCCTGGGGTGCTGACGAGGACAGGTAGCAGCTCGATAGATGTCTTGTCCGACTCCAACGAGGGACCGCTTGGCAGCACAGAGCTCCGGAACAGTGAGCATGTGTTTATGCTCTGCCGGCTGGCGAGACAGACGGAGCTCGGCAACCCTCCGGTGAGTCCTGCGCAGCTTCGTTCATCTTCCGTGGTATTGTGCTGACGGAAAACGAAGCATCTGCTGCTTTCGATCGACAGGACTTACGCCAGATTGATCAGGTACGAGTTGCATGGTGATGATTTCCGAGTCCACGTGACTAGGCTCCTCAACCTGACAATTGATACGCATGTGGCGGAATTGCATGACATTTTGAGCAATGATGGGCTGCCGCCATTGTAGCAGGTGCTGTCGATGCTGCACTTCTAATTTCACTTCCGAAGCTATAGCTTAGTATCGTATGGAGTTGCTTAAATCAGGTAGACGGGCATGTATGCTCACCTTTGACCACCATCTCGATCTTGGTTCTCACCAATGCTTCAGTGTCGAAGTGTCTGCGTGTCCCTCGTGGCATGTGGCATTTGTTTGCGACCTTGTCATAAGGTATACCTCCAGCATGATCGGAGAAGCAGTGACTCGATGTATGAAGGGTGAAGACAAGCGAACTTGAAGCGGCAAGCCTTGAAAAGTCAGGCTTGTCCTTGAGAAACTGAGAACTCAGAAACCACAAGCTCTGGCTCACTTGCCATCCACCAGACAGACAGCCGACCATGGAAGAAGAAGAAGGAGAAGAGTGGGCCTGGCTGTACCAACGTGCGCGCTGGCTTGCACGCACATTGCTGCAGAATGGCCAATCGAGTTCTCCGGCTCGCCGCCGCTATGCTCTGGCTTATCCTGCTGCCTCCAGACCCACTGCTGCTGAGTTAGAAGCAGCAGCAGCTGAAGTTTCGCAGGCAGAAATAGATGAGCTGTCGAAGGCCTGGCGCGGCATGTATCGCCGAGGGGAGTGGCCGGCCGAGAACAAGTATCAGATCGTCTCGACCGAGGACGTCGACTTGCCGCAGATCGAAGCCGCAGGCCAGCTTTGAGAGGAGATTCTGGAGATCCTCATCCCGCAAGCATATGTACCAGGACAAACCCTCGACGACGTTGTGACCCGGGTGGCCTACGTGTTTGACTTGTCCAAATATCTGGCATTGAATACCCATTCCATGGTAGAAGACATGTAAGGCTGTCCAGAAATGTCCGTGCAGCCCAAGCTAATCAGTTCCAGATTACATCAGACTGATCCCAAACTGATGGTGTCTCTCAGCGATCATCGTAGTGCCAATCCGTTGGACCACTTCGAGGCCCCAGTCATGTTGTCTGGGCCTGGGAAGGCTGTCAGAGTCGTCTTGACTGGCCTTGAGTACGACACAGGGGCAAATGGATTGGGCAGGAGCGAGAACTTGGCAATCTTGCGAATAATCGCGTGGGCCGAGAAGAACGACAAATTGGACTCCAAGGTGAGCCGTGGTCGCATGTATGCCGTGAGATACTCGCTGACCCTCCCAGTTCCCGCTTCTATCCATATGTAAGAACCGCGCGAGATGGGTTAGTTTCAGGTGGGAAGATCATAATATCCATGTTCAGAAGACCGGGTGGTGGGATCTTGATGATCGACATGATCTCACGAGCTTGCACCATTATATGCTGCATAATTGGACTCCTGCAGATGAGCCGCCGGGTTGGTTGCAGCGGGCACGAGGGTGGCTGTTGGGTAACACTGGCTGATGGAGAGGGAGGTGAAGATGAGGTCTACTAGCAGGTCTTGGCACACGTGACCTTGGATGGACTTCAAGTTTGGTGTACAGGTTGTCATTCTACTTAGTTTCGAACACGACCTGGTTGGTCACAGAGACTTCTCATATCCAAATGGACGTACCACGTAGGTGAACTTCCAATTGCTCTCCTTTTCGTCTACGCGCCACGTCAACATGGACGACCAAGATCCAGTGATCGAGGAGAATGAGGAGCTTCAGAAATTCCTAGGCGCAACATCGTTTGGCAAGCCATCAAGAGAAGCAGATGTAGCGAGGAGGTTGGAGCGTAGCAAGAGGCCGACCGGCACTGCAGCGCTATCACCAGGAGCAAACGGAGGTCAGGCGAATGGTCGAAGGAAAAGCAAGGACCCTGAGGACGAAGATCAAGAGGATGGAGAAGACGACGACGGCGATAGCGACGACGACGATGACGATGACGACGAGGATGAGTTCCCGGTCTCTCACGAGATGGTGATCAAGACACACGACAGGGCGGTGACATCCGCAACTATAGACCCAGCCGGCGCGCGATTGATCACAGGCTCGGTGGACTGCAGTCTCAAGTTCCACGACTTTGCGTCCATGACACCGACCACTGTACGAGCCTTCAAATCAGTAGATCCGAGCGCGACCAAAAGCTCGGCCAATGTCGAAACACACCCGATCAACCAAGTTCTCTTCAACCCGCTGTCGGCTGGCCATGTCCTTGTTGCAACCGCCTTGCCTCAAGCCAGGATCTTGTCTCGAGACGGCGAGTCGGTAGCGGAGTTTGCAAAGGGCGACATGTACCTTCGAGATATGCACAATACGAAAGGACACATTTCAGAAGTCACGACAGGAACATGGCACCCGACCGATCGCAACCTATGTGTTACAGCAGGAACAGACAGCACCCTAAGGATATGGGACATCAACAATCCGCGTTCACAGAAAGAAGTGATCGTCCACAAGTCGAGAGCTGCTGGCTCAGCGGGACGCACACGGATGACCGCTGTCGCCTGGGGCTCGCCAATGCAGGGCGGCAACAATTTGCTGGTCTCCGCAGCGCTGGACGGCAGTCTTGTCATGTGGAGTGGAGAGGGACCTTATTCACGGCCAGCAGCTGAGACCCGAGAGGCTCACACACCCGGCACCTGGACCAGTGGACTGGACATCAGTGCGGATGGCAGGTTGGTCGTCACTCGAGGCGGCGACGACACTATCAAGCTGTGGGACGTCAGAAAATTCAAGCAGCCTGTGACTACAGTCTCGCACGCTTCCACATCATCGCAGTACCCATCTACCAACATCAGGTTCTCGCCGAACTCTTCCAATGTCATCACTGGCTCAGAGACCGGACACCTGCACATCCTAAACCCAGCTACCCTCAAACCAGAGCTCGTCACACCCGTCACGCCAGGCTCACCTCTCATATCCGTTTTCTGGAACTCCAAGCTCAACCAAATCATCACCGGCTCCGCCAACGCAGAAACCCACGTCCTCTACAACCCCAATACCTCCACCGCCGGCGCCAAAGCCGTCATGGCCCGCGCCCCAAAACGCCGCCACATCGACGACGACCCCAACCTCACCATGGACCTCGCCCAAGGCATCTCAGGTGACTCCATCGTCGTGCCCGGCGGCCCCGCGCCCTCGGGTGCTAGCTACGCCAGCCGCCACCCCACCGTCGGCCTCACCGCCTCCGGCCGCAGCAGAGATCCCAGGAGGCCCAATATGCCCGCTCAAACTCCCTTTGCGAAGACGAATCCCGATGAGGAGTACGTGCGCAGCCAGATCCCACTGTCCTCGCTGCGTGATGAGGATCCGAGGGAGGCGTTGCTGAAGTACGCGGACAAGGCGAAGAATGATCCGATGTTCACGAACGCGTGGAAGGAGACGCAGCCGGAGACGAAGTATGCTGAACTCAGTGATGAGGAGGAGGAAGGGCCCGAGGCGAAGAAGGTGAAGCGATGAGCCGATGCGGGATCTGCTTTCGTCATACCCGAGCCGAGACCAAGGGCGGTCGCAGTATACCTCCTACAACGGCAAGATTTGCGGGCCATGCTGCCGCGTTCTCTAAGATCCTCACGAGCCCGATCCCTGGCTCCCGCTGGGCGACCACATGGCAGCGGTCAGGAAATATTGGTGTTACGTATACAGGTACGTATACATGTATCACCGAAGCTGCGGTACGCTAAAAAGGTCCAGCACAGAAGTTTGCCAGTCGACGTTACCGAACTTTCAAAGCGCCGTATCGCTGCGCTGTATACGTGTATGTAGGTTTAAGACTGTGGACACGTGACTATACTCTGAAAACGAGAGTTCCAGGCAGTATCACGTTCCTCGGAGACAATTCTAGGCACGGAAACTTTTCTCATGAGCGCGTACGTACAGGACGGCAACTTCGGCGAAGTCTGAGGGAATGCGGGAAGGATGCCGTCCCGAGTCGCGGTCACTAATGCCGTCCCGAGTCGCGGGTCACCACCAGTGACAACGAGCAGGACGCGCTGCACGTTTACCACAACCGTCACCATCGAAAGCCTCGACCTCACTCCTGCGGACTTGCTACCTGAGTCGATCCTGTCTGGCGTTCGAAGTTGAGATTGCAGCCCGAGCCGCTTGTCCATTGAAAGTCGAGAACCTACGGTCATCCTGTTGGAGGAGGAGGTGCCGCTCGTCTAAGCGACGAGGAGATGATATGTCTAGTTCTGTCATACTGGAGGCGAAACGTGGCTGCTACAACACCGCGAATGAATACACCATGAAGGCGGCCAACTGGAGCGTTCATCTCAATGGAGGCGCAACTATGCCGGTCGACCCACAGCCAGATCATATGGCATATGCAACGTATAGCTTTCCCGTCTTCGGCTTGATGCAAAGCGGGATCTGAACTGCCTCGGGAGATTCGAGCAATCCATCGTCGGCCGACCGCGCGTTATGGCGCCTCAACATCCCGCGGATTCGACGGGCGAATACGAGGTGTGCGTCAATGGCTGCGGGTGAATTGAATGCATTGCACGGCAGGGTGGAATAGCTCCTGAGGCGAAGCACTTTACCCCGCCAAGCACTGGTCCAAAAGCTTAGGCAACACTTTGAAGTCACATGGAACGTTTGCCCTTCGACAACATCCATCGTCCCCATGCCGCTCGAATCGACCGTGCCTGGCCTTCTATGTTGAGATCGCAAGCCAAGCTGCCCGTCCATCGGACTTAGAGACCTGGCCATCGCTCGAAAATGGAGGTACCATCAGTACCCAACCGTCCGTCACCACATCCAGGTTCGTCGTGTTCCTCGTCGGAGAGCGATGAAGCACCCCAGGAGTGCTAACCCTAACTCAGATAACACCTACGAAGCTCATCCGGTCAGCGAGGCGGTGATCGAGGTCCTGGTCTTCATCTCGATCTTCCCGGTTGTCATACTAGGCGACGTTTACATCCTCTGGAACAGCTGGGATGTAATCCACGTTCTCCTGGCCTGCGGATTCAGCTTCCTCGTCCCTTTTCTGTATATTACGTTCTTCCACGATTCCTGGCCGAGAGCGCGAAGTGCCGCCTCACGTCCAGCTTCGAGCTGAGCTAAGTGAGGTGAAAGATTGAGCATGTGGAGCTAAAGGATGAACAATAGAAGAGCCATACCGGGGGACTTTCCGCACGCGTTGCAATGATCAAGACACCGTCGTCTCCTCCGAACTGGTCTCCTCCCGGGCCTTGATCCGCTCCACCCTCTCCACCATCGCAGTCTCGCGATCCACCCGCAGCTCCCTCCGCCAAATCTCCACCTCCAGCATGCGGAGATCCTGCATGCCGACCTGTCCAGCTCCCCTCAGCCCATCATCCTTCACATCGAAATACAACGCCCACAGCCCGCTCCCCTCCGTCTCCTCTACGGCAATGAATCCCTCCCAGCCCTCGAACATCAACCGGCGTTCGAACTTCGTGGTATCCCACGGCCCGACTCGATGCGGTTCAGCTTCGTCGCGGACGCCGTATTTGACTTCGTGCGTTGCGCGGTCGACGTACACCCAGTTGAGGAAGGGCGGGTCGTTGGAGATGGTCGTCACCATGCCTTCACCTTTTGCGAAGCCGGCTTCTTTCCAGACTTCGGCCATGTTGTGGTAGGGGAGGAAGTAGCCTGTGAAGGGATCTGCCAAAACATACCGCGGTGGTCAGTAGCTGTGGGAGGTATGGAGTGATTGCGGGGAGGGCGTTGCAACTCACGAAGACCCTCGTCACGGGTGCTTAAGCCGGTGGTGTCGACCCACAGCTTCTTCTCCTTGAGGACTACGAATGCGCCATCGAAGCGCTGGGAGTACTCGCTGCGGCGGAGAAGGGATACCGTCAGATGTGTCTTGCGGCCACGATGTTCTTCTCGTGCATTCTGTCGTTGGCCATGGCGGACGGCTTCGGTCGTGCCGATGATTGCAGGACATGCTGCTACGGCGGCTGTGCAAGAGTTTGTCAGTGACGATGATCTGAGGATGGAAGACTCTTGTGCTTACTGAGGATGCCGAAAACCATTGCGAAGACAGTGCAGCCATTGTCTACTGCATCACCAAACAACGACAGCGGTTCAATGCCAGACGTACGAGGTTCTTACCGAGTCGTTTGCCAACACGAGACACAGTGCGATGGTCTCGTCAGGACTGTATGCAGCCGAGAATGATCTACCATGATCCGCGTTCATCGACGTGTTGAAGTGGGTACCTGCAGCAAGAACAATCGAGCTCCAGATGTGGATTTACCTCTTACGGAATGGTATAGAACTCAATCTCGACATCGGACGTCCGACCGATCGTACATCGTCATTGCACCGCGGGGTTGAAGCCAGTGACAACCTCGAGAATACCATTGCGCCGTCTGGGAACAGGCTGGGTATGACCTATAGACAACCGTTGCTACGAGACGCAGCTTCCATGACCGGCAGTTCCGCATCAGCAGGAGAGGTGCTGAAAGCGCAACATTGGCTGTCCGCCAACATCGCCCTACTCTCAGATAGCCTCCCGGACGCTCGTCGAAAGCTACCGCCATTGTCACTCCCCCGCCATGTCCATACCATCACAGCAGCCCGATGGTGATATCACCCTTGATGCGAGCCTCCAGATGTATCTCAACGTCCAGGTCCAGCTGGATGTGAATCTTCAAGCTGCTGGGCTTGTCGCCGTTGCCTGATTCGGTCTATGGCGATGAGGTATACCGTCAGCTATTGTTCGGCAACAGAGCTCATCAATGAGTTTCTCATGTCCACGTACCACGCCTGCGGGAGCGCCAGTACTTGTCGTCTGGGTGCCCGACCGTCCTCCAAGACCGCCCCGCGCGGAGTCGCCGGTCGTCGCTACTTGGCCTGCCTTACTTTGACTATACGGTCTGTCAGCAAGTGAAAGCTCCACTGGAGAGAGGATACACATACGCTCCCTCGGCTGCGCCAGCCGCAGTGTTGGTCACGTTGTCTCCCAATCCCATGTTGTCACGTCAGGATCTGTGTTCGCTATGGTGGTGTGTTGAGAGATTTTCGACTTGTGGGACGATGCGTGTATATGAGCGAACGCAGCTCCAAGCATTGAACTCTGGCGCTGCTCAAATCAACAGCGCCCCTCGATGTGGTACATACCCGGGGCCCACCCCGGTGTCGATCATGTTTGCATCATGCCCACTCTTGCTCGCCAAGCTGCATGATCGTGCATGTGCTTCGCCTGGGGACCCGGTTCCTGGTGCTGGTCGTCCAGATGCCCGTCTCCGACAATGCGATTTGATCTAAAACTTCTCAGATTGGAATTCCCATTGGCAATTCTGAGTTGTCCGATCGGATGCTCTGGGATGCAGCAATACATGTATTCTATTGGGCTGTGACGTACGTGCATTAACCCAAAAGTCTCAATGCACGTATCCCGACCTCATCTCGCATTGGTCGAATGCGAGCATTGCAACAAAGTGACCACTGCCTGTTTGAGTGAGCTGTCAGCTTCATCTCTGGAATAGCTGCGGCGACACCGCAATCGCATCGCTGGCCATCTCTCACATTTGCCACCACTTCTCCGGGCCTGGGGTTTCCTCATCGCGTTCTCCGCTCAAATACTGCTCTTCGCCCGAGGGCAGCAAAGCGAACAACACCTTTAGACCGAAAGGCGCAAGGTGCCTGAACATAAAGAACACGACAATGGGCGTCGAAGTCTCATACTTCCTAGTCCCAGTCTCAGGCGGACTCCCAATTCAACCGAACAACTCCAACTTTGTCAATACCTACGACTTCGTTCAGAATGGCTTTGAGGTGAGTGGTCAACGGCGGGGCGACTTTAGGACTTCGAATTAACAATTCATCCACCAGTGGGAGCAATGGTTCATGGAACGAGGCGACGGCAACAAAGTCGCATTTCGAAACCGTGCTTCGGGCAAGTATTTGAGAGCTCAAGGAGGCAATGCAGGCAACTATGTCATCACTGGCGAGAAGGAATGGTAAGCATGATCCATCGCAGCCCGTGAAGGTACTTTTACTGAAATCTTGAACTCAGGTGGAGCCTGGAGACCGGCAGCACACCTCGTTCCTACTGGATCAAATGCGAAACTTACCCCAATGCCTACCTCTGCAACCCGTACGGGTCGTATAAATCCCAGAACTTGATCACGGTGTGGGGCAAGCAGGAGATCTACAAGCAGACCATGCTCTGGTACATGTACGATGAGTTGACCTGGAAGCAACATATCAGCTCGAGTCCTCAAGCCAACTTTGCGGGGCCTCCGTCTGAGCAGCAGCAGAAGGCGGCGGAGGTGCAACAGCAGGAGATGGAGAAGCAAGCGAAGGAGTCTGAGGAGAAGGAGAAAGCGAGGCAGGAGAGGGAGGAGCAGTTGGCGGCAAAGGAGAAGGAATTCGCGGAAAAGCAGAAGCAGGCAGAGGTACGGCGGAAGGACTTGGAGAGAAGACAGCAGCAGTTTGAGGCCAAAGAGAAAGCGGCAAAAGAGAGGCAGGAGCAGATAGAAGGTGAGTGACGTTCAGGGCCGTGGCCCAGCCATCACTTCAGGTTTCGCTGACCTTGAACAGCCCGTGAGCAAGCCCTAGCGAAGAAAGAAGCAGGCAAAGGCGACAAGAACTCCGCCAACCAGGTCTCCGAACTTCAGCGTCAGCTCTCCGAGACGCAACGGCAGCTCGAAGAACATAGAGCTGCGCATCACGAGAAGTCCGCTCAAGAAGAACAACTCGCCCGACAAGAGCAAGAGCATGCTAAGACACAGGAGGCGTTGCAGGCTGTACAGCGAGAATTGGCAGACATGCGAGCGCAGATGGCGAAGCGTGATCGAGAACTCGCGTCGGCGCAGCAGCAGAATGCTAGCAAGCCTAGTGGTGTCTCCAAGATGAACGGTCCGTCTTCGGCTCGAGGTGGAATTTTCACAAAAAGCGATCAATCGCCACTTCGCGCTGAGCCGGAAGCGAGTGCCATCAATCGACGTGAGCCTTTGGGTATGAGGACGAAAGGTCCGCGACCAGCGACGCAGAGGCCAGGACCGGCGCGGATTGAGATTCCGAGGGACTTTCAGCGGTTGCCGCGGTTGCGTCCTTGATGGGGTGTTGGAGGAGAAGACGACAAGAAGGGGCTCTGGGGCCTGAAGAGTGCATCTCCACGGTTGACGGGAGCGAGGTTGCGGAGGTTGCTTTGGGCGCTCGAGGTAGGCCTGGACCACCAGCACACCTCTTCGCGTTCGGCATCCACAGGTGCAGTGGCTGTGCTAGTCTTGAAGACTCTTCAGCAGCTGCCGACGACACCATCTGTGTGTGCATGGGTTGGCCGACGCTTGTTGAGCGCCAAAGCTGGACAGGTGCAATGCTCTAGCAACCACAACCACGGGATGTGAAGTATATAGAATGCCCGATGTACTTCCACACCGTATAATTGCATACCTCAGATAGTCGTGCATATCACATCTTCAATGAAAGTCTGTGAGCCCTCAAGCGGTGGTGGGGCATGATCGAACCTCACTTCTCTCGTCTCTCCCACCTCACAATGCTTCCACCCTACCAACACAACAACACTATGGCCACCCTTCTTCAACTCCCAACCGAGCTACGCCTACATATCCTCTCATTCCTTCCAGACTTTCTCCTCTCACGCACGGAAACCGTCGGCGCCAACACCCGCCTCACACCATCAATCTGTCGAACCTCCCGGCAATTGAGAGAAGAAACCCTGCCTCTCTACGCCAAAACCGCCTCCTTCGTCATAGGTTTCGACAACAACACCACGGGAACCCTTACCATAGCCTGGCTCAACTCTCTCGGACCGGAAGCTCTACCCCAAGTCCGCAGTCTGCAGCTCAGCCGCCACTGGGCCCTCTCGCAACCAAGTCGTTGGCAAGGGCATGTAGGATTCTACGTCCGTCTCCAACGAGACGGTGAGGGGTGGCGGTGCTCCGCAGGCACATACCCGATTGCTAACGATATGCGGGGGATGCGGTGGGAGAGTGTGGAGTTGTTGCGGAAGATTGTGGAGGGGAGGTTAGTTGATGGGCGGGGAAAGGAGGGGAGGGGGCTGAGGAGGGAGGACGTGGAGTTTGTGGTCGAGGCGATGGAGGTGGTGGCTTCGCATCCGGTGTCGACGTTCGATACGGAGCAGAGTGAGGATGGGAGGAGGCGGCGGCGGGGGGTTTGGGAGGAGATGGAGAGCAAGTTGGCGCGGCTTGAGAGTAGTGGTGGGCAGGAGGTTGCGGCGAGGCCTTTCTTCACGCCTTACTGAGCGATCGTATGGGGAAATAGGAAGGAATGAGGTGGCTCATCAAAGTTGATCAGAAGTTCTGAGCTCGGCGGCTCTGAATTCATCATCAGGACAAATTATACATAGAAGTTGCACTTCGCTCGCTCATTTCTGTGAGGGACGAAAGGCCATTGCCTCTGGCGCGTAGAGGCATGTCCTCCGATCCAGTAAAACATCCTGTCCAACACTGTCTTCAGTCGCTCAATTCTATTGCTTCCTCAGCCGTGTTGCCGACAGCCTGCAGCGAGGTGTTGCTCGGGCTGTTGGCTGGTGGACTGCCCTCTTGCTGAGCCCACTGCATCTGACCTTGCCCATAGTCGCCTGGCTGCTTATCGTCATAGCCGTAGTCATCCTCCTCGTAACCACCCTCTTCGTCTTCGCTCTCATACTCTTGCATTTCGTCCTCGTCGATGTCTCCGTCCATCGCTTCCTCATCCTCACCACCGTAGTGAGCGCGACCGTCCTGATAGCCCTCTTCGTCCACATAATCTTGTTCTTCTTCCACTTGGCTGTCCCAGCTCGCTTCGTCATCGTCACGCTCGTCATCATTTTGGGCTAATGCGGCGTACGGATTCGCATGACCATACGACTGACCGAGGTCTTCCTCGTCTTCTTCCTCTTCAGACTCATCAAGGAGCTCCTCAGAGGCTTCGCCACGATCGCCAGTGCCATTGGTGAGAACGGGTGCGTTATCGTCACCCTCCTCTTCATCATCCGACAGCAACGACACAGTCTGCGTGGCCGGCTGGGAGTCATGCTGCGTAGCTGGTGGTTGGCCGTTTGGGAATGAAAAGACGTGGTTCTGTCCATGACCGTGAGACTCGCCGAAGGAATTCGAAAGAGCTTGGTTGATCTGAGATGGCTGAATAGTCTGCTCTTGCGGCGGCGAGGGGTGTGAGCCTTGGGATTTCGACGAAGCTGTGGTTTGCGGTGGTTCTGTTATTTGCTCCTTGGGCGGCTCAATGGCGTGTGCTTGCGGCGTTGGGAACTGCAAGCCATGATCTTTAGGTGCGGATGCATCTTGCAACTTCGAGACCTTTGACAGATGGTTCGTTGCCGGTGTCTGAAGGAAAGGATTCTCATTGGACATGTCGGTTGTGTGGTGAGAGAAGGTGATGGGCTCCTGCGAGGTGAAGGACGGATACGACTTTGGCGGGCTTGGTGGCGGTCGAGGCTGGGCGAAAGTCGCGCCTGAGAAGGCCGAGAAGCCATTCGTCCTGGCAGGTGGGTCATTCGTTTTAGCAGGTGGGTTGGGTAGGGAACTCCCAGCCTTGATGCCAGCTCCAAAAGAAGTATCGTCTGGCATTGTGACAGGGTCGGCAGCGCGATCGCTGACACGCGACTCTGGCCTGCTCGTTTCTCTCGATCTTGAAGCCCGAATCTCCCGAGCACGCTCAATTGCACGACCGTAGTGCTCTCGAGATACGAATTTGCTCTCCCTGAGCCGATAGGCAGGGACGTCAGGTCGGGAAGCATCGCCGTTGGCGAGCTGTGATGCACGCAATTGCGCGCCGGAGCGAGCCTTTGCCATCGATGGTGACTCGAACTCATGAGATGACTGCGACTCATTTAAACTGCGTTGGTTCTCATTGTCTCGAGTTACCTCATCCTTGTAGTAGGCTGTGCTTTGCGAGAGATTCTCACGAGCTGCACGTAGACGAGCGAAAAGCTCTTCGTCATCATCCTTTGAGCTGTTCTCCTTGGGCTGCAGAGACGTTTGGCGCATTGTCGACGCTGGGGGTGGCATTGAAGTTCTGCTTGCCAAATTGTCGTTGGTGGAACTGATGAGTGACTGCGGACGAAGCGCTGGTGGCGATGTTTGCGCTGATGTATGTGTGGAGGCCGACATGCGCCGCTTTCTGGAGCCAGCATTGATGCTCTCTTCCACTCGGTTCAGACCCATTGCTTTGAGACGGAAGTACGATGAGGTTGTGGTGTTCTTGGTCGGTGGTGACGTGTTGTCGCGGGCGAAGGCCAGGAAGGCTGAGCGCTTGAGGAGGTCGGCATGTGAACTGTTGACCGCTGTCGATGGCTTTGCAACGCGACCACGGTCGTCCACATGGCTTGCTGTCTTGATGCGCTTGTGGCCCCTCGAAAATATCCCATTGCTCGCATCTGGACCATGAGATGATACTGGCCGCTTGCTGCCGGGACGCGCTTGTTGCTCAGAGCGGGCCGCTTGCTCGTGGTGTGTTGAATGTTGGCGTGTTGGTTGCTCGTGGCGTGCCGTTCGCACGGAGGTGGCACTCTTGGAGAACATGGATCCCATGTTTGACTCTTCCTGATAAGGTTCAATCCCTCCTCTTGTCACAGACGCTCCTCTGCTGCTGGTCGAATCGTTGCCAAGGAAGCTCTCGGTCTCAACACTTCCCCTCTGATGCAATCTTCTCTGTCGCCTCTCTCTCCTGGCTCGACCGGACTTGGCGAGCTTGTGCTGCCAGAACAGATTCCTCCACTTCCTCCCGTACCTGAAAGCCAAGGTCTTGTGACGGAAGTCGTCGGCTATAGCGTTATTGTGCTCTGCTTCGAGCTGCGCCTTCACTTCGATGATCGTTTGCGACACGTGATATCTGATGTACTGATCGAGAGCTCCTGCGACAGGTGCATGGAAGAACTCCGATGCGACGCGCGCAGTATTGGATTCCAGGTCATCAACAGGTGGTGCTGTCGGTTGTGAGAATTGTGAGATGTGTTGGTGTTCGGTCTGCGCCTGTGGACGAGTGGCGCCAGGCTCTTCGGTCGCCGTGAAGGAATTTGAAAGTGGACTTGGCTTCTTCGGTCTATTGTCGTGTGAGC
Source organism: Saxophila tyrrhenica (assembly GCF_035928015.1). Lineage (NCBI taxonomy): Eukaryota > Fungi > Ascomycota > Dothideomycetes > Mycosphaerellales > Extremaceae > Saxophila > Saxophila tyrrhenica. The sequence goes on along the minus strand of NW_027041746.1, from coordinate 219,345 downwards.
TTGACGGCCTCCTGGTATTCTGCGTTGACGGGAACAATGGCGCGTGATGGTTCGTGTTCGCCGCCGACAATGAGGGCGAAGGTGGTGCCGGAGTGAACTGAGGTTGCGGTGCTTTGACCTCCGGCAAACTTGCTGCTGGCGGCGTAGCGGCGGGAGTAGCCGACGGAAATTGAAAAGTCGCCGGCAGCTGCGATTGCTGAGGAAAGAGCGATGGAGATGCAGATGGTGCGGACTCCGTCTCCGGTTCTTCAGCTTGAGTGCTTGCTGCTGGAGTGCCGATCGGCTGAAAAAGCGACGGTTTCGGCTGAGTCGCGGGTGTATTGAAGCCAGAGAAAACGCTGCTGGTGTCCTTGGGAGGTTCTTGTTCCTTGGGAGGTAGACCCCAAGAGAAGGCAGGCTTCGCTTCATCGTCCTTCTTCTCGGTCTCGGACACGCCGCCAGTGTTGCTGGTAAAGCTAAAGAGAGGCTTTGCGGGAAGCGCAGCTAGTGTCGCGGGTGCCGAAGGCTTGAGAAAGTCGAACAGGCCCCCTGAACCACTGGGTTGTGTAGCTGGCGCACTCTCCGTCGTAGAGCTTGGTTTGGCGAATATGCTTGATGTCTCCTGGGTTCCTGATGGTTTGCCGAAAGTGAAGCCTCCTCCACCGCCGCCGAAAGGTGAGGGTGTTTTAGTAGTCGTGGACGAGGAGCCGTTGCCTAAGAAGCCGTTACTCAAGGGCAGAGAGTCTGTAGCTTTGTCGTCCTTCGCTTCAGGTATGAACAACGACTCCTCCTCCTCAACAGTGCCTCCATTCTGATTTCCAACCCCTGTTTCCTCGGTCTGACCACCTTCTTCATTCGTTATGTCGTCCATGCCTTGGTCCTCTTCTACCTCTTCAGATACCAATCCTCTCTCCTGTGCTTGACGCACAGACAACCCATTGATAACAGCCGGAAGTGTTCTACCAAATCGCTTGTCCTCCACCAGGTTTGTCTTCAATTGGTTTGCCATGTCTTTAGGCGGCGCCGGAAGCGCCCTCCCTCGTACCGTGCTGAGATCCAGGTACTGCTGCCCATCGTCTCGTTCCTTGAATGCGAACCCAAACTTCTCACAGTAGTCATACACTTGATCTGCTTCGTCGAAAGCAAGGATATTGCCAAGCACCTCGATTGTCCAGTCCGGTGTAGCGAGACTCGTATTTGGCCTTGATGTGCGAAAGAGTGCGGCAAGCACAGTCCGACGGATCAAATTGAACCAGATTTCCGCGACGCAGCCCATGAGGTACGATACTTCCTTCGATGCCACCAAGCTCCAAAAGCGTTGCCAATCTTGTCGCGCCACCAAGTGACTGGCTTTATGTTGTTTGAAAGGTCCTTCTGTGTCCAGCACGTTGCAGGCTGCCATGTAGACGTTGAGCGCCTTCTGCACCCTAGTATCCCGAAGCACCTGCCGTGGCCAGGTCTGCATGCGGTCTTCGAGATCAGGGATCGGGTCCTTTATCTGGAAGATGACGCAATATGCGCGGAACTCGGGCTCGTTTGGAAGTGCAAAGCGGCTTCGACAGTCGTCGTAGAACTGCATCAGCGAAAGTAACGTTCGATCGAGCTGCTCCATCTCCTGTTGCCAGTCGTACTCCGGGTACGGCTTTTGTGGGAGTGCTAACTGATGCAGCGACATGATGTGGAAGCGCGCGATCCGCTCGTAGCATTCCACCGCGATCTGGAGCTCTTCGGTCTTCCTCAACTGCTGGATCGAGAAGTCATTGCGCACAGCGCGGGTCCGATCCCAGACAAAGTGGTGCACTTTTGCCAACGATGAAGCATTTGGAATCACCTCGTCGAAAAGGTAGTCGCATGTCTTCTTCAACACCGCTGGCGGCCGTAGATCCGACGGTAGTTGCTCCTCCAGCCCAGCAGCCGCTCTCCGGAACTTCTTCACCATGCGCGCCTCGTCCGGTTCATCGTCTGTCAACGCGTAGGCGGAATGGTCCGGATCCTGGTGTGATATCAGAAATGCTGCCTCTCCATATTTTCTACTTCGATATAACGAACCGTCTCTTCATCCCACACATCTTTCTGCACCACCCTCCGCACCCGCTCGTACTCGGCGCACATATCTTGACATGTTCCCACCAGCGTGATGGCGTCGGCGAGTGTTCGCGGTTTGTCCGGGTCGGCTATGAGGCCTCGTCGTATGGCATCGGTGCGTTCTCGTTCGCGCGCGGCGGTAAGCTAGATTAGATCGAGTCACTATTAAGTCTGGTCAGTAGACCGATGGGCTGGGTCAACGCACCGTTTGAAACCGCTCCTGCCAGCTGCCTTTCGATTGCGCGCCGCCGAATGCGCTCGGCTGCTGCGGAGCCCTCTGCTGTTGGAAGCCATTGTTTGCGGTGCTACCGAACGCGCTGGGTCGCGAAGCTTGTCCAAACCCTCCTCGTGTCGTCGATGAGCCACCTCGCTGCGAAGTATTGCTGTAGACCCGGCCGCGTGTCGTTGATGCGCCTCGACCTCTTCCTCTGCTGGATGGTTGTGGTGTGCTACCGCGCCCTCTCCCGCGCATGCTCTGCCCTCTCACAGACGACATCATCGCCACTGTGGAGGAGTCCGGATTGAGGCGGCATGTGTGAGTGTTGTTATCGGAGAAGCATGGTGCGCTTGTCGAGGTGCTGTCGCGCTTTGTTTAAAGGTGACGCTTCGGGAAGCTCAGAAGTCCATACCATTTAAGCTGCGCTAACCAAATTGGAAGGTTCACGTGATGCTGGCTGTGAGACGAAACTCAAAACATGGCGAAGCCAACTCTGTTCCAACTTCACGACAACATTCACTGCAGACTTTGTACTCGTGAATAGGATGGGACGCATATTACCGAGAGAAGTTATTGTCGCATACCACTATGTACCCACAAAGTATAACCATGCCAAGCAGAACAGAACAGTCATGTATCGGACAAGGATTTTCTCTTCACACATTTGTACCATCATGCATATCATCAAGGCCGTCACATGCCAAAGGAAACCCGTCCTTCGCATTACCCATCATGAAGCGATGTTTTTGGTCGTTATGTTGACTCTGTGGTGTCTCAGGGAATGCCGAAATCGCTGCGTCACATCTTGCTGTTCACACATGGTCGTCGGAGCAAGAGATGCATTCATAACACGTTGCTGAGTCGTTGAGTCGTACGTTCATCATCCGGGCATGGATGCTGCTGATCTACGTCCACGCGCCACCACCTGTCGAATCGTTAGCGGATGTCGAGGAGGATGAAGTCGGAAGTACTTACCAATACCAGAACCATGTCCCGTGAAGCCACGGTGGACAGAGCCGGGCAGTGCAGCTGCTGGGTAGGTGCCGTCCGACCTGTGCTCGTAGTACGGATACTCCGAGACCTCGTTCGGCGGTGGGTGCTGCAGGCCATTATAGACAGCTGGAAGGCCGTGCAATGCTTGATGCGGGCACTGATGGTTCGGCTTGTAGTCGTACACCTCCTGAGTAGCATGCTGCAAAGCGCCGGCGATGCCATACTGCTGCTCTGGCACTGCGAAGCCGGCTGGGGCAAATGGAAGGCCGTTGGGCTCGGCAGCAGGATGTGGTTGCATGATGCCGTTATTGTCGACGACGTAGCGCTGCGAGCCGGCCACGTATGTCGTTTCCAGTGGTTGTTGACATTGTTGCATGCCGTCGTAGCCCGGGAAAGGAGCCTGACCGAGCGGCATGGGCGAGAACATTGGAGTGTTGGGCACGGTGTCGAATTGTGGTTGAGGTACACGGTGAGCTTGGTCGGCATGGAAGTTATGGACCATCCCGTGTGTTGGGTTGGTGTAATCGTGGTTGCCCGGGAAGGTTATTGGGCTTTCTTGTTGATGCCCATGGACAAAGCTGTCATGGGTGTCAGACTGGGCTGAGTTGAAGGAGGCGTTCATGGGTGAGGGCGCCTGGCTATGGACGAAGGTGCCGACGCTGCAGTCGACCGAAGAGCATCGCGGGAACGTCGAGGGTCCGGCTTCGACCATCGAGTGATCGGAGTACTGCCTGGCTATGGCCGGACGCCAACCGGTGATAGGGACAGGGCCAGAAGTGCCTTGCGGTACTAGATCGCGGCTGTAATCCATCTTCTGATCCCGCAAGGGCTTGGGGTGCATCATCCTGCCGCGTGCTGGCTCGACGAGAGAAGCGTTCGACATGTCCTCCACTAGCTGGCCCTGCGGTGACGCGTGGGCGACCACGACCTCGCGTTTGGCTCTCTTCGTCCTGCCTCCGGCTGTGGAGGATGGCCTGGATCGCTTGGTGGCAGTCGTCGGCTCACGCTCATCCGGCACTTGAATCATGGTGTCACCGTCTATCATTGACATTAGCATGAGCATAGGTCAACGACCAAGACCAGCGTTACCCAGTTCGTCCCGAAAATATCGCTCCTCCATGTCAGCGACCTTGTACATCAGGTCCAGAACGATCTCCCGACGCTTCTTCTTCTCCGTCTTGTCGGGCTCAAGGCCATCGAAGAGGGAGACCGGGGTCATCTGCTTGAGGAACTCCGTCCAGCCATAAAATTCGTGGGTGTCGGTGAGGCTCGTCCTCTCCGTGCTTCCGCTCCACTCTCTGGCCTTCTCTGGCGTTGGTCGGAGACGCAACAGATGCAAGCACAATTTCATCCGAGCTAGCGAAGGTCAGCAGTAGGCTGGGTGATATTGGCAGGATGCTTACACTCTTTTGGGATGTGGTCTGGTTCTCTGAACACACAGACCTCCGAGGGCCACCACTCCGGAACCTCTGGGTCCTTGCCTTCCCTTTCCTTCCTGATGCTGTTCTGGTACGGGTAGCGAGCTTGTTTCTTCGGGCAGATGCCCTTGATCCAGGCTTTGGAGATTTGCTTGTCGGCCTGTTGCTGCAGCAGCTGGAGCCGGCCGTACAGGTAGTCTTTAACCTTCTCGGTGTCGGAGACCTTGAAGCTGTACGTTGGGGTGCGCTTTGGCGGGACCTCGTCATCTGTCTCACACTTGGAGGTGTCCGACGACTGAGTCGAAGCGATGCTTCGAGGAGCTGGCCTCCAGTCGTCAATGTTGTGGTGGACGTCGTCCATATCTTGTTGGTTCGGTTGCGGGATGTGGCCACTGAGGGCCGCAAGTCTCGATGATGCGACGGTGCGCTCCGCAGGTCGAATCTGCACCTCCTTCGAGGTGTTCGTATATGCAAGGACTTGATTCTCTAACATCAGTAAGTGGACAAGACGCAAGCCCTCACATTGACTCACCATCGCCTTCGTTGAGTAGCAACTGTCGGCAGTTGATCCCTCCTTCCGTGACAACCTCAAGACCACCGTCTCCAATACGTTTGCAGAGGACGTAGTCATCGTGATGGGGTTCGTCCTTGACGGACCTCTCCGCCTTCTTCTTGACCTTATCGGGGTGTTAGCAAGACCAGGATCTGGAGAAGTACCGCAGCCATTCCGCCATGGAGTTACAAACCTCTTTTGGAATTCTGGGCCTCACCATGTTGCGGTCCCTACTGCTGAATGCAATGATGGGAGGAGGAAGACGGTAGAGGTCGGACTCTGCCCTCGGGTCTGCTGTCAGCTCTAGTTGACAAAGAGCAAAATACAAGACAGTCGCAATCGTCGTTGCAAAACGCACCTACTTCGTTGCGTGTGTCTCTTTGCACTTTTCAGTGCAATGCTCGAGGAATGTGTGGTTGGTAGGTCCACAGCAGAGTCGCTCTGCAATGTTCGACGTCGATAGTCGTTTCAAGGGTAGACGGTAGGTGTGGCATGTGGGTAAGGTAGTGGTAATGTGATAGTGATTGGATGATGCAGTAGGTAGGTACAAAGTATGAGCAAACAGGAAGTCAGAAAAAGCCCCGAAGACTGAAGAAATAATGACGGGGAGTGGATGATATAGCCCAGCCGAGCAAAGCGGCTCAACAGCCGTTGAAACGGTCGATATGAACTGCCAGCACAATCCAGGAGAAACTACCTGGGGATATCCTTGAGCGCGAGATACTCCGAAGGGCAGCGATCTCGAATTGGGACGATGAACCACATCAGATGAAGACAGACCAGAGAACCGTAGCACAGGGTTGTTGCAGCGGCGACCGAGTTCGAGGCGAGGAGGTTACTCGGGAAGCAGTGGCAGGGACGCTGCGCACCTGGTCATCAACTTACCGGTACCGTGGACCGCGCCGTGGCGACATGCTCCCACGGGATCGCATTGGCAAATGGCAGCGCGCGCGAGAGCTTGCGAGAGGCGTGTGCCAGACGTTGCGCAGAAGGACCAGGTTGGAAACGACCATGCTCCTGGCTCCGGCTCCCCGGATAGGCAGTAAGGCCATAGTGTCATGCAGAGCATATTCCCGACAAGAGATGGGGGTCGATCTCCAGATCCAGAGGGGCGTTTCGTAGTGGCTGGCAGTTGAGAGCTGTCGACGAACAATCCGAGATTGCTGGGGGCTTGGGTGGATAGCGGAGCCCACCCCCTAGGCTGGCAGATGCAGCTTGCCCGATGCAAGTCGACTAAAGCTTCTAGAATCGCATGAATGGTGTGTGTAACATGGGTATGGCAAGGGTCAGATCTGCCCGACATCGAATCGACTCTGAGCCGCTGCAGGACGGAAGACGACTACCCGGAACGTGGTTGCTGTCCAGTCTTTTCACCCCACGTCATGAGATACGCGAACGGTTCACTGCCGTGGTGGTCTGGTTGTTTGGTTGTCATCTGCGAGCAACAGATTGCTAATGACATCAGCCTCTTCATGCAGCAGCAATGCAGCAGTCTGCGGGGGATCGTGCTGCAGTACGAGCATCCATCCACGGGAACCTGCCTCTTCTTCAGCACTGCCCAAGCACGAGCACTGTGAGCATGCGGCTGGCCGAAGTTGGGACGCTGACCGACTTTTCCAATGCTCTACGGATGGTCAGCCATAGTCGTTGTCATGTCAATCCAAACCGCTTCATCCCACGGTAAGATAGTCGCCATGTAAGCGAGATGTAGGCTAAATTTCAAACCAACCTGACGAACCTCCGAACAACCTCCCACGCTACATGTAAATGCGCCGACGGCCCGTACGTCGACGACATCCCCGGACGGGGGTCTGCATTAGCCTGGTGCCACATCCGCTCATCCAACCTGGTTGGTGTCACAGAAAGCGGCAGCGTCATGCGCCCGAGTGCCCCATACTCATTTCGACGGTTCGAAGATGCAGCCCGCATGTAGGAGCGACGATGCGCTGTTCGATTCATGGGCAAGTCTACATGTATCTACTATCGACTCGCTCCTTCCACTGCCCCCAGTAAGCCGGCTTCGCGGACGAGTTCATAGAACAGCCCTCGTTTGCTGATGAGCTCCGAAGGTGAGTCGAACTCCTTGACCTCGCCATGATCCAATACGACGATGCGGTCGCTGTCCAGGATGGTGTTGATGCGATGTGCGACTGTTGTTTGTTAGCCATAGGAATGATCATACCGCGAAAGACAGCCTTACTCGTAATGATAGTACGATCCTTGAACATGTTGCTGCGCAACGTAGTCTGTAACATTGCATCGGTCTCAACATCCACTGCCGCCGTGGCCTCGTCCAGAACCAGAATATTGCTCGGCGTCAGCAACGCTCGCGCCAACGACACAAGTTGCCGCTGTCCTTGACTGAGGTTTGAGCCCGCTTCGTGAATCTCCGCATCCAGTTGTCCGTTCAGCGATGCAACATAATCACGCAGTCGAGCATGATCCAGGACGCTCCACAGCTCCGTATCATCGTGGACATGTCCAGGATCCAGGTTGTCCCGCACAGTACCCTCAAACAGCGCTGCGTCCTGAGGAATGATCGCTAGCCTCCGGCGAAGATCCAGCAAACCAATGCTGCTTGTGCTGAGGTCGTCAATGCTCACATCACCCTGGGCTGGCTCGATGATCCGGAATAGAGCAAGGGTCAGCGAACTCTTGCCCGCTCCAGTCCGGCCGACCACTCCGATCTTCTCATGCGACTTGATGCTCAAGTTGATGTTCTTCAGCACAAGGTCCAACCCAGGCCGGTACCGCGTGCTGTAGCCGTTGAAAGACACGGCACCCTTCGGCGGCCAGCTAACAGGCGGACGATGCTTCGAGATGACCTCCTGCGCTTCGCTTGGGAGCCGAGCATATTCCAGTACACGTTCGACTGAGACAATGTTGGTCTCGACTTCGACGGTCTGCCTAACGATCCAATTGAGAGACTGGGTGATCTGCAGCGCGTAACTCATAGCCAGACCAACCAGTCCAGCTGACAGGCCACTGCCTGTTGAGACAGAGATGATGGCAAAACTGGCGGCTGCAAGGATGATGACCGAGCCGATGAACTCCAACCGAACTGCAAGCCATCGGTTTGCGTTGATGGATGGGAAGTAGGCTCGCAAGTTAGCATCGACTCGCCATTCATTCTCCAGGGCGAAACGCTCCGCTTGTCGATATGCTCTGATCGTGCTGATCCCGCTGAGTGACTCCTGGAAGTGCGCGTAGATTGGGCTGCGACTGACACTGTCGAGGCGTTTGAGTTCGCGGGAAGTGCGTAGGTAGTACTTCTGGATCCATAGGTAGAGTGCGCCTAGGGGGATGATCACTGCAATAAAGACTGGCGTTGACGCCGAAATGACAGCAAGCGTGAAGAAGGCTGGATGTTGTCGTTAGTTCTGCATGATACCAATGGATAAGTTACCAGATGTGGAAGGTCTACTCACCTCGGCTAGCATTGGTGAAGAGCATGTTGAAGGTCCGGCTGTCATAGCTGTCAGCACCATCCCGGGCCCACATCAGGAATTCGGCAACCGGCATGCACTTACGCGAGCACCTCGTCGATGCGATATATATCACTATCACATCCGTTAGCCTAGATTCGGGCGAGGGCGAGAGCCCGGTTCACGGGTCGTTGGGCTAGATGCGTTGTCCGGGTCCGAGCACGGAGCTCATCGACGTCCAACGCCCCGGAACGTGGAATCCACATGTTCGCAGTGCGTGATGGCGCAAGCCTCAGTACAGTGGAAGATGCACGTACCTCGAGAAGCGGTTTAGAATGCGCCCACTTGGCGTGGTCTCGAAGAAGACCATTGGCGATCGGAAGATCGCAAACGCCATCCTCTCGTGTAGCTTGCGGGAGGCCTGTTAAGCCGGCGCCATGCACGTTAGCCATCGTCGGCCCGATATCCATGCGCGGCTACCCACAGAGCCATTCTTGCTGGGCTGGAGCACTCACCTCGATCGAGCAGAAGATCCACAGTATCAGTGTTTGGACCACAACGAGGGCAGCGGAGCCGACGCCGAAGGCAAAGTAGATGCCAAGGTAGTATGCGACATTGGGGTTGCCGCCGAGTCTCTCGTTAATCTGCGTTCATCGTGAGTAGGTGTGCAAGAGTGTGGTCATTGAGAGAGATGTCTTACACTCGACCAGTCCTTCAACCAGACAGATCCACCTATGCAGGCGTGCATTAGCGTACCGTTCGTTACCACGCGCCAAAGCGCGGAGATCGGATCGCTCCCGACCGAGCATGTCCGCAAGCGATGTAGAAGTACGTACCGATTTGGGCTGTCTGAGCTCCCAGCAGCATAACCAGGTACACGGCTACGGCCCCGAGATTGCTTGCCTTTGCGTACTCAACGTAGATGTCTCTCTTCACCCTACCTTGTTCGGTCGTCTCCTTCGTTTGCTTCGATTTGAGCACACCCTTGCATTCTGTCAGCTCTGCACGGAAATGCACAGTTCCGAGAGGACTGAATCTTACCTTGTTGTCTTCTTCGTCGGTGGTCTTGCCTCTGGGTCCATGGAAGGAGACTGTGCTGGCTCTGCGAAGAGTGAGATGGCTGCCTTTCCGAATGGGACCTTCAGGCGGATGAGTCTTGATTGGCTCGAGGTATCCAACAGTCTCGTTGGCCTCATCCGTCTCGTCAACATCGTCTTCCGCGGGCTCAGTCTCGTACACCGTCTCTGATTCGCTAGACGGGCTGGAGGAATCTTTGTCGCCATTCTCCTGCTCATCGGTGCTAGCAGTCTTGATCAGGTTGGCAATCTCGCCCTTCATTGCAGTCACCTGCTCGTATGTTCCTTTCTCAAGGATGCGTCCGTCTCGCAGCAGAGTGATGAAGTGTGCCTCCATCAGTACTGGAATGGAGTTTGTCGCCAAGATCCTTGTCTTTCCAGAGAGTAGGCCATTGGGTCCCAAAACATTGTCAATGATGTGTCTGCCGACATGCTGATCCACTGCGCTGAGGATGTCGTCCAGAAGATAGATGTCAGCTCTGGCGTATACCGCTCGAGCGAGGGTCAGACGAGCTTTCTGGCCGCCGGAAAGACTAATTCCACGCTCCCCAACCTCAGTCTGGTCCCCGTCTGGCAGGACAGCAAAGTCTTCTGTCAAAGCGCAGGCCTTGATAGTCCGCTCGTAGAACTGCGGATCCCAGCGATGGCCGAAAACGATGTTCTCGCGTACGGAAGCGTTCATCACCCAAGGACTCTGAGCAACATATGCTGAAGCTCCGCGCAGGACGACCTCGCCTTTGAGTTTGTACAGATCTCCAAGCATGGTCGACAAGAAGGAGCTTTTACCAGCACCAACCCGACCAACGATACACGACAGCTCTCCACGGTGGACGCTGAAGTTGATGTCCTCCAGCACGTTTCGGTTGTCGTCCTTGTTCCAGGTGAAGGATGCATTCCGGATGCGCACAGACTCCTCGCCGTGAGCAACAGATTCACTACGCAGAACAGCGTCTGGTTGCAACTCTGGGGCCGTGAAGTAGTCCGTCAAGCGACCCACAGCCACGGAAGCCTCAATGATGGCTGTGATAACCATTGGGAGCACAGCCAGAGGGAAGGTGAGCAAGTTGAAGAGTGTGAGAGCTGGGAAGACAATATCTGTTGACAGCGGCTTGTCGTTGGTGGCCACGAACACTGCAAAAGTCGAGCAGGAAACAAAGAATGGTGTAGTGGACCAGGTAAAATTGGCGATGGCTGTGACTGCACCAATCTTGCGGAGCGTATGCAGCTCTTGGTCGTTTCTGATGAAATTGAGCTTGCTCATGAAAGCCTGACCCCACGCGTATAGCTTGATAGATTTCATGTTGTTCAAGATCTCAGTCATGAGCCGGGTACGCGCATCCTTGTTCTTCATCTGTCGTTTCTGAAGACTCTTAGAGATACGTGCGATGAAGCCATTGATGGGTATCATAGCAATCATCACGCCAACACCCGCCAGCATACTGATTCCGACGAGCTGATACAGAGAAAGCATGCACAGGGTGATCTGGAATGGTGCACTCCACAATTGCTGGCCAAACTGCGTAAGATCCTGCAATCTCTGCGTGTCGACTGCCATGTAGTTGACGATGTCGCCGGTGCTCTTCGATGCCCTGCCCTCGTTCGACAGCCTCATGGACTTTTTGTAGACCATGGCTGTGAGGGAGCTCTTGATCCGCATTCCCGTCTCGAACGCGCGCTGGAAGTATTGGTGAAGACATGCAGTCTGCGCCACGGATACGCCAAACATTGCCAACGCGATTGCTGCGCCCTTGATTGGCGGTTGCGGCTCGTTTCCTGGGCGGTAAGAGTCCACAAAAGTGATCAGGTAGCGGAGAAGCTGTGGCTGGATGAAGCTGAGACAGTCGGACAAGGTCTTGATGATGGCTCCTCTGAGGTAAGGTCCGCTGAAAGACTGAGCCATGGCAATCCAGAGACTTGGCTTCTTCTTTTCGAGCTGCTGCTCCCACGCTTCTTCAAACACAGCTGACGTGGCTCGAGTGGTATCCCGCTTGCGTAGGTTCCAAAGGTCGTCTTGTGTAAGATACTCCTTGTACCCGTACCTCATCATCGGCGTCATCCAGCTGAAAGTGAGGATGGAGAACACGTCTGCGTACTCAATCGGACACTCATCCTCGTCTCCAAGAGCGTCGTAAGCGGACAGGCGTTTCGGCACCAGCCATTCCAGCGCAAATTCGATCAGAGACAAGCCCAGACTGACCGCAAAAGTGACGAAATAAGGCAAAAACTGCTTGTGAAGCTCCTGCGACACCAGCGAGCGGAGTTTGACGCCGTAGACGATGACTAACGAGAGCCAGTAGGTGAGAACGACCCCGTTCGAGTTGCGCGACCTCCAGTGCTCGATGTACTGGATGTAGAAGATCACGCCCAGGCTGACCAAATTGATGATGGTGCTCCAGAATCGGAAGTCCTTCAACCAGATCCCAGCAAGCTGCTCAATCTGCAAGGCCGCTTGCAGCAGGGTGGCAACCACGAGCAGGCCCAGCACCACCAACTTCGTCCAGAAATGCCAGTCCTTCTTCACAGGCTGTGGTTGGCACCTTTTGAACAGATAGTATATCGCCCCCAGTCCACCGATGATGCCCCATATTGACACAATGTCGACCCAGACATCTAGAAAGCATGGCGTGAAATCCCATCTGTACGGGCTCATAGGGCCCCATCCTTCACTATTGCCACATAGTGGCTGCGCGCCGTGCTTTTGTACGTCGAGGTACGTGTGGAATGTCGGGTTCGTGCTTTGAAAGACGATCTGCTCGCCGTTGAGTTGTACCATTGAGGATCGGTGGAGCGGAGGTTGGGGGGTGGTAGGATTGCCGTCCAGCCGGTCACACTCGCATTGAAAGTCGTGGTAAGGAGATTTTCCAGGTGTTGTAGTAGGTGGAGTGTCCAGGGATAAGCTGCTGCAGCATCAGTGAGAGCGCGGTGAAAGGTTCGCCTCGCATGGAAAGATGACGATCCGAGGACCGGAGATTAGGTAAGCTAGAAACAAGCTTCGATTCAACCTCACACGGGTCCTCGGCATTGCGATCATCAACAAACTGTCTTCAGCAACACATGCATGTATGTATAGACGGCCCGATGCTCAGAAGACCTCATCGACCGACATGGTTCAATCAACTATAACCAAGGGTTTCGAAAGCATCGCCGCATACAAGAGCACCGAGACAGATAAAGGTTGCGGTCGGCTCAGAATTAACCTTTGAATTATAGTCTAATGTTCATTAATCTTCAACTATTGGCCAGCATCCTCAGAATTGCCTACGATACCCGCGACCAAAGAGGTCTCATTTCCCCGAGAGGCGGACTGTCGTTGCTACGTTCAACTCTCCGTCATGGATCCCTCATTGACGGAACAGGAAGAGACCAAAGTTTCTGTTTGTCCCACCAAGAAGTCAGGAGCTGCCTTTCCTCCAGTCCTTGATGCCGTGGCAGTTGTCCAGCAAGAAGATAGAGAGAGGTCTATGAGTGTCGAGGGCCAGAGATCTACTGACTCTGCACCCGATGCGAATGCGTACCTCCAAGGCTTCGCGGCCCTTCCGAAAGAGCTCCGCGAGCTCACCTACAGCTTCTGCTTGCTGGATACCCCATGCAAATGCCTCAGCAACGAAAACCATCCCTCTCACCGGGGCGGCAATCCGCCAAAGCTCTATAGCACCCCAGCACGCGGCCTCTGCCACCTGTTCCGCCACCCTGTCCTGGCAACCTGCCGAGAAAGTCGGGAGGAAGCCTTCAGGCATCTTGGCGCCACCCACGAACCTGGTCTGGCCTTGGACATCCGCTTGAAGGACAGCCAGAGGACTGTGGACTGGCTTCGCACGGTCGATCCGAAGCTGCTTGCGTCAATTCAAAGCCTGAGGCTGGGTTTTGGGAGGCGCAACGGTTGTAAACGTTATAGAACTAGGTTGCATGTTTCCTCGGACATGTCTGTGGAGTCCAACGCGGTTGCCAGAGGCTGGGTTGACGAGGACCTTGTCGCACGAATGTCCTTCATTGCGAGCTCAATGCAGGCTGACGGCAAGCTCAAGCTCACCAGTGCTGGTCTGCTCGAGATCGTTGAAACTATTGGGTGGCATAACTATTGGATGGCACACGCTGTTGCGGCGGAATGAAAGACTCGATTGATGGCAATTGTGCTTAGACGACAACTGCCGTATTCACGAGAACATTCAAGCACGTGTCAATCATGATTCCATGCCCGGAAGCCTATGGATACCATACAAACTTCCACCGCTACACAGCTCGCGTCCAACTCAAGTATCAAAGACCACACTTTGTTCCGGGACCTTCAGAGCCAAGAGGTACTCGTTCATCGCACGAACAGTCGAGCCATTGTACGCCTCCGGCGCAAAATACGTCGTGTGCCCTGTGGCATCCCTGGTCACAAGCACACTCCTGTCTTTCCCGATCTCCTCATGAAAGCCCATTGCCCACGACATCGGTGTCATTGGATCGCAAACAGTGGTCACGATGAGAACCGTTGGGAACGACATGCTCCGCGGGATGTCGACGGCGTGAGGTGGGTTTCGAGTTGGTGGCGGAAGTCCGGCACACGCCTGTTGTACCTCCCATTCGTAGGAGAATCCCTGCATGAGGGGCGCTTCGAAACGGCCTAGGGTTTCTCGCGAAAGGACGTCGTAGTACGAGGTGTCGTTGTGGTCATTGTCTGCACAGCTGACGGCGTAGAATGCGTGGTTCGAAGTTCCCAGCACTCCGCGGGAAGTAGCAAGCAAAGAAGCATCGTTGTGAATGCTGGCATCATGTATCGCTCGAGCAATCAAGCTCCATCGAGCAGTGTTTGGCAGGTACAAGCTGTCCGCTGCTATGGCGATAAGCGCTCTCTCGGTCAAAGGGTCGGTGACGCATGGAGCTCCCCAGGCGCGACAAGTCGACATTGGCGACTTTCTCAGCTCCTTCAAAAGGCCCATCCAGATCTCCTTGGGCGCCCGTGCATGGCCGGCTAGAGGGCAAGATGTGGGGCTTTGAAGATCACACCAGTCGAAGAACTGTGCAGAGGCGTCATCCATTGACACTGCTGACTCCACGAATGATGCGATCGACGGAGCAGCTGAAGAAACCGCGCCGTCTAAGACAATGGTTCGTATGTTGTCAGGGTATAGTTCTGCGTACTGCGGAAGTAAGTATCGGCATAACAGGAGGACCTCTAAGGTGGCATGTAATGAGCTTACCTGAGTCGCCAGCTGTGTCCCATAACTCGCGCCTAACCATGCCAGTTTCTCATCTCCGAGTACTGTACGAACAGCTTCATGATCTTTGGCAATACTGATAGTGTCCATTTAGTCGAACAATGGACTACCGGTTTCTGTCAAACAGCTCTGGCGGTATTCTTGGTTGGCTTTGACAAGCCCGTCCAACGACTCTTTGGTATCGGTGTAGAGTTCGTTGAGCTGCTCGAACGGAGGTCGACCGCAGTGTAGTGCGTCGCTTAGCCCAGTGCCCCGAAGGTCGACGCCAACGAAATCAAAGCGATCAAGTATTTCAGGAAGCACCGCTCGCTGACCTCGAGAGATCTGCAGAAGCATGTCCGATGGTAGCTCCACAGGTCCACCAGGGTTGTGGAAAAGGTTGCCGATGCGTCGCTAGCAGAAGATGAGCATGTCTGTCAACAAGGGTGCAGAGCGGCACACACCTCAGGGTCTCTCGCGGACAGTCTAACGAAACCAATCTTCACTTCTGGCAGTGGACCGGACGGCTCGTCCCAGTCCATAGGAACATAGCTATGTCCACACCGTAACCCCTCGGCCGCAAGGTCAGGACAGTCATCCTATTGTACTGTGTCATTGCCCGGCGGCGGAAACGCCACAACCGAAGCTGCGAGGAGGAACAGAGCCAGGCTGGCGGTCGAGACTTGCATGGTGCTGGTATTGCTGATGAAGAGATGGTCCAGTCAATGTTCGGCTATTGATGTTCGTAGTATGGCGGGTTGTCCGTTGAGAATACAACCTGGCTTATGCTGTTGGAATTGTCGCCGTGCAGAACACATCTCAGGAAGTCTTCTGAAGAAGGCGTGCACAGGGCAACGCAGCAACGGCATCTGCACCCAACCAGAAAGTCCATCTCAGCTCAAGCACGAATGGGAGGACGTTGCTCGCTCCCACTTGCTCCAAACATTGTCGGCATGGTCGGGACTGCTCGCAGGATGCCAGAGAAGAAGAGGAAGGAGCTCCAGGAGTTTTCGAAAGCCATGCTATCCACGAGGTCGACCAGACCACTAAACTTATACAATTCTCTTCGGTCTCAATTGTGTTGCATGGAGAAGAGTCTGTAGTGACCTACCTTGACCTAGATCTTGAATAGCCAAGCATCAAGGCTGCGCATGTCCAGTAAGCTGTGCGGAAGTGCCCATGATTGCACGGCCATATCTGCGTCTGCGAACCATTGAAAGAATTGTTTCACCAACCCAGGGCAGTGTGTCGAGTCGCTGGAATGGAATAAAATGGGTGAAAGAAGGGAGATGAAGTCAAACAGCTTGCACGTGACCATGTCGATCTTGACCTCATCAACACTCGAACATCGTCTCTTGTTGGACATCGTTGTGTGCTTCACTTCCATCAATTAAAAAGATTGACAGATCCCAAGATCCATTATCCGAACAACAACGATACATCGGACCAAATGACAGCCCACCGCTCAACCAACCCATAATCTCCGCCCCCATCGCCACCTCCACCCCCAATCCACCACCATGTCCGACCGCACCCGCGGCTCCCTAACCAAGGACGCCGAGCTCAACGACGCAGCCTGGGTAGCCGCACGCGGAGCCACCGTCGGTGCGGCAAAAGTATGCCCATCCCCTCTCATCCTCTCCATCCTCTTACTAACATAGCCATTGAATAGTGGGGCCTCTTCTCCGCCGCCGCCGCAGCGGTAGCATACAACTTCAGCCCAATATACCGTGGCTTAACGTTCCAGTTTAAAGTGTACGTCTCACTCCTCCCCAACCACTTGTTCGGGCCATTACTCAATGCTCATTGCTACACTAGGTTTCTCCAAATGAGTGGCATGTGCATCGGCAGCATGATAGAAGCAGACAAGCGACTACGCGCCCACGAACTGCTGATGCGGCAGCGGAAACGGATAGCGCGCGATGCGGAGGTGTGGAGGCGGTATGAAGAGGAGTTGCATGGTGTTGCGCCGGAGAAGTTGGATAATCGGGAGTGAATCGATTCTTGATGTGTACACGTAGATAGATGAATTTTGTACAAGACTATAGAGATTGTACATGATGCAGGAAGCCTCACCACAAGCCCAGGTTTCCCATGCCAAACGCCATGCGGCGAGCACTTCGCTAAAAGCACGAAAGCATCCTCCGCGCCATGCAATCTCCTTTCAAACGCTTCAGCTGTCATCCACCAGGCGTCGGGCATTATGCGCCTTCTCCGCCTCATCCTTCAACGTCTCAAACTCGCCCGTCGTCTCGCACATCCCTCTGAACATCCCACCCTTCTCCGAGATCAACTGGAAAGGATCACCATATTCCATCACCTCGCCCTTGTCCAGCACAAGCACTTTGTCATAATCGATAATTGTCTGAAGCCTGTGCGCGATCGTGATGGTGGTGTTCTTGATCTCGCGGATCGTCTCCTGGATCTTGGCGTCGGTGGCGTAGTCGATGGATGCGGTTGCTTCGTCCATGAGCAGGACTTTCGGATTCTTGAGCATTGCGCGAGCCAGGCAGAGGAGTTGGCGCTGGCCTTGCGAGAGGTTTGCGCCAGATTCTGCGACGGGTGACGAGAGGTTCTTGAAGATGTTCTTGTTCTCGAGACCGATGTTCCCATCTGTGGGACTTGTAGTCGTTGGAGAGCCGTTCGAGGCTGGCGACTGCTTCTTCACCGGACTGTTCGGCCCAGACATGCTAGGGTTCGGCGTCGATGGTCGAGATGGTGTAGCTGAAGGCGCACCAATCAGCTGCACTCGTCTTAGGGCAGTGAATATCTCTTCGTCGGTGAACAGGCCAAATGGATCCAGATTGCTTCGAATCGTGCCAGTGAACAATGTCGGATCCTGTGGCACCATGACGATGTTCTCACGCAGATCTTGTAACCCAATGAGTCCGACATCAACATCGTCCACCAAAATCTTGCCCTCTTCCGCCTCAAGCGCACGGAACAGCGCCAGTGCCAACGAACTCTTCCCAGCCCCCGTCCTGCCAACCACACCAACCTTCTCCCCCGGCAGAATCTTGAACGTCAGATGCTTCAGCACCAAGTCGAAATCGCTCCTGTACCGGGTAGAATACCCAATGAACTCCACACCTCCTTTGCTCGGCCAGTTCGCCTCCGGCCTGTTCTCCGGCACAATAAGCGCCGCCTCCTGATCCACGTCCAAGTACTCCTTAATCCGCTCGACGGCGTTCATGTTCTGCTCATTGCTGGCGTACAAACGCACAAACCACAGCACATTCTCCGTGAATGTGACGGCGTAGGTCATAGCCAGCCCAGCGGCGCCAGCGTCAATGCGGCCGACGCTCAACACCACAAACACGC
The DNA here is from genome assembly GCF_035928015.1 of Saxophila tyrrhenica. Taxonomy (NCBI): domain Eukaryota; kingdom Fungi; phylum Ascomycota; class Dothideomycetes; order Mycosphaerellales; family Extremaceae; genus Saxophila; species Saxophila tyrrhenica. The sequence goes on along the minus strand of NW_027041746.1, from coordinate 201,095 downwards.
CGGAGAAGAACGAGACGAGGGCGCCGACGATGTCGACGCGGAAAGCGAGCCAGCGGTTCGCGCCCCAGAGGAAGATGAACGGGCGGGAGTGCGTGTTCACGCGGTGCAGGTTCTCGCGGATGAAGCGGCGTTCGTCGCCGTAGGCGCGGATGGTCGTCATGCCGGAGAGGGTCTCGCCGAACTGCTGGTAGAGGGGGCTGCGCTGTACGGATTCCAGGCGCTTCAGGTCTCTGCTAGAACTAATGTAGAACCGGCCGATGAGGAAGTATAGGATGGTGATGAAGAAGCCGGCGATCAGGAAGCCCGGCGTGATGACGGATATCAACACTACTATGGTGACGATCGACGCCAGGCAGTGGACCACGCCAACGGCGACGGGTGCGACTTCTTGGTCGATGGCTTCGACGTCCTTGGAGAAGCGGTTCATGATCTGGCCGAGTGGCGTGGAGTCGAAGAAGCGGAACTTGGCGTGAGTGATGGACTCCATGAGCTGGCGGTGTATGCGCTTGGAGGCTGTGAGCGAACCAGCAAAGCACATGCCTTCTCTGAAGAGACAGATGAACATGTACCCGATGCCCAGGACTGCGTAGACGCCGAGGTAGTATCCGACTTCGACGTGGGAGTTCGAAGAGGATGTGACGACCGGACCGGTGCTTGTCGACTTTGTGAACGGAAATCCCCAGACACACGAGCCACTCCTCAAGCAGTTGTAAGACCCGCTGAACGTACCCTGGACATGCGTCATAGGCAAAGACTGATGCACACCAGCAGTGGAGACAGTCTCCTTATAAGCATAAGCATTAGCCCACTCCCGGATCCAGATGTTCGTAGCAACCTGAGCAAACTGCTGCAAAGCGAACGCAGAAGCAGTGAAGACCCAGTAAAACGGCCCACCCATGTAGACAAGGTACTTGACGATGATGGCAAGCTTGACGGCTCCGGTGGCTTTGCTTTCCTGTTGTCCGTCCTCGTCCACGACTTTGTTCAGGCCTGGGATGTCCTTCGAGATGACCTTGGACAGCGGCTCGCCATTCGGGATGCCATTCAGAGCACTGCTCGCCTCGGGTTCCGGTACGCTGAGGCGGCGCTGTGCAGTCTCTGACCCTGGCTCGGTCTTGCCTGATAGATTGTCACGGCCGATCTCGGACGGGACTCTTGAGGGCAGGGTAGATGGGCCGCGAGAGCCAGGTCGTGATGGGAATTTCGACACATCTTCCGCAAGCTTGCCGGAGGTGATGATATCGCCAGGCGCGCCTTGAATAGCCACTCTGCCATTGTCCAGCACCACAGCAAAGTCTGCGTACGGAAGCGCCAACGTGGCGTTATGCGTCACGAGAATGCACGTCCGGTTGTACATCAGCGGTCCAAGCAGGGCTTTCTCGAAGATCCACTTGGCAGTATGGGAGTCGACAGCACTCAGCACATCGTCCATGAGCACGTGCCTCGCTTTGCAGTACAGCGCTCTTGCCAAGCTGATGCGCTGCTTCTGGCCACCGGACAGCGTCACGCCCTTCTCTCCAACCATCGTCTGGTCGCCGCCATCCAGAATCTCGAGGTCGCGCTGGAGTGAGCATGCGATGATCACATCCTTGTACCGTCGAGCGTCCCAAGGACTAGAGAATACGATGTTGTCCTTGATCGTGCCATTGAGGAGCCAAGCTTGCTGCGCGCAGTATGCGACGTTCTCTGTGAGGCCAGTCTCCCGGTTTGGCTTGACATCATCCCTACTTTTGCCAGCCGGCAGGTAGACGCTGCCGTCCAGCAATGTCATCTCACCGAGAAGAGCCATCAGCAATGACGTCTTCCCACTTCCTGTAGGTCCAATCACGATGTTCATCTGTCCGACTTTAAACCGCATATCGAGATCGATCATCTTGAAGTCCTCAGCATCCCGGCTACCCCAGCTGAATGTTCCCTTGTCGAATCCAATCACGACCTCGCCATCAGAATCGTACTTCTCGTTGGCGAGTTGTGCATATTTGTCCGTTTCCGCCTCGTTCAGATACTCTTCCACTCGATCCACTGACACTTTCGATTCTTGCACATGCGCAACCATATCGGCCAACTGATCCAACGGGATGCGCAGCAAGCTGAAGAGTGACAGTGCTGTGAAGGCGATTGATGGTATCAAGTCCTTCTTCTCCACGAGTGTGTAGACAGCGAACGTTAGAAGCGTGATGATGATGGGAGCGCCAGCCCAGATGGTTGCAGCAATCGACCAGAGGATGTACCTGTTGCGGAGGTATCTTAGCTCGACCACACGCTTCTCATCAACAGTGCCCAGGAAACGCTGCTCCCACGCAAAGTACTTGATGATGCGGATGTTGGTCAAGACCTCGTTGGTCGAGTGTATCCGCGCGTCTGTAGCAGCCAGGATCTTGGTCTGGACTTCTGCGAATTTCTTCGAGATGTACATGTTGATCGGGAGCAGGACCACCATCATGCCAATGCCGACAATACTACTGTATCCGAGGATCTGATAGAGCAGGAAAATCGCCAGTATGAATTGCACCGGTGTTTCGGCCCAGAGAAAGTGGAGGTATGCGCTGATCTCTGCGACTTTGAACGAGTCGACAGCCATGAGATTGATGATAGCGCCAGAGGTGACCTGAGAGTCATCGATCGGGTCCTTTTGCTGGTTGTCCGTCTTCGTATCTTCCGACTTCTTCTTGCGGCCCCAAGTAAGAGCGCGCTTCAAGATGTTCTTGTCCGTCTCGTTCTTGTCGCTTGGGTTCGTGGTTGCGCCACCCAGCACCTTGTCAGTACCAGCAGCCGCTCGCCTTCTCAACGCCTTGGCATAGATCTCTCCAATGATGATTGCTCGCAGACGGATACAGACCTTGCGACCAACCCAGAGTGCCTGGCCACTCGAGATTGCATTAATGACTCCTGAAACGAACAGGAGGAAGACATAGAACCATGCCGCATTGCGAGGCGTGGATGCCGGATCCTCCACATACTGCAAGATGACTTTGAGTAGCAACGTCGGCATGAAAGTGATGATACCAGAGATAGCCGCCCAGGACGCTTGAATGAGCAGTTGGCGTTTGAAGTAGCGTAGTAAATGCCATGCCAGGATGCTGGTCTTCTGCAGTTGGCGGTAGTTTGCCAGAATAGCACCCGCCTTGTCCTTTGGCATCAGGTTCCAGACGTCTGACATCTCGTATGTCTTGCGGTAGCCCGTCCAGACGATCGGGTCGACCCAGCTAAAGGTACCCAACGAGAAGACGCTGGCCAATGGCTCCTTTGAGGGCTCCAGATCTCCCTCGTACTCCAGCTCGACCGGCTTGTTGCCTTTGCGTGAAGTCAAGGAGATCGTGAAGAGGAGTGATACCAGCGCGAACTCCGTAATCTGCAATGCTTGTAGCACCTTGAAGGAGGGATGTACGATCGCGGATCGAAACAAGAGCACGCTGATGATCCATAGTAGGCCATAGAGGAAGAAAGTATGGTACCAGAGCTTCGGGAACGAGAACTTCGACGTGCTGGACAGCAGGAGTCGTAGCGATGCCAGGACCGCAACGTATGCCCATACCGCAACACCTGATATCGCTCCAATGTGGCCGTCCTCGCCATACCCTCCAATGACCAACATTGCTGTATGCACCCCGAGCTCTGCTATTACGGCCAGCTCTTCAATCATAGCAATCGCCATCTCGCCCCTCGGCTTGTCCACGGTCGTTACCGACATGTGAGTCTGGCTTCTTGTCTGCCGCAGCGCCAACGGCTGGCTCCCCTCTGAGCTGTCCTCGTCTTCCGAGTCCTCCTCGCTATTCTCTTCATCCTCATACTCTCCAATCGGACGTCCGTTGCCATTCCAGATATGCTGCTTCAGAAGCGCATACGGCTCCTGGTCTCTCCGGCGATAATATTTTCGAAGAACCTGCCAGCACAAGTACAGCGCTGATATCCCGCAGCCGATTAATGGGAATAGTGTTTGGAAGTAGTCGTGCTCGAAGCAGGCGCTGAAGTCGTCGCCGGTCCAGATGTCACCGGCGCAATGCGCAAACATAGCCTTTGTGTTGCCGTGGCGGAAGCGTGTCTCGATCTGATTCGTAGTCGCGGGGCACTGTCATCGGGTGTCGAAGAGCATTTAGGTCGTGTATTAGGTCGTCGACTACGGCGGTATTAGGTGTCGTAGGACAGTTGGCAGATTGAGTTCAAAGGAACGACTGGAGTTGATGGGTCGAGGTGAATGATTGAAGTCTTTTCGGCGATTACCGTAGATTCTAGTAATGACGTCCAGCCGTGCTTTCCATGACTGACTCAGTCAGACCAATCGGCGGGATCACATGCGATGGTTGTATTCAATATGGATTGAGGAGACTGCTTTCAACGCGTGCGGTGTTTTGTTCGACACTACGTTATTACCTATAGAACAACAACCCGAGTGTATGTGACTCAATGGCAATAGCATTCCCCGCCTCGTCTGCAGTCTCATGCACAAGCTTTGCCAATGCAGGAAGGTGATAACTGAGCTGCATGTGCCTGAAGCCACCACTTATAGCTGTCTCCCATCCCATTGATTTGTCGGAGGAGGTATATCGTGTGGAGTTGTCACGAGTAGTGAGTGCAGAAAGGAGAACTTTGGCGAGAAAGTCTTGAGATGCAGCCGATCTTCGCCTTCGCCATTCGAACGCCGTATTGGCTATGTACAGTGCACTTCGTTCGCAACCACACCTGTGCTGTCTCGAAGATATATCCCTCGCCTCTCGCATCACCAGCATCATCTTGGTGTGGCAGCCGGCTTCCACGCAGAGTACTTGTTTTTCGTCCTGCGGATTGTTAGCTTTAGCATTCTAGCAGTAAGAATTACTCGGAGCCGGCGGCGTACGTATTGTAAGGCTTGTAAGCACTGTTCGATGCCGTCAAAACAGGCCGATGCTCCTTCGGCTCCCACGACCGAAGCTGCCGCTGCATGATCTTGTCCTCTGAGGGGGGCTTGTCGACCAGGTAGGACATCCAGGCGTGCCAGCCGGGCTCTATCTGTGACCTATCTATTCTTCAGCATGTGCTCGTGGGTGTAGACCGGCTTGACCTACGCATCATATTCCTTGTTCTTGTAGTCCACCCATCGTGTCCGTACTGCTCACGCGTCAGCTCCAATCCTAGATCCGAGACAGCGAGGGTGTCGTACATGGCAGCTCCTCTTCCAGATTCTCGTAGTACTTGTTGCCGTACCGGTCCATGGCTATGAGGGTTCCTCGCTTTGTGTCACCTGCACCGCGTCAGATCCACTAGTCAACTGCCTTGCTATTTCTTTGTCCGTACCCATGTACTGCACGCGGAAGGCTCATGTTAGCTGCTGAGATCCAGGCCGAGGGGTAAGCGATCGCATACCTGCATCTGGTGGCCATATTCCTATAGATCGTTAGCACTTGCGGTCGCTTCTTGCTATAGGGAGCATTCATACCTTCAGGCCAATACTCCGCAGGTTGCGGAGCGTTCGTAGTATTGTCGACATCGTCGGTGGCCGATAAGTAGTCGTCGTCGTTGGAGCATTGCGGCTCCGGAGAGTGCAGTTCACCCTCCAAGTGGCCCGTGCGTCTCGACTTCAACCGCACTCCTACTCCCTTGTCGAGAACAACCTATCTCAACATGCCAATTCGATGATCACACGGCGAGCCTTCACCTGTGTAAGGCTACATCAACGACACATCACAGCGACACGTCGCTGTTGCCATGGCTCCCTCCAGAGGCGGCTGGCAAGCACTTTCAGCGCACCCGCAACACCACCTCCATCTTCCGTCTCGCCTCTTTCGGCGTTGACGTCGGAGCTGGATAAGATCTCACCTCGTTTCGATGTTTCCGCGGACTCGATTGGGATTATCAGAGGCCCGGCGGAGTTCTACGATGCTTTGAAGGTATGCTTGCGTTCCGTCCTGGTAAGGGTTTGATGGTTGACTGTTGGACAGACGAAGATAGCTTCTGCACAACGGCGGATCTACCTTTCAACGTTGTATGTCGGCAAGACTGAACATGAGCTTGTGCGTGTTATCCCAGCTGAGTGATTTGACGCTCGACTGATTACTTCTAGATTGCCACAGTCCATGATGCACTGAAGAGGAACCCAGATCTAAAAGTCTCCTTCCTCACGGACGCTCTTCGCGGCACACGCGAAGAGCCCAGCCCATCATGCGCAAGCCTTCTGGTCTCACTGATCACGGACTTCGGACCTGAGCGGGTGGAAGTCCGAGTATACCACACGCCTAATTTAACCGGCATCCGCAAGAAGATCCTCCCCAAACGCATCAACGAAGGCTGGGGCTTGCAACACATGAAGCTGTACGGTATTGACGACGAGATCATCATGTCGGGCGCCAACTTGTCCAACGACTACTTCACGGATCGCCAGGATAGGTATCATGTTATCAAGTCCAGGGACATTACCGACTACTTCTACAACATCTACCGCACAACATGCGATCTCAGCTTCCGAGTCCTCCCTACAGCCGAACCCAATGGCTTCGAACTACATTGGCCTACCACAAACGTCGGCTCATCACCACTCGAAGACCCAAAAGCCTACATCGCTTCCGCCACCAAAGCCCTAGCACCCCTCTTGATACCCTTCCCATCCGGCCCCTCCCCCGAGAAAGCCACCGACACCCAAATCTACCCTCTCCTCCAACTAACCCCACTCCTCAAACCCGACACCTCCACCGAACTCCCAGCCCTCACCGACATCCTCCGCAAACTAGGCACTGTCCCTTCCTTAGCCGGTTCAAAGTGGACCTTCACAGCCGGCTACTTCAACATGACGCCCGACATCCGCGACCTCCTGCTCAACTCTAAACCGTCCAGCGCGGTTGTCGTCGCCGCTTCACCGTGGGCCAACGGGTTCTACGGCAGCAAAGGCGTCTCCGGTCTGCTGCCGTCAGCGTACACGTACCTCGCGCGCCGCTTCCTGGACACCGTGTCTCGCGCCGGACTAGGCGAGAACATCGCCCTGAAAGAATGGCGACGCGGAACCGTCAATACCCCAGGCGGCTGGACGTACCACGCGAAAGGGATCTGGATCACTCTCCCGGGGCAGGAGAACCCGAGTGTCAGTCTCGTGGGCAGTTCCAACTATACGAAACGCAGCTACTCGCTGGATCTGGAAGCGAATACGCTGATCGTGACGCAGAACGCGGATTTGCAGCGCCGGTTGGGGGAGGAGGAAAGGTGGTTGCAGGAGTATGCGACGGTGATGGGGCGGGATGACTATGCGAGGAATGAGAGGAGGGTGGGGTTGCACGTTCGGGTGGCCATGTGGATTGTTACGCTCGTTGGGGGTGCACTGTGATGTTGTCGATGCCTGCTACTACACGGCTTCTGTTCATCTACATAGTGTCTTTCAGTCGCCCGCTCTGTACAGGCTAGTGGCGCCAACAGAGCGTCGCGTCTTCAACAATGGCCTGACAAACTTGTGCCCACCATCCAACAGAACTTATCACCACTCTCCCGCTCCTGCTTTCACCCTCACATAAGATCTCCAACACCTCAATCACTGCATAGACCGGTCCGCCCCACCGCCAGTGGCCCTCTCATATCACCTATCAACCCCATCCGTCAAATTCCTCTCCACCTCGTCCACGTGCGCGCGATCCCGCTTCGCTTCCTCCTCCAACCTGTTGACTTTAATGGCCAAATCACGAATCACCTGGATATGCTGCCGGTTCGTGTCGAGAAGCAGTTGCTGGATATCCTGCAGAGCGGCGACGACCTCGTCTTGGCTTGATGAGGGTGTGATTGGGGTTGAGTCTCTCGGGTTCGTGACTGGGGTTTGAGGAGTTGGCGCTGTGGCGGTCGGCTGTGTCGATGGTGTGAGAGGTGTGAGAGGGGGGCGGTTGATGGAGGGGACATGGAAGTGTGGCTGCGTGGTTGGACTGGTGTTGCGTGGAACCGTGATGGGGATGGGAGGTCGATTGTCGGCGGAAGGGAATTTGAACAGGAGTTGTGGTGCAGGAGCAATGTTTCTGGTCAGTCGCGTGGACAGGCGCGGGCCGCGAAGAATGCTGAGAGGGTTACTGCGGCGCATGGGGTGGACTCTGCGCTGCTCCTGTCGTTCAGCGGTGGGTAGCGGAGATGGTGACGGAGGCCCTGCATCCTCGGTGAGGTCTAGCGACTCGATACTTTGGTCCATTTGTGGGGTCGTGGAGGGCCTGTTGCTGTACAGGGTGTCGCCATCACCAGTGGAGATTTGCGCAGACCTGCGTTTGCCACTTGAGGGTGTCGAGTAGGTGTGGCTCAACGGAGAACTGGGCTTGTCACCTGCGATGGAGCTGGGCGTCGAGTAGTGGGAGGGAAAGGAGCGGCGGCTTCTTGGAGTTTGGAGGGTGGGGACCTCGCTAGATTGTGTACCTTCAAGTGATGTCTCCCATTCCAAAATGGTAGTCGGGGGAGCAGCAGCTGGAGTGTCCGGCGAGTTCGATTCGTCGAACAGAGTTGATTTGGCGCGAGAATTGGTGACGAGCGAGGGCAAAGCTGATGACTCCTGGTTGCTGAGCGTGGTGTCTTGCGCACTTGCAGACACAGAAGTCGACTCACTTGTGTCAAAGGTGTCGACGTCAGCGAAGCCGTCCTCTCCCCCAGCACCGGCCATGTTTGAGGACGGTGATGGCTGGCGTAAGTGGATCCACGTGCGTAGGAAAGGAGAGAGGGGCGGCATCTTGGATAGATTACATCGAAGCCATGACACGACCGTCGAGTGCCATTGTTGCAGTTGAATAAGGTGGAAGAAGTGAAGAAGAAGTGAACAGGTAGCCGTGTGGTCTTTACAAGATCACCTACCAGAACCTCACATTGACAACCTCACGTTGTTCTCCCATGTGACCTACGGCTTTCGGACACCACCTCATCGAGTGCAACCGTTTCGTTCGCTTGCTGCAATGGAGCAGCTTCTCCCGTCTTGCAGGATGCTGTATCGTTGTCATGAGCCCCTTCAGAGTTCGTATTCGTCTCACCCGCAATGGAGAAGATAGGATATGACAGCTGATAGGGGTAGGGAGAGCTTGCATTGCCTTGGCTTCGCCGTTGGACCAGGACTATTGTCTTCTAACTTCCGCGATCGTGGGTATGCAAAATGAGTGGCTTTCGATTTGATAGAATGGATTAAGGAAAGCAACATGAAGTCTGGAAGCAGTTCTAAGCTTGACACGTGACAGCTCCTTGCAGGAAGAGAATTCACCCGACTTGGCAGGTGCCGGTTCTGGCAGCCGAATGCTCTCCGACGTCGCCCACTTCCGCTGTTGACACCTCTCACACCCCACTGCTGATCGTATGGCGGGGCAAGGCCGGCAATGGGGCAGCGAAATGGGAACCGACGTGATTTGCCAGGACGATGAAGCTCGCCAGCCGCGTCTTCCAGCGCCCGACCAAAGTGCCGTGATTGTCAGGATGACTTGAGAATTACTTGTGTGAGGTATACCGGGGAGAGTATAACTGTTCCTCTCTCCTACATCTCGTCTTCTACAGCTCTGCTATTTGCCTTTCATAATATCAATCAAGCGAGAAAGAACGAGAGACCTCTTCAATACATCTCCATAACCCGAATAACACTTCTTACGACCAACCGCCAACATGGGCTCAACACCCAAGTACGACCCAAACTTCACCCAGCATGTCATCGACACCTGCGGCCCCAACACCAGCCCGCGCATGAAGACCATCTTCGGCGCCATGATGCGACACCTCCACGACTTTGCGCGAGAAGTTGACCTCACTCCCGAAGAATGGCTGGCTGGTGTCAAGTTCCTGAACGAGACGGGCAAGATCTGGGCAGAGTCGGACGGCAAGCGGAATGAGATGCACAGATTATCCGATATTACGGGTCTGGAGTCTCTAGTCACAGAGATCGCCAACTACGTCCAAACCGAAGACCCGAACTACACGCCCACCTCTGCCGCTATTCTTGGCCCATTCTGGTCGCCGAATGCAACATGGAGAGAGCTGGGTGACAGCGTGATTCAAGACCCTCACGAGGGCGTGGTGACATACATGCACGGTGTGATCCGGGATCTGTCAACGCACAAGCCTATCCCAGGCGTGACGTTCGACTTCTGGCAGGCTAGCAGCAACGGCAAGTACGATTTCCAGGACCCAGACAATCAGAGCGACAACAACTTGCGTGGGAAGTTCAAGACGGATGAGAACGGCGAGTACCGTCTTTACTGCCTTCGACCAACTGCCTACTCTCTTCCAACCGATGGTCCCTCCTTCCAGCTCCTAAACGCATTGGACAGACACCCAATGCGGCCAGCGCATATCCACTTGATGGTGAGCTTCTACCCCTCTCTACTTCACGCTCAAGATCGATGCTGATTGTAGAGTGCACAGATCACAAAAGACAACTACAAGCCAGTAATCACGCAAATCTACCCCAAAGACGACCCCTGGCTCTCTACCGACACCGTCTTCGCCGTCAAGGACGATTTGGTCGTCGACTTCAACCCCGTTGGCAAGATCCCCGACAGCATGAAAGAGCACACCGGACCCGGCGGGAAGGCGACGAAGGAATTGGAGTTGAATATCGTCTTGGCGCCGCTCGGGGTGGCTGGGCACTCGGACCCGGAGCCTAAATCGTAGGAGACGAATACGGCGAGGACGAGGAATGGAATTGACATTTAGCGTTATTGTAGTTGTTGATACTTGATCGTACATATCACGACATTTCACCAATCTGCTTCCAACTACTTGCACCCACAATCATCACTCGCCGGCTTCTCCCCACCTCCTCCAAACGCCAGCCGACTCAACCCATCCACCACCACCCTCACCCCTTCCTTCCCCGCCTGCACCTGACTCGGCGTACTCGAATAGCTAGCCGGAACATCCAACGCCGGATTCCTATCGAAGAAATTCCGCGGCCGCAACAACACCCCCATGCCCTCCGCCGGCATAATCGGATAATCCTCCGGACTCGGAAAATGCACCACCCCGAACGTATGCCAGACCACTACATCCGTGTTCTCGATCCCGCCCTCCGGATCCGCTGCGATCCACGCCGGTATCCCCTGTGAAGGCGTGCCGGAGGTCTGCGGGACGTGACGGCCGGCAGGGTGGAGTTGGGTGTCTGACTGGCGGGTGACGTGGAGGGCGTGGCGGGCGAAGCCGGCGCGGTTGTAGACGAGGCTGTGCTTTTTGGGGAGAAGAGGGGGGATGTCGCGGGATACTAGTTTGTAGGAGACGGGTTTGTGGGAGTGGGGGTTTAGTTTGTTGGGGTTGGAGAAGTCCCAGGTGCGGGAGGTGCTGGCGTCGTAGTCGGACATTCCGGTGGACCTGGGATGGCGGAAGAGAGAGGTTAGAGAGGGTTTTGTGGGGGAGAGGGGTATGGGGACATACATGGTTTTCAACGCTGTCTTCTTAGCGTAGAAAGCGTTGCCGTACGGATTCTGCTCGCTCCCAGGTTCGCCGTCGCCACGTGTTGCGTCGACTTCGAAGACCGTGTTCTGCGGCCCGTCGATATTCGGATCTAATCGCAAGCAGAACAGATGCTGATGGTTGTGCGCGTTCACTCCTGGATACACCTCAGTTCCCCAAGGGGCAGCGTCCTCCCCTGGCGCCAATGCGTAAGTGTTCAGAATGCCAGTCAGTTTGATGTCCAGCTGTATAACACCATCCTGATGTAAGATCCAATAGACACAATATTCGTAGTTGGCAGCTGTGAAGACATGGCTGATGATCATTTTTCGGCCGCGTGTCACGGTGCACGAGTCGTCGCGGAAGTCGGTGTGCTTAAACAGAATCCCTGCATCTTCTTCATGAAGACAGATGGCGTTCTTGATCGTCTGTGGCTCGCCTGCCTTGTTCACAAAAGCGGCGTCGAGGTAGTGAATCGCGCCTTTGCAGTCGCAGCCCAGGGCAAGGGAGTTCGTCATGTAGCCGCCGCCGTACTCGCCAAGATCAAAAGCGTGCTTGCGCTGGTGAGGATGCTCTGGGTTGCCGTAGGGCACGACCATTTCTGCCAGAGACATGCGCCAGAAGACGGGCCGGATGTTGCCTTTGTCATTGAAAGTGACGTTGGACAGGACGATGCCTTCGCGGTAGTTGAAGCCGATGTGGACGCTCCAGTTCTGCCATTTCAGAGTGCGGCCGTCGAGCTTGAAGGAGACGCCTTCTGGTTGTGTGATATTGAGTGGTTTGAGATCGTCTCTGACGCCGCCCTCTTTCTTGATAGCTTCGGCGTGGTAGTTGATCGGCGGGGCGGTGTTGAGCGGTCTTCGAGTCTTCGGTACGTCGATGTGTACGATCTGCTGGGTATCTGCGTTGTAGATCGGGCAGAAGTCGAGCGGATACGTGTATTGAGAGTCATCGGGATGCGGTCTGTAATACATCAACGCCTGCTGGAGCCGCACTTTCGAGCCAAAGCGTTCATCGTAGCCTATGGTCCAAGGATCACAGTACACCTTGTGCATTTCCTCTGGCGGTATACCCAAGATACCGCATTGTTCTATGACCTTGGGGTCCTTCCTGGCCACCGTCTCGACGATCTGCAGGTCTTCCATAGTGATGAGCGGCTGAACACCCTCTGTGAGCTCCCACTGCACAATCCGACCCTCTGTCAAGTCCACCAGGCCGTCGAACACCCTGCTGCCCCGTCCGATGCAGACGACATCCGCGATTCTATGTGGCTTGGGAGTGTATTCTGAATCGGCCACCCATCGCATCATCTCCGCCTTCTTCGGTTCTTCGAGGGATACTGCGTTGAAGTGTACATCGTTGTGCTCGCGCCGGACGATCTCGACTGCTGCTGCGATTTCGTCTGTTGACAGAGGATCGAAGGGGTGGTGCTCCGCGACTTGGCCAGTGAGATGGGATGCCATCTGCTGGAGGCGTTCGAGGACCATCTTAAATCGTGGTATAAGAGTAATTGGATGACAAGGAGGATGGCGAGACAGGATGAAAAGATGTGTATACTACCGTTGACTTACTCCACCATGGACCGCGTCGAGAATAGCTCATAGTTCGCGTGGTTGTGCTTCTCGAGCCCCTCATGCAGGCTGGCGATAAGGTAGCAGATAGGCGAGCTCTGCTGCAAGCAGTTTGGTGACCTAACGAAGGTGATGCCCTGGAAGCTTTGCATTTCCACAGACATGGAACGCAGACGGCGCATGGGTATCGCCGCTGGACGGTCAATATGGTATAGAAGTCTGGAAGAAACGTGAAGGTTGTCTAGGATGGTGCTCACGTCTCGACCTGTTCAGGCACCAAGGCAACACAGCTGAATATCACGTGATGAAGTGAATGTTGCGGAACAACACGGACGTCGAGGCTGTTCAATCCGCTTTTTCGACATTGGTATTCCATTATCTTCCCGGCAGGCCGGCATCCGGACGGATCATCACTCGCATGATCAAGTTGTTCATCATATCCGCCCCATCGGGAAGGCACATGTAAGTCGGAGAGGTCGAGCTCAAGAAGCTACCCTCTCCACCTCTACCACCCCATCTCGTCTTCCAACTCCATCTTATTTTCAACTACCACCACCACCACCATGAAGATCCTCCTCTGCGGCGCGACCGGCTTCATCGGCGCCGAAACCCTCGACCAATGCCTCAAACACAACTACATCCAACACATCTACTGCCTCACCCGCCACGAACTGCCCACCAAATACTCCACCCACGCCAAAGTCACCCAGCTCGTCCACGAAGACTTCTCCCAGTACCCGGAGTCTTTACTCGATAAGCTCTCCGCCTACAAGATCGAGGGCTGTATCTGGTGTTTAGGCGGGAGGAGTATGGCGAGCTTCAAGAATAAAGAAGAGGCCGAGACGGTGGGGATACATTATCCGATCCAAGCCGCGAATGCGTTTGCGACGAGGTTGGCGACGAAGCTGGATCCGGATAAGCCGCCGATGAAGCAGAAGTATCCGTTCAGGTTCGTGTTCGTGAGCGGGTGGGGCGCGGAGCAGGATCAGTTCCGGAGTCTGTGGATGTGGAATGATAGTCGGAAGATCAAGGGGGCGGCGGAGAAGGGGGTGTTTGATGTGGCGGATACTTCGGAGGAGATCAAGGGGAAGAGGTGTTTTGAGGCGATTGCGCTGAGGCCGGGGACGGTTTTGACGGGAGGAGATGCGACGACGACGTTGTTGAGCGAGGCGGTCGTGCCGTGTATTGCTGTGGATCGGTTGGCAAAGTGCGCGATTAAGATGGTGTTGGAGGGGACGGGGTATCCGGAGAAGAGGGTGTTGGAGAATGGGGAGTGTTTGGGGCCTGATTGGGCGATGATAAATAGTCTGAGGGTTTGAAGTGGCGAGCGAGCGGAGGGAGGGAGGTAGAAAGAAGGAGTGTTCTGATGTCAATCAACCGCTACGCCAACGCCTGGTCCACCGATCCGCAGATACTGCTTCGCTTCATGTTACTTCCTCACGCAAGTCCATCCTTGATCCTGAGAAAGCCTCGACCGCAAACAACCATCGATGCTGAATCGACTCCTCCAGCCCCAACACGCCGTCATCAACTCGCATTCAGAACACCTCACGAGAACCGCCCGCCTAGAACTCCATCGCCGCATCCCCGAACTCACTGACGTCGCTGTCATCACCCGCCACCGACTCCGTCTTAATGCTCCCTCCGACCTCATCGGCCTTGGCCTCCGAGTGCCCGTTGACACGCGGTGTCTGGTTCTCAGCTTCGTCGTCACCCTCGTCGTCGGAGCCGAAGGAGTACTTTGGGGTGGCGGACTTCTTACGAAGAGACCTGGAAGAGGCGCGCTCAGGCTTGCTGTTGAGTTCGGGCTCCGTGTCGTCTTCCTCGCTCATGGCGACGGCCTTGCGTTTGTTGCCTGTGGCGTGGGAGGGTCAGTCATGCACTAAAAGAACGAGAGGGAGGGTTGTGTCAGGGTTAACTTACTACCGGGAGTTTTGACCGCCTTCGGCGTCTTAGGCGTACGTGGCTTCGACGGCGTGGTGGGAGCTTTCTTGCCACCGGTCCTACTGACCCCATGGGCCTTGCGGAGCTTGGTGAAGCGCTGGTCGAGGGCGCCGTTGGTCGGTGCGTCACCTGTTGTAATTTGTGATCAGTCGGGAGTGTGCAGGTGGCGGTAGTAAAGGAGTCAAAGACGTACCGTAGAGTTCCTGCCATTTCGCCGATGCAGCCTTGGTGTCGATTTTTTGGGAAGTGATGATGGCGAGGACGAGCTTCTCGCTTTTCTCGGCGGTCCACGTCTCTGGCATGGTTGCTGGTTGGATGAGATGTTGTTGGTAGGATGCTTGAAGTGAGGGTCAGTGATGTCGGATGTGTTGGGAGGCGGATGAAGTGCTGTGAAGCGGCCGTGAAGTCGAAGGAAGAGGTCAGGACTCTCGAATGAACTGCCGATGATGACGATGCAAAATCATGAGGATGAAGGAATGCAAGAATACTCACAGGCGGTGAAAGCATCCAAGTGAACCGCTGAGGGCTGTTGAATGAAAGTGGTGTATTGTGAAAATCTGTCGGAGGTGCAAGATTGAAGATGTTGAGCCAGTTTGAGGACGACCGCGCTGAGCATATGACAAGGACCGGGGAGATTGCTGCCTGTTGTGAAGTGAGGTTGGACATACGTTGCTAGGTGTCGGGGGTGGTCGAGCGGTGTTCTGCGGTGGAAATGAAAAGGAATATGACACATTCGATGTGGCTGTGGTTCATAGCACTGATGGTATCACGATCTGCGAAACACTGCTCTACTGCTTCTTCGATACGCCTCCTACCACGCACATCTTGCCATCGTCTACGAGAGTCGCCCTGTCACTATTGCGTGCTCGCGGAGTCGCGAAGGCGCACGCGGATCCTGGTAAGAGCGTGCATATTGCACGTCGCACAACGTCAAGCCACAGTTCGCCCACCAACTTCCACGGATCAGCACGAAACTGAGCAGTCATTTTGTGCCTTCCGGAAGCTACGTCTTTTATTGAGAGCGATAGGGAGCGAGCAGCGATGCATTTGCGGGCTTGTAGTATTCACAAACTTAGAGGAGGAGGCACATTTCGTTTTCGAGCATACAACACCTTCAGAGACGCTGGAAGAGCATAGAACCATATCTTTTCATTGACTGCCATCCTCGAGGATCACGCCCTATCATAGTCCAGCTTCTCTCGTCCGAGAACTCCTATTCCATCTCCCGAATGACTTCAACGTCCATCCCCACTCATCTCAGCACCAGACCGGTCTCTCCCAGACTAAAAGTACGACCGGTCAAGATCTCCAAACCCACCCTGACCACCGCAACCTCCTTGCCCGAGACCCATCGGATCATTCATGTCAAAGTCGTCGAAGCCGAAGTCGTCGCTCGCCACCGGTGTGTCGACAGCCGCTCCTCCGGAGCTGCTGCCGCCCTCGCCACCCGACGACTCCTTCTTGATTGGCTTCTTCTTCGATGGTGTGGTCTTGGAGACTCGGCCGTTGGTTACGGCTGGTAGGTAGTCAGCATGTGAGTAGTCAGCCGGGAAAGGGGTGTCAAGGACGTACTTTCGAGAGCGCTCTTCTTAGGCGTCTGGTTCTACTTCTTGGGCGTAGAGGCCGTGGACTTGGAGCGGGATGGCGTGACGACGGCGTTGGGGTCAGCTTCGGACTTGAGAGCTTCGGCGTCCTTCTTGATCTTGCGGAGTCGATTCTCGAGGGCTAAAGCACAGATGGGCAAAAGGGTCAGCAAGTGTCTTTGAACTGGGAATAGCGGGCATAACTTACTGTCGTACGTGGTACCGTAGTAGGCTGCGGCTGCCCTCAGGTCGATCTAAGGATCGTGAGTGAGTGATGGTCAGTGAGACGGGAGTGAGGAGGACGAACCTTGACGCCGGTGGCGTAGCTGTCGAAACATTAGCATGAAGTGTGGCAGGAGGCAAGAATGAAGCTTACATGCTGGCGACGAGACGCTGCCATGCTGGAACGCTGTCCCAGTCTACGGTTCCTTTGCCCATAATGAAGGTTGTTTGAATAGAGATGTGGAAGTCGAGAGAATGTCGAGATGATGTGCTGAAGTTGGAGAAGAGTGTTGGAATCAGTCAAGAGTTGTGGGTGTAGAGGAGAAAGACAAAGATCAAGACGTGATGAAGTTTGATGAAGTGACGTTGCCCTTCGTAACCACCAGCAGTGCTGCCTGAATGAATGAAGCGAGCATGTGAAGATAATTCTTGAGAAGAGGAACAGGATTCTGATGTGGCTTGTCGTCTCCGTCTGTTACCTGTCTATTTCTCGAGCCGGCACCTGGTCAATCGTCGATCTGGAGACTGCACGTTGTTCAACGCTCTTCCACCTACATCGACTCGCCATGGGAAGACTCAGCAGAACGACATGTCTTCTCGCGTCCTAGCTGTGAGCACTCTACACCATCCTCGTCCCGCAGGGCGTGCATCGGGAGAGGCGCTCCACGGGTTACACAGCGTAGGACCTGCATCTGGAGCGATCGGGCACCGGAGATGCGGTTGATGAGATATGGAGTCGGCGATTGACATATCAGCTTCGACACAAGCTTCGATTGAGCAGTGCCAGGCACAACAAGAGTGCTCTGAGAGAGACGTAGACGAAGGAGAGTGGAAGAGATGGAAGGAGTGAAGTTGATTCCTCTCCGTAATACCGCAGTAGTTCTGAGACTTTGCACGGTACTTATGATCATGGACAATAGTCGCTCATAGAGGAAGTCTTTTCTCTCCTCCGTCGCAGTCTCGCTCAACGTCCGATCATCCTCGTAGCGAATGTCCAAGGTCCATAGCATGTCGCTGACCAAGCATCAAGAGCCAGCGACTGTCATATGCGGTGATTTTGGCATCGAGCAGTCCATTTGCATAAGGTGGAATGCAGTATGAGAACCAAAGAAAGGTCCACGTCCACCCAAAAACTCTTTCAAAAGTCGTCAGTTGATCGTTCTCGGAGCGTTCAGAGTACTTCCGCCAGCACCATCTGACCAAGTCTTCGATTGTGATAACGAGAGGCTGCAGCATGAAGAAGCGAAGCTCGCCTACATCCCGTCTGGCTGCAACGAAAATATCCCATTCGTGGAAGACCTTGGCATGAGTTCAGTCGACGGCAAGTTCCCGTGCATTGGGTGGATCGTACCGTGCTTATCGCGAACGCCAAATAGAGCTGAAAATACTTCGAGGAAAGAGTGCCTTTCTTGATGCCGAGGAGTCTCCTCAACCGAAGAGCTGGTTGCTGGAAAGTCTGCGAGATGTCAGTCGCGCTGAGAAGCGGCTGCCATCTATACAGGCCTTACCCTGCGCATGAGCTGATGCCAGACAACACTTGAGTCACTGTTAGGATTACGAAAATGCCTTTACGTTGATGCCGAGCTTACCTCCAGGCCTGTCTCACGCTCCACATCTCCTTCAGCGGACCGAAGAATGGCGGCCATTCCCATTGCTCAAAAACACCGGCAGCTACGGTCACTGCTGCGCCTATATTGGTGAGCATGTTCATACTGTGCCACGTATTAGCAGCAGAGAGCCAGCCGACAGCAACATCCAGTAGCCTCTGCTGGACTTTCGTCTCTGCACTGCTTCTTGAGATCATTGCGGCTCCCAAAAGATAGACAGTCAGGCTCTTCTTCACAAGCGCAGGGATTGCCAGGAGTAAGCGTCTACGGACGTAAGCCCACTTCTCCAGGTGAGCATCGGTACAGGCAGGGACGTTCTTGACTTGCTGGATCATACGGTCAGTAACTTACTCGATAAAGCAGTTCCGTAATATCGTCAAAACTATGTTTGACACGACTTACCCAGTTCCAGCCAATACCTCTCCCATACAGGCTGAGTCGAAGAGCTAGCTTGAAGCGTGCCCAGAGCGAAACACGCTTGTCATCGATACTTGCGCCCTCCGCTTCGGCATCTGTTTCACTCGCTCGACCGTCTATTGCGAGCACTTTAGACGGACCGATCCAGCGGGGCGCCTCCTCTGTGCTAGACTGAAGCACAAGAAAGTCCAGGGACACCGCTAGGCTGGCGAAGAACTGGCTTGCTGAGTTGTAGTCATCGAGGGCAGAGCCTGCTGTAAAGTACGGCCGGGATAGTGTGATGCCGAGGAGTAGAGGGAATGTCGTAATGACCCTGCCATGCTTCGTTGGGAATAGCCATGGTATGATCGTGAGTAATTGTGCCGTTGGACCAAGTAGTGCCGGAAGTGGTCTTCGCAGACCTATGGGAGGATAGAAAGAGGCGAGGTAGTCCATCGTTCTATTCTTACTGGAAGTGGAATATGGGAAGCTACGTCAATTTGAACAGTGCCTCATGTGCTGGCCGGGTCAAGATTGGAGGAGCGGGCTCGTCGGGGAGTGTTGTCGAAGATAGACCAGATGAGGCAGGAGGTTGGTCCAGAAGCACTCCGCGTAGGATTGCACAAGTAGTTGCATAGATCCCTGTTTGCCCATTTAGCCCAATCCTTCGTTCATGCGGACGCTCGCACCCTTCGTTCCTCCCGTCGTGATCTAATAAGCTCCAATCCCTCGCAAGCTACCTTCTGACCTTGCGAAATATCGCCATCAGACCCCATCACCCTACATCCTACGGAACACCCCTTCCATGGCACTACGACGCGTTGCTCTTGTTGGCGTAAGTAGCATCCTCTATCCTTCATGGAGCTTGCATGTTGATCAATACGTAGGCTGCTGGGTCATTAGGCCCATACATCCTCAGGGAACTTCAGCAAAGCAATTCGTTCAGCGTGACTGTAGTGACGCGCAAGGGATCACGGTCGTTGGGCGAAAACAGCGCCTCCATCGTCACTGTGCCGAAAGAATACCCAGAAGATACGATGGTCGAAACGTTCAGAGGCCACGATGCTGTTATACTATGTTCGAAAAGTTAAAACATCGCAAGATAGTACCATGCTGACTGACCCGGGACGGGACCCCCAGGCATTCCAGCAGCTTCACAAGACCATATCAAGCTGATTCGAGCATCAATCGCCGGAGGCGTGAAAAGGACAATACTCTCTACGTTCGGCAATCATGGCGAGAACCAAGCTGCGCGAGACACCTTTCCAATTGCCAATCACATTCACGACACGATTCAACAATGTCGATCTTTGGAACAGCCCGGTTGGTCATGGTCTTCGATTGCTTGTGGGCTCTTCCTCGACTAGTAAGGCCAATCGCACGCTGCCGGGTGAAGCATCACTCTAACACCTGTTAGTTGTTTACAGGTGGGCTTGCTTGGGGTATCTGTGAAAGACAAGACAGCTTGCCTCTGGGATGATGGCGAGGTGGTCTTTACTGCGACTGCGAGGGAGCACATCGCCATTGCAGTCCGAAACACACTCCTCAAGCCGGCCGAGACAGCAAACAGCGTCCTGCATATCTCATCCGTCGAGTGTTCCCTGAGTGACATTCTCGCGACAGCCAAGAAGATCTCCGGGAGTGAAGACTGGACGGTAACATATGGCGACTCTGCCGAACAGATTGCACAAGCGAAGCACGATAGACAGCACGGTAAGACAGTTGGATCGCGCATGATGGCATTGGGGCGTTTGGCGCTGTTGGTCAACCTTCGCGAAGAGTGCGAGCCGAACTTCAAGAGGCGAGGCGTACTTGACAATGAGGTGCTCGGTGTACCTGAGCTACCTTTCGAAGTTGTGCTACGCCAAGCATTCGCTGAGGAAAGAAGTGATCAAATTGACTATGTAATCTGAATAAGACTGTCTGCTGAGAAGTCCATCGTGTGTAGGCACGATATCTTCATCTACAGAAGCTGCCGTCTCGAAGCTTCTCCAGCACTTCTTCTGCCACGGGCTCCTGCGGCTGTCCAAAGATACCAAGACTTGTCGGCGCTTGTATAATGCGGTCAGCAGTCACAACATACGCTCTTCGGAAGACTGATGCTCGTACCAGGATACCCAAAAGTGTCAAGGTCCCATCCGTTGGCCCAGATAAGCATGTTGATCTTCTTCGTCCTCATACACGGACCCAAAGCCCTCAGAACGCGGCACGGCCATTGCTTTGATGAATTGGTCGCGTCAGCTTGACGAATGATTGGGACACGCTAGTTGGGAGAATAGGATGTGGGCATATCTTGTATTGACGGTGCAAGTGAGTTGACTCCCATGCTTGCGCGGTTATAAAAATTCCCGACGCTGAATATGCCAACCCTACAGACCATGCTACCATTGTGCACAATCCATATGCGGATGCTCTCGGCCGGATTCTGCGAGAAGTAATCGATAAAGACTTAAAGTGACAGAGATGGAGAAGCGTAGGGAACAGTAACATAGGAATTCCATTGACCGATAGATGGTCACCATGACAGCTCCTTTGCAGTACTCGAGGGGTCACAGTCGAGCTTGCTGCAGAAATCCACGTCCTCCTTCGTCGTCTCCGAGAGCGTTTGTTCTGGTGCTGCCGATGAGATGATCGTCTGTGCGGCTTCCTCACGCCGGCGATGCTCCATGATAAGCTTGCGAGTAAGTTGCTGGAAGTATCGCGGGCCCTAAAACGTGTCAACCTTGGACCATGTGGCCAGAGTGGAATATTACCCTACCTTTTCCACTCTATGATGCAGTTCGCCGGTAGTGAAGATCTCAGCCTCAAGGTTCTTCTGGACACCGTTGCAAAGATCCTTGTCCTCCTCAAGGATAGCTTTCACAAAGTTGTTGATGCCATGAAATTGCTCATCACTGGCGTTCTTGTGGCGATACACCTCGTATTCTATCTTGACTTGGCGTTCAGATACTGGCGTGCACCGGATGACGTACATCATGTTCGCCCTTTCAGACGAAGTCAGTATCAAGCCCTTCTTGTGCGAGCTTTTCGAAGGGTGCTTACGAGACCGTCGTGGCAGAGAACGGGTAGCAGAAAGTTGTGCAGACCTGTGTCTCGGCAGATTCATTGATCCTTTCTTCCTCGATTGGAAAATGCTGAATCGAATATCCAGAGAGATTCACATAGTACCCCGCGAAGTCAATGGCGCTGAGCGCAGAGTGGGCAGTGGAGCAGTGGTAGCACTATACCGACTTCATCAATAATCAATCCCCCGAGAATACACGCACTTTGGAACATACCTCATTGTAGTTGTCAGCAAACACTTTCCAGTTGAAGTCGCCTACAATATGCCATTGGTGGTCGAAGGTGTAGTCGTCCATGTTGAAGTAGCTCAACCTAGGCTGCACATCGAACGAAGCGAAGTCTTCGTCCCATGCTACTTTCGGCTTCTCCCTCGAATCGAAATTCACCCAGATGTATCCCATGCGATCGACATGTACATGGATACTGAACAGACCATTTGACGTCTTGTCGAACGAAGGATAGTCCTGATAGTTGGGAGCTTTGGCTAGATGTCCGTCGAAGCCGTACGTCCAACCTGAACACGACAAATAAAGTCAGGATGGGACACACGATCTCACTCTTGGGACATACCGTGATATCTGCAGGACAGGACCTGCAGCTTTCCAGAGTCCTTGAGTACTAGAGGCGAGGCTCGATGGCGACAGACGTTGTGATGTGCAAATATCTCGCCTTGCCGACTGCGAATGAGGAAGAATGAGTAGCCAGCTACTGTCAAGTGTACGTATTCGCCAGCATCTTGGAGCCTTTTGGTGTGTGAGACCAGGAGCCATTTCTTTGTGAAGACGGCCCTACGTTCTAATTCGAACATGGCTGGCGACCGATACCATGATGCCGGCAAAGCACTGACGGGAGATCCATCTTCGCTATCTGTCATTTTTGTTGGCATGGTGTTGGCACAAATCCGCAAGAGATGGGTGATCGCGTGGCGTCCGCTGTTTGGTGGCGAGGTGCGAGATGGGCAAAGGCATTCAGCTCGAAGGAGAGACTGCGGCTTTCTTGTATCCGGCTTTCTTGTGTTGGAAGTCGTGCTCACCCTGATTCCACACTTGCCATCCTGGCCTGCCCACCCTGCTCATCCTCCGACTCCTCCTTCCAGCTCATCCGTCTTGCTTCATCCTACTTCATCCTGCTTCCGCTGAGTAGCCATCAGCTTCGATCAAGCGACCCGCCCGCATCTCCATCCCCGGTCTCTTGTTCTCCAAATGGTTGACTCCCGCAAAGTCTCCAGCAGAACAAACACCATGTCAAGCTCACAAACCAGAAGTCAGGAACGCCGGCGGCTTGTCGTTCATAGCAGAATAAACTTTGTGGGTACCCTTCTCATCGTAGACCCAAGGATTCAACCTGCAGAGCGGATGAAGATAACGGTTCCTTTAGGAATAGCATCCAAAATCCTTTAGCAACCATAGCATAGCCTATAGGTGCAATCCACGATTCGCCTGCGTGCCACCATGAGTTAGAGATCCAGGACCGGGCCCCTTGCACTACGCGCCGCTATTGTAGATGGAAGAGTGTGGTAGAGAAAATAAGAGTAAGGTTGACTCTTCGTCCTGTTAGCGCCGTAGCTTTCAGACCACACCGGGAACTTGTGATCATGACATGATTTGCCTAACGACCAAGCAAAGAAGTGAAGCTATTCTCCTTTCGCTCCTCCATCGCAGCCTCAATTGCCGTTAATCACAGCAGTAGCATTTAGTGCATCCATCCTGAGACCTTATGTCTACACGCTATCCTCCGTATCCTCCTCCTTCTTCACCGTCTGCTTCACAACTTGCTTCTTGGTCGGAGACTCCCCCTCAACCTCCTCATCGTCCTCGCCGTTGGCATCATTCTTCTTACGCTTCCCGCCCGACTTGCCTGGCGTCTCGTTCTGGGCCAACTTGCCTGGCTTGCGAGGAGTGCCGACCGAAGCTGAAGCGGTAGAGGAAGCGGTTGGGTTGCCGAATTGAGCCTATCGTTCAATTATTAGCCGTCAGCTCAAGTCATGCTCCGAGGATGCCGTGCTGGGTAGGTGCAGAAAGAAATGTTGAATACGTACCTCAGACTCTTTGCGCAACTTCTTGTAGTGCTGGCTGCTTCACATCAGTCTCCATGTTCTCTGCAGTGAACATGCACGGGAAACGCTTACCGGGTAGATTCTTTCGTGAAGCCCTCCCCCATCATGGCGGCGACTTGGTCCCAGTTCGGCGGGCTCGGCGATAGCTGGTGGATGATGGTGAGCAGGAACTTGCGATCGACCGCGTCGTTCCACGGTGAAGGCCTGTCCTCGTCAGTACGGATGTTGAAGATGAAACGATGCAGCAGTCTTACATGTTGACGGAATGGTCGTGTTGTTCAGATGGTTTGATGAGCTGGTAAAGAGGTCTGAGATTGTGTAGTGTTGAGAGAAAGGTGGTGGAAGGTGAAAAGTAGATGTAGCTTTCAGTGAGGTCGCAGCAAAAAGAGCATCACATGCCCATTGAACTTCACTGATCAGGCACTAAAGGATCACCTACTGTTATTAGGCGGTTCTCTGAAGAGTGTCAGGTAACACAAGCCTCAAGCCACGCTCGAGATACATATCACATTCCCGAGTCGCTGGGAACTGGAACCTGGCTTGCATCATCCACTTTATTCGGAAGAGATACGAGGGCTGCCAACCAAGCATGAACACGCGAGCACTTCAGACCGATCTCCCAGTACTATCGCACTCACAACGTTGCCGAGTAGTAAAGACTCATGAACCCTGGCCCGCCACAGTACTCCCGGTTATCACCACCACAAGTCATGATCCTGGACTCGTCGCAGGTCACCTGCTGGCCGCCGATGTTTCTCAAGATCCTATTGCATCGTTAGCACACGACTATACTCAGTAATTGACAACTGATTGCACTCACGTATCCCCACAATAACATTCCGTCCCATACTCCATCCCCGCGTAATGGAACCTCTTCCCAAGACAGAACTTCACGCACGACTCCTCCGTCAACTTCGGATCCGTCATGCTGGCGCCCTGTAAAGTACGTCCACCGCTATTGGGGTCAAGCAGGCATTGCTTCGACTGATATTTGCCGATGGATTTCTTGTTGACGGGCGGCACGTATCTGGGGTTGTTGTACACACTAAGCACGCTGGGACCGCCGCAGATTTCAGCACCCGCGCGGGGGCAGCGCTGGGAGCAGGTGTAGTTGTTGGGACTGCTGGTGGGGGTCAGGAGGGTGTTGCCGTTGGCGATGGCGTTGCCGCACCAGCCTGGTGAACGTTAGCGAGGGGATATGGACAGGTGAGGTGTGCGAATGTACTCACATTGGCTGGCAAACTCAAGTCCGTAGTACTGGAAACCCAGCCCGTTGTTGCCTTGCGTGCAGAAGTTGGCACAATACTCCAACGTCATGTTGTAGCTGGTCTGAGTAAAGGCACCCGTGAGAGCTCGCCCAGCAGGCTGATTGTCGGAGTAGCAGCCCTTGTAATTTGACGCAAAGGGTGCGGCATCTTGGTACGGCTGCGCATTGCCGGCCGTATTGGACATGTCACCCGTCTCCTTGAAGGTCGGGTCCGTGTTATTGTAGATGCTGATCACACTTAGGCCACCACAGAACTGCTGCGTGCCTTTTCCCAAGGTCATGGTGCCGCCGCAGTTCCAAGTGCACTGGTTCGAGCCGCTGATTGCTGTAGGATTGAGCTGATTGTCGCAGTGACACTCTTGCGCATACTCAAGACCACTGAGACGGTAGCCATTCTGCATGCAGTAGTTTTGACAGAACTCGACAGTCATTGCTGTGTAGTTCGTGGTCTGGAGGGCATTCAAGGCACGAATGCTGTTTGCGCTGTCGTTGTAGCAACCAAGATACTTCTGCTGAGGAAGACCGAAGTTCTGTCCGGGTAAGGGTACAGCTGTTGGTCGTGGAGTGGAGTCTTTCGTGCTGAAGATCTTCGGTTTCGGCACGCTTGCAGGGCAGTTCATCGAGCTGGCTGGAGCGACCTCGGGTCCTTCAGTGACCTCGACGCATCCTGGTAGGTGGTCCAGCAGGCCATGCACGGGCTCGTCGATCTGGGATGGCCGTTCGGGGCAGTTGAACGGGTAGCCATTCGTCTGACTTGCTTGAAGGGCAGGGCAGTATGAGATCTGACCGAAGTTGTCCGGCACCAAGCAATCTCGCACCGCTTGTGCAAGCACGCTGCTGTCCCATCCATTCTGGAAGTCGGCATGAAAGCCGTAGCCAGTTGGGTCGCCCTGCGAGAACACGAAACGTCCTTGAGGAGTCTGTCCCGACACTTGGGCTACCGCCCAGAGCGTCTCGATGAAGAGCGTCGGCAGCTGGATGGGGTGGTCAGGCGGGCAGATTCCATTGTCGATGTCGTTCAGATACGCGACGTGACTGTTGTCGGCCTTGTATAGTTCTTTACCATTCCAGCATGACTGGAAAGCGATCTGTGCACGCATGCCGTTGGCGCAGGTGGTGTTGAACATATGTCGGCCTTCCGGCAGGGGCGGTCCATCCGGCAGGCAGACAAAACTGATGCGGTCTGCGATTGGTCTGCCAGGGTACGTTGCGTTGCCCCATGTCATCGTCTCATTGTCGTAGCTTCGTGCTCCTTTGTCGCCGGTCAAAATCATGAAGCCTTTCGGGTAGGGTATGATCTTGTCTGCATTTGGGCCGCGAGCAAGATAGTAGACGACGCTGCCACTGTGCGGTACTTCAAGGAAGGTATTGTTCGGATACTGATAGTATAGGATAGGCGTCCAGTACGCCGACTTGTCTGCAGCGATCTCACATGATGTGCATTCGGAGTTTAGAAGGGTGTTGAAGGTTGCATTGACGCCGATGTCTGGACGAAGTTAGTACAGAGCCTCTTTATGAGCATCGCAACACCTACTTGAGCCTCCCACAATAGTGTGGGCATGAGCAGCGACAGCTCCTGGGTTGACCAAAGGATCGACTCGACCAGTGTGTATGATACCACAGTTCATGCGCCAGAACGCATCCACTCCTCCAAGAAATAATAACGCAACTGTGGCCGGAACGGTAACGAGCGACAGCATTTTGACGATCGAGCCGGGGTGACAGTCGGGAAGACGCAGAAGAGATCAAACGAATGGCATTCAGCTGGCTGATATGGGCCTGTCAAAGGCGCTGAACTGTAAGATTTTTTGTAGATCGTCCTTTCAGTCCTGTCCGCATGGCCAGATTCCAGAGATACTGCCTGGCCAAAACAACACCGCGTCGGCCGCTTCGGTGTGGTGGCGTATCCGGGGGCGCACGTTGTGGGAGAGCTCGTGGTTCCACGTGGTCGAAGGTTGAAAGAAAGGAAATGAAAGAGTGACTGACAAGGCCTCCGTCTTGTTGAGTCTGTACGTTCAAGCCGCGTCGTTCTTTGTTGGAGTAGCGAACGCGCCTGATGGGGCAGGAGAATAACAGAATGCACAAAGGAATGTTGATGTGAAACCTACTTTCGACTTCATCTCTGCTTTATTGGTGGTATGCGGTGATACCCATGCATCGCTCGAGACGAGACCGTACATTTGCGTTGGACAGAAAGATAGTGGAAGTGTTTGCGTGCTCTATCTGCTCCATTGACTTGGCAAGGTCCCGGATGCGCTCTAATGCCGGTCTTCTCGAGTTGCTGCGAATGCCAGCAGCACCTGCTCCAGCTCGAGCCTCGTGGGCTGGCTCTATGGTGGCTGTCCCGTGATGTCTTGTCGTCTGAACACCGCGGTGCCGCTGCCTCGATGCGTGCTTGTCGTGTGGTGCTCTAGAAGGGCATCTCCGCCTGCTGCTGCATTGCTGTCGACACCGATCGAGATATGGGAACTTGTCGAGCGTGAAGCAGTGCCATCGCAAGCATAGAGTCCAGGTCGAAGTTGGGTAGATGGGGTGTCACGTTGGTGGAAGAGAAGGAAGAATTGCCTTTGCTTTGGCCGAGGCGGCGGACCGGAGACTTTAAAGAGACAGCGCACGCTGATTGGTCGGAAATAACATGCCGCTAGCTGATGTCCCCTGATCTTGTGAAAGCACGAGCTACATGTATTTCCCCAGATCATTTACAACGCCTAATTCCCTCTTGCGAGCCACGCGCCGTACGCAGCCAGCCCAACGATGACACCCGCGGTGCCGAAGAAACCAATGGGCCGTCCTTTACCGCCGTATCCTTTTGCCATCAGTCCATACTCAGCATGCGCTATACGAAACACCACGAGCGCACTCAATGCTGCCGTCAACACCGTCTTTGAGCCTCCGTTCAGCTCCACGGCTCCCGCTAGGATGAGCGCCAGTGGCACGTTCTCGGTGAAGTTGCTTTGAGCGCGAAAGGCGGCGAGAAGTGGGTCATCGTTCTTCTCCGATTGCGGCTTGGAAGATGCTTCGAGGCTCGTTCGAGAAGCTATGCGTTTGAAGCTCACGCGGACTTGGAGGAAGATGTGGTAGATGCTGAGTGGGAGTGCGAATGTGCTGGTGATTGGGAGGAGCGCTGTGTATGCGTGGGCGTAAGTTGAAGCTGCAATGGTGGTTTGGAAAGACACACTGACCTGCTGCTGACATGGCGGGCTTTTGGTTTCTTCTTGGTCTATATTTCTGAGCTCAACTGCGATTCTTATTTCCATTATTGCTTTTACCGACTCGTTGAAGTGTATATATGCTTGTGGAGACCTACCTTGCGGTCATCTCTCCGAGCTAAGTCTCCGCGGCGTCGCTTGCTTGTAAGTCTCCATCCAAGAGCAGCGAGCTTGCATTCCTTCTGCATCAAAGGTCTTAGTCCTGTGAGTATCAACATTGCGAGGCGAGCACATGGTTTGTGGCTCCGGAGGTTCTCCGGCCAAGCTCACGGCATCCTCCAGGTGGTCTCTAGCTCGAAACAGGAGGACTCTGCGTCCAGCTGCAATTTTGCCGAGAGAACCGTCGATGCAGGATGCTCGAAGCCCACTACGTCCGGCGTGGGTTGATCAGCCCAATATCATGCTATGTCCAAGAAGAAGATCAATCCATAAGGTAGGTAGCGACTGACTAAGTAAGTTTGTTCTATTTCCGATGTCCCGAACCCCGAGACGCCTTACTCCTACCCCTTCCCACTCTATGCTATCCTATCTTGATCTCGTACAAACTCCGTAATCCCGTTGACTCCATGATCATGCAGTCATTTACTGCGGCGCGGCAACCAGAGCAGGGTCGCAAATGATCTCGGCAACTTCTGCATCGGGCTGTTGGAACGTCCATGCGCCCTTCTGAGCATCGGAGAATGTGGTGTCTACACAACAAAAAGTTAGCGGTTGTCTTCAACATCTATAGCGAAGGAAACTACAACATACCGACGTTGGTACCCCTCGTGGCGACAATCGCATTTCCGCTGGCGTCGTTGAGCTGGCAGCGGATCGCTGGGTCCGCATTCTGACCAACGAAGACCGCTACCGTCTTGAAGGGTCCGGATCCTCCGGTCGGCGGGAGTGTGGTGCGTCCGATGAAGTTCGGGAAGAAAGTCTGGCGGCCGACCTTGGTGTCCGCGTTCTGCAGAGTCACGGTGAGATCGAATCCCTTGCCTACGAAAGCAGGATCGCAGACGACGTGGTTGACGAAAGCAGGGGGGTCGAAGTTCTAGACGCCCTTGTTACTATCGGAGAATGTGATCTGGAAGTGTGTTAGTAGCTGGGCTTATGTTCAGGGAATTGTAGATGATCATACGTCGAAATTCGGGCCGCGAGTAGCCGCAATAGGCATTCCGGCATCGTCGAGAACCTGGCAGCGAAGCGCTTGATTGGCATCTTGACCGACGGAGATTTCGACGGTCGTGAACGGCCCAGCGGAGCCTGATGGACGTCCTGAGATGCGGTTCTCCACCCTCTGGAAAGAGATCATGGCTTCGTCTCCCATGGCGGCGTTCTCGAGAAGCACGGTCACGGATTGGGTGCCGTAGCCTCCGGAAGGAATCGAAGCATTGCCGGAAGTTTGGGGGGCGGCGCTGGAAGAGCTGGCGGCAAAGCTCGAGGCGGACGAAGAGAGCGCGATTCTGGAGGGGGCGGCGCCGCTCGATGATTGGGCCACTGCGCTGGAGGCAGCTGCGAGAAGAGAAGTGAAAATGGTTGATTGGCGCATCTTGAAGGATGAGTTGTTATGTAGTGGAATTGGTTGGAGGGATTGATATGCTAGTGTTGAAGGAAGTGTGTGGTTGAATGATGCAGAAGGAAGAGATGGTCAGCGAAGATGTGTACTTATGTGCAGTCCGGTCTCGACCGCAAGAAGATGGGACTTGGAAATGAGCACACTCATCAGACGCCGCAAATAGTTGGTGATGGCGGGGATCGCGAAGGCTCATGCTTATGGCTCGCGCTGAACGATGCCACGAGCCAATGCTGCCCTGTCGCTCTTGAGTACCTTACTGATCCAACAGACGGCACAAGGCTATCCTCGGTCCGCAAAGCGAGACTGGGGGCACAGCGGTGCGCCTCTCACCTCTCACATCAGATGTCAGTGCCCTTACCAGACCTGTGTACAAACGAAGCAAGCCTTCGGGAGACTAGAATGATAGCGGATGATGAAGCGCGCACTGGAGCTGAAGCCAAGGCGTTCGAATTAGAATCTGATCTCTGTCAGCACTTGGCGATGCATAAATTAAGCAATCATTTTAACGTGCTTACGCCTTATTCTGACAATTGAACGGTCGCACGTGCCCTACTTTACTGTATGGCGCACGATGGCGCTGCAAGGGACTGCAAGAAGCGTGGTTGGGATCAGTGATCTTCGTGGAGTTTGGAGCTAGCGGCGGCAGTGGTTCAGGCCTTGTTTCCTTCTCTCCTCTTTCTCCGTCCTCGAAGGAACCTCCAGACAACCTGTACAGCGCAGCGGATTCTGGTTATGTGGGCGATATGGCGACCTCGAAAGAAGAGATTGGTACATATCGCCCATCTCCACGAGCCCGGCAAATCACCCGCTGTTCATGTCGATTGAAGCCTTGGAGTCACTCACGTCGAGATGTCGTCCAATGGGAGGAATCGTTGGTCGTTTGGCAGCCCGATGCAATGCCGCCAGTTCGAGGAGCACCGGATTCCATGTTGGCTTCCGCGGTCGGAAGAATGTGAATGAGCAGAATCTGCCCGATGACCCAAATCGTCCGGCCACCCGGCCTGCAGACGGTCTACTGCCGTAGCTACCTGATGCGGACGCTCGAACTCCCGCCAACAGCATATGCTCGAAACGGACCCGGAGTGGACTTTGACAGCCCACCAGCGAAGATCTCGAAGGCAGCTACCATTGTCGGAGGCCATTCAAAGACCTGTTGAAAGGACGAGCTGAGACATCTGAACGGCTGGTGTTCTTTGTCGGCAGCAAATACCTTCCAGAGCAGTATATGTACGGGCTTCTTTCGTGCGCTTTGGATGGTCTTCGTCCTGATATCTCACCAGCACAAGTTGCAAGAACATGGGCCGACAGAATATAAGATGCGCTCGTCCAAGTATATCCGGAAGGAATAGAGGTATGCACGCGGGTCCACCCGATCCCGTGAAATTCACGTGATTTTCACATGCTCAGATTCACCTTTCTGCCAAGCGGCTCTGGTGGCACGACTCCCTCCTTTTTCACCTTCTCCATTCACGCTTGCACAAAATCAATGTCACGTCGTCTGCTTGCAAAAGCTGTCAGTCATTTCATCGTCGACATCGCCAACTTTTTCGCAACTCGCAACGGACGCCATGGCACACCAACAGGGCGCCGTCAAGTCTCCTGACCTTACCACAACGCGCGACAACCTGCTTCTCCTCCACTCCAGCTTGACAGCAAGCAACTACACGGCCGCCAACACGAACGTCATGCTCGATGCGCTGCGGAGAGTCGCCCAAATTCAGTGCCCGAGCACTGCGGCCAGCGGCCACCCTTCTGACGCCACTGTCTGGATGGACTGTCATTTCAAGCCTCTCCGGACCAGCGCCAGACAGCTCCTTCTCCTGCTCAGGCAGATGTCGTCGGTGGATTCGAGGAGCGAGCGAGGACGGATCGTGTGGGCGGACGCGCGGAGAAGGGTAACAGGTGAGTGGTCGTTCGCCAAGCGTGCTGTGGTCTCATAGCTAACGATCGCGTCTTGCAGAGCTCACCCAAGATATCTACCTCGCACTGGCGGTCCTCGACGAGAAAGAATGAGCCACGAAGGCTTCGAATTCTGGTGGTGCTCAGGCCTCGCCAACGGAGAAGGACACGGCTGAGACGGACGAGGTCGAGGACGGCTGGGTCTTGGTGTGAGTCTCTTGAATCGACATTCTGTCGAAACGACTGGAAGGTGGTGACCGTGCTGCCCCGAAAAATTAGGAAATCGGAGAAGCAGTCGACAGTTCTGATGCTCGTCCTTGAGCCGTAGTGCGAGCAGAGCCATACAAACCAGATTATCACATGCTCCGCCCCACTTCTTTCTTACATTCACTTGTCGTCCCGCCAAGCTTTTCCGCTGTTTACCTCCCCCCCTTCACGCTTTTGTTTACCTTTCCACCCCCTCATCCTTACACCATATCACCTACCATCCGCCACCTTCGACCTTGTCCAACAAACCGGCACACATTTCACTTCCTTCAACCTCATCCACAAGACATACCCACAGACAGGGCGAGCCAGAACACGGCTTCAGTGCAGCTACCATGCGCGCCCACCTTCTCGCACTACAGGTCGCCCTGATCGCGTTCTCGCCTTTCTCAACGAACAAGATCACTTTCATTAAACTCCTGCGCATCACCAGTGGTCTTCAGCCCCTGGAGACTACCCCGGAGTACATCACCTGGTTCCAATTCTGCTTCGAGCCTTTGCGCACCGCCTCCACCGAGCTCCTGGCCCTGATCGACGTCCCCAAACTGTTCGACCCGCCGGAGCATGCTGTCGACCGAGGCGGGAAAGGAGGCCACAGCCCACTTCGCATCAAGTTGTCTCGGCTCTCCTGTACGTGTTGGCCCTGAGCCGCATCTCCTAGTGTCAGGCGACGAGGCTGACGAGTGGCTGCAGTTAACAGCAAGACGCAATCCTCCACCATCGAGAAGCAGCAGAATGCTGTAGCAAAGGCTGCAGGTAGGTCACGATATAATCCGTACCTGCATTGTCCGTAGTGCTAACTCCCTTAATCTACAGAGCTGGTCGTGGCGATCAAGTTCGGACTCGCATCGCTCGCTGAAGTGAACTCGTCGATCCCTTCTCTGCCGTCGACCCCAGTAGTCGCGAAGGAAGAGAGCCTGCTGACGTCTGAAGACAGTAAAGTGTGCCCTGATGATGAGATATAGCTGTTCACTAATGCCGTCCCAGCACCTACCGGTACACCGCTGCAGCGCAAGTCGAAGTCGATTGTTGTTGTACCAAGCCCGTCCGCTGAAGAGGATGGAGGAACTCCGGGACGGGTGAAGGTCTGAAGCGAGGGTGCGCTGCGAACAAAGGATTGGAAAGAGGAACTGCATTGTTTGCATTTGGCGTGGTGTTCGTCTTTTGAGCGAGAACGCCGCAGGAATTCACAAAGAGATTCGCACAGCATTGGGTGGACATAAACCATAGAGTGCGTTCCTCAATCAATCGACTCGGCAGAGTAGGAGTCAGCATCGGGCAGTAGATCGTACCGTAGGAAAGATATGATTGATCAGCCACCTTCGGCGAAGTGTCTGCATATTCAGGCCTCAATTCAGTAGGTGAGATCAGCGGAAGTGCATATGACTTTCATATGCGTTCAACGAAACGTTAACTCATCCTTTAAAGTGGATCCAAGTCTCTCAGTCTTCAACCTCCAACCTTCGACCTACAGCCCACCGCCAACTCACACCACCATTCGCCGACACGAACATCGCCAAATCCATGACGCCGCACGAAGCAAGGGTCCTCAATGAGTGGTCTCGCGTCAAGAAGCTGCAGGCCAAACTGCAGGCTAAACTGCAGGAGCTGACCACCAAATCGACCAAGTCCAACGATGCGGCAGAAGACCACTCGGATGAGCTCAACACCAATCGCATGGACGAGGTAGCCCAGGTCATCAACAAGTCCGGGTATCCAGACGGGGCCACATGGCCTAAACCATCAGAAAAGCCACTCTCCCGCTTCGAGGCTGCTACCAGAGCCTTGGTCTGGGAATCGAATGACATGACAGCAAACCTCGTCAAATTCCACGCGGCCTTCGAAGCTTTCCTTGAGGTTCAGCCGGAAGATCCTGTGATCAAAGCCAAGCTGGCGTCGTACGTCGTGCCTTCGATGCCGAAAGAAGCTGGTGAGGAGGGTCTCCAAGCTCACGTCTGGCCAGCTGCTGACAGTGCTCTCAGGTACAACAACGGTTCGTAGCACTGGAGGCGGTGTCAACAGTACTTCAGCAGTCGATGCGACCTCTGAGAAGAATGCCGGCGACGATTCTGCGGGTGGCAAGGCCTCTTCGGAACGGGACACGGTTGCGGAGGAGAACATGACTGCTGCGGAGTGGGCGGCTGCGGGTTCTCGCAAGACTGGAGGCGGGGACGACTCTGACGACACGGATGAGTACAGTGACGACGAAGGCGAGACTAGCGATGATGGGTTCACGGACTGGGGTGAGAGGAAGTGGGTGATGAAGAGGTAGGGAAGCAGGGAGCAGCGGAGGAGGTGCATGGCGGTGAGATGGCGTTTGTGAGAAGCTTGGTGGTATGAGGAGTGACATACTGTTCCGAGCTGCAAAGCACAACCCCCATGCAGTATTGGTATTCGAGCTCTCGTTGAGTGGAGCGCACGTGATTGTCACATGCGCGATGTGAAACATCTTCGCCCCACTTTTATCACTTGCGCTTGGATCTTCACATACTGCCTCAATCTTCCAACCTTGCGATCGCCATCACCTGAGACCACCTTCTATCGACAACAGCAAGCCTGGACATCGTCTAGGCCGTCAGCATCATGGATCAACATGTAGAGACCAGCCGCGAGCGCTGCGACCGCCTGACCAAGAAGAAGCTCGCGCTCACCCAACTCACCACCAAACTCACCACGGAGACATCGAAGACTTCTGAGGAAGCTCGCCTAGATGCAGACGGGGATGCCGATCAAGCAGATGACAACTGCCTGAGACAGCTTACGCAACTCATGGCTGAGCACGACAGTCCTCCTGGATCTTTGATGCTACCGGCAGAAGCCATAGCTCCCTGGAACCGAGTTGCCGCCGCTCTTGAAAGGTGGATCGTGAAACCGGTTCGCGGGTCGGCGGATGAAACAGCTCTGCACCTCGTGCTACTTCGAGATCATGGACCCGCAAAACCCAGTCCTTCCGTGGTTGTTGGATAATCGTGCACAGGCGCCGACTGCCGGTAAGATCATCGTCCTGCGAATGTGAGTGATCACTAATCAAATTTCAAGCCCAGTGTACTTCTAACCAGCTTGAAAGGGTTACACGGCACCTTGCTGTTGCGGAAGCTGAGCTGGTAGAAGATGATGAGGAGAAGATGCATGTGGGGGGCCAGGGCTCCACGGTCGAGGACGCGAATAAACGTGGATGACAGAGAATCGAGCAAGGATCGCGATACGGAGGGAGATGTGCCGAGCTGGGAAGGAGACTGAAGGATTTAAGACAGCCTGACAGGAGTCTTGATTCAGAGCGTGGCAGGAAGCACCGTAGCCTCCTGGCCTGTTGGAGTCAGACTGAAAATGCTCATAGGCAAGGAGTCCTCGAGAAGATGTGCCCGGTGAGAAGATTCATAGCAACTCTATCAGTCAGACAGCATGTTGCTCCTCTTCGTCCCGCTTCCTGATAGCTCTGGGTTCATGACGTGAGGAGATATGCAGGTACCCGGGTCTTCCTGGGTTGGCGGAATCGGATTGCTTCTTCCATCTTGCGGCCTGTTCCGAACGGCATGCCACATCTGCGCAGAGCACATGGAGTAGGCGATGTACTATGTTTCAGTCGATGGATGGGAAGAGGTGAGGTCGACCAGACCTGATGAAGGTTTGCCAAGCACGACTTTCATGACTTCATACCTCGGGCGAGACCACTCCATGTCTTTGCGGTTGCCAAACACGGTGGTTGCACCGACGGCGTGACTGCTAATGCAGTTGCGTTGTCCTCACCCAGATCGATCAAGCATGAGGCCGTTAGAAGTCTGAGAGATTGCGTGCTTGCGAACAACACGATCTAACGACGCAATGGCCGACACCAAACCCGACCTCCCCAAGCGGCCTACCACCTACTCATCCGCACGCTCTCCGCCAGCGACGGCTACACAACGAGTGGCCCAACGGCAGACGAGTTCTCAGACTCTCAATGGCTCCCTCTCGCCCGCCCCAACCCTCGACCGGCGCCGCTCTTCGCTCCTCAGCTACACCTCGATCGACACCCTCGCACCGGACATCATCAATCCCACCACAAGCCGTCCAGGAACTGCTCAAGATGACCAAGAAGTCACGCACTGGCACTCGACGCCGCTGGCATTTGCCATACTGCCGGCAGTTGCGGGGCTGCTCTTCAAGAATGGAAGTGCGTTTGCGACGGATGCGCTGCTGTTGGGGTTGGCGGCGGTGTTTATGAATTGGAGCATTCGGTTGCCTTGGGACTGGTACTATTCTGCGCAGGTGCAGCGAAGGGTGGCAGGATGGGAGGACACGGATGGCCTGGACGGCGCTGAGGCCGACGAGACGGCTGTTGAGACCGAATCTTCGGAAAGCAACTCTCCAAAAGACCAGCCAGATGTACAAACCGACGCAGACCAAGACACCACGTCCTCACCACCGAGCAAGGAAGCAGCAGCCTCGGAGCTCCGCCGCCAGGAATTGCTCGCCCTTCTTTCTACCTTCGCCTTTCCAGTCATGGCCGCCTACCTGATCCATGTCATCCGCGCCCAACTTTCAACTCCTTCCACTGGCCTTGTCTCTGATTTCAACCTTGCCATTTTCCTGCTTGCGGCTGAGATCCGTCCCTGTCGCCAGCTCGTCCGCCTCATCACAGCCCGCACTTGGCATCTCCAACGGACAGTCACCGGCCTTAACGACCCTTTCTCTGGTGGACTGGAATCCAAGTCTACGATCGAGACCCTCCTCTCTCGCGTCTCGGACCTGGAAGCCAAGCTGTCTGATCACACCGTCGTCCCACAAACTACGTCTCTGGCACAAAAGCACGACGTTTCCGACCTCTCGACCGAACTCCGCAAGCGCTACGAACCCCGCCTCGAAAGCCTGGAACGCGCAATGCGGCGGTACGAGAAGCGAGCGGCTACAATGGCCATGCAAGTCGAGCAGCGCTTTGGCACGTTGGAAGGGAACATGCAAGACACGCTCAGTCTTGCTGCGCAGGCGGCGAGGCAGAGTCAGAATCGTGGCGTCCTCGCGAAGATGCTGGAGACAGTCAGTGTGGTTGTAGCGTTGCCGATGAAGGTGATGTGGGGAGTGGTGATATGGCCGGTGACGGTTGTTGAGGAGGCGTATGCAAAGATGAAAGCGATTCTGGTTGGGCCGCCGGCGGTGAAGGTGAAGAAGGTGGATGGTGGGAGGAGAGCAGTGGGGAAGGACGATGGTGCGAAGGGCATGGCTAAAAAGCCGGCAAGATGATCATGTGTGTCGGTTTATTGTATACTTTGGCCTATTACTGTAAAACCGGGATAGTTGATACAGCTCACACCTTGTTGATGCGCTCGAAGACGCGGTTGCGACTGCCAGTGAGCGAGAATCCAGGGCAAGAGCAAGGTCGAGTTGCGATGCTCCTTCCGCGTTGATATGGGACGAAAGTGGATCCTTGGACCTCAAGTTCAGCTTTCAGACACCAGCACTCACGGAGAACAATATCACCAACCTCACGCCCCCACGTCGGCCCTGCACGCAATGGCTACACCTCCAACCATGGCAGTAACAGGCCCCGCCGCCACCGCCGTACCTGAATGGCTCGGGATGCCAATCAGATACGCCATCGAGACCTTCCTCCGCTACACCACCAGCAACGTCCCGACCACCGACCGCACCGTCTGCATCAACCTCTCCCGCACCAGCTTCAACCTCACCCTCTTCAGCATCACCATTCGCATGTACCTCGGGATCCGCCGGGAAGCAGGCAGAAACGCCCACCGCAAGACCTTGATGTTGGCGTACATCTCGGTAGCGATATCTGGGGCTCTGAGCTGGTTTCTCATCAACATGCAGTATGCACTCGTCACGCTGCAGCTGCCGGAGGGGATGGAGTGGGGTGGTGTTGGAGTTACGTTCAATCACCGCATTGTGGTGATGGTGGGAGTCGTTTGGGAGTCGTACAAGTATTACAAGACGGATGAGGGTGAGATGGAGCCTTTGGGAGGAGAAAGGGAAAGGAAGGAAGTGGAGGGCAAGGATTGCTAGCCTGTGCTGCCGGGACAGGCGAGCAGGTTCTGTGGTCCATTAGGAGGCAAGGCGGAGCTGAGAAGCGATGATGCGATGGCTCAAGTCGACCTGAGGATGGGTATGTCTTACCGAAGGCATGAAAGCGGAGAGGGTGACTTGTGAGAATTTTAAATTTCGTTTGCACGTGCTATCACGAGCACATTCACTCAGGCCGCTAAGCCACTTTCCAGCTGCACAGCCCGAGTGCAGTCCAGTTCCTCCCCACATTCCTCCGCTGCCACAGCACAAAAAAGAACATCCTCGCACGCTCCAACACCACAACATCTTCTACGATCTCTGCGCAGCCCTCGCGCTTCACGATCAAGATCGACCTTCTGACCACCACACACCAAGGACAACCGCAAACATGGCACCCGCAACCTGCACATGCATCGCTTCGCCGTCCGAAACCATCACTCTTCCCTACAACATCACCGCGCCCAACGCCATTACGTCCGCATTCCTGGGAACCACGGACCTGCGCCTGAAGATCCTGGTATCCTTCGCCATTTTTGCCGTTCTGCCATACATTATCCTCGCCGAAGACCACAAACGCAGGGAGACCTCGCACAACATCCTCATATGGTCCACCGTGATCATCGCGGTGCTGCATTTTCTCTGCGCTTTCAAGGCCCATGCCAAGTATCCGCAGCCTCATTGGGTGTATGCGCTGGACTCCTTGTTTCTGGTTCTCGTTCTCGTCTCAGCGCTTGTCACCCTGCTCGCTTTGAGCGATCAACGGCTGCTCAAGAAGCAAAACGTGGAGGTGTGATCAGTGTGTTGGTGGCGACCGGCTCAGACTTAGCATATGGTGGCTGGCAAACGAGAAGCCGCGCGGAGGGCAGGACGGCTGAGCGGATTGAAGGGCATACTATGATTCTGGCTGAAGAAGTCTGTGGGTGGACTCTGGAAGATAGGTGATGTATCAATGCTATGTTCGCCGCCGAATACCTCAAAACCCTCCGCGAGCTACCATGTCTTGCCCCCGTACCTTTCAAACCGATCTGATGCTTTTGCAACGGACGCAGTACTCTCCAGTAGAAATCCAAGTTTGTGCAGTCGCGGAGTTGAGCCGAACCGTCGTCAGCCTCTCGCGCTTTTCGAGAACTGCTTCCAGCGAGGGGCAGTGTCTCGATGCATATGGATCAGATGAGGTGACGTCGCCGCAATTTCCGCAGTGCGAATGAAAATTCTTCCCGCTTGTGCTTCCTCTTCTTCTTCTCTACACACCAGCAACACATCTTTTTTGCACCACCGCGCAAGTCAAAGATGTCCGGCTACCAGCCTCACGGCAATGGAGGAATGAGCAGAGGAAGTGGTCAACCCGCGGGATCGCATCCAACACAGCATAACCCTGATCAACCGTACGTTGGAGCCTACTGCTCTAGTACGCGCAAAGCTGACTTCCTTTACCACCTGCAGAAGAGTAGCACAGCCTCAACCGAACCGGCGGCTTGTCCTTGATCCGAATAACGGCCAGTATTACTGAAAGTATGACGATGAGGAGGAGGAAGAGGAGGAGAACAGCCCCGGGCAACCGTATGTCCATGTCCGTTCTTCCAATATACTCAGAGCTGATTCATAATCCATCTGAAGGCGATCAACCCAGGCGCGACGCGGCAGGAGGCTTGTTTCCGATCCCGCGAATGGGAACTGGTACTGGGAAAACAACGACGAGGCGAGGCCTGCGGCCCCTACACAAGCGAATGTAAGTCATTGAGGGCTCGATACTGCGGGAAATTCTTTCCGAAACATTAGCTCACCAGGACCGGGAGGAGTTTAGTCCTCACGTCAACCGACGCTGCACTACGACCGGGATACAGGCGAGTACTACCGATTGAACCCTTTCAACCTATCGCTCAACCCCCGGTACGTTGCTAGGCGATTGCAAGCTTCAAATGTCACCAGCTCGAGTGTTTGCTGACTTGTCTTTCTTCTTTAAAGGTCAACCAAGAGGAACTACGGCGCCTCAACCAGAGAAACCAGCAGTTGGAAGAGCAACTTCGGCGCCTGAACGAGCGGAACCAAGAGTTAGAAGATGAACTTCGGGATAAGGATGCAGAGCTTGATGGTCAGTCTAGTGTCCCATCTCCACTCTCTATTCTTGCTGGATGGCATGTACTGACCTTTCGTAGCACTCCGCCATCCGTACCGTTAGCTTCCAACGCAGACGAACTCGAGGAGAAACTTCTGGAGGACCACGAGAAGCCCAGATCAAGCACAAGATGAACCTTAGCACAGTTACGACAAAACCCCGAACCTGATTAATCACAGCTTGGGCCTTGGCCTCATTTGATGCCTCATACCGGAACAGGAATGGCGAGAAGAGGTGGAGATCCAGATGAGGAACGAGAACACCATACCCTGCTCTGAGCCCATAGAGTTGCATCCGCAGGTTGAGGTACATTCAGTGGTGTGGTCGAAGATTTGAGCGCATAGCCGCTCGGCGGGCGGTGTCGAGACGCCGATCTGATGTGACCGAAGTGGCCACATCCAGCCCGTAATCTGGTGTGCCTCTTGCTACTCAGCTGCGAGTGCGGGGTACATTCAGTAGTATGAACAACAGTACATTCGGATATGGCCCATCGACATTCTTCTGCAGTCTGGGCCATATTGGTATGTGCTGGGAGTAGCGCCACTTGACGTGGCCTGACGACGGGTCACGCAAGCTGGAGCGAGAGGACAACATCAAGTGACACGCCCATCGCAGACTCTTTGGGTCGGCCTGGGAACGTGTCGCTCGCTTGACGTGGCCTAACGACGGATCACGCAAGCTGGAGCGAAAGGACAAACCCAACAGACACGCCCGGTGACGACCATCGCGGACTCCTTGGGTCGGCCCAGGGACGTGTCGCTCGCTTGCGAATGTGGTGCAACTTGCGGATCATGTAGCATGTCGTATGATAAACCGGCTTGACCACATCCTGTGCCTTTGTTTCCCGGTAGTGCTTCATCAGTAGAGTAATGGTCGCGGGAAGGAAGATGATGAGAGAGTTGTGGTAATAAGGTGTTGAGCTAACAGCGCCGCCTTTCCTGTTTCATCGTGTCGGCCAGGTCCGATGGACCTCGATGCCACCGTGAACGCTGCCACTAACGACAACACGGTTTCGACCAGCTCTCGCCGATTCCGGTCTTAGAAGACAGCCAGCGCATGCGTGGCGCCAACTAGCGCCGCCGTGCCGTACATGGGGACCTGGACTCCTCGCAAGGGCCAGATGATAGATGCAGGACAGCCGACCTTGTAGTTAGGAAGGTCCCTCACTAGTCGCCGTCCTCATCAGACATCGCCTGCATTGATCGGTCGAGTCACAGACTACGGTAACGCCGACGACCGGCAGAAGGTCTGGTCGAAGAGCATGTTTTGGGCCACAGAATGCTAGAGAGATTCACGGCTGTCAGAGAAGCAGTATTGGGCATTAGGACAGCAACGTTTGGACATCGAGGTAAATGGCACTGCAAGTGGAAAGGTCTTAGACGGTATGCTTGAAAAGAACTGAGTGTATACAGTGTTGTTCATCGCAGGCCTTCGACTGGAGAACTGGACCCTACCTTCGACTAGTACTGGCATACGCCCGCATGAATTACGGGACTGCGAGTGACTGGAGCTCGGAGAGGAGCCTTCTGAAGTCAATCCCGGTATGGAAAGCAAGTTCACGAGTGAATGGTGGAAGGACCAATGACGACAGCTTACAATACCACGAGTGAATTGAACGTTGATTTGACCTCAAGCTGCCTACAAACCGTCAGACATCCTCCTTCCTCTTCCAACAAACATCAAACCACTACCGCCGCCCTCAGGACAACGAAAAACAGCTCCGATGTTCGACCTCACCTTCACCGGGCCGAAAGAGCAGCTCCAAGACTTAACTTTTGAGCGCATTGCCAATGAACTCACAAGGATGATCTGCGCCACCCTCCTCGACTACATTCTCCTTCAGCTGTCCGTCTACCACATCTTACAGAGCTTCGGCCTCCTCGCTCCCAAGACGACCTACGGCATCGACATCTACACCCTCTGCGGCGGCGCTCTCGACCTCGCGTTCCAAGTGCTGCTTCTGCAGAGCCTCCGCGCTCTCGCATTCACCTTGATCTCCGACAACAAAGACGCCAAGACTACCACTCCCCGCCCCGCTTTCACGTCCTTCATCCGAAAGAATGCTTCCAACTATGCGATCTGGGCAGTCATGCTGGCGTACGGAACGAAGGTCGTGCAGCGTCGTCAAGCTGGATTGCCGCCACCGACAGTCGACGCCTTCCCGGAGTTCGACTGGTTGATGAGCGAGGCAGTCCCGTTCCTGCGTGGACTTCATGTCAGCCTGACGTCGCAGTGGATCCTCGGAAGGGTGCTTGGGTGGGACTGAGACGGAGGTGTTCCGGTAAAGGTGTTTGTACTGGGAGGACGTACGATGGACGGAAGTCAGGGTAATGGTGCTCTGTACTGGACTCAGGAAAATGATTGAAGTGTTCCGGACAGCGTCAGCGACGTGCTGAGGACACACTTCTGCTTGCAATGCTGGAGGAGAGTGGAGCTCGGAGAGATTGACAAGGCCGGTCGCACGATGTCTCGGTGTACAAGGGTAGCTGAACATGCTCTTAATCGTTACATGTACTACCAATTGCCGGCACCTGCGGCCTGCTGGGCACCTGATGCTTTCTTGACACAGTCCGCCGAATGTTGCAATGCCCTCCGTACCAAAGACCCATGAAGTTCTCGCCAGCATGTGCTCGCGGTGATGCCATCCGTCCGCTCTTGTCCCCTGTGCCATCCTCCCCGTCGCTTAAAGGCCGTTGTCATCTGGTTCCACTGTCAGCCAGTTCTATGAGCACGAGTCTTTCCCTGTGGCTCACCAACGAGTTCGCATCAATCCGTGTGCTCTTTGTGCTTCGCATGACCGCCTGAACTCCACAGCCCGCTCCACAGCCCGTGTCCCGCCGCGATCGCATCCGCCATGAGCCAGAGATTGAATTCCATCCACGCCCACGCGAAAATGGGCAATGGTGATGGTCCCAGCTGCGGAGACCCGCCTGATGCTTTGCTGCCGAAGTATGCCGCCAAAACTCCAGAGCCAAAACGGCAGCAGCAGCGTTGCCTTCGGCATTCCAAGATAGAGTTCAAGTTCGAAGTCAGTGCGGATATCCTCCCAAGTCCAGCTGTGACGATCGGGTGCCGAAACCAAAATGATGAGGCATGCCATAACGATCTTCTGGAATGGCAGCTCGAGAAGAACATTCGCAAAGGTATCGAGTGCATCACGTGGGTGCTCGGTAAGTCTGACGCCAAAGACTCCGTAGAGGAGGGTGCCCAGGAGGATGTGTCGTGTTGTGAGCCAGATGTATTTGACGGCCCGCGCGATGATGGCGAGAATCAAGAGGCGTCCGATGGTCCTCAGGGTGTTGCGTGCCGTGGCTTGAAGTCCGGTGGGCGCCATTGTGGGTGAGCGGTGAAGATGTTGCGACGTTGTGGAGGTGAGGTGTCAGGTTTGTTCAGGAATGGGAGAATTTATAGTGAATGCACGGCCCATTTGATCCGTTGGGTTAGCTGCATGAGATGCGTTTGCCTTGTCGCCCGCTTGCACCCGGAATTTCACCCACAGATATTCGCCAACCTGCTCTTCGTCTGGAATACTAAGACTCCTGCGCCATTCTAGCACCGCGCATCGGCTCTGAAAACGCATGAATCATGCTCTACTCATACCTCCTCACCGCAGCGTACGCACTGAACGTACTACCCACATCAGGAACGTTCTTCGACAACTTTTACATCGCACTGACCGTCTTGTTCCTGCCAGCCAATATCTGGTTAGCCCGCAACACCAGCATCGTCGTCTCAAGCGCACCGACAGACGTCGACACAATGGACACGGTCTTCAAGCACATCATCCTTCAAACCTTCGTCTTCTTCCGCCTCCGCGAGAATCTCTCGAGCCGTGCGAAGGACATCATCCGCCGCAGGTTGGGACGAATTAGCGAGTACTTCAGACGTGTGAAGGACAACCAGGAATACACGCAGACACCCAAGGATTTACTGCAAGCCTGTCGCGTTGCCTCTGGCGAGGATCGCGTCGCAATAGCCCTACTGCT
Organism: Saxophila tyrrhenica; assembly: GCF_035928015.1. Taxonomy (NCBI): domain Eukaryota; kingdom Fungi; phylum Ascomycota; class Dothideomycetes; order Mycosphaerellales; family Extremaceae; genus Saxophila; species Saxophila tyrrhenica. The sequence continues at coordinate 157,011 of NW_027041746.1, read as the reverse complement.
GATACCGGCGCTGCTGGCCGCTCTCTGCATCGCGACCGGACACGCCCTGAATCACAACAACCCGGGCTCCGGATCCCTCGTCATTCCGTACGACATGGCATTTTTGGTGATCCAGCACCTCTGTGCCGTGGTATGGGCTCCTCGTCAGCTTTACAACGTGGAAGTGATGCGTGAGCTGGACCGCAGAATCTCCGAGGAAGAACGCGATGCGACAGGAAAGGACTGGTGAGTTGTGTCATCGCGTGAGGAATTCCTGGCTAACGTCTTGCACCAGATGAAAGGCGGCTTCAGTGCGCAGACGTGGCATGGACATCAATGGCGGGAGAGAACAATAGTCTTGCGGCATTGGGTTCTCTGTTGAAACTTTCACATGCTTGGAGCGATAGTGAAGGTGAAGCAGATGGTGAAGAAGTGAGGTGACGTTGAAAGTTGGAGCGGCGCCAAGATGGCAGGGGAAGGCGAAACCTTGAAATCGCGAAGTCTCCAGCCTCACAACAAGCCACCAGCATTTCATGCCAACCACCAAGATATCAATACAACAAATTTTACCTTTCCACTTCCTTTTCTTCTCTTCTCACCTGCATCAACACCTGTCGTACAACTTCATCTCTACATCTCCTTCGTTGCACAGCTCTCCTCCGTTCCTGCGTCTTTCAAGCGGCCCGAACCCTCCGCCATCGTAGGGCTGAGATCTTCAGGTACCAAAGTCAAATCAACATCAACAAACAGCTTTTGAGCTGGGTGCGCTGTTGGCGAGAAGAGACGTCGTTCGAAGGACCAGGTCCACCTTCATCGCAATCACTCGAGCGACACCGATCTGATACCAGCCGGGGATCCTCCCCCGTGGTTGTTTCAACGCGTATCCACCTGAAGCTGGCCTAATCTCCGACCTCCTTCTGCCAGGTGCCATTGGTTTTGAGGGAAGCAGCTGGAACACTACCGCTACTTATCTACCACACCACACTCCCACGCCATTGTCTGGCTTCCGAGACATCATGGCATCTCCGAGACCTCACGCCCGGACACAGTCCTCCTTCTCCACGACCCCTACATCCGCCTCCTACACCCCATCTGGTCTGAACCCAAACCGCAGCCCGCAGTCAACGCCGCTGAGAGACACCGCTTATAACGGAAGCGAGGGCCTTATCAACGACCTTGACTCGACTCCGTATTTTGACGGTGAAACACTGGACGACAGCTTGCCTACCGCGCCCGCCAGAGTCGCAACAACTCCAGCTCGACCAGCGTTTGGCGCAAGACTTCTCTCGAGCTTATCAAACGCACAGCCAGCAGCGGCGGCACTTGGAAGGAAGGGCAGTGTTCTACACTCCCGCGCAAAATCTCTCGCGGCATACGTGCCCAAGCTCAACACCGCCAATACACCCTCCGACGCACCCGCACCCACACGAGCTCAAGCACCCAACAGAATCTTCGGCGACCTCTTCAACGGCGAGTCAGCACCCATTCGCCTAGGCGCACCAATTTCGCCTACGAAGGAAAAAGAAGAGACGGAGTTCGTAATGGAATACACACCTACCTTCACCGACCGCCCAACAAGCATGTTCACGCGCCGTGATACCGCTTCAAGCAACCGCAGCACCCCTCCGACGCAGACCCGCAAAGCTTCGTGGTTCGTGCGACGCTCTACAGCCACCACGCCAAGCAAAGCATCACAACCGCCGCAAGACGAATTAGCCAACCTCAACATCTCCTCCGCCCTCTTCCCGAACGGTCCAGCGGACCCTCTCAGCCCAGCATCCTTCAACGACCTCCTTCTCAACGCCACTTCTCTCCTCGACCGCATGCAGATCGCCTACAAAGAGAAATGCACCTACATCGCCTCCCTCCAGCCCGAACTCGATGCGCAGCGCGAAGAAGTTGAAGAAGCAGAGACGCGCTCCCAGCACCTAAAAATGCAACTCGAAGATATGGGACGGCAGGCTCAGGAAAGAGAACGCGCGATGCAGGATCTGAGCAAGCAGCTGACGGAGGAAAAGATGTGGGTGCAGGAGCTGCGGGAGAATTCGGCTAGGACTGTCAGGCTGGTCAGAGAAGAGAGTGGCGAGGATGCTGAACGGACGCCTACGAGGAGGGGCAAGAGGATCAGCGCTAGTGACGCTGCCAGCGACAGTGGGTTTGAATCCGATCTCGACTCCGTATTTTCGGCTACTACGAGTGGTGGGAACGAGACGCCGGCATCGCCTGCGCGGAGTCTAGTCGCAGGGGATAATGCGAGTTACTGGGCGTTGAAACAACCGAATGGCAAGGCTGGGAATACGAAGAGGGATGGCGACGGCCCGGCGTGGGCGACTGTGGAGGCGCTGAGGAATGAGAATCAGGTGTTGAAGGGGCGGATGGGGGAGATGGAACGGGAGATGCAGGGCGTGATCGACTTCGTCGGAGGGCTCAACGGGATCTGAACATCGTCGCGATGGATGACGGGTAATCGGGTTGCATGGGACGGATGGGATGACTGTATGACGGGATGAGCTGGTCTCGGAGACGCGGTAATGTGCTTGAAGGCACGTGTGGTAATAGTCCTTCGTGTATAGATGTACATGGATGTACAGACGGCTGTGAACAGATGCCCTCATTGCACATCCGTCTCAGGACCCCGGTGTCGATGCGTTGTCCTCGCTACCACGAAGCTTGTAGCGCTTGAAGGCCAAGCAGAAGCCATCCGCCTTCGCGATGCTTGATCGGAGAAGACCTCACTTCGTCTCCCTTCTTCCACATCTACCTTCACCTTCGAGCGCAGGCTACTCCAGGAAACCTCTCGTGAAGCGATGAAGTCTAAGCAGTAGGCGGATGCGAGCATCACAGCATCACAGCGGTTTGTGCAAGCAGTTCTTCCATCTTGACCCCTCTTTCATGTTCCTCCCCACGCTTCATGCTCTCCACTCCCCGATGTTCTTTATCAGAATGGCGGGTTGGTGTTACATCACGCATCCATGCTTGCAGATCACGGTGCTACTATGAGCTGCCGTTGTGTTCAAAACGCAGCTCTCTCGTCCGTCATGAAGCACAAATGCAACCATGCGAGCCGCTCTACTCTTCCTGGTCTTCTCGGCCACCGCAGTAAGCGGCAAGAGTAACTACGACCTTATCGACCCCCTCATCGGCTCAGTGAACGGCGGAAATGTCTTTGCCGGCGCCTCACTGCCGTAAGTACCTGCTCAATCTATCACGATCAACAGCTAGCTAACTCCCATCTAGATATGGCATAGCCAAAGCCGTCCCTGACGTCTCCGGCGCCAACACCGCCGGCTTCTCACTCGACGGCAGCAACATCACCGGCTTCTCCACCCAACACGACTCCGGGACCGGCGGGAATCCAAGTCAAGGCCAGTTTCCGCTGTCCCTGCAACCGGCTTGCGAGGGTGGGGAGCTGGAGAAGTGTAAGTTCGGGAGTAAGTACGAACGAGCTGTCAACTATCGACCTGGAAGCGTGGAGGCGGAGCCGGGGTATTTTGGGCTAGAGCTGGGAAGTGATGTCGGGGTTGAGGTGACGACGACGGAGCATGCTGCGCTTTGGGAGTTTGACTTCACCAACCATTTTGGAAAGGATACGGTGAGTCCGTTGATGCTGCTGGACTTAACGGATCTGCAGGATAGTCGGCAGAACGCTTCGATCAGCGTTGATGCTGAAACCGGAAGGATGGTAGCTAACGGGACGTTCTTGCCGAGTTTTGGGGTGGGGAGTTATCAGTCGTTTGTCTGTGTTGATTTTAAGGGTGCTGGGGTGAGGGATACGGGGCTCTGGGTGAATGAGAGGGGTGGGACGGAGCCGAAGGAGTTGTTCGTTAATCGGGGGTATAGTCTTTTCTACATCCAGGCAGGAGGTAAGCTTTGCTGCGCCGAAGGGTTCTCCGAGACACGATCACATTGCGTGTGGTGCCTCGACGCCTCAAAACTGCTTCGGTATTACCGAGACACTTGCTAACTCTTATCATGGCTGTTCAGGCTTCGTGCGCTTCCACAAGCCGGAGAACAACGTCCTGCAGGCTCGAGTCGGCGTCAGCTTCCTCAGCAGCGAAAAGGCGTGCCATAACGCTAAGACCGAGATCCCGGACTGGAACTTCAACCGCGTCCGTGCAGAAGCAGCAAACGCATGGAAGGAAAAAATGTCCACCGTCTCGATCCTACCCGGCGGAGCCAACGAGAGTATACAGCGGACCTTCTTCACAGCCATCTACCGGACGATGATGAGCCCGCAGAACTATACTGGCGATAACCCGTTGTTTCCGGCTGAGGAGCTGTATTTTGACAGCTATTACTGCACATGGGATTCTTTCCGGACGACGTTTCCGTTCTTGACGATCTTTGACCCGGGGACGTTGAGTCAGATGATTACGAGTTTGCTGAATATTTATGAGTCGGTTGGATGGCTGCCGGATTGTCGGATGCAGCTTTGTAAGGGGTATTCGCAGGGTGGGTAACGCTATTCTCTTGCAAAAGGGGAAGGGAGCGTGAGCTAATGATGAGACCAGGCGGCTCTAATGCAGACAATGTGATAGCGGATGCCTACGTTAAGAATCTGACGAACATCGACTGGAGCCTCGCTTACTCTGCCATCCGCAACGATGCAGAAAACGAGCCCTTCGACTGGGGCGTAGAAGGTCGGGGTGGCCTGCAGTCCTGGAAACGCTACGGCTACATACCAGTCTTCGACTACGACACCCAGGGCTTCGGACCAGACTACCATTCCATCTCCCGCACGCTCGAGTACGCCTACAACGACTTCTGCGTCGCCACCCTCGCTGCCGGCTTGGGCGAAACGGCTGACGCGGAGAAATACCTCCAAAGCTCCGGGAACTGGCACAACCTCTGGAAGGCAAACCAGACCTCCTCCATCAAAGGTAACAACACCGGTTTCATCGGCTTCCTGCAACCACGCTACGCGAACGGGACGTGGCGGTATCAAGACCCCATCGAGTGCTCTCCCCTTGACAGCTTTTGCAGCTACAGCAGTAACCCAAAAGAGACGTTCGAAGACAGCATCTGGGAGTACGTCTTCTTCGTCCCGCAAGACCAGGCTCGTCTTATGGAGACTGTAGGCGGGAAAGAGCAATTTGTCCGCCGACTGGACTTCCTACACGAAAGCGGGCTTCTCGATATTTCCAACGAACCCTCCGAATTGGTCGTGTACCAGTACCATTACGCCGGCCGCCCTGGTCTCTCGGCGCAGCGGCTGCATAGCTACATACCCTCGTCCTTCAATGCATCGCATAACGGGCTACCCGGAAACGACGATAGCGGAGCTTCAGGATCTTTCGTTGCGTTCGCTATGAGTGGCTTATTCCCCGTAGCAGGACAGAATGTCTACCTGATCAGCCCGCCTTTCTTTGAGAGCGTGAGTTATACGAACGCTATTACGGGCAAGACGGCGACGATTAGGGTGACGAATTTTGACCCGGAGTATAAAGAGGTATTTATCCAGAGTGCGAGGCTAGATACGGAGGTGTATACGAGGAACTGGATCGGGCATGAGTTGTTTTTGGAGGGCAAGACGTTGGAGCTAACGTTGGGGCGGGAGGAGAGTGACTGGGGGACGAAGGAGGAGGATCTGCCGCCTAGTACGTCGCCGGACGGGTCGATGGAAGGGTATGAGGCGATGTTTTAGATTGCTGAGATTATGTGACACAATCAAGAGTTGGTCCAAGATGGCCGCCCGTTCTACCTCACAATATAAGCGAACCTTGTAGCAATCTTGCACATTCTCCACTCGAGACAACAGCTCTCCCCATCACTTCGAGCCCACCGACTTCTCCTCCTCATGCTGCACCCCATCATCAATCTTCTCCGGCTCCCTCACACCGCTCTGCGCAGTGACCGAGCTCCTCCTCCGCTGATACGCCTCCGTGTCTTCATAATTGATAAGCAATTCGCCATTCTTGCCGAAGCGATGCGGCTTGTCAGCCGCAACTTTAACCACGCTGAAGGCTCCTTTGATGCCTTTGACGTCCTGGAAGATCTCGTCCATTTCTTCGAGAGATCTGTAGGCTGTTTCGGGGTAGAAGCTGGCGGTTGGGTAAGTGTTGGTAGATTTGCAGGTGGGATGGAGACTCACAAGTACACGCAGGGCACCATGAAAGCGTTGATGCAGGCGAAAACGGTGTAGGTGTTGTAACCGATGGCTGAGAAAGCTGGAGGCGTAACCATGACCACCATGAAGTTGAAGATCCTAGCAGGAAGACCGGTCAGTTGCTGACGATATCGAATACTTTCGATTTGCGGACTTACCAATTGGCAGTAGTCGAGATAGCGTTGGCAGGCGCTCTGATATTGAGTGGTGTAATCTCAGCGGGATAAAGCCTATGGTAAGACTATGTCAGTAGCAAGACGAGTTGTCTTGGGGAAAGAGTTCGTGCTTACCAAGTCATTCCGAGCCAGCCAACTGCAAAGAACGAGTTGAAGACGAATAAAAAGACGGCAGCCACAATGCCATACATGGTCTTCTGATCTCCGACCGCGTTAGCGGTAGCAGCAGCTAGAATGGCCATGGAAGCCGCCTGCCCAGCAGCACCAAACAGCATCAACTGCCGCCGACCAAACTTCTCAATGGTGAAGATGGCGATCCACGAAGCTACCCAGTACTCCGTGCCATTGCATGCCGCGAGCAGACGGCTCATGAATCCACTGAGACCGATGCGGCCGAAGATGGTCGCAGCGTAATATGTCTGGACAAAGGGTCATGTCAGTAGATATACAGTCTGTCAAACAGCGGATAAATGGCTCACTATGATGTTGATTCCAGAAATCTGCTGAAACATCTGGTTGACGTATGCCAGAACTGTACGGTGGAGATTGCGGTTGCTGTTGAGTTTGAAGCAGTCTGAGAAGCCACCTTTGGACATCTCGAATGCGACATCTTTCACAGCCTTGAACTCACTTTGAACCTTCGCGTCGTCTTCTGGGAGGTCAGACAAGGCGGCGAGGACTGTGAGCGCCTCGTCGTCGTGACCTTTGAGTACCAGCCTGCAGTCTGTGTTAACGAACCTCAAGATGATAGACTTATACCGCTTCGTACCACCGCGGCGACTCTGGCAAACCCATGATGAAAGATAATATGAACAGGCATAGGACGATCTGGAATCTATTTGAAAGGTTGATCAGCGGCGAGCTTCCTCGAAGAAGACGGAGCGACGTACGCAATTGGGAACCTCCATGCAACGGACGATGGCTCCAGAAAGGAGAAGCCAAGATCGATCCAGTAGCTGAGCATGACTGCATTCGCCATCAGTACGCCCAGAGCAGTAGTAGCGACATCTACTCACCGCCAAAAACGATCAAAGACCCCTCAATCATGACCATCTGTCCACGCCGATGCGACTTGCTCGTCTCTGATTGCCATGTCGGTACTGTCGACGTGTTCATGCCATTGCCGAATCCGGTGATGAGTCGCGAAGCGATGAGCTGCCCAAGGCTGAAGGAAGAGCACTGCAAGGTGGCACCCAAAACCATGATGGAAGAGCCCATGAAGATAGTCCTCCTTCGTCCAAGCAGATTACCGAGCCATATTGTAGCAACTGCACCGAAGAAGCAGCCGAGTGTGTAGCCACCCACCGTGATACCTAGTATGCCACAGTGAGTAATCTGCGGCCATGACTGCAGAGAAAAGATGATACCCACCCTGCACGTTTGAGGCCTTTCCTTCAGTCCAGCCTTCCGGAGGATCATCCGTATTCACCTGTGGGAACTGCTTCAGGAAGACCGGGAGGGTGAGCAGGCCGCCCAGGACACCCTAGATGGCTATAAGCTTTGAAGTCTGCTTGTACAATATGGTATGATCGCTTGCCTGGTCATATCCGAACAGCGCGAAGTCAGTCCCGGCTATCACGGCGATGGCAATATTCAATTGCAGGCCGCGTAGGCCAAAGAACCTTTTGCCGCCGCCACGCCCAAACATTGTGGTGTTCGCACTGAGATCCAGTTGCTAAATCAATTGTAATGGATAAGGATAACAGCTTATTCTGAGACTTCTAGAGATGGTATTGATGAAGCAGAAAGTGCTTGCAGCTCTTTTCAATGATCTCACGCGGACGCGGCACCACGAGATCGACAGGAAGACTAGAAGAAGAAAGCCGTGCCATGGTGACCGCAGTGAGATCCCCGGAAAATGACCTGTGAGGCGCTCGTTGGCAACGTCAGATTCGCTGATCGCGTGTGGGCGCTGCGGAGATCGCATGGTGAGGCGATCTTCGAGGCGATCTGCGATGGCGCACACCAATGAGTTGATGAGGGAGTGTACGTTTGAGGTCTCGTGACATTGTCGGGATGCCAGACTCTGATTAATTTGGATTCATTCCACAGACGAGTTTCGTTTCGCCTTCGAGATGGAAGTGGAAGAACCTTTGGTATCCCCAGATTTCCCCCATCTTGTCGCGGCCGTCAAGCTTCGGGTGGTGGGGATGTGAGGATGCTTGGCTGAGCGACGAACAGCCGTCAGTTGCCGACCTGCCTTGCTGGTTGCAGTCATCATACCAGCGTTTATTGATCACGATCAGACGTCGAGAGTAAAAGTGACAGAAGGAAAACGGGCAATTACTTCAAAGTCCTGGAGCCGGGAAAGGCAAAAGCGGTCGAAGTGCGCAGATGTGAGTTCGCACATGGAGAACCTGGCCAACGGTTTGTTACGTGGCTTTGGATAGGTGCCTGTGCATGTTGAAGCTTCAAGGTGCTGTTCTGATATGAGGGAGTGGAGCGGGAAGAAGTGTGGTTGTTCTTGACAAGTTTTCATCGTGAAGATCACGTGCACGCATGGCCGCTCTTGGCAACGATTTTCGACCTCGAGATAATTCAAGCGCATTGGCTGATACCACAATCATTCTGAAAGAGGATCAGGAAACAGAGTATATGGTCGCGAAGATGTTCACGATTCGTGAGTAACATGTCTCAATCTCGTGAACGAAGACTAACCAGTCGAAGGCGTACCCTGCTCGTCCGCCAACATCGGTATGCATACTCGGACTCATAGCGTGGAAGCAAGTCTGATGCGCGGCAGGTCCTGGCTTCGATGTGATCGGTCTGGCTCTCTCGATATGGCTGGAACTGCGTGTGACGACTGGTGAAAAAACTTCTGAAGCCGTCCGGTACAACTGCCGAATCACCTACGAGGGCAAAGGGGATGTGGACAAAGACGCCGACAAGAACCTCATCACTCAGACCGCACTCTACGTACTTCGATGTCATGGAAAGAAGACATTTCCTGAAGGCACTCACGTCCATATCGTGAATCCTATCCCTCTCGGACGAGGTCTTGGATCATCGGGTGCTGCGGTCGTTGCTGGCGTATCACTCGCGAATGAAGTCGCACAACTAGGTCTTTCGAAAGACCGCATCCTCGACTACTGCTTGATGATCGAGCGACATCCAGACAACGTCGCTGCTGCTCTGTTCGGCGGCTTCGTGGGATCATACCTCAAGGAGCTCAACCCTGAAGACATGAAGCGAAGAGAGATTCCTCTGGCTGAAGTACTTCCAGCGCCACAAGGAGGTGAAGATACCGGACTCACTCCTCCCATACCCCCGCAAGACATCGGCAAACACATCCGCTTTCCTTGGGCGAAGGAGATTAAATGTATTGCGATCATCCCGGACTTTGAAGTGTCGACGGCCGAGGCAAGGAGAGTGCTGCCGACGTCGTACGAAAAGGCAGATGTGATTTACAACCTGCAGCGAGTAGCCCTGCTTACTACGGCACTTGGTCAGAGTCCGCCAAATCCAGTCCTCATCTACGATGGAATGCAAGACAAGGTCCACCAACCGTACCGAAAAGGCCTGATACCTGGTTTGACCGAGATCTTGCAATCTGTGGGCCCAGACAGGAATCCAGGTCTGCTTGGGATCTGCTTATCAGGTGCCGGCCCAACGATCCTCGCGCTGGCTACCGAGAACTTTAGTGACATAGCTGAACACCTTCTTGGCGAGTTCAAGAAGGAAGGCATCACTTGCGACTGGAAGCTACTGGAGCCAGCATACGACGGATTGACTGTGTCGCATGGGTCCCAGGAAAGTGGTAGGATGACGTACGCGGATGCTGGAGTGTCCATAGAAGCGGGTAACGAACTCGTGCAGTCAATCAAGTCTGCTGTAGCTTCGACAAGACGACCAGGTGCAGATGCTGAAATCGGTGGTTTTGGCGGCGCTATGGACCTGGCAGCTGCAGGATACACAGAGCCTCCGTTGATCGTACAAGCAATTGATGGCGTGGGCACCAAGCTTAAGATCGCTTTTGCCATGGACGACTTCTCGACCGTCGGAATCGATCTCGTCGCCATGAACGTCAATGATCTACTGGTGCAAGGTGCAGAGCCGCTGACTTTCATGGACTACTACGGATGCTCGAAGCTGGATGTAGCAGATGCGTCGCGCTTCGTCAAAGGTGTAGCGGAAGGCTGCCGAGAAGCTGGATGCGCATTAGTCGGAGGCGAGACGGCGGAAATGCCAGGCATGTATCAAGGCAAGGAGTTTGATGCCGCTGGTGCAGCGACTGGTGCGATCAAGGAGGGCAGGAAGATACTGCCAGACAAAGAGGCAATGCAAGAAGGCGACGTCTTGCTGGGATTGAAGAGCAACGGAGCTCATTCAAATGGCTTCTCGCTTATTCGCAAGGTCATCGAGAGACACGGACTCAGCTGGAATGACCAGGCGCCTTGGGACTCGAGCACGACTGTCGGTGCAAGCTTACTTACTCCCACACGGATATATGTGAAAGCATTGATGCCAGCCATCGAGCAAGATCTGATCCTCGGCATGTCGCATATCACAGGCGGTGGCCTAGATGAGAATATCCCACGCATGCTGCCCAAACACCTAGCGGCGGAAGTGAACGTCGCTTCGTGGCCTGTTCCAGGAGTTCTGAAGTGGCTGAAGCAGGCCGGCAATGTGAGCAATAAGGAGTTCGCAAGGACGTGGAATACTGGTTTGGGGATGGTGTTGGTGGTCAAAGAGGAGAAGGTGCAGAGTGCTGTTGATGCGTTGAGGTCTGCTGGAGAAGAGGCGGTTCGTGTCGGGAAATTGGTTGCGAAGAACGATGAAGGTGTAATTTTGCTGGGGCTGGAGCACTGGGACTGAGCCGGGTGAAGGCAGATGCCAGAATTTCTCGGACTGCGCGGGTTTTCATGCTGCCTTGAGTTCAATTGGTGGCTCTCAAGAAGCAAAGGTCTTGCCGTCTCAAAACGCAGCAGTTTTGGTGCATTGATCGCAGTGCATGACTTGGAGGAGTCAAGATGCTGGCTCGTTGATGGCGCAAAAAAGACAGACTCCAGCTCACAAGACCAAGCGCTGGCAGTTAATGTCGCAACCTGCTCAACCTAGTAGTAGCACAAATGACCCTCCTCCCATCACCGCTACCACTTATGCAAAAGCCGCGTCAATAGCCCAGTCAACGACAGCGACGACCAAGCCGTGCGCCGCTCGTCCTGTGGCTCACCAAGGCCTTCCTCCTCCGCAGTCTGCCCGTCAATCGTCCCCACCACGGCAGAGTACAGCGTCCCCCCATCCCCCTTCCATCCGTGAAAAACCATATGCTTCCCATCCCCGAACACCGACATCCCGCCCGGCCCATCTAGATCATAGTCACCCGTCTCGAACAGCGGACGCTCCGCCCGTTTATACGGTCCCGTGATCGAGTCGGCGGTGGCGTAGCTGACGGTGTAGTTGTGCGTCACAAAGCAGCCGGAGGAGAAGTACAGGATCCATGTGTTGCCGGATTTGGTAAGGGATGGAGCTTCGATGACTCCTTGGTCTGCTGCTCCGTTGTTGTCCAGGAGGACGGTAGCTCTGGACTGGAGGGTGATGCCGTCTCGGGCAACAGGTTGGAGGACGAGGGGTGTGCGGACGATTGGTGCTTCTGTGAGAAGTGTGAGCGAAAGTCATGTGCAAAGGCTCCAGAATTGCTTACTTGTGTTGCCGCATGGTCCTCCGTGGCCCATAGCATTGCCGTCCTGATTCGAAGATTTAGCCAAGGGTTTCTAAAGCAGTGATTTCTGTGACCTACAATCTTGTACACAATGTACCGCTGGCCGTTGTCGTCGTAGCCTGAAGCATCGATTGCACCGCCGAGGGAGACTGGACAGATGAGTGGGCTCTTTTGCGCGACATAAGGACCTAGCACCGTGTCTGAAGTAGCGGCACCGATGCAGTGGATGTTTGGGTAGTCTGCAGTCGTGGCGGCGTAGTACCTTCTTTTGTTAGTACTGCTCTCGTTGCATAACGAGTACTGCATACATCACGAAGCTTCCGTCATCCTGTACGCATTGCGGTCAGTCATCGCAGTACCGACGCTTGTTGCTCGCTACTCACCAGCTGCACGACATCTGGCGCCCACGTATCCGGCGAGGAAGCATCCACCCATGCCGGAAGAACTGGCAACGCATCCCTCTGCGAGCCGTTGCTGTTCTTGATGATCTGCCATGACAGAAAGTCGGTGGACTTTGCGATCTGGATATGGACGTGGCTTCCGATCGTCCTCGTTGCGAACGAGTACTACGTGCTGCCGACGAGGATAACGCTTGGGTCTGGGCTGGTCAGCGGAGTGCAATGCCTGTTTCAAGGATACACAACTCACCTGGGAAGTTGGCTTCATCAAGCACCGGTCCTGCCTCCCATCGCTTGCTGTTGATATGCCGTCCAAGATCGCTCTGTACGGAGATAGGAATTGCGAAGGCACATCCAGCGGCCAGGGCAAGGAGCATGAGGCTCGTTAGAATGAACATGTTACCGAAGAACAGATTTGCCGGTTTCCAGGACTTCAGCCCAGGGTCACCAGGTCATAAGTATGCTCACTAGGCTATGCTGTACTCCGCCCGATGGATGATCGTGAAAAGGGTTATGAGAATGGTGAGGTAGGAAATGATACCAGGTGCTTACCAGCATCCTGAATCGTGCAGCACTTGCTTTCAACGAAGCGAGACGGTCACGACGTTACAGGAAGCTGCGACTGTTCTGAATGGTGCAATAAAAGGAGCACGATTTCCTTTGTGACGTTTTGCTGTCACAAGCATGTTCAAACGACAACGAGATTGAGCATACGCAAGAACAAGATGCTACACACCTTCACACTATGACCACTGAATAACAGGCTTAACCACCTTCCCTTCCTCCAAATCATGCAACGCCTGCCCAAAGTCCTTATAGTCATACATCTTCACAATCTTATCCACCGGAAAATCTCCCGCCCTCTGCATCTCCACCAACTTCGGAACATACTCTGACGGCACCGAGTCCCCTTCCCTCACGCCAACATAAGTCTTGCTATACAGCAGCCACTGCAGTGGATCGATGTTGACTTTGGCGCCTGTGGGCGCTACGCCGACGGTGGCGGTTTTGCCAAACATGCCGGTGCAGTTGAGTGCTTGTTCGATGACGGCGGGGACGCCGGTGCAGTCGATGGCGTAGTCGGCGCCGATGTTGTTGGTTAGGCGTTTGATTTCGGCGACGACGTCCGGGACCTCGCGGACGTTGACGAGGTCGGTGGCGCCGAGTTCTTGGGCGAGGGGGAGTTTCGATGCTTGGATGTCGACGGCGATGATTTGTTTGACCTGTTGCAACCTCGTCAGCAGTGATGTCCAAGAAGTAGTGCGGGTCGATACTCACCTTCATGTACTTAGCAGCCATCAAAGCAGTCAACCCAACCGTACCCAACCCAAACACAACAATCGAGCTCTCAGGCTCCGGCTTCAACACATTCATCACCGTTCCGGCACCTTTCCACCATCAGCACCCACCCGTTTGCTCAACCTCCGAACAAGTACATACCAGTCTGATACCCACACCCCATCGGGGCAAACATCCCCGCCTCCCCACCAGGATACGGATGCTTCACCACACAAGTCTCCTGCACGAAAGTCGTCTTCGCAAAACTACTCTGCCCGAAGAAATGACACCTTACGCTCTCCCCGCTGTCCTTCAACCGCGCCGCCGTGCTTCCATCCGGTCTGGTGCCATGGAGATGCAGACGCGTGCCTTCGGTGCAGTTGGCCGGGTGGCCGGTGCGGCAGAAGCGGCAGGTCTCGCAGTAGTTGATGGAGAGGAGGACGAAGTCGCCGACGGCGAGGGATGTGTTCTTGACTTTGGGGCCGATGGCGCGGATGGTGCCGGCGCCTTTGGATGGCGAGGCAGGAGTGTTAGTGGATGTCGAAGAGACGGGAGGGTTTTGCTGGTTGGGGTGGTACCTTCATGGCCGAAGACGGCTGGGTAGGGGCATATCTGGATTTCGCCTTTTTGGAATACGATGTCCTGGATTACGTTAGAGACGGGACGAACAATATCTGATTAGACTTACGGTATGGCATATACCAGAATACTTCATATCAATTAAGAGTTCATCGTCTTGCATCTCATCCAGAACAATGTTTTCGAGCTTAAAGTCTTGCTTGGGGCCGTGGACGACATAGCCAATGGTTTCGATGTTTTTGGTTGAGATTTCTGCCATTTCGAGTTCTTCCAAATGCTGCAATACAAAGAAGACTGAGAAGGAGAGATATTAGAAGACTGCTGGTACGAGACGACCTACCGTAGATACTCCTCTATCAGGCCGGTTGGTCCGAGGTATAGCTAGCTGTTTAGCTTTGGTACCTTGAGCTCTGGTCTGAGCTAAAAAGCGGAGAGATTAGAGACCTTTAGTAAGGACCGTGTATTCGTTTCTCGTTCTCGCGCTTTATGTGGCTGTTGCTGAGCGCTGTATCTCAATAATATTATCAATCGCTTTTGTCATGACCTCGTGCAATCCATCATCGTTCGCTGCCATCAAGAAAACGCCCAATCACTCAAGGAACCTTATGCAGCGGTTTCGCCTTTCAGTGATGGCATCGGACCAGGAGCAATGGCTTTCACATTCGAGCCATGGTCACCATACCTGGCTTGAGCGAGCGAGATGGTCTTCTCGTCCAGACTGAATACCGCATACGCCGACCTCAGCAGCGGGTCTCCCAGAACATTCCCGTCCTCTGCACCCTTCGCGAGAGCAAAGACGCACAGGGGCTCCCCGTCCTGCATATAAGGCTTTGAGTCTTCATAGGCACCTTGATACACCGGCACGATGAGGTTGGAGTACGGGATTTGGATGTGCGCCGTTGATTTGCCGTCTGCTCCTGTTAGGCCGAGTGTGAGAGAGGCATCCATGTCGGCGTCTTTGCAAAACACTGCGCTTGTCTCTCCATGCTGCGACGCACTCGGAAGTGCGCTCATGACCTCGTCGTAGATGGAAGGAGGTAGGCTGAGCGCTGCGGCGCCAGAGTCGATCAAGACTGTGCTGGCGTACTTCTTCGGTGTAAGCTTAGAAGTCTTGCCTTTCCGCGTGGCCGAAACAGATGTCAAGAGCAGATCCTGGCTGATGTACATCCCGTGAGTCCAGCTGGTAGGAGACAGATCCTTTTGGACTGGAAGTGTGACAAGGTCTCCAGAGAATTTAGCGGAGTCAATGCCTCCAAACAGTATGCTGCCCGTTTGAGACGACACATCGTCAAGGTAAAGACTGTAGGATCGTGACTTGATGTGGCCAGCATCAAATAGGGAATCCAAGATAGTGGGTGTAGTGAAGTTGACATCGCAATTCCGAGGACCAGATGCGCAGACCGAGGCTTCCTGGCCAGCGAAACTTAGGCCCAAGATGCCATACTGCGGTCCTGAGCCACCTTCGAACCCAGGAGATACGTTGAGATGGTCGGCAACAGCGAACGTGTGGCCGTGAACAGTTGCTGGTCCTATCCGAATAGTGTCTTGGACGTAGGAGCCATTGGCCGTCGAGCCATCAATGTAGGCGGTGTGAAAATTTGCAGGCGTTCTGAAATGCTTGATTGTCGAAGAGTCGTTCTTCAGGACTGCAGTGACATGAGCATGGGCTACATCTGTTGAATCTATTTGAACTTACAGCTTCCACCAGGACAGCTCCGATCCAGACATCTCGCCGATTCAGCACTCGGTATGAAGAGACCGCTGCTGCCAGTGTCAAGAAGGACCTGCAACCGTTGAGGCGGCGTGCCAACATCAATATCCAGAAAATAGCCGCCAGAGAAGATCCATTGATCATTGAGATTCAGATCGGCATGCAGAGTAGCATCACGTTTGCGATGTGAAGGGGTAGGAAAGACTGTATGCGGGACGTGTCGCCGCTGCATGCCGTATCGAACAACATGCTCATCAGGAAGAGCTTTTGCAGCAACGGTAGAACGAATGGCAGCCGGAAGGCCCAACAGAGCAAGTAAAGAGAGGTTCATCATCTTAAAGAGCGTGGAAATTAGACTGCAAAATAGAGAGCGTAAGGCAGTATAGATGAGAAAATAGGCACGAGAGTAGAGCAGAAGTAGAGCACACCAGAAGAGTCTTCCCCATCCCAACAATCACCCCATCACGAACAGCCGAAGAAAAGTGGACCAGAGTGGTGAAACAGACTGTACCAAAAGACAACGCATGGCGGCGCCTGCAGCCAGACTCCAGCAGACCTGTGGACCTTTCCACGTTGCCAGCAGTGGAGTCTCGATGGGACCTCGTCCCGTCTTGTACCGGCAATGGCTGCAGAAGCGTACCGCTGCGCGACAGACTTTTTGTTGAGTCTCCGGCTTACGACGCGGCGGCGGCAGTTTCTGCGGCTGATGACGCGTTGGGCTGTTGCTGTCTCAGTCGACGGATGGGAGTGTGTTCTGCTCACGTGGAGACGTGCAAGCAGCCGTTCGAATGGAGGAGATGTCTCAATGGCAACGAGCATAACGGATGCAGGTCGAGGACGGAGACGTGGTCGAGATGTCGTGTCACTGTCAGGAGCCAGAAAACGCGCTTTCCTAATTCATCCTAGCTCAAATTAAGCGAATGTCCAACCTCACTACCACCAAAACCCACATGTCGAAAGACACACCCAAAACATTCACATGCCTCCCCTCGACCCCGCCAACCTCATCTTCCCCTCTGCGCACCACTCCATCTCCAGCACCCTCACCACCCTCTCCCGCTCCCACCTCACCGTGTCCAACCGCCTCCGCTCCATCAAACACGATGCCGAGTTCGTCGAAGCAGTATCTTCTATTTACCAACTCCCGTTAATCGCCAACGAGCGGTGCGGAAGCTGGTACATCACTCCCGAACTCAAGGCAGGGAGCGCGTACTTCAAGTCTACGGATGGGCATTTCGGGCAATGGGGGTTTAGTTTGCGGAGGCTGAATTTGGGGGTTCTTGAGGTTGTGGGGAGGCAGGGAGGGTAGTACTCTCCAAGGTTTTGTAACTATGATCAGCATGAAGCTGATAGTGTAGTCTAGATGTATTATTGTTGATTCGACAAGAAGAGGGAAGAGCATGCCCGATGCTCTGTCCAAGACTGTGCCGATTTGGGTCGCTGTGCTGAATAGACTGCTGTTCCCGGACGAACGTGACAGCCATGTTGTGAAGACGCCGCAAGATGTCGTCTCGAGGTCTGAGCACGCACAGATCGAGCAGCGTCTACCCAACTTCGTTTCTGAGCTGCGCAACCTGGCTCTAGACATCGATGGCCTGCGCTCTAAGTTGTATGGCCGGCCGATGGAGGTGACGTGGGCGACGCCGGATTCTCCTCTATCGTCGCCTCCGCAGAGTCTGTCGGGCCGAAACCTCGTCGTCCTATGCACAGCCTCCGGACGCACAATGGCAGGTAAGCCAGCCGATTTCGACTACGTGCAAGGAGCAGCGGACGACCACGAGAGCTGGGCGCACGGCCTGACACCGCAGCTGTTCTGGTCCAACAACGGTCTTCTCTCTTCGGCGTCGGAGGAAGAACTTCCGCTCGTCATCCAAAATCTGGTTTCCAAGGGCAAGACTCAATCAACGTCCCGCAAGCCGGTGGTTATCAAACCGACTAGCAACATCTTCATCAGCGACAACGCAGCAGCGCGTGAGATGCATCGCGACTTCGGCATTGCTGTCTCGTGCTCGGAGAAGCCGGACGCGCTGTTAAGCGAGCATCTTGGGGAGAAGTACATTCATCTCTGCTGCACCACAGGCAAGGTAGGCAGTCGGCAGCTGCGGTCAGTGCTTCCAAGGCTGTCACTTGTCGCGGCAAGCCTGTCGTACGACACTCGAGTGCTCATCACATGCCAGACCGGGCGCGACTTGGCCGTTGGCGTGGCGCTGGCGCTCATTTGCCTCCGCTGCGGCAACGATGGCGAGATAGCACCCTCTCCCCATGCTCCAAGGCCATTGAACAAGACCCTGATCAAACAGCGCCTCAGCTGGATCATGGTCTCCATGCCGGACGCCGTACCCAGTCGCGCCACACTTCAAAGCGTCAATGCTTTCCTGCTAGGCTGAGATTCTTCAATCTTCATCACTCCCCTCCCCACCATCCTCCCAACTCAACCACTTACTCATATACGGCCCATCCAACCAATACCCCAACCGTCCATAATACCCCCTTACCCCGACCCCGGAAATAACCGCAATCTTCCCACTCCCATGCTCCTCCCGCGCAATCCGCTCCGCCTCCTCCATCAACAGCGTCCCGAAACCCTGGTGCTGGCTCTTCCCCTTCACGCGCTCGTGGATCGGCACCGCGGAGCCGTAGACGTGCAGTTCGCGGACGAGACTCGTCGGTTGCGAGATGAGTTCGGGGCGGTAGGTGTATTTCTCCGTGCATTTCCGGAGGCGCAGCAGGGCGATCAGGATATCTTGCTTTGGGTCCTCGTAGGCGAGGAAGGTTTCCCAGCCGCCGTTGGCGACGTAGTCACGACGCACGAGCTCGACTTGCAAGGGGCGGATCTTGTGCTTGACTTCGTTGATACCCACCTCTCGTGTCCGGACGTCGCGGCAGCTGGTGCCGAAGTCTTTCATCCTGGCCAGAGCGAGCTCGCGGAGGTTGCCGTTTTCCACACCGGAGGTGACGAGGGGCATGGGGATGTCGCGCTGGACGCGGTAGATGCGTGTCCACGGCGGGATGAGCGCGAGGATGCGCGCGACGAGGTCGATGAGCGTGTTGGGCGTGTAGTTCTTGTATCTCCCCGTCCGCCAGAGCTCGTAGAGGCCGGTCCCGCGGATGACGAGGGTGGGGTAGATTTTGAGGCCGTCGGTGCGGAAGGCTGGGTTCTCGAAGTATTCTTGGAATTGGAAGAGGTCGCGTTCGAGGCCAACGTTGGGCAGGTCGGGCATCATGTGCGAGACGACTTTGAAGCCGGCGTCTTTGGCCATGGCGAAGGTCTCGCAGACGGCTTTGACGGTGTGGCCGCGGTTGGTGTCGCGGGCGACGTCCTCATATAACGACTGGACACCAATTTCGAGACGAGTGCAGCCGTAGCGGAGCATATCCGTGAGATGAGGTGGGAGGCAGTAGTCGGGTCGGGTCTCGATAGTAATACCAATGCATTTGGTCGTGCTCTGCTCGCCTGCTGTGACAGCCTCATCGACATTAGAGGTCTGGTAGCCGCTCAGGGCGTTGTGCAGCTGGCTGATGAACTCTTCCCGGTACTTGGGACTTAAGCTCATGAACGTGCCTCCCATAATAATGTATTCCACTTTATCCACGCTGTGTCCGAGATTCCTGATCTGGTCCACTCTCCCTCTCGCCTGCTCAAATGGGTCATACCTCGCCCTGATCGCCCGCATGCTGGTGGGTTCATATCCAGTATAGCTCTGCGTGCTGTACTCGAAGTCGCTGTCCGGTCCTCCAGGGCAGTAGACGCAAATGTTGCCAGTGTATGCAATATGCGGACATCGATGCGGCTTGCACATCACCGCCACCACAGCAATTCCACTGGCACTTCTTATAGGTTTCGCTATGAGCTTCGGCAGGATGTACTTCTTATACTGCTCCGGCACAGCAGCGATGATGTCTGTAAGAGGTGGTAATCGAGACAGGAAGTGCTTCTTCGCGATCTGGCCTCGCAGGCTGTTGAGGTTGATGTCCCGTTTCTTACCGCCATCTTGCTGCGTCTGCTCGTAATCGTCGACGAGTGTCTTGCTGATGTCCGCACAGGCTCGCATATATCGTTCGTTTTCTGGAGCCAGCTTGTTCGTCTTGTCGGCGCCGAGACGCTTCTTCTTCGTGATAGTCTCCGTCATGGTCGCCATGATGGCGGCTGTAGTCGTTTGACAACTTGCTGTCTTAGATGCAAGAAATGTTCGAGATATGAGTGCTATAAAATGCCCCACCAAAAAGCGCATGTGAAAGCCTTGGCGTGTCAAGCTACCGTCTCCATCCATAGAAAAACCTCCATCCCACCTTCCACACCGCAAACATGGCCCCCTCCACCTCCGCCGCCCGCCCCAAACGCGCCGGCGACGATATCGCCCGCCTCCACGACCAAACCTTAAAGAAACCCCGCTTCGACGCCCGCAACCCCTCCACCCTCGCCCCCGACGAGCCCGAAGACGACCTCATCCTCGACGCCGACGTGATCGGTAAGAGCGGACCGCAGATCAAACGGAACGCTGTGAACATCGATGGGTATGAGAGTGATTCGGATAATGATAACTTCAACGAGCGGGCGGAGTTGAGGGAGCGGGAGAAGAAGGCCACTGGGGGTCGGGGGAGTAAGGAGGAGGAGGAGGATGATATGTTTGCGGATTTGGAGGAGAGGGATGGGGATGAGGATGAGGAGAAGTCGGCGGAGGGGAAGAAGAGTAAGAAGGGGGTGAGGTTTTTGGAGCGCGGGGAGGTGGAGGGAGAGGTGCTGAATAGTACGTCTGGCGGGCATGTGTCGGCGGAGCTACTGAAGAGTGGCAGGGGGAAGCAGCGGCAGGTAGATGACGATGAGGAGGAGAGCTCGGGGGAAGAGGAGGATCGGGATCAGTTGCCGGAGGAGATGGAGGGGGAGTTGGCGGCGGAGATTGGGGCGGGGGGGAAGAAGAAGCATGCGCCGAGGCTGGATGCGTTTAATTTGAAGGAAGAAGAGGAGGAGGGGCGGTACGATGAGAGCGGGAATTATGTGCGAAAGGCGGCGGACCCAGACGCGGCGAACGATAGTTGGTTGGACGGGTTGACGAGGAAGGATATGAAGAAGGCGAAGGAGGCGCAGGAGAAGCGGGATGAGGAGTTGAGGAGGCAAGCGGCGGAGAGCGATGCGCTGTTGACGAGTGATTTGCTTTCGACGCTGATAGCGCATCTGGAAACGGGGGAGACCGCGTTGGAGGCGCTGCGGCGGTTGAACAAGAGCAAGCCCGCGAGTAAAGAGACGAAGGTGCCGAAGTGGAAGCAGAAGAAGTTGCGGAAGGACGATAATATGGACGTCGACTCCAACGGCAACAACAATGCTTCCACCGACCCCGCCGAAACCGCCCGCCGCGCCGCAGTCGATGCCATCACCGGCGCCGCAGATGCCATCTACGGCCGCGCCCAACTCGAAATCTACGATACCGAGCGGGAGGTCCTGATGCGGCAGTATCGACGAGAGACTGGTGAAGACTGGGTGTCTAAGGCTCAACCGGCCGAAGCAGAGGATGGTGATAGGCAGACGTGGGAGTTTCGATGGAGCGAGGGTGGGGATTTGCACGGCCCGTACGACGCAGCGACGATGAGCGCATGGAGGGAAGCTGGGTATTTTGGGGAAGGGGTGGAGTTTCGCAGAGGAGGTGGGGAGTGGAGTCGACTGCTCGAGCTGTGAGGATGCTCGCTGGGCTGTGTATACATATCAGGCGAAGTCGAAGAAAGACAATGTATTTTATATCGCATCTTGCCAGCACACTACTTCCACGCCTTTCCTTCTCCGTTCGAATTGAACCGAAAAGCCTCCATTTAAATTTCACGACTAATGATTGTTCGATCAGTTTCACACTCTGCTCCATTACAAGTACCAAGCGTTAAGCTACCTTATCCAGCCAAGTACAATCTTGCCCGCTATCCCTCCACTCCTCGTGTCAGGTTCACTCACTCCCTCTCCCCACCCACCCCTTTGCTGTGAAGCAAGAGACGGAATCCAACCAAGCACAATACACAACCCCTTCGATTCCAAAATGCTAAAACAAAGCGCACAAAAACAACCCATACAAACACTCCCGCACTGTGCAACGCCGTCCGACACGCTCTTCTTCTCTCATTACCCTCCGTATGCAAGATTTCACGCCCTTCCCACAAAGCCTCGCGAAACGCCGGAGGTTACTCCAAACACAAAACAATAGTATGCAAGAAACGCGGTTACGAAAAAGGGGGGGGCGGGCAGCGAGCTCCATATTCTTTCTTTCTTTCTTTCCTTCTAAAGGGTAGTAGGTCATTCTCGTTTCGGTCGTCGCGTCGATAGAGAGTCGTGGACGTCGTTTTCTCGGGTGGTGTCGCGTACGCTGGCCGTGAGGTATTGGTTGGTATATTCGATGATGAGTGATGATTGATGCTAGTCATGAGGCGATTCTTCTTCTTCTGTTCGTAAAGTCATGCTGGGGTCATGAACTTGCTTTCCATCTTCAGGCCCGACGCTGGGTATGATGCGAAACGGACCTTTCTTCGAGGACGCAGGTCGTTGCACTACTCGACGGTGATCTCCGGCGCGCTGCTCTGTTGGGACAGCTCGTCGCTGTTGCGCGCGACGTGTCCGTTCTGGCGGCGAGGGAAACCCGGGCCGCGCTCGGGGAGTGGGCCGCGAGGTTGACGGTCTGGTCCGCCGGGGCCACGGTTCTGCGAGCGGTCGTCGAAGTTCGTGCTGAAGGAGCGGTGGCTGCCGATCGGGCCAGGGTTCTCGCGATCCCAGGATGGGATGCCACGAAGTCCGCGAGGAGAGCCGCCGAAGGGTCCGCCAAGGCTCATATTTCCGAGGCCGTTGATGATGTTGTTTTCGCCGCGTTCTGCCAGACCTGACGTGGGCGTCATGAGGGTTGGTGTGCTCGACTGACCGTTGTCCCTCCCGAAGTCCTGCAGACTCGCAACGTTCTGGCGAAGAGCAGCTGGGAAGCTGGCAGTGGAGGGCACAGGTGATGGCGTGTATGAGCGCAGATCTGCAACAGAGCGCGCTGCACGGAGGTTGTTGCCAGGCCCGAGACCACTGGTGTCGAAGCCAGATGCAAGGTAACCGGAAGCCTGATGTCTCATTCCGCTGCCGTAGTACTGCTCGTTATGGCGGACATCGCTAAAGTCAGTTGTTGCTGCTCGGTTCAAGTGTCGCCTGTCCTCATTGCGCAAACTCGAGAGCTGACCCATAGGAGGGCTAACGCGAGCTCTTGCAGTCTCCTTGAACACATGCACAGCCCGTCGATCCGCGTCACCCTTCGAGGCGTGCCCGAGACCCATGTGGTGTGCAAGGGTGTGCACGATCCTGCGCTCAGGTGGGGAGAGTGTAGGCGGGAAGGGCAGAACATCTCTGGCATTGTCTTCCTTGAAAAGCAGGAGCTTCGAGTAGTATTGCAAGGCTTGCGGGTCATTTAGATCCACATCCAGTGCTGCCAGTGGACTCTGACTTTCACCAAAACCACCTGGGAATGAGCTTCCGGGCTTCATGTTGCGGGCCGAAACAGGCGAAGGCGAACTGTTCATCATCATGCGCGAAGACAGAGAGCTGGCGGAAGCTTGAGTCTGAAGCGTCGCCGGGCCCATAGGCCTATGCTGCTCCTCGAGTTGTCCGCGGCGCTCTCTCTTCTCCCGCTCGATCCTCTCCCGCTCTGCAGCCGGCAACATCTTCTTGTACTCCACCCGCAGCTTGCGCCCATTCAGCTCGAAGTGGTTCATCGAATCAATGACGGCGGCCGTCTCATCAGGGTTCGTGAAGTTCGCAAATGCAAGGCCGCGGAAGACGCCATTATCGAAGTGGTAGTTGAAAGCGTAAGGAAGTGGCAGGCCCATATCGGTCATAATGGCCACGAGCTGCTCTTTCTTGATCGCGAACGGGATGTTCTTGATGACAATGGCGGTGGGTATGAGGTCTTCATCCGGATCCGAGCCCATCGTGTCCTGGCGCATGCCACCTCCGAGTCCGCCCATGTAGGGGTTGAGATGGTTCATCTGCATCTGTGGGCCCTGATCCATCCATGCCTACGTACTTGTTAGTCCAGATCTGCCGACCTGCCTTCAATATCAGGACACATACAGATGGGATACCCGACCGCCCTCCTCTTGACGGTGGCTTCCTCAAGCCTGGACCTCCGAGCCCATTCAAGGTATTGTTCGTGCTGAAGGCACCGGCGTTCCACGAATTCCCGCCCATGTCATAACCTCCACCTCCATATCCACCGATTGTGGCATTCCTCATATCACCGAACCTGTTTACATCATATCTCGCGTGATCCTCCGCAGTGTACAGTCCAGACGGAAGGTATTGGTGCGGCTCGAACTGATTTCGCGAGTTTTGGCGGTGTAAAGAATTTTGTCGTTGCTGCTGCGGCGAGCGATTCGGAGGGTTGTCGTAATACATGTCGAAGTTGTGGTTCATTTTGGCGGTGTGTGCACTTCTCGGGGGTGTCGTTCAGCAGCAGAAAGCCGCGTGGAGCGGTATACAGCTGTGCGCTTGCCGTGGGTGGTGCGCAGAAGCACTGCAAAGTCCTTTCCTGGCAGACTGTACAGCAGACGTCTCAGATAAAAAAAGGTGTATATCGGCCGTGACAGGAGGCCTTGTCGAAGCGAGGCGTGATTGCTCCTCGCGCAAATGCAGCAGATGCAGGCTTTTCCAGGAGTCGAGAGCGTGATGATGTTGCGAGCGGGCCGTCTGGTCGTAAAGTCGTGAACTGCACCGTAAACTCGTGAGGCGTTAGCAGAGAACAAAGAGACACACTTCGGCGGCGGACGCTCGGCGATGGCAGATGGCGAGAGAGAGGTGTGCTCGTAGTAGTGTGCGGTGCTGCTGCTGTCGCTGGTGGAGCTGGCGTGGGCGAATCGAGACGTCGCTCGCAGCAGGTCAGGCTCTGTCTGTCGCTAGCTCGCTCAAGTCTGCAGGAGAGATGCAAGAGCTCTGGCCCCCTGCTCTGCTTCGTCTGCTTTTCTCGATGTGTGATGTGTAGCACACGGCGTCGGATCGCTGTTGCTCGTGCTATCCCAAACGCACGTCGCGGGCGGGTGTCACACGGGATGGAAGGGCGTTGGCGGAGGAGAGGGTGGTATGGGAGACAGTACAGAAGTATGTACTTGGGGTGAAGTGGATGTCAGAAGAAGGCTATTTCCAGGAGAAATTGTGAAATGTCCGAGCACAGGCTTCGGCAAGGAAACGGGCACGTTCGGTGGACGTCTCCTGAGTTTGAAAGGCTTCTAGAGATAATCAACGGCCTCCTTAGCGGACGTCAATCTCATCAAATGGGGATGCTAGACCCTCCCTTCCTGTCCCGAGCTTCTCAGAGTCTGCACCGACACGCATCCACTCCTTCTCCTTCTCCAAACCAACTTCATGTCGCCGCGGCCAGAAGCAGCACTTCCCGCGTTTGCCTCTTCAGCAATAGATCTAACGGATGACAGGCGTTGGCAGGCAAAGCCGTTGTCATATCCGGATTGGCTGGCTTCCAGATGTCGGAGCGTCGAATCACGCTGCCAACCTCACTCCATCGACTCGCAGTGGCATTGCGCACAACGAACAGTCAGCTGCAAGGCTAATGCGCATATCCGTGAGTTGTATGCAGTGTGTTGACATGGATTGGCCGGCACATCAGCTGCAGAGCATCAAGCTATCGAGTAAGTGGTGCATGAAAGACTCGCAATGCTCATGCGGGCTCGAGGAGGTAGCGTACATCATCTGTCTCAGACCTACATCTCCTAGGGCATTTCCTCGCCCGCGAGATGGCCGCATAGCATCCGAAAGATCTTATATAGCGCTCGACTTGGTCATCTCTCGACAAATCTGCCGTCGCCTTCCAACCCCAGGTGCGAGAAAAGGTAACATGATAGCACGCAAGCAGCGAGATGTCTGCAGCGAACACCTCCGTTTATGTCTTTATAGCCCACACAAACACAGCATCTGCGACTCCCTCAAACACCATCCCAAAACCCACCCTCGCACCACATCGTGGCCTCATCGTCCTGCATGCACCTCGTGTCGCACATCCTGCAGCCAACCTTCTCCGCGAGCGCAGAGACAGCCAGCCTTTACCATCTCACCACTTACCACAATTCAACCCTCACAACCCAAGCCCCTCCACAGAGACATCTCCGTCGGGCACCATGACCATCATTCTGAGCTCTCAGATCCAACTAGACGCGTCCGGTCACTCTTAACCTCGAGTAAACGAAAAATGATTGGCTCCTCCCTGCCAGCGAAGCTGTGACGAGATGGGCGTCACGCAGCTGGGAATGGTCATGTGATTGATTGACTCGTCTTCACCTCGTCAGTGAGTACCTCTCAGATACGTCGGGCGCAAGGTATAAGTAGGTCTTTGAGCCCGATGTTCGCTGTGCTTTTATTTTCTCTTCCGTGGTCGTTTACCTTCGCGATGAGGATACATGTACGCAGGAAGACGACTTTCGGTCCTGATGACCTGCGGCCCTACCCCGGGGAACTTCAGATATACTTGGACACGGTGGACCAAACATGGTGACCACATTTCGCCGCCAGCCAAAAGCGCACGAGTAATCTGGCCAACTTAAAAAGCGCCGGATGAATAGCAGAATACCGAAACCGGTCCTAACTCAGCCCGTCCCACAATCGTCTTCTACCTCCAACGCCAATTTACGCCCAGCAACGACAGTGAGGGCCCTCACACGGCGCACCGCGACACTCACGCAAACTCCCCAGCCAGCGACCACGAGAAGCCATGGCAGCTTCGCGCTTCCGCAGGTCATCCCTCGCCTTCTCCGCCCTCCCAGCCTTGCCAGCATTCTTCATCATCGCGGCATCCAGCCTCGCCCTCTCCACGAGATCGTCCGCGTGCGCAAGACTTTCCTGCCGGGCCGTGTGGATGGGGAGGGCACGCGACGGCGACTAACCGTTATTATACCCATACTCACCACCCTCCACCTCGCCCTCCTGCTGCGGTCGGTGCTGCGGTGGCGCGTACATCTTCGGCGACGGGAACTTGAGCGTTAGCCTCCCCACTCTATCCGGATATTCCCAGAATCTGGGCTGGGGCACACTCACTGCTTGCTGCGGCATCTGCTGCATTGGCATCCCCGGGTACGGGGCCTGCGGTTGGTACATATTCGGATCAAACAGCTGCTGCCCGCCGTACTGCTGTTGCTGGGGTTGTGGTGGCGGATAGGCGCCCATCTGCTGCTGGTACTGGGGTTGTGGCATGTGCTGTTGATCCATGCCGGCGAATTCTGGCTGGCCGCCCATCTGCGCTTGCTCTTGCCCTGGCACACCGCTGGCGCCGGCTGTTGCGCTTCCCGACGGGTCGGCGTACGTACCTACCGCGCTGAACTCTGGCCGTCTCTTGTGTTGCGGCGTCGCGTCTTCCCTAGGGACGATATCGATGAGGAAGTCGAACATGTCGCTCTTGGCCAACGCCGACGCGATGTCGCTGCGCTGCAGGGTGCGCCGCTTGTTCTCCTCGGCGTGGATCCAGGCGCGCATGGTGAGCTCGGTGATGAAGATGTCGCAGCCCTTGGCGAAGAGGATGGGGGCTTCGGCGCTGATCATCTTAACCTCCGGGTCGGCCTTCATCACCTTCTTGATGCGCGCGAGCGGCAGCTGGTGCAGCTTGTAGTCGTGCTCTTCGGTCTCCAGCTTCGACACTTGGTTTTGCCAGTACGTGTTGAGGATGTCTCGATACGGCCCATTGAGTCCTTGCGATACCTGGTGGGTTTCTTGTTTAGCAGCTGTGAGGCATTGCGCATGAGGATAGGTAAGTTCTCACATTCGCCCAGTGCCCAGTGAAGGTCTCTGCTGGCGGCGCATGGCCTTGAGCTGCGATTGCTGCGCTCGCGCCATAGTGTCCTCCATGCTCGGTGTTGTACTTTGGCTGGCCGTTTTCCCCGTCATACCTCTTCGGTTGCGGTGCGCCCACCGATGGCTGGGCCGGCGGCATGCCATATGGATGTGGTGCTTGCATGGTGAAGGATCTCGCGCCTCATGCGACGCTTGGTGTATATGCCTACTGTAATCGGCTGTGCGCGCTCATCCACAGGCGCGTTGCTGTCGTGTGTCGAAATCCCGGGTGCCCGCGAATAGCTGCTGCTCCCCAGTGATGACGGCACAAATGCGGTGACAGTTCCTGCGGTTCTGCAGGCGACACGTCAGTAAGTGCGAGCGACGGTGAAGAACTCTGCCATGAGCGCGCCATCGCAACGCGCGACATGGCTGTGGTGACGTTGCGGAGTAAACACTCACAGTCAACAGTGTGATATCGCTAGCCTTGTCCTCGGCCTCACAGCATTGGTTGGAGGAGGGCGAATGTTATTGGTTGTGCTCGACGGTGGATTGTTATTGGTGAGTCGCGGCAAGGAGAGAAAGCCAAGGGAGCCGCCGCCGCACGTGACGGGCCTTTTTGTAGTCGAGTGGGGACAAGAGCAAAGGACGCTAGTCAATATTCACAAAAGGACGATGACCACCAGCTGTACGATGAATGGACTGAACGTGGTTATGAGGATGAGATGTAGGAGGAGAATAACAACATCCTCTATTCTCGCTTGGCGTCTATCTACTGCGTGGTGGGAGAAGCGGCATGCATGACGTCCACCTCCTCCCACCAATTGATGTGTTGGCATCCCGCTTATACTGCAGTATTTGGTGCTACGTTCGCTGTCTCCTGCGTTGTCCTACCTTAGTCGCGGTACCTATCTGGTCGTACCTCTCTTACTCATCTGTTCGCCTCATCCCACGACTGCCCACCTTTACCACCACGTGCTCGAAGACCAATCGAATGGGTCACGATAGCTGTTGCAGCATTGGCTATCGGGCGAGCTTCGATCACGTGTGCAGGGGACAGCCTCGTTCCATGCGAAGGTGGTGATGGAAGTGAACGTTAAGCAGCCTCATCAGCTCGTCCGCCAGCCACGTTCTTTCGCATTGAGATTCCAACTTCAGCAGTCCAGCTCGTGGATGGCGTGAGCTGGAACACGACGCGAAGTCTTGACTGATTCTGTCTCGCCTCACAGGTCACTCCGGAAAGTTTCAGTATCTGCATCAATGTCGGCGTAGCTGGCCTACGGTTCGATAGCCAGGGACTTCGAGGAGAATGTCTAGTTTGAGGGAAGGACATCCATAGCGTAGAGCTCGAGAAAGCCTCGAGAGTGCATCGCTCACAGACTAAACCTCGTCCTGACCTTCTCATCCCCCGCCCTCCACTTCCATTCCTGCCCACTCGCCCTCTGAATCCCCTTATCCACCCGCCTCAACTTCAGCGTAAATCGCGGCCCCAGCTCCTGCAAACCCGCCCGTATGTCCTCCACGCCCTCCACCGGCTTCCCATCCGCGCCTTGGATACTCTTCTCCGTCCCGCGCTTGTCGCGGAAGACGTACCGGTGCCGGCGCACGAAGATGTAATCCCGTTGATTGTGCAGGGTGACGACTTGCCTGCCTTGGATCTCCGGACGGGGTGGGAAGAGGGATCTGAAGAGGTGTGCGGAGAGCACGCCGAGAGGCGTTTTGAAGCCGTTGAGTATGAGTTCGGGGAAGTGGTTCGTCGGGTTTCCGTGCCCGGGTATCTTCTTCCCTTCCACCCAGTTGGAGATGGAGAAGTGGAACATCGGTCCCACAGGCAGGTGGACTATATCCAGTCCGATGGGTTTCTTACGCTCTTCCATCAGGATGATTAGAGTGGTGAAGTCCCGCGAAGAAGCGTAGGTGGCAATCTCGCGGATGGAGTATTTGTAGCTGTGGTGGTGCGCGGTCCGCCGGATGTAGGTGCTGTTGGGGAACAGGGTGGTGAGGAGTTGCGCTTCGTTGTGCAGGGTCGAGTGGATGGAGGTGGTGATGAGGACTTTGGGTTCGACGTCGGCAGGTAGGTTGAAGAGGGTCGGGAAGCGCTGCATGAGGGCTTCTGGGGTGAGGTTGATGTCGGTGGCTGTGGAGGGGGCTTCGCTGGGTGGTCGTTCTGAGGGTGGAGGGGATGCTGATGCTTTCGGTCCCTCGTCTTCTGCTCCGTCTTGGTCGGATTCGCTGTCGAGCATGCTATCCAAGTCGTCCTCGGCGCCTTCTTCGTCCACCTCATCCTGCTCTTCTATCTCGTCCCTCACCACCTTCTCATCCTCCACAGCTGGCCTCTCCTCTATCTTCCTCCGCTTCGGATTCAGTATATCCACGCTCACTCCAAGCTTCCCCTCCGCCTCGTCGTCCACCGTCGCCTGATCCCACGTCCGCTTGCTATCAATCGTCGCCGGCACATTCTTCGCTCGTCTCTCCAGTCGTAATGTTGGATTCTTGTCTTCTGTTCGTCGCCGTTTCAGCCTTTCGTCCCGCTTCGTGCTTTCTTTTAGCTTTTTGGCCTTCAGATGTTGCTCCTGGCGCTTTTGTTTATTCCCGATCTTCGTGGGGTTGAAGGAGGCCATGGCGAGTGGGGTGTGGTCTCTTGATGCGCTCGCTGGCTTCGAGAAGATTTCGTGATCGCCCAGATTTCGCGAATAGACTTTGGCTATCCCGGGGACTGGCGGACCGAACCCAATTTTGCTAGCGCCTGAGTGAAACACCAAGAACTTTTCGAGGGTTGTCGACTCATATGTCGAGTGTAAGAACGTCTTGTAAACCACCAGCGACGCAGAAAAGAGCACCCAGATACGAACAGGAAGCGCGGGAAGCTTAACTCCCTTTTCCACTTCGCCGACCAGCGACTGGCAGCTCCATTTCGACGCGCGGTCGCCTTGCAGCCATTGACTCACTCCTGGCCGGTTCATGCTTCGAGGACCTTCAACAGTCACAGCTGGTCTGATCACGTCTGTTCTCCAATCTCCAAAACGAACGTTGTTCTCTTCTAGAATTCTCAAACAAGCCTACGCCGCTACTTCGAGGACTTCTACACTTCTTCCTCCACCAGGCTTCAGATCTTTGAGCACAACCAAACCGCTCGGCAGATTCGAAGTTCCCGTCCGCACCCGCAAACCCAGCATCATGTCGTCCGACTACAAGACCCAGAAAGGCCAAGATTTCGACCGCGCAGCTTTCGAGTCCCTGCTGAAGCGCAAAGTGTTCCTGTGGCAATCATTCGAGCCCTATGGCGCTGTCAAAGGTCTCTTCGACTATGGCCCGCCCCTGGAGACGCTGGAAGCCGAGGTCATCAACATATGGCGCGACCACTTCATCAGGACGGAGAAGATGATGGCTTTGAAGTGCTCAATGCTTACTCCCTTCGAAGTATTGAAGACTTCTGGCCACGTCGACAAGTTTGCAGACTACATGTGCAAGGATCCAAAGACTGGCGAGATTTTGCGATCGGATCATCTGATTAAGGACGTAATTGAGCAGCGCCTCCTGTCTGACAGGGAAGCACGTGGCGAGAAGATTGAGGTGGCTGAGGAGGATCCCAAGAAAAAGAAGAAGGCAGTAAAGGCTGCGAAGACTGCTGTAAAACTTGAAGACGCGCAGCGGAAAGAGTATGAGCACATGCTCGCAACCCTCGATGACTGCACTGGCGACGACATGGGTGCTCTGATCAAGAAGCACGACATCAGGAACCCAACCTCTGGCAACGAAGTCGAGCCTCCTGTTTCGGTCAATCTCATGTTCCAGACACAGATCGGTGCCACCGGTAAGGAGCCTGCCTTTCTACGCCCAGAGACTGCACAAGGCCAGTTCCTATCATTCCAAAAGCTGCTTGAATATAGCGACGGCCAGCTCCCCTTCGCGTCTGCATCAATCGGCTACTCTTTCCGCAACGAGCTGTCTCCTAGATCCGGCCTTCTGCGAGTTCGAGAGTTTTTGATGGCTGAAGTCGAGCACTTCGTCGACCCTGAAAGCGGCAAGCGGCATCCAAAGTTCCACACTGTCAAGGACGTCAAGCTGCCTCTTCTCTCCCGCAAGACCCAGAACGAAGGTGGCTCAAAACCCACAGTCATCTCTATCGGCGAAGCTGTGGAGACCAAGCTGGTCGACAACGAGACGCTCGGCTACTTCCTTGTCCGTATCATGTACTTCATGCAGAAGATCGGCATCGACATGGGCAAGCTGCGCTTTCGACAACACATGCAGAACGAAATGGCTCACTACGCTGCCGACTGCTGGGATTGCGAGCTGCAAAGTTCCTACGGCTGGATTGAGTGCGTTGGCTGCGCTGACCGCAGTGCGTACGATCTCAGCGTGCACATGAAGGCGACTGGCGTGCCATTGCAAGTACGGGAGCCCCTCAAAGAGCCCTACAGAGTGGAAGAGTGGACTGCAGCGCTCGACAAGAAGAAGTCTGGCCCTAAGTTCAAGAAGGATGCTGGTAAGGTGCAGTCCGCGCTCGATGCTTTGACGCAAGACATGCGTGAGAAGCTATCCATCTCAATGCAGAAGGAGGGCAAGGTCAGCGTCGATGTCCCTGAGATGGAAGGCGGCAAGGTTGAGCTCGAGAAGGACATTGTGAGCTTCCAGAAGGAGAGTCGGATAGAGACCATGCGTGAATACATCCCGAACGTCATCGAGCCTTCGTTTGGTATCGGGCGGATACTGTACAGTCTGATGGAGCACGTCTACTGGACTCGAGAAGGCGATGCTGCAAGATCGGTGAGCTACTCCGACCTCCTCAAAGCCCTTACTTCCGCAATGCTAATCTGAATCCCACACCAGGTCATGTCCTTCGCCCCCACCGTCGCCCCAATCAAAGTCCTCGTCGTCCCGCTCCAAAAAGACGCCAAATTCGCCCCTCTCCTCTCCCACCTCGAGCAGCGCCTCGACGACGACGCCATCTCCTTCCGCGTCGACCAGAGCGGCGTCAGCATCGGCAAGCGCTACTCGCGTAACGACGAGCTGGGCATTCCGTTCGGCATCACGGTCGATTATCAGAGTTTGGAGGATAACTCTTTCACGCTGCGGGATCGCGATAGCACGAAGCAGGTGCGGGCGAGTTTGGATCAGATTCTGGAGGCGGTGGCGAAGATGTGTAGGGGCAAGGAGAGCTGGAAGGATGTGCAGGGGAGGTTGCCGGTGTTTGAGAGTGAGGGTAAGGAGGAGTAGAGGTACCCCAGTGCTTCGACGGTGTTGTGGTATAGGCGGCTGAGCGGTGCTTGGCTGTTTAGTTTCGCGTTCTTATTCTTGCTGCTTGAAAAGCACACTTGGAAGATTTGATCACCATTCACTCCTAACAATGTGCAATGTCATGCACATGCGAACCTTCAATAGATGCTGCCACTTTCGCCAGTCGTGAAGGCATCGGAGTTCGGCGTTGAACGGCCACCTCCACCTCATCTGGCTCCAGACCGCACACTAAATCATGATGCAGAGACTTGCATAGGGCGCTCTTCACATACATGACTGCTGGTTCACCCAAGGGTATGTAAGTCGGTGGTGGTAGGTAGCGTCAAATCTTCCCTTCGTACGCGGAGATTGAAGAACCTGAACCCGTTCAGTCTTGTCAGTCGCCTGCCACGATACAGTACATAGCGAAGACCATGGTGGACATAACGACCAGAGACGAGGCTTTTGAGCCCGCCGACGACATCGAGCCCATGCGCTCCCTCTCGATACACACCGACCAAAGCAAGCCCGTGGCCCTCCTCCAGCCCTTGGACATGGACGGCCCACCACCGGTCCGGACGAAACTCAGAATGGCAGCTATCTTGATCGCCCTCTACGTACGCCTTACACGCATCCTCTACATGATATCCCACTAATCTCTACCCAGCTCGCGCTCTTCATAGCAGCCCTCGACGCAACCATAA
This sequence comes from Saxophila tyrrhenica, assembly GCF_035928015.1. Lineage (NCBI taxonomy): Eukaryota > Fungi > Ascomycota > Dothideomycetes > Mycosphaerellales > Extremaceae > Saxophila > Saxophila tyrrhenica. Next base: position 123,425 of record NW_027041746.1, on the reverse strand, counting down.
TCGCCACCTCCATCCCCACCATTACCGCCAACCTGCACTCCGCCTCCGGGTACTTCTGGATCGGCGCCGCGTATCTTTTAGCCAACGCCGCTGCTGCCCCTGTCTGGGCTAAATGCTCGGATATCTGGGGCAGGAAACCGGCGTTGTTGGCCGCTGTGGCGTTGTTTGCCGCGGCGAGTATTATGGCCGCGTTGAGCTCGAGTATGAGGATGTTGATTGCTGCTAGGGCGTTGCAGGGGACTGCTGTGAGTTGCTCTTCAAAGGCTTATCGTAACCTGGTGGTTGCTGATGATGCAAAGGGAGGCGGCTTGATCCAGCTCGTGAACATCACGGTCAGCGACCTCTTCTCGATGCGAAGCCGGACGCTGTACCTAGGCCTGGTCGAGGTGATGTGGGCGCTTGCAGGAGGACTTGGGCCTATTCTCGGCGGACTGTTCACCCAATATGTTTCCTGGAGATGGTGCTTCTGGGTCAACATCCCGGTTACAGGAGTGACATTCGGCCTTCTGCTGCTCTTCCTAGACGTGCATAACCCGAAGACGAAGCTCTCCTCCGGTCTGAAAGCGATCGACTGGTTCGGCACCGTCTCGATTCTGGCCGTCACGCTGCTACTCCTTCTCGGCCTGGACTTCGGCGGCGCCACGTTCCCATGGAGCAGCCCAAAGGTTATTTGTCTGATCGTCTTCGGCACACTAATGATCGGGTTCTTCATCTTCAGCGAGAAACGGCTGGCGAAATATCCGCTCATGCCTCTGGCGATGTTCAAGAACCGCTCGAACAACGCTGCGTTCATCGTCGGCTTTACGCATGGCATGACGTTCATCGTGGCCGAGTACTACCTGCCGCTGTACTTCCAGGCCGTGAAAGGTGCCAGTCCGCTGCGAAGCGGTGTTCTTATTCTCCCGATCACAGTTTCCGAGGCTCTTATTGGTATTGTGACGGGAGTGGCAATCCATCAGACTGGCCGGTACAGGGAGCTGACATGGCTGGGCATGGTTCTGCTCACCATCGGTACTGGTCTGTACATCCATCTCGATCGTACCAGTGCATTGGCCGAATTTGTCTCATTTGAGCTAATCGGCGGTATCGGTGCTGGTTTCCTGTTCGAGAGTCCTTTGATCGCAATCCAGGCTATGGTCTCGCAGGCGGATACTGCGTCTGCGACTGCCACGTTTGCGTTTATTCGAAATATTGCCATGTCCACTTCGATTGTCGTGGGCGGCGTGGTATTCCAGAACGGCATGAACACTAAAATCCCGTCTCTGAAAGCGGCTGGCCTGAATGTGACGTTGGTGGAAAAGTTCTCGAACGGTGATGCAGCGGCCAACGTGGAGCTCATCAAGACCATCGAGATTGTTGCGCAGCGACAGGCTGTTCAAGATGCTTTTGCCTGGAGTTTGAGAAACATGTGGATCGTTTTCACGGTGATATCAGCCATCGGATTGGCCGGCTCGCTGATGATGAAGCACAGGGAATTGGAAACAGAGCACACTGAGACCAGGACCGGGATTGAGAAGATGACGAGAAGGGAGGATGCGTGATAGCGGCGAGCTCTCTTCGGCTCAGTGATCGCAATAGGAAGAATGAAGCAGAACGAACTACCGTCTTCGAGTTCCTCCAAAGCCAGTAGACTCATAACGACTGCTGCTCGGCGTCGATGAGCCGCCACCAAACGAAGGCGAGCCTCCTCCACCGTACGTCGACGGACCAGCTCCTCCACCACCTCCGCCAAACCACGACGATCCACCTCCTTGGTTGTACGTCGAAGGTCCTGGGGCAGCATACGTGTTCTGCTGCTGCTGTCGATTTCGCTCCGAGCGACCACCCATGTAGTTACCAGCGGCGTACCCAGCAGCGCCCCCGAGACCAGCACCACTCCAGAATCCAGGACCAGAGTTTGTGGTGCGAGAAGAGGCACTGTAGGAGGGACCTCGCCTTGCTTTGGGTTGCGGGGGCGCTCGCGGAGTGTATGGCGGTGGCGGATCGTTACCGTCGTCACCACCTCCTCCGCCTCCCCAATAGCCTCCAGGTGGATCTGGCAGTCGGAGGTCTCGAGCAGCGTCTCTGCCGGAGATCCTGTAGATGATGATGAAGACAACGACTGTGAGACATTGGTCAGCTTTGGCGCAACGGAGAAGAGGCAGACATCGCCTCACTAATGAAAACAAGCCAGAACAATAGTCTGAACGCTTCCGCCGCCGGCGTCATCTGTGGCTTCTCATGGACCTCCTCCTTCTGATCCTTTCGTATAGGGTTTCCCCCAAAGTTCCTCCCATACTTCCCTTCTCCCAGCTCAGTCAAGATGAGACGGTACTCAACCCCGCAACTGCCCTTGAGCACATGTTGGTCGTCAGGAGAATCGTACCCCTCGCAGATCACTTCCGTACTGCCCAGCTTGAACTCCGGCGGTAGCGAGGCGTGACAGGTCCACTGGATGTCTTCTGAGTCGTATTCACTGCCTGAATTCTTGCATTGCATGACATCGACGTCGTAGTGGCCCTGACCGTTGCCGCCGACGCATGTGAGTTGAGGCAATGAGTCTGATCGTCGTCCCGTAGTGCTTTTGCCTTGTTGAAGGGTTAGGCTCCGGACATTTGAGAGGAGAACGGCATCCTTGGCCTTGTTGTGCTTCTCCGCGAAGGCAACACGTGTGGCTGAAGCCAGCAGGAGGCTGATGATGCTGGAGGTGATATGCATGCTCGAGAACGTTGCATGGGTCCAGAACCGAAGACTAGAAGTGAGGATCGGGACTACATATGTGTCGGTGTGTCGTCGAAAAGTCTACTGTTGCCAGTTGTCTCTTCCATTCTTGATTCCCCCAGTCGTGAAGTGGCGATACAAGGCTGACCAGCCCGCCAACGGCTTAGTCATCCTTCGAGATTCAGTCCTCGTTCTTCCATGTTAATACCCCTCCTCAACTTCCAGCATTCAACAGCAACACCACCGTCGCAACCTGCGTACTACCCACACAAACACCGCCATCATGCCGAAAGCCGAAGTAGGAAGCACTAAGTACATCGCCAACAAAATGAAAGCAAAAGGCCTCCAGCGCCTGCGATGGTACTGTCAGATCTGCGAAAAGCAGTGTCGCGACGAGAACGGCTTCAAGCAGCACACCATGTCAGAAGGCCACGTGCGGTCAATGCTGATGGTTGGGGAAGATCCGAAGAAGTACATCGAGGACTACTCGCGTCAGTTCATGCGGGACTTCTTGCAGTTGCTGAAGACGAGTCATGGCGAGAAGAAGGTGCATTTGAACCAGTTTTATCAGGAGTATATCCGGGACAAGGAGCATGTTCACATGAACTCGACGAAGTGGCCGAGTTTGACGGAGTTTGCGAAGCATCTAGGGAGAGAGGGGATTTGTCGGGTAGAGGAGGGCGAGCGAGGGTTGGAGGTGCAGTGGGTGGACGATAGTCCTGAGGCTGTACGGCGACGGGAGGACGTCAAGAGGAAGGAGAAGTTGATGAAGGGTGACGAGGATATGGAGGCGAGGATGCTGGAACGCCAGATCAAGCAGGCTAGGGAAGCGGCGGAGAAGGCGGGGAGGCTGGAGGAGAAGAAACAACGGCCAGAGGGTGAAGAAGATATGGCGGTAGAGCCGGTGAAGGTGTCTCTGAGCCTGGGGGGAAAGGGGCCTCAGAAGCAGGCGGATAAGGAGAAGGAGGTGGCCCTGGATGCGCCAGTTGAGATCTCGACATTCTCGGCCGCCGATGCATCAACACCAAAGGAGCCTACAGCGTCTGGAAACACTGCCGCGGGCGAAGATGACGAAGAAGAGCCTGCGCCTCCCCCTGCCGAGGAGAAGCCAAAAATGTCAATGTCGCTGAGCGGCAACAAGCCGAAGAAAGTCAACCCGCTGATGGCGAAGAAGAGCAACCCATTTGCAAAGAAGAAGGAGAGCTCAGCACCCATCGATCAAGGCAAACCGATGAGCAACGCGGCGAGGATCATGAAGGAGGAGATGGAGCGGAAGAGGAAGGCGGACGAGAGAGGAGGGCCGGCTTGGAAGAAGGCGAGGACGTGATGTAATCGAGTTGAACTCCTCAGATTGTTGAGCTGGGACTTCAGATCCAGGATCTGTGAATTTAGCCAGGCGCTTGGGCGGGTTATGATTTCTATGTGGTATTGATGATAACCACGAAATGGCAGCATTGGATCAAAACGAACGAGGAGCAGATGTACGTTTGTTCCCAACTCTCGTTGTCAGTGGCATTGCCGCTCACATTTGCAGCAGGCTTGCAGAAACCAAAGTCAAGGTCCAGATGCAGACCACCACCCATGGGGTGCAACCTCCCTATACGACACAGCGGAATGGCGGGCAATGTTCTACGAAGTACACGGGAGCTGCCTCCGAAGCAAGGCGATAAGAATAGAAGAGGCGAGGTCTCTTCCGCCGGCAACCTAGCTTCTGTGCCCGGTGGAAAATGAAGCAGACTATCAAATGGCCTATCCGTACATGGGTATCGCATTCATATCCATAGCTATAGCTCGGCCAAGTGCCAGCAGCTCATAATGCAAAGCGTCTGTTCAAGCCCTTTACTGCCATCCGCCGGTTCAGCCACCGGTACTGCATGTTGGCTACCACAATAGCGCCAACTCCAAAGAACACGATCAAGACAATGTTCGACCAGCCTTTTGGATAGAGCGGTCCGTCTCCTTCCTTGAACAGCTGAGCTCCGATGATACCAGCAGAGTTGGCGGACATGATGAGGATAGCCATCGTGATTGACCTTTCGCCCAGCGTCGGAGCGTTCAGCGCCATCCAGCTGCCATTCACAGGATGCCAGGTTCCAGAGAAGCCGACAGCACTCGTCAAGGCCAGGAAACGTGCAACGTCGTGGTGGATAGTGGTCACTTCGTGATCTGGGACAAGCATCTTGCTGACTAGCACTGAAAGCCAAAGCCCAAAGATCCCTCCCAGTGCAATGAGACCGCGCCGATCTGTCCTATCAGCCAGGATGCCAGCAATGAAAGTCATAATGAGCCCAAGCCAGAGACCGATGGACATCAAGGCGTTGCTGGCTAGGCGAGGATAGCCAAAGCTCTCAACAAGGGTGGGACCATAGGCTCCAAACGTGGCACCTGGTGCCAGACCTAGAACCGCAGCAATGATGTGCGGAAGAAGTTTCCAGTTGGTGAATGTGCTTTTGAGCTCGGCAGAAGTGATGTTCTCGCCTTTGTGCTGCTTGCTCGGATCGTCGAGGAGTACTCTTGATGACAGAATGTAGCTTTCCCGTTTCGTGAAGTACTGAATACCAGTCAAGCTGGTTGGGTTGACGATGCCTTTCGGAAACAGGGCGACGAAGAGAATGCCGATGGAGACGGTGAAGAGGCCTTCGAGCTGTGGCCTGTCAGCGGTTGTGGTATCGATAAGGAAGGGATACCACATACAATGAACAGCCACTGCCATCCTCCAAGGCCAAAGACTCCCCTCATGTGCAGGATAGCATAAGCTATCAGGCCGCTTGTAGCCTGTGCTAGGTGGTTGCCCATGAAGAGGAGCGAGAATCGCTTTGACGTCTCGTTCCGCTTGTAGAATCGTGATATGGTAAACAGCGCCGCAGGTATGAAGCCGGATTCGAACGAGCCGAGCAAGAACCTCGTAAGCATGAACGCACCGACGCCTGTTCAAGAGTATTCTGTCAGCTGCTCTTCTAGCATTTCCTTCCGGCATTCCTTGCCCAAAGAGTACATACCATGCTGGAAGGCCTGAAAAGTAGCAACAAGTCCCCATGCCACGATCTGAGCACTGATCCAGACGGATGGCCCGATACGGTAGAGGATGAAGTTGGACGGTATCTCCCATATCACGATACCCAGTGCGAGAAGCTCCTGTCCGTCGTTGAACTGAGACTGCGTGATACCGACATCGTCCAGGAAGTAGTCAGTCAAAGCGTTACCGATGTTGCCTGCTATGTGTTAGTGGTCATCTCTAGATTGGAGATGGAGTTCATACCTCTGTCGAGCTGCAAAGCAAAAAAGGCCACGATAAGCAGCGGCATCACCAAAAAGTCCAGCTTCCGCACCACTCTTCTCTCCTCTTCGGCTGTCCATGTTGAGTCTGGTCCTGGGCTTGCATCGAAGTCGACGTCGTCCTCGAGGTAAACTGTCTTGGCTTGGCTGTCGAGCGGTCGTAAGGCTATCGGACTTTCAACACCATTTGCATCTTGCTCGAGCAACCCTTCTTGCTCCTCATCATCTCTCATCGTGCGCTGTCATGAGATGGTCATGCATCAAGTGTTGATGGATTGGAAATGTGTTGTCTGGAGAAGCCACCTCCGCGGATTATCACGCAATCCTGGTTGCCAGTCAGGGGCCGAATCCTCTTGCAGCTGAAGGTCAGCCACCATGATAAGCAGCAATGAGAGGTAATTCCATCAAAGTCGCAACAACAACATGACAGCCATCGCCTCCGGCTATCGTCACATTCGAGCAACAAATCTGCAAGCCAACGGTATGGGCTCATAAGGATCCTCGAGCCTTACGATGGATCTTCTCACAGACGATGAGAAACCACATTGAGAGTAACATGAGCACTTTGCACGCATTTCACTCATGGAGGCGAGTCCTTGACTTTAATCTACCCAAGTCTGCTACATCTGCCGTGTGGACCGCTTTTCCTCCCTCTCACTTGCAGAAACGGCAAGAATCTGTCGAGACGAACGATCCCACAGCAGCTCCTACTTTTGCTCTCCGTGGCACAATCGTACTGTCAGGTGGTGCTTTTCCCTGCTATCTCAGAGAATCGTGCCTTCTTCTCACGCACTGTTCGAAGAAAATTGTTCGGATGAGCACGGAAGTCCGCACTATTGAAGTTCTGAGGTTCATGTTGTATCGCTCACAATCTAGGTGTCTGGAGTGCAGAGTTTCCACGATATGTGGTTTGGACCGCCCAAAACCAGCACTTTGCAGCGGCTCGACTCGGCACGTTGAAAGCCCAATCGAACATGAATCTGCGGTAACCGAAATTGGTTAGATGCGGTGGCTGATTGAACTCAAATGGCCGTTCTCTTGGCACCAGGACATAAAGTGAAGTACTGATCTCTACTTCCTTTTCACTCACACAAAGAATACAACTACTCAAGCACAGAATCAAAACAACATGCAAAGCCTCGCGTTATATCGCGAGATTGGGCACGGCCACTGTGGCAGTGTCTGGATCCAGGAAGAAGAGGGGACGGTTGTTATCAAGCGGGAAGATGGTGGCCCAGGTCGATCAATTCAGAAGGACGCAGAAATGCATCAACGCATCGAGAAAAGTCTGACTGTCGCGGCCATATTGCATCTGAATATCCCTGCGCACTACCGACTCATCGACGCCACAGACGTTGAATTCTGGAACAAAACACTACCTAGATTCCCTCATGACACAACACACCATTACGAGCCCTGTGCGGCGCTTGTTAGTGAACGAATCCAACCGTTTTCGAAGGCCTACCGCGAAAACCTGATCGACACATATTGCGTGGAGGGGGTCAGATCCAAAATCAAATGCAGCAAGTCGGACGAAGATTGCTTGATCCGCCCATATCTTGGCCGACGGAGTCACAACCAACGACCGTCACGCTTCTTCACCCTTCGAAATCGACCATTCAACTTGGACCAGATGGAAGGGATCGGTTTACCCACCCACGAATACGCCAAGACGATGGCACACGCCCTCGCAACGATTTACTGGGATGCAAAAATTGATGCCAATGACGTCGAGTTTGTCCTCGCACCAGCCGGAACACACCCAGGCTCCAAGACGTGGTCATCAAACTTGTTAGGCGAACACGCCACGTGGATACTGGACTTCGATTGCTGCAACTCGATATCGTTGGATGAAGCTGGCATCAACCAAGCAGCCACCGCATTCTACAAAAACGACCCTTTCTACCCACGCCCAGCGAGCGACAACGAGGCAGCAATCGCATTGTGGGGGATTTTCAAGTCACATTTCATCGAAAGCAGCAAGCCCATATTAGGACCGGACAGCACACTTCCACTGATGATGATAGAAAGGCTCGAGCGAATGGGAGAAGAAAGAAGGGAGACGGTCAGGAGACTCAACCCTGAAAGCTGATCACATGCATTCACATGCACTTCGAGATACGGCCCGTGCCGCTATAGACTCCGCTGCTGCCTCATCAAGAGCAAACAATTCCCCCAAAGACTTCTGAAACCTTCGTGCAGAGATTTCCATCACTGGGCAACTCCCGTCAGGCCGCGACACACATCACATTTTTGTCTCCCTCTAAAACTTACACATACGACTCAGCATCCCGACTTCGAAGGCTCAGGTCGTTTCACCATGGCTCCGCAACCGCCAACCTTGTCGGATCGGCGACTGGAGAACCGCTCCTCCGAAATGTCTGTCATGAGTGGGACTACTGCGAAGATGGCGCTGCTGAACCTAGACCTGGAAGACAAGCTCGCAGAGGAGGCTCGCAAACAAGGGGATCTGCAGAGCCAGCTGAAGTACATGCTCTCGTTTAAGTCGGCCATATCCACAGCATCGTCCACAGCTCAAGGGAACGAAGCGGCAGTTCATGAGATGGAGAAGCATCGGGAGATTGGAACCGGGTCGATCGGGAAAGTCTTCGAGTTTACTGGCACCAGCATGTATTTCAAATTACAGCTCACAGACAGCCAAGAGACACGAGAGAAGCTGGCCAACAACTACAAGTTGCAACTCAAGATCGGTGAAGCCTTCGACAGAATCGCAAAGATCTCGAAGATGGAGCTCGGAGTCCAGGTGCCCAGAGCGCACTGGATCGCTACGCCCGACGATAAGTCTTTCTGGGAACCCAATCTGGACAGATTCGAATGGTCGAAGGAGTTCCCAAAGCAATCCCGGGATGTGCTCTGTATGGAACGTATCTTTCCCATGCCGCAGCCAGTCCGCAGCGCTATCATCGACTATTTCTGCCAATGGGAGATCAGACAAGCCGCTAAGGATGATCTGGCCAACAGAGACTGCATGGTGCAGCCGTTCCTGGGCCGCAAGCGGCATGGGAACCAAGGCAGCAAGCTGAAGAGTTTCAGTCTTCGTAACTTTAAGCTCCATATCAACGACCTGCAGAAACTGGGCCTTGCGCCAACAGAATGGGCAGAAGCAATGGCAGAAGGAATGGCAATCCTACACTGTTCCGCCATGGTTGACGGCAACGACATCGAATTCGTTATCGGCAGCTCCCCTACCCCTCAACAATCAGTACGCCATGCTCCAAGGTACGCTGACGTGCAGAAGCTTGAGGCGGGCGAGAGTACCTTCAAACTTGCTACCAGTTCCGGTCAAGACTTCCGCCATCGCATCAACTCTCTGTGGCTCTTGGATTTTGATGCTTGCAAAGACATCCCCATGGACCAGTCAGGCGTTGACGCCGCACTGGCAGCTTTCTTGCAGTTGTACCAGTGTCCGCGTCCACACACCGATGACTCACGCCTTGAGGAGATGTGGAAGGCTTTTGCCGTACGATATCGGGCTGTCGCCAGCACGTGTGGTCAACGGGAGTTTGGTCGGCGTTTTCTGGAAGCTGTAGAGGCCGCGGTCGAAAAGATGAACCAGGAGAAGCAGGAGAGGGACAAGCGGTCGATGCCTCCGCCTTCTGGACGATCTGGAGGGACAGCAGATCCATTCCAGCGCCAGCGCGAGCGGGGCTTCGGCGAACCTCAGTCGGCAAGAAACAGTCCCATTCGACGTGGTCGCGATGGCTCGGGTCAGGGGAGCAGCGGGTCAAGCCGGCGCGGCTTTGGGTACAGCAACCGGCGCAGCGGTGGTGGTGGGAGCAGCGACAGCGGACGAGCACTCTCCAGTTCAAACTGGCGTGAGAGATCATAGAGTGGGGATGGAAGGGTTCGATTCAACTGAAATAATGGAGACGGCGCAGCGTTGTAGATAGTGTCTCTAAGCAGTCTTAAGTCAGTGGGAACAGGAGAGACATGAGCAGCTGAGCGCTAAGTGGTTGCAGAAACCAAGCTGGCACGATAAGGTACCAACGCGCGTTCACGGGCGATGTTGCTTTACACGATACCTTGCAATTGCATTTCTGCGCAACAAACTGTTCTTCCGTAGGCTTCTTCCGCAGTCGAAGAGAGCCCCCTCATCAACGCATCCCTGGTCTCGTTCCTATAACATTTTTGGCGGTCACGACACGGGATACCGCAGATCGTTCAACGTGCTGCCTACGAGACTCACATCTACTTATACCTCCAAGACTGCTACTCTTTCGTGAAACGACAAACATCTCCAAATCAGAACCGGTATCAAGCCCGTGGTACCGCAAAATGGCCTCCCTCAGTTCTCTGCCAGTCGAGCTCGTCTTGCGGATCTACGACTTCCTCGACCCAGGCTCCCATCTGGACTTCTCTCTCATCTCGAAATATCTGGCACATTGCTCTCAAGATCTGCTGAAGCATCACCGGCATTGCTATGCCCAATATCGTATGCTACAAGCCTCAACCCACGACGGCACGCTGCAGGCTCTGCTCCAGACACTCGTCAAAGATGAGATTGCAGCCTGGCATGTACGACGTCTCGAGTTGACCCACGTCCTCGAGACTAAATGGTCTGCCTCCCCAACAACAGCCGCTAGTCAAGATGGCCTGGAAAAGACAGCGGAGAAGGATCGACTGTGGACTGACAGAGTATGGGCGACCATAGCCAGCCGGGCCCAGTATTCCTCAGAAGCTTACGAATCTCTCGCGCAAATAGCCTCCATCGAAGTCGAAGCAAGCGCTCTACTTCACAAGCAATTCATCCCGCTCATAGGACTATGTCCCAAACTCCGCGCGTTGCAGACAGTCCCAGAACGCGGTCGGTCTTACCAGGTGGACGACTACCCTGAAGACTCAGACAGACCCGTCGCGGCCTTGAGCCTTACTTTGCTATCCCTCGCCATGATCGAAGACCATGGAAGCGCAACCATCTGGCCCGGCGCCCTGAGAGGACTGCGCAGAGTCTCCATCGCCGACCATCGTGCCAACGTGCACAGCTATTCTCCAAGTACCATCCTGCCTTTCTTCATGCTTCCAGCGATCGAGACGGTGCATCTATCCACCATCGCCTGGGATACCGCGCAGCAGAAGCTCGAATGCCAGAGGATGTTCTGGCCTGAGGACCGCAAAAGCGGATCGACGGTTCAGAACATCATCTTCGAACACGTCAATGGAAGGTGCGTTTCGGAGTTCATCGATCACCTGCTCCGCTACACGCCACAGTTGTCGACCGCCGTCTTCAACGGCTGCAATTTCCCTGGCGTCGATAAGGTCGTCCGGAAGCTGGGACGACGCAAGCTAGAGACGCTCATCTTCCGTGGCGATGCAGGGTCAGTGGCGAACAATGGGTGGAGCTTTACCTGGGACTGCCTGGAGGCGCTCAACGATGTGCGAGTACTCACTGTCGACATGCTGGCCACGATTGCCTCCAGTACGCGACGAAGCGAGATCGAACAGCGCTATAAAGACGAGACTCAGGAGCAATTCTTCGACCGTTTCGTCAACTCCGTACCAAAGACGGTGGAGGTGCTCATTATCCAGGAAGCAGGACCGCAACGATTGAACGACGACGAGATGGAGAAGGTGGCCGAGGCGCTGGTTCGTCTGGTGAAAGCAGGACGATGCCCGAAGCTCACCACAATTTATGCTGACAACTTTGAGTTCGCTATGCGCCGGCAGCGGTGTGCCTGGGGGAGATACACAGATGGCGGATGGCTTCGGACGGCGAAAGAAACTATCAAGCAACATGGTGTTACTATGTATAACCAAGACGACGCTGGTACGACGGATGCGTATCTGGAGGCGCTGTTGCAAGACATGTAGTACTGATCCTAGACAGAAAGACCTCATCATGTATTAATGATAATCTACGACTCACTCCTTCTCACCCAGATGCCAAGATTTTACATGTGCCTTCCATCTGACGCACAACAGCCCAAGAGTTTGCACTCCGTTCGTCTGTGGGACCACGTCTCGAGTGCACTGCACGGCTTCATTCGACCTCGACTCGGACGAAAGTGGCAGCAAGACCATCATGTCGAGGAGAAAAGGTGAATGCCGGTACGTCACATATAGATTCACAACCCATCCTAGATACACCTCCCTCCCGCCTCAACGTCAAGATGCTAATCTACAGCTTACTCTTCTCGGACCATTTGCGATCCAATTGTAACAGATCTCGCTTCTGCAACCCATAACTCTGCGCCATCTCCTCACTTCTCTTCTTCTGCCAGTTAATCTTCTTCAAGCAAAACTCTCCACGCTTATTCTCGTTCCTGCCCAACTGCAGCGCGTGCACTTCGTCCGGTCCGTCGACAATCCGCATCGTGCGGCCGTGCGCCCACATGTTGGCCAACGGGGTGTCTTGACTCACGCCTGCGCCGCCGTAGGCTTGGATCGCGCGGTCGAGGACACGCAGGAGCATGTCGGGGACGAGCACCTTGGCCTCGGCGATTTCTTTGAGAGCGAACTTGGCGTCTTTGCTGTCGATCATGATGGCGGCGTTGAGGACCTGCAGACGCGAGGCGTCGATCTCGATCCGCGAGTGCGCGACACGTTCCAGCATCACGCCGTGCTCGTGGAGCTGCTTGCCGAACGGCTTCTTCTTCGGGTCGTTGATGCGGGCGAGGAACCACTCGAGGGCCTTCTCCGCGGCGCCAATGGAGCGCATGGCGTGGTGGATGCGTCCGGGTCCGAGACGGCCCTGGATGACCTCAAAGCCGCGCCCTTCGCCGAGACACATGTTGGCCGCCGGCACGCGGACGTTGTTGAAGGTGACGTGGCCGTGGCCGTGCGGCGCGTCGTCGAAGCCCATGACGGAGAGCATGCGGTGGATGGTGATGCCCGGGGTGTCGAAGGGGACGAACATGACGGATTGTTGTTTGTAGACGGAGGCGTTGCTGGGGTCCGTCTTGCCCATGACGATGTAGACTTGGCAGCGCGGGTCGCCGACGCCCGAGGACCACCATTTGGAGCCGTTGAGGATGTAGTCGTTGCCCTCTTTCTTCATGGTGAGGGAGATGTTGGTTGCGTCGGAGGAGGCGACTTCGGGCTCGGTCATCAGGAAGGCGGATCGGATCTGGCCTTCGAGGAGGGGCTTCAACCATCTATCCTTCTGCTCCTGTGTGCCGTACTTGGCGAACACCTCCATGTTGCCAGTGTCTGGTGCGGCGCAGTTGGTCGCCTCGGACGCAACACCACTCTTGCCTAGGTATTCTGCCATCAAACCGTACTCGAGATTGGAGAATCCAGCGCCCTCTTTGAAGTGGTTCTTGGGCAAGAACATGTTCCATAGTCCCAGCTCACGAGCTCGCTTCTTCAAATCTTCAAGAATCGGGGGGTGGGCGCTGAAGCGGGTTTCCGTGCCAGTGCCGACTTGTTGTTGGAAGACGGCATCGGCGGGGATGCACTCTTCTTCGACGAACTTCTCGACCTGCACAAACACCACTTAGCAATCGGCATTGGGAGGCAGATATAAGAGTAACCTACGACATCCAACAGCTTCATGGCCCTCTCACTGACGAATGGCTTCGCAATGATGGGGATCCTGTCGCTGGCCTTGGTTGGAGCACCTTTGCTACTGTTGACCAGCATCTCCTCCATCGCCTCGATCTTGTACGGTACCGACATGATGGCGGTTATTATGATGGTTTTCCAATTGATCCAAGCAATCGAAATAATACAATTGAAGTAGGAGTCAAAGAAGTAAGAAAGTGGAGGAGTAGTCGTCGTTGATCGGGCGAGGTCTGTTGCCCGCACGATGCTTTCCCCAGACCGAGGCAGTCGGCGATTGCTTGGTTAGACTGCCCTGCTTGCTCCAACCTCACCTAAAACATCAGGTGAGATCTTTGGGTTGACCGAGGTAGATATAGGATGCTTCGTAATCGTAAAGACTAATACTGTTTGGACATGCAGTGTATATGTTGAACTGGCTTGCACGTCGATTTGAGGCCGAAGTCCGTAGTATAGGTATCTGCTATCGAAGCCAATGTTTGAGCAACCCAGAGCTACTTGTACCCTTCCAAACCCGCCCAGAGCACCTTCATCTCAGCAGCAATTCCAACCCGTCCCTCACACTCACCGCCTCACCCCCGACCGCGCCTTGGGGAAATCCAACGGCAACTTCAGCTTCGCGACCTTAACACTCCTCTCCTGCCCCTTCTTAATCCCCCACCTCTCCCTCTCCCCCTCCGTCGGCGCCGCAATCCGACACCCCAACTCCCGAAAATACTGCGCCATCTCCTTCGCGTCCATCTTGAGATCATCCCTTAGATTCGACGTATCGGCCGTCCAGCCATCGACGTACAGCGACAGCGCACACATGTGCGTGTAGAGTCTCTGCATGTGCCATTTCGTCAACTCATTCGCGTCGTTGGCGAAGCGCCTGCGCACGCTGTTGACCAGGCTGTCGGGCCAGGCGGAGAGGCGTTTGGAGAGGACGTCTTTTTTGGGGACCTTTTTGCCGTTGCGGCCGCCGCTGGGGAGGGCGTCGTGGAATTCGAGCAGGAGTTGGAGGTATTTGAGTGCTTTGAGCTTGAGGATTTGGTCGGATGTGCCTAGAGCTTGCACGCGGGCGGCTGGGAAGCGGTGGGTGAACTTGATGTCTTCCTCGTTCTTGGTCTTTTCTTGCCAGTCTTTGATGTTGACTAGTCGTGCGTCGGAGGGTGGAAGGAGTGTCTCGTAGGCGTATACCTCTTCTACGTTCTCCGCCGCGAGGTTGGGCTTTGGTATGGGTTTCGAGGCCAGTGCTGTCTCCGCTGCTTGTTCTTCTGTTGGTGCGCCTGTGACGGTGTCTGGCATAGACTGTAGAATCGCATCTTGAACATCGTCCGGCCTGCCCTTGCCCTTCGGATCTCGATTGGTGATTGCGTTGACCGTCTTCTCTGCTATAATCTTCTTCGCCTTCTTCGTGCCAAACTCACGACCCAGCTCTTGTCGTTGCTGTAGAAAGGTTCGGTTTTGGTTGGCTTTGGCTTCGGATCGTAGTGTGCTGCGTAAGCTGAGGTGGTGGGTTGGCATGACTTGCAGCTGCTTCGTCGCCGGATCATACACCGCCACATAATGGGCAAGACCATCGTCCAGACTGGCGGGTGAAGCAGTGTAGTCGAGTCGAGAGTGTCGGTGAGAGTGCAGGAGGAGTTCGTGGTCGTTGGAGGCCGCATCGTCCGGCTTCTTACTCGACGGTCGCTTGGTGTAGGCGTCGAAGACTAAGTCTGGCGTCGTCAAGCCGGGAGCATCTACCAGAGCTGGATCGGATCCATCCACGCTGTTGTAGGTAACTTTGATCTGTCCCTCATCTTGTCCAAATGCCACCTTCTTACTGGATGCCTCGACCCCATTGGACTGTCTCTTTCGCTTTTTGTTCTCCTTCTCTGCCATTGCAACCACCTTCCAATCAAGTCGTTCGCAATGTGGTGCTTGGTCGCGTCCAAAATTCTTAGCTTCGGCACGTGAAAAGTGATCTCAGAAAAGCGCTTTCCTATCGTAGTTAGACCTAAATTAAAGTTCCCCGGATAACCAGAAAGTTGGATCTTCCAGCGACAGCAAGGGACAACACCCTTGTCCTCGCGCGGCAGAGACACGCCTGGGCACGCGCACAGCACACACTCGCTCTGCGCAGTGACGCGGTGGAGGTGGGCAGAAAGCCTATCGCCCGAGGACTGGCCCCGTCTGTTGCACAACATCACGTAGCTGTAGCTTCCAACGGTCAGGTCCACTCTCCTCTATCTCTCCTTCACTCTTTCCCGTTCACTCCATATCCCGCTTTCGTACATCTCCGCCGACAGGGCCTTCCACCATAGCTCCCCAGGACAAACCACACGCCGGGCCCCGCAAGCTCGAGGTTCGATCAACGTCCCACCCCAACCGCAGCGACATCATCCGCGAGACCTCGCATTCCCCCGCCCGGCCGGCCAACGACAACAGCAGCGACATGGCTACGCAAGTCCAGACGGCCACTGAAGGCGCCCAGGAGAAGACGCAGGATGCTACGCAAGGCGCCCAAGACAAAGTCCAAGGCTACACTTCCTCCATCATGAGCGGAGTCCAGGGTGCGTTCAGCTCGGTGTCTGGATGGGCTCAAGGGACGCTGGACAAGTTCTTCCCGCCGGAGCAGCGAGCGGCGTTTTTGGCCAAGATACAGGAGTTTATGCTGGCGAACCCGAAGTTGTCGGTACGTTCTACACCAATCTGCCTACGTCTGCACGTCATATTGACTTATGCTTGTTGGACAGAGCTTCCTAGGCATGAACATCTTCATCACCGGCGTCCCGCTCGCCCTCTTCGTCCTCTTCACCCTCACCGTCTTCATCTTCAGCCTGATCGTCGGGCTGGTCCTCGGCCTCCTCGCCGCTGTTGCCTTCACGCTCTTCTGCGTCGGCGTCGCCCTAACCATCGTCTTACCATTCATCTTCTTCACAACCATGGCCGCTTGCTTCCTCTTCCTCTGGGGTCTAGGCGGTTACTACATTATTAAATGGGCTAATGGTCAAGCTGGCGGCACGAGCGAGGAACAGCCGTTGCTATCCGGCAGTATTGGGGATAGTTTGAATAGTCTTACTGGTGGACGACTGTCGGGTTTCATGGAGGGTGCGAAGAAGGAGAGGTCGAAGGGGGATATTAGTGGGTACTCGGATGAGAATACGCCTGCGGCAGAAAAGGAGGAGGGGCAGGAGAAGCAGGAAGGACAGGAGAAGCAAGAGGGACAGACGAAGCAGGGTGGCCAGGGCAAGCAGGAGAGACAGACGAAGCAAGATGGGCAAGCGAAGCAGGGTGGCCAGGGGAAGCAGGAAGGGCAAGCGAATGGCTCGACCCAGCAGAAGCCGCAGAAGCCGCAGAAGCCGCAGAAGCAAAGTGTGAGTGTTAGCGGCCTTTCATCGAATCTTTCTTCTTCCGTTTAGCAACAAGCGGCGAAAGCTACTTATGTTCTGGCGGAGAGTGTTGAGAAGAATGCTAACGATAAGATTGCAGTGATGGACGGTTTAGTAGGTGGTGATACTGAGACGGTTAAGACTGTGGAATCCGAAGCTCGTCGATATCTATACATTTGTGGGCGCTTGCATGGCGAGGCGTTGATGGATGGCTCTGTGCCTTTTGCTGGATGATTGAAAAAGCGGCTCTCGGAAAGTTCGTGCGCAGACAAAGGGGCGCATGTTCGCATCCATGATTCAAATACTCACGGCCGTATCGACAACTACACCGACACAAAATCTACATCTACACCTCCCCATCCCCCTTCTCCCCCGGCCCCAAATGCTTCCCCACAAACCCCACCACCCGCTCCGCCATATCCCGCACATGCCTCCTCTCCTTGATAATATGCTCTTCCCTCGGATACACCACCATCTCAAACCCCAACCCCTGCCCCTGCAGCGCCCGCCGGAACCCCACCGCCTGACTCACCGGCACCCGCTCGTCTTTTTCTCCGTGCACCATCAGTACCGGCGGGATCTCCACCGCGGCTTCCACCGCGGCTTGGAACTCCCAGATCGCGCTGCCCTTTCGGTTCGCGACGTCCGGTTTGTCGCTTCGCCAGGGCGATTTGCCCGCCATATCGCTCTGAAACGTCGCGCCCACGTCCGAGGTCATGGTCATGGTGTCCCAGTCGCTCACACCCGCACCGGGGATCGCGGCGCGGAATTTCCAGCCTTCCCCGTGTAGACCGTTGCGCACGCAGGCGAGGTAGGAGAGGAAGCCGCCTTGGCTCCAGCCGCTGACTACCAGGCGTTCGGGGTCGGAGTAGCCATTCCTGACTGCGTCGTTGACGAGAGCGATGATGTCGTCGTACTCAACCGTACCTACCGCCCCGCGAGCGCAGTTCGCCCAGTCGGAGCCACGTCCGCTGTTGCCATGGTAGTTGGGGAGGAGGAGAGCGTAGCCGGCTTCGAGGAGCAAGGGGCCCCAGAGGTGGTATGTGCCGTCAAACTGGTTCGTGACGCGGGAGTGCGGGCCGCCGTGGATGAAGACGACGGTAGGGAGGGGTTTGGGCGGGGTGCGCTGGTTTTGTGGCGTCAGGTGCGGTGGGGTGATGTAGACGGCGTCGAGCTCGATGGCGCCGTCTTCGGAGGCGCAGGAGAGGAACTCGGGATGGCCGAAGTGGTGGTCTTGGAGGCCGTGGGCGCGGGCGTGGGAGGAGAGCTGGATCAGTGCCCCGCCTGAGGCGGTGATGCTGTGGACTTCGGGTGGGTGGTTGACGTCGGAGGTTGCGACGGCAATGATGAGCTCGTCGCTGTCGGTTGTGAAGGCGGCGTCCCATGTTTTCAGCTCCTGGTCTTTGGAGAAGATTGGGCGGCCGCCGAACATGTGCAGTTGATCTTGCGGGCCGGCTTCTACCTTTACTACGATGTCTCTGTCCGCTTTGCCTAGTTCCTCGGGGCATTCTTCGAGTCCGTACGTTGGGTCTGCCCATGCAGGTGAGCTGCTGGTGGTGTCGAGAGAATAGACTGCGTTGTTGCTTATTGTGCTTTCTTGACTGCGCTGTTTCGTCATGTTAGTATAGCTCACAAGCCCACCGCACTTAGCAGATTGACTTACGAAACCTAATGCGTGAAGCTTGTCCCCTGCCCATTGGAGACTGTGAAGTTTGGTTGAAAATGGCCATGGCCCTCCTGACGGGATGGCCGCGAGGTTGATGATCGAAGCCTTGGTGCCGTGTAGATACGGACTTTCACTGCAAGCGAGCAAGACCACCGAGTCAGCACGTATTCGGAAAACAATTGTGTGGTGTGAGATAGCGTCTCGTGATGAGTATACGTCCACTTTCCTGTACATACATATTCGGAGTCGTCACCTCGAGCCACGCAATTCTACTCCCATCATCGCTCCACGCCAACTCAGTGATATGAGCAGAGCGACTGACCAAGGTCGCAACTTTCTTAGTCGCCACGTCAACCACCCTCAAACGATTAAAAGCCCAATCCTCACCCCAGACCATGGGATCGTCTTTCTCCTTATCTTTTGCCTTCTTCTCAGCACTCTTCTCGTCCGCAGACAGGTAAGCTATTGTCTTTCCATCCGGGCTGAACTCAAACCGCTCGATCTTCTTTTCGTTTCCGGCTGGCGTGAGCACCTGCGGTTCGCCTTCCTCGCCTAGAGTATGGGAGTAGATAGCCCATTGCTCGCCTGCCTTTGCTCGGTCCGAGATGAAGGCGATGGATTTGCCATCTGGGCACCATCGAGGAGAATGGTCATTGTATTCGCCAAGGGTGATTTGCCGAGCGGATCCTTGATGTCCCGTATCTGCTAACCATATCGTGGATACCTCATGTTCTCCGGTCTTCGTTATCGGGGTTGTTGAATAGAGCACTTGCCGGCAATCTGGAGAAATTTTGATGGTCTTCGGGATAGGCAGATCGAGGATTTTGTCCAGCAGGGCCATGTTGCCGTCCTGAAACGCACCAGTGTCGTTCTCGTGTAATAGACCGAGCAAGTTCCGTTCGCCGTTGTCGTCGAAGGAAATATGATGGCTTGCTGAAGGGTTGAGGAAAGCGTTGGTAGGGCAGCTCAAGACGCAGGAGAAGAAGAAAGCGAAAAGTGCCAAGTGTACAACATGCAGCGGTTCTCGCATGTGAAATGGTCCTGTACTTATCAAATCACGTCTTCCTCCTTCTGTATCAGGACATCTCGATTCCTTCTGGTTGCCGTTGTTGCCGTCCCGTGAGGTCGAGGTCGAGATGATTTGGAGGTCCGAACGCCGATGCGGAAAAGTTCGACTTCACTCAGCTTTCTGCTCCTGATTGTCACGGCGTCTCCAGTGGATCTAGTATAGTACAAACGCTGCGTGATCGTGGTGGTGAGTTAATCATATCTCGAAGACAGCATCAGACAATAGATATGGATGTGGAGCTCAACGTGTCATTTGACGATGTTCTTGCCAACGAAACGCGGTGGTGAGCAATCGCGCCTTCCTGCAAACAACATGACTGCCTGCGTTTGAACCACAACATCTGGACTTCACTCGAGGGTTGAACATCGACGACCCTGTCTGCTTTGCACTCATTGGAACTTTACAACCAAACAAGCCTGACCATCACCTCCACCATGGCGAAGAAGAGGCAAGCCCCTCTCCTCAAGAAGATGCTGGCGAAGGGCCGCCCACCACTCGCACCCAAACCTCAGGCGGTCCTCTCCAAGAAGGCAACACAGAAGCTCATCCGCTCACATCATGGCCTCAACAAGAAACTCGCCAAAGCCGAAGCGAGAGGAGACAAGGTAAGCACTGATCCGTCGAGACACGATGCATGTGACACTTTGAGAGCTTTTGGACTCTCCCACAGTTTTGAAACTTTTGCTAACCCTTCTATGCTTGGTTTCAGGAGGAAGTCGACAAGCTTAACAAGCAAATCAACGACTCCGGCGGCCTGTCCAGCTACCAACTCGCCAGCATCCAAGGCCAATCGAGCGAGCGTGGCGGCGACTCCTCCGTTGTGCTAGTGGAGTGGCTGAAGGACATCAAGGTTGTCACTGCTTCGTCGGAGCACAAGCTCAGGATGCTCGAAGTCGGCGCTCTTTCTACGGACAACGCCTGCTTCAAGTCTGGTCTCTTCGACATCGAGCGCATCGATCTGAACTCACAAGCCCCCGGCATCAAGAAGCAAGACTTCATGGAGCGGCCAGTCCCACAGTTCGAGAAGGATCAGTTCGACATCATCTCCCTCTCGCTCGTGCTCAACTTCGTACCGACCGAGGAGGGACGCGGCGCCATGCTCAAACGCACCTGTCAGTTCCTCGATCAGAGAGCTCCGCGTACGATGCCGAAGGGCATCCAAGACAATTTCCCGGCTCTTTTCCTAGTCCTGCCAGCTCCCTCTGTGGTCAACTCCAGGTACTTCAACGACGAGCGTTTGACGCTGATGATGGCTAGCCTGGGATACGTGATGTTGCGGCGGGAACAGAAGAGGAAGCTGGTCTACTACCTCTGGCTGCTGCGTGATAAGCCGTCGCCGGATGAGCAACACTTTCGCAAGGAGATCATCAAGAGTGGTGGGAACAGGAACAACTTCTGCATCACGATGAAGCCGTGAGAGGCGTGGGACGGCGATTAGGCATAACTTGTCCCAGCAATGAGACATTCATCGATGCAGAACTCGAAAGACACGGAAAGACTACTCAAGATCCGCTTCGTTGCCTCCATCCTCAGAATCCCTAAGGTATCCTCACCCAGTTCACTGCTTTAGCGGCCGACCAGACCGCGAGGCCACAATCACGGAGGATATTCCTGCTCGAGTACTAGTACCAGCGTCTATGCAAGGTCTGCATGGGCCTGGATGCAGAGAGCTTGAGGCCCACACCGCACTAGGCTGAATATCTGAGGGATGAGAGATGAAGAAGTGTCTGTTAGGGCACTTGCCAGTTCGGTCGCACAGTCTGAGCATGTTCCTGCTCATGTTTCAGTTACCTGGTATGTACGCTGTCGAAATTCAAACAATTGCTGGCCATCTGTTGAAGCTCCTTGGTAAGATTCCATGGCATGGTACACTGCCATGCTCAACACCCACTGCAGGACGCCATCCATACGCGTTCTTCCAGCAGATCCAATACCACGCGGTCAGTTATTTCGATCACCATCCTTCTCCAGCATGGCAAGTCAGCGTGTGAGGTTCTATGCGACCGCGTTGTCGTTTCCAAAAGTATCTCGGCTGTCTTGAACGCCCATTGTATGGACAGTACCGTGCATTGCGGGACGAGCAACGCCGTCTCGTACAAGATAGATCAATCGGCAGATGGTGTAAACTGTAGTGACACATTGTGCATTTACTGTGCCTAAATACAATCGTGGATGATGCGAAGGGTTGATCATCAGGTCGATGTTCAAAAGGTGGTCCAGATTCACGATGTGGTTGGTCCGATGGTGGCGTCTTCCTTTGCTTCACTCCAGCCGAGGCACGTCACCAGCCACATCAAGGGCAAGGGAACACCAGACCTCGACATTGAATAGACACAGATAGTCCAACAGCAGTCATCCCCTTCTCACCCATCCCCATTCGATCGTACACTACCGTCGTCATCGTGGAGGAGCTGTTCAGATGCAGGCGACACGCCGATGGCTTCGGCGGAACAGAACCACCCTTCTAATCACTGCCGGAGTCGTGGGCGCCGGATATGTCGCTGGACAATATGTCGTCGGCAAGATACAGGAGGCGCGGCAGCGCATGAGTGAGGATCGGATATCCAAGGAGAAGTACGTCAATGGGTCATATACATTGCGGAGTGCAAGCTGATACGAGTTGCGACAGCCTCCGACGACGATTCGAGCAGAACCAGGAAGATTGCACTTATACCGTCCTCGCCCTCCTGCCTACGATCCGCGAAGAGATCATTGGCGCGCTACCCGTCGAGCAGATCACGGAGCAATTACAGCAAGAGCGACAAGAACGGTTGCGGAAGCTGGGACAGTCCGAAGCGGCTTCTTCTGAGCTACCCTCTGGGCCACCCAGTGTCACGGACGATGCTGCGAGCTTGCAGAGCAGCAGCTATGTCCATGCGAGTCAGATGGTGAGCAGCGGTGGAGATTCTGGCACATCATCATCGAGGCCGAAAAGGAGTAAAGCGCAGCTATGGCAGGAGATGAAGATACATTCGGTCACGCGAGCGTTGACGTTGATCTATACGGTGTCGCTTCTCACGATGCTCACGCGGATACAACTAAATCTTCTTGGTCGGAGAACGTACCTGTCATCAGTGGTCGCGCTGGCATCACCTCCGGCAGCGGTGGAGGAGTCTACGATATCGTTAGAGAACAAGGATGACGACAACTACGAGAACATGTACGGAAACGACTTTGACACGAATCGAAAGTACTTGACCTTCTCGTGGTGGCTGTTGCACAGAGGGAGCAAGCAGATCATGGAGAGGGTGATGGGGGCGGTGAAGGAGGTGTTTGGGTCTGTGAATATACGGGAGGATATCAGCATGGAAAGACTTTCCGATTTGATTATGCAGGTACGGAGGAAGATTGAAGGGGCGACGGAGGAGGAGCGGAGGGACATGAAGTGGTTATCCTATCTACTGCCTCCGAAGCAGGATGAGTCGTACGTCATTCGACAGTCGACAATGTCAGATAGCGAAGATGTGGCATCACCAGAAGCGAGCTCCAAGGAGGATCCGATGAGCGCATCCGTGGTAGAAGACTCCGAAATCAGCGGCTCATTACGGCGGCTCCTGGACGAGACATCCGACCTCATCGATTCACCCACCTTCACCCACGTCCTGAGTAGACTCCTCGACACCTCCTTTTCACATCTCGTCGACTACCGCATTGCTACAGAAGCGTTTGGCATTACTGGACCACCAGCACCTGGGACAATGGGCGAGGAGTCCAGGATAACGGAAATCAGCGACAAGAAGTGTAAACTCGCACACATGCTGCCGATCTTCTGCAAGCAAGCGCACGTCATCGCATCAGGAAGTGGCGAGTTCGACGCCATGGACGGCGCGATGGGACAGCAGACGCTCGGAAACGAGTACATCGCCGCCCTAGATCGCGTGGCAGAACTCGGAGCCTTCGCAGCGGTGATCTACTCGAGTAACTTCGAGTATGAAGTACAGGAGAGCGAGAACACGACTGCTGCTTCGTCTGAAGCGAAGCCATCCCCGCCGGCGCTGGCGTCGATGGGCGAGTCGCTAGGTCTTCTGGGGTCTGTGGCGCAGGTTGACGAGGCGAGGCCGAAGAACGTCGAGCGGAGTACGTTGGAGGATAGTGGTTCGGCGCCTGTCATGGCTGCTGAGGAGAGTGCGCCTGCTGAGGCCGGGCAGGGTGGGTTTGAAGCGGCATGGAAGAAGGCACTGTCGGAGGAAGATGGGCAGGGTGGCGGTAGCTAGCACGATAGCAATACCTGCGAAGACAGTTATGAAGGCTTGTGTTGAGCATCTTCAACCTGACCGATCCTTGTCAGCCTCGTCTTGGTCATGCATTAGCAGTTGCGAAAGCGTCAACAGATTTGTGCCTGTTATTAGCAAGCCAAGAGGTAAAGGCGGCCTTTATGCATTCCCCCATGCCATCGTCGAAGATAAGACACGTTTTCGCGACTTCAATTAGACTTTATCTCCGACCTTGTGCAGTAGCTGCAGCATCCTTTGTCAAGCATCCTTTGTCATGCCGCTTGCCCAATCGGCAGGTGCGGCCGCCCCGACAGTCAGCAATGCACGATGCCAATGCCAAATCCACTGCCCTTGGACGCAATGTTTCCTCGACGTCGCGTCTGGGCGTCATGGTTTATGCTAGATGTGCTATGGACGAGCTGACTGATAGTTGCATTGGGCGTGTGCTTGTAGCGCCGGTTTAATGTAAGGAAGGTCTGTGGCTACAGATGGGCTCTCAGCCCCGACGACGGTTGAGATATAAGAGTACTCGACACTCCCCTTCTGCAGAACATCTTCTCAACACCTAGTTTCCTCTGCCATCCCACTCATTGTTCTTCGCATAA
Source organism: Saxophila tyrrhenica (assembly GCF_035928015.1). Taxonomy (NCBI): domain Eukaryota; kingdom Fungi; phylum Ascomycota; class Dothideomycetes; order Mycosphaerellales; family Extremaceae; genus Saxophila; species Saxophila tyrrhenica. Next base: position 99,021 of record NW_027041746.1, on the reverse strand, counting down.
CCACCACCTCGACAATGTCTCGCTACCAGGAAGCACACAAGAACTCCAAGGGCCCTGGCGATGCCCGCCCAACCGCTCTCCAAATCGTCGAAGACGAAGGCTTCATCGGCAAGCTCACGGACAAGGTCTATCTGGTCACTGGCGTGTCTGCTGGTATCGGGATCGAGACGATGAGGGCGTTGTATGCTACTGGCGGCCATGTCTTTGGGACTGTGCGGAACATGGAGAAGGGTAAGCTAATCACTCCACGGATCTGTCTGAATGTAGCGCTGACTCTCAAGGCAGGTCAGAAAGCTGTCGACTACGTCAAGTCAAACACGAAAGGCGGCAAGATCACTCTACTCGAGATGGACAACCAGAGCCTTGCGTCGGTGAAGAAGGCTGCGGAGGAGTTTTCGAAGCAGAGCAAGACGCTTAACATTCTCGTCACCAACGCCGGGTAAGTACCGAAATCCCCTCGTCTACAGCCAAATGCTAAGTCATTCCAGTGTCATGGCAACCCCCGAAGGCAAGACCAAAGACGGCTTCGAGACGCAGTTCGGTACCAACCACGTCGCCCACTTCTACCTCTTCCAGCTCGTCAAAGACGCCCTCCTGGCTTCGAGTACACCGGAACTCCCATCCCGCGTCGTCTCCGTCAGCTCTTTCGGCCACCGCAGCGGCCCCATCCGTTTCGACGACTACAACTTCGAAAAGGAAGCTTACAACCCCTGGGCTGCCTACGGTCAAGCCAAAACAGCTAACATCTACCTCGCGAACGAGATCGAGCGCCGATTCGGAGCCAAGGGTCTCCATTCCACGTCTCTGCACCCGGGCGGCATCGACACCAATCTCCAGGAGCATGTCGACTTCAGCGCCGCGATGGCGAACGAGGCGGTGCAGATGTATATGAAGAGTCCTGAGCAGGGTGCTTCCACCACCGTGTATGCGGCTTTGAGCGAGGAGTGGAAGAACAAGGGTGGCAAGTACCTTTCGGATTGTGTGGAGCAGCCGCCTTTCAGTCATGCGGAGGATCCGATGTATGTCGGCGATGATGGGTATGCGACGTGGGCGTATGACGAGGAGGCTGCGAAGCGGTTGTGGAAGGAGTCGTTGAAGATGGTCGGGTTGGAGGATGATCAGTAGAGGACTGTTGGTGAATTCCAGCCGTGAAAAGTACCACTTTTGATCAGGAGTCACCAAGCTTTTGTGCGATCTCAGCTGCCAGCATCTTCTCCCTGTGCGCTTTGAAGTCGGGCTCGATGATCCTTCCGTGTCCTGTAGGCTCGACTTGAAGGATACTGATCTGCTTCGAGTGTCGTGCCATTTTGACGCGCCACACACCATCCTTGCCCATAAGACTCTCCTTCAAGAACTCCAGAAAAGCCGCTGTCATGTTGATGCATACGTTGCCGTCCCAAGATCGTTGACCTTTCCTCACCGAGCCGGGAATGCGCTGCGTCTCCAACTCCTGGATCGATTCGAGCTGACCGACCGGAGAGCGAAAGCCGACAACGACCTTAGGCACGCCCAGCAGGAACGACTGAGCCCAGATGCGTAATAGTTTTGCTTCCCACTTCTTCAGAGCCTTGTAGCTCTGATCCGTTTGCGTGGCGCTCGTCTTGAGCTCCACCCAGGGTATCGGCTTGTCTCGGTCATCCGGTTTGCGATCGAGCACGCAGTCGACTTCACCAGCGAGGATGAGTGAAGTCTTGCCGATGCCTGTACGGACGATGGAGCAGTATTGGACGTTGGTGTTGACGATGTCGGTGTCGCGGCTCTCGATCTCTTCTCGTGTGCATTCGCCCCATGGTCGCGGGAGTGTGGAGAGCGCCTCAAATTTATAGCCTGGCCACGTCAGCGGCAGTCTTTCGCGCAGTGATAATTGAGGCTCGCAAAGTGCCCAGAATCATGCAATGAGCCGGGCACAGACAAGCATGTTGATGCTCACCCCAATACTGCATCAACTCGGGTGATGTGCCATGCCTGTTAGCCGCCTGCTGCATTCCACGTTGCTGCCTTTGAGTTGAGTTGACTTCTACGACATCTTTGTAGGAGTGATTGAGCTCTAGATAGCTGGAAACCTGAGTCATTATCATGTTTCGTAGACGAGACGGTGATACGGTTCTTACATTGTGTCCTTCTAGCGGTTAGCCAATGATACCCTATGTTTGAGCTGGCAAATGGCGCACCTGGAAGCAAGTCGCGTTCAGTTCGAAGTCTGAGAAGAAATCGTACGGCGCTGCCATGATCTAGAATCGTTAGCCTGTGTCGTCCCTGAGGCAAGTGCAGCACAAACCTTCGACAAGATGCCTCGCCACGCAACGATATCGACATCTTTGCTAACCTTGGCTTCGGCGGCCGGGATACCTTGCTCCAAGAGAGCTTCTTCATGGGCCTGAATTGTCTGAAGTAGTCCGTCTAGATGCCAGTCGATCGATTCGTCCGCCTTGATCCAGTTGTCGAAGCCATTTGACAGGCTTACCCGCGGTGTCGTATCGATGTGTGACCAAGGTTCCTGGAAGAGGGGCGGGTAGTAATATCGCATCCAAGCATCTGACATGGGGCGCAGGCGGTGATATTCATCGAAACAGAATTCCAAGATCTGTTTAGGTCTGCGGATGGCCGTTTGTCCGCTTTCGAAGCGCCCGAGCGGGTGGACGGGGAAGGATGTAGCCATGGACTGTGATTTTCAGCATTAACAAAGTCTCATGGGCTATGAAGTACTCGGCATGGCTAGCGGCATGTTGAACCTGAAGCAGAAGAGTCGAGTTGTTGTTCGTCGAAGTGAGGTCGAAAATCGACGACACCTGAGGTATCCACGCTAAAACTGCTATCTGCTGCAGCTTCGCGTACTCCGTCGCCTTCATCATCACACCTTCACTTCCATCCACCAACGACCACTCTCCACCATAGCCATTATCCACACCACATCACACCACTGACATCCGGCCTTCACACAGCAAGAGAGGCCACAAGCGATGGTATGCATGGAAGATCTTGATGCCACCGACGTTACTAATCCGTTCACTAGGGTCAGAACCAGTCCGGTCTGGGCGGCGGGCCTCCAGAGGGCAACAAGGACAAGAAGGGCGGCGACAAAGACTCCAAGAAGAAGCCGCCATACGAGCCTCCGCCACAACCAACCACTCGCATAGGCCGCCGCAAGAAGAAGGCCGCCGGCCCCAGCGCCTCCGCCAAACTCCCCGTCGTGTACCCTACCGCGCGATGCAAACTACGATACCTGCGGATGCAGCGAGTGCACGATCACCTGCTGCTGGAAGAGGAGTTTGTGGAGAATCAGGAGCGGTTCAGGAAGGCGAAGGCTACCAACAGCGAAGCGCCCGCTGCCACAGCCGACGCAGATGCGCTGGACCGGAACGCGGATGAGCGGAGTAGGGTTGATGACATGCGCGGCTCGCCGATGGGTGTTGGCAACCTGGAGGAGCTGATTGATGATGACCATGCGATCGTCTCATCAGCCACTGGACCAGAATACTACGTTTCCATCATGTCGTTCGTGGACAAGGATTTGCTGGAGCCGGGTGCTTCTATCCTGCTGCATCACAAGAGCGTGTCCGTGGTAGGAGTGCTCACTGACGATGCAGACCCGCTCGTGTCGGTGATGAAGCTTGATAAAGCGCCAACGGAGAGCTACGCGGACATTGGTGGGCTGGAGTCACAGATTCAGGAAGTGCGCGAAGCTGTGGAGTTGCCTCTGCTGCATCCTGAGCTGTACGAAGAGATGGGCATCAAGCCGCCGAAGGGTGTCATTCTCTACGGTGCGCCAGGTACCGGCAAGACTCTCCTCGCAAAAGCCGTCGCCAATCAAACATCCGCCACCTTCCTCCGCATCGTGGGCTCCGAGCTCATCCAAAAATACCTCGGTGATGGTCCTCGCCTTGTCCGCCAACTCTTCCAGACCGCTGCCGAACACGCACCCAGTATTGTCTTCATCGACGAAATCGACGCCATCGGCACGAAGCGATACGAGTCGACATCCGGCGGCGAACGCGAGATTCAACGCACCATGCTCGAACTGCTCAACCAGCTCGACGGCTTCGATGACCGCGGCGACGTCAAGGTGGTGATGGCGACCAACAAGATCGAGACGCTCGACCCTGCGCTCATCCGTCCAGGCCGTATCGACCGCAAGATTCTGTTTGAGAACCCAGACACCAACACCAAGCGCAAGATCTTTACACTTCACACGAGCAAGATGAGCCTGGCGCCGGACGTGGAGTTGGAGGAGTTTATTGGGCAGAAGGACGATCTGAGTGGTGCGGACATTAGGGCCATTTGCTCAGAGGCTGGGCTGATGGCGCTGCGAGAGCGGAGAATGCGAGTCAACATGGCAGACTTCCGGACTGCAAGGGAAAATGTCATGAAGACGAAGACCGAGGGTGAGCCAGAGGGCCTGTATCTGTAGAACACGTTTGCTGCTGCGTACGAGAATGAGGCGGTGTGAATGGAGGGGTGGAGGGTTGTTGAGCGAAGTCGTGATGCATAGCATACAGCGTGGTCTTCGGATCGTGTACTTCTAATAGACTTTTGTGCAAAACTTTCGCTGTCAAGAAGGATCTCCATCGTGAGGCGTCGACTGCAGCAGGGTCAAAGGGTGTCGTTCCTCATCACCGTTCGAACGAACTAATATGCACGCATCTGCATACACCTGTGACGCTGACTCGAGAGAGTTTGTGACCAGCGAGATGATCAGGCGATCTTGCTGCCTCACGAGCTCACCGAAACAACCACAAGCGAATTGATCACGCCGAGTCAGTGCTTCACTTGCTTGCGGGGGAATCACTCGCAGGGAGGAGGAAGAGGAGGAGATGATCGACTCGTCCCCTTGTAGTCGGGGAAGCGGCAGTAAACGTGGCAGTCGCTTGCAGGTGCGCCATCCGATGTCTTTCAGGGACGCAGAACGCCTCGCGAGTTCTCTCGCCTACACGGCACGCGGTTGAGACAGTGAGACGTCTAGATAAAACATGTTCAAGATCTTGAAATGAGGTGTTGGCAACGGGGACGGTACAAGAATACTTTCCATCTCGCTCGGTAGCACCGAACCGAAGAACGGAGACGGATGGCGAGTCAGTGGAAAAGAGTTCACTCCGCTCGCCTCGCCTGGGTGCCAATGACGAGGCTTGCAAACCCTCATCCTCCACCGCCTGCATGTGGTCGTTGTTGTTGCTGTGCCTCATCTCGCGCATTGGTCTAGCAAAACAACCTCTCCCAGATAAGGATGCAAGACCACCACATACACTACCCCTTCTGTCGTCCCGCTGATCCGCTTGATGAGATATGATTATTGTCTTAGGTTGTCGCAACATGGAGGATCTCCTCCCTGTCGCGAACGGGTCGTAGCCTCGTCCACCATCCGACATTCGGCGAGCGCCCAGCCGCTTGCTGGACTGCTGTCCCTGGCGCCGCATGTGATGGCGCACATCTGCCTCCTCCTCAACTCTCCGGCACGCTGCACCTAGACGCCACCAGCGCCCACTGCTCTCGCGGAGAGAGGGCCCTCGGCAGCTGCCGACATCCTTCGAGGACCTTTGGTCCTGTCGATCGCACTCCTGTTGAAACTACGGCACGTCGCTAGTGCTGCGAGCAAGCGTTGGAAACATGACTCTCTCTTCCGAATGCTCTAGGGAGCTTGTCTCCAAGACTTGCTGCACGCCCGCTCCCCCAGGTTTTGGTCAATGGCCTGGCCGCGATATATGGTGGCGGGAGATCCACTCCTCTCCGCGGATTCTCCTACACCCTCCTTCGCATTCGTTCTGGGTTATGTGAAGGCGTCTGCTTACGGGGGCGGCCAAACTCTTTCAATGCTGACAAGTCATCATTATGGTTGACCAGGCTGACACGCTGCAGCCCGCTGCGTTAGCTATTATCGTTCTCTTCCCATCGCTTGCGCTCGTTGCAGTCTTATTGCGAGTGTATTCGCGAGTACTGTCGCGGCAGTTCCACTGGGGTATGAAGCAGCGATATTGCAAACAATCTACGAGCCATTGCTCACAGAGACGACAGATGACGCTCTCGTGCTCCTGGCGATGTCCCTCGCCATTGGGGAAGCCTGCATGTTGTGGCTTTACGTCAAGCAGACCTACCAGGGTTACCACTACTACGACGTTCCGACCTTGACAGACCAGGAGAGGGTACTGGGTTCGAAGTATGACCTTGCAAACCAGCTGCTGTATAACCCTATCGTAGGTCTATCCTCGCGCCAGAGAAAAGGTCGGCCATGCTGATTTCTGTACGATGCAGCTGGCACTCGTCAAGGCTTCGGTCCTCATCTTCCTCTGGCGGCTCGAAGACCGCCGCAAGATTATTCAATGGTCAATCAAGGGCCTCTTTGTAAGTCTGTTACGAAGACATGGTCAACCACCTTTTTGTGCTCTACTTACACTCCGCGCGCTGCACAGGCTCTCAACCTCTGCCTGTTGATATCTCAATTCTTCGTGGTCATGTTCCAGTGCTCGCCTATGAACTACTACTGGGACCATTGGACCATGGACGAGTACGGGCCCCCCGATCCAGAAACCGGGATACCGCCCGTCACAGTGCCCGGCGGAACTTGCATCGACCAGGTCAAGTTCTACCTCATCTCGCCCGGTTTGGCCGTGCTCACGGACATCCTCATCCTACTCATTCCAGCCGCCATGGTGTGGAACCTGCGTATGCCGAGGAAGAAGAAGATTGCCGTCTGGGCTGTGCTGTCGCTGGGGTGGATGTGAGCTTGACCTTCCAGACCCTAAAGTACTATTGCGCACCATGCTGACAACACTTCCTCCACAGCGTCGCAATCATCGGTCTCGTCCGCCTCGTCCTATACTACTTCCGCTTCCGACCCGACTACCGTGACCGAAGCCACAGCCTCACCCTCACCACCTCGGGCATGGAAGTCAGCATCGCCATCATCGCCTCCTGCGGACCCGCCATCAAAGCCCTCATGACCCGCTTCATGCCCAACCTCTTCAACAGCACACAGACCAACTCGGCGCGCGGCACCTCAAGCGGCAACGTCTTCTACTCTCCACAGGCCTACGCGCGCGGCCGCTCCCCCGGTTTCGGCACCAAGACCGACAGCAGACCGCAGGATTCCCACTACGGTCTGCGGGATCTGGGGCCCGATGGCAGGGAGACGGACGGGGATAGCCAGGAGGCGATTGTGCGGACGGAGAGTCTGGCGATGAAGCGGGATGATTTTGACTTCGGGCTCGAGGACGCGCAGGTTGCGGAGCCGCGGAAGGTGTTTTGGCATCGGCCTTCTGAGTGAAACTAGCGAGCGAGCGATCTGGGAGGCGTTCTTTTGATTTGCCGTGTATATATGTACTATTAAGTGTGAATGACCGGAATGAACAAAACATTGCTACAGTACGTCAGGGATGAGGTTGTTTTATGCTTTCAGTGGGTTTGGTGAGGCGTAGGTGAGTTGCGGGTGGATAATGTGTGGTGGCGCTTATGGGCGTAGTGCTCCGCGGAGGAAGGTTGTGTCAATGCAATATACATGGATGTGGTTTCCGATGGTGGCTGGCAGGATGTTCGAGGCGTGCAGAATCCATCGTCCTCCATGAGAATTGCATGGGCACCGGTGCCAATACCTGCGCGATGAAGGATATCAACTTCGATCTCGTCTTCCAAACAAGTCGAAGGTTGAGCTGAAGGTTTTAGGAGGTGATGACAATCGCAAAAGGGTATCGTCCATACAAACACATTACATCAGACTCATCCCTCAACATCATTCCTCTCCCTCGCCTCCCTTACACTCCACTCCCAATCCGTCCGTCCCAAATACACAAACTCGATCCCCGCCACCAGCCCCAACGCCAACGCCACCCCCGTCCACAGCCCCCACAGCCCCCAGCCCAGCCCAAACGCCGTGCCCATACTAATCGGCATCGCAATGACGTAGTAACAGAACAACTGCACGTACCCGCCGAAATGCTGCCTCCCTAAGCCTCGCAACGTGCCGTTGCACAGCGCCGCGAGTGCGTCGAAGAGCTGGAACGCGGCGCAGAGGGGCAGGATGTCGGACACGAGACGGATGACTTCCGGGTCGTCCGTGAAGAGGTAGGGGATGTAGTCTTTGAGTGCCGAGAGGAGGGTGACGTTGAAGATGCCGATGATGCAGGCGCCGACGAAGGCGACTTTGGTCGTGAGTTTTGCTGCATCGGCGAGGGTGGCGCCGATGAGGTTCGCGACGCGCGTGGAGGCGGCGATGGAGAGGGGGAATGGGATCATGAAGGTTATGCCGGTGAGCGTGGCCAGGACGGATTGGGCGGCGAGCACGGTGACGCCGAAGTAGGAGCTGGCGAAGGTCAGGATCTCAAAGGCGAGGACTTCGGCTTCGACCATGAGGAGGCCTGGGATCGCGAGTTTGATCATGGGAGACCAGTTCTTGAGCGCTTGGCGGGTGAAGCCGTTCCAGCAGCTCATGCCTTTGGCGCTGAAGAAGCGGACGTAGAGCCAGAGTCCTAATGGCAGGAGGTTGTCGGTGATGGCGACGGCGATCGGGGCGCCGATGAAGCCGAGCTTGAGGTGCCAGACGAAGAGCCAGTTGAGGAAGGCGTTGAAGGGGGCGCAGAAGAGGAGGACGTAGAGGGAGGCGGAGAAGAGGCCTTGAGCTTGCACGAAGCGTTTGCCGGCTTCGAAGGCGGCGTAGCCGGGGGCGCCTATCAATACGACGCGGAGGTAGAGGCCGGCTAGTTCGGCGACGGCGGGCTCGGGAACGATGACGAGGAGGATGTCTTCGGCTAGAATCCAGATGATGCCGATCGGGATGGTGATGGCCCAGAGGAAGTAGATCATTCGTTGCATCTGGAGGCCTACTAGCTTGCGGTGGCCGCTGCCGTATGCTTGTGCACAGAGTGTGTCGAGGGAGGTTGCGAGGCCTTGGTAGACGGCGTATCCGGTGATATTGGCAGTCATAGAGGCGAGAGACACTGCTCCAAGCTCTGGGGTGCCAATATGCCCGACCGTAAAGATTGAGGCTACTGTCAAGCTGTACTGCAGCAAGAACGTAGCCATCAATGGTAGAGAGTATGCTGACAGGACCTTTGCTTCTCTCCGCCACGTCGTCTGGATCTTGCCCTCCTTGACTGCCTCCTCCCATTTCTGCTTGATGGTGCTGGGGTCGTCTTGTCCTCCGTAAGGCAGTGTCGGGTCTCCCAGTAGCGGCGTCTGTTCGGCATGCTGTTCTTGAAGTCCTCCATCTTCTCTGGACGCCATGCGAGACAGAGATTTGGTGAAGGAGCTCTTGCGTCCCCCAACCTCGTCCATTCGTGGGTGTTTCGGCGGGATGAGAGCATTGTCCCGTAGCAAACTGCGCTCTTCTTCCAAAATTCTCTGCCTCTCCTCGCGCGGTATGCGGTCTCTAGCGCTCAAAGTCTGATATAAGCCCGGTCCGATGGCTGCTCTGCTGCCAGGTCCGCCAAAGCTCGAGCGCCGACGCGAAGCTGCCAACGAGTAGTCATTGCTAGTGGCCGGGGCAGATGCAGCAATGGGAGTCTGCACTTCATCTTCCTCGCTGTCTTCTTCTTCACTCCAGTCTTCGTCCCAGTCTTCGATATCTCTCTCTATCGATTCTTGCACAGCAGGTCCCGCGGCCCATGATCGACTGACAGATCGGCTCAGGCCTCCCAGACCGTTCGGCGGGGCGGTGGCATTGATGGGTCTTGGACGGGAAGGCATAGTACGGGTCAGGATATGGAAGCAGAGAGAGGAAAATAAAGAGACACGCCGACCTACCTTGCATATGAATTTGTCTTATCGTCCTTCACGCGCGACTAGTCGAGCTCTAGGCCCGGCGCGGTGAGTGAGGGGAGCAGGAAGCTAGAGAGTTCAAGTGCCTGCCTTGTTGGGTTATCCTAGCCGGGGTGGTGCTGCTGAGTCAAGTGTGATGATGAGTATGCCATATCGCTGCTTGTATTCCATCCATACTGAATGGTCTAGACGTTGAAGAGTGTGGTGTTGAAAGACAGACGGGACAGTCATCTCGTCCACGCCAGGCACTCCCCGCATATGAGCCTCACTTCACCCGACATCCACAACCCCCTCGAACTTTCCACAGCCTCGTGACACCTCAATCCAAGCCGCCAGTGCCTGGTGACTCTGCCTGTTCAACTACGCTGCCGGCGGACTACGACTGACCCTCCTACCTCATCAGAGCTGTACCATCAAGAGCGTCTCTGTGCATGCAACACGACCACCACCAGCAGTGCTCATAACCACCTCACCCGCTGTTCGCAACCCCTACCACACCATCAACATGGCCGCCGCCAACCGTAACCGCCGCCTGCAAAAGGAGATCCAAGACATCCACAAAGACACCGACAGCGGCATCAGCATGACCTCCCCGCAAGACTCGCCCGAAATCACCGACTTCACCCACCTCAAAGGCCACTTCGCCGGGCCCCCCGACACCCCCTACGAAGGCGGCCACTACGAGATCGACATCCGCATCACCGGCGAATACCCCTTCAAGCCGCCCGTGATGAAGTTCCTGACCAAGATCTGGCATCCGAACGTCAGCTCGCAGACCGGGGCGATTTGTCTGGATACTCTGGGCGCGCAGTGGAGTCCCGTGCTCACGCTGAAGAGCGCGCTGATTAGTCTGCAGAGTCTGCTTTCGAGTCCGGAGCCCAAGGATCCGCAGGATGCGGAGGTGGCGGGGATGTTGATCTCGCGGCCGGAGGAGTTTAAGCATGTGGCAAGGGAGTGGGCCCAGCGGTATGCGGGGGCGCCGAAGCCGCTGCCGGGGAGTGGGAAGACGGGGGCGAGTAGTTCGGGTGGGGATGGGGAGGCAGTGGGAGGGGCGCGGCAGACGAAGAAGGTGGAGGATAAGGAGGCGAAGAAGAGGGAGGAGCAGCGGAAGAGGGAGGCATATCATGGGTACAATCGGGCGATGATTGATCAGTTTACGGGGATGGGGTTCAGTACGGAGCAGGTGGTGGCGGCGTTTGAGTATGTGGGGATTGATAAGGCGGGCGGGGAGGAGTATGAGCTGGAGGAGGAGTACATTGGGGATGTGACGGCGAGGTTGTTTGGGGAGATGTGATTGAGTGTTGATGCAGGAGATGAGGAATGGCTTGCTGTGACATGTCGTCAATGAAGCATGAGTACATGATAATATTCACGGCGTAAATCCCGGTGCATGCATGAGCGATGGCGTCAGGGAGTGGTGTAGCTACGAGACTGCATGTGAATGAATGGTTACCTTATGTCTCAAATCTAAACGACGGTCCACCTGTTCACTGCTGCTCTGAGCATCTCATCTCCTCTCACGAATGTTTCATGGCCTCGCCTCTTTCTATTCTTGTGCTGTATGTCCATGTGCAGGCTGTCCCGGCATTGGTTGTCCCTGCGCTGGCTGGCCCTGCGCTGGCTGGCCCTGTGCTTGCTGGGGACCACCCACCACTTTCTTCAGCTCGGCCTCGATCGCGTAGAAAGCACGATAGATGCCCGCGTCTGCCACGATCCTCAGAGCTGTGAGCTGGTCATTTACTCGCGGATGAGCAGCGAATATTTCACGGTACTGCGAGTCCGCCATAATTTTCTGCCGAACCGCTGCCGCCCGGACGTGCAAGTCCGACACCCTCTCGAAGAAATCTCCATCTTGGTTTTCCACTCGCTGCTGTTTGATGGAAGATCCCGGTTGACTTCCTCCAGTCGATGAGCCTTGGGGTTGCGGCGGCTGTGGTGATCGATATGGTGTCACTAGTGCGCTGGTGACCCGTCGACCGGCACCTCCCAGTTCTGGCTGCGCCTGAGGTAGAGAAGCCCGGTATCGATGAGTCTGGTCCAGCTGGGCCTGAGCTGATTGTGTCTGAGGTGGCTGGTCTTCCACTCGCTGCCGTTTGCTGGAAGATCCCGGTTGGTTTCCTCCATTGGATAGGTCTTGGGGTTGCGACGGTTGCGGCTGTCGTAATTGTGTCATTGGTGCGCTGATGACCCGTCGACCGATCCCTCCCGGTCCTGTCCGAGCCTGAGGGAGATATTTCTCGATGAAAAACCGAGTCCGAGCCTTTATGTCTTGAGTTTATCGGGCCTGCGCAGATTGAGCCTGAGGTAGCTGATCCTGAGGCAACTGGGGCTGCCCTGTCTGAGCCTGTGGTGTTGCCTGGGCGTTCATGCGCTGAAGATGGTATTGGGCCAGAGGAAGCTGAGCTTCAGGCGACCGAGCTTGGGGTGGTTGTGCTTGAGATATTTGTGCTTGAGGCAGCTGAGCCTGATGTGTTCGAGCTGGAGGTATTTGGGCTTCAGGTAGACGAGCTTGAGGTGGTTGCGCTTGAGGTCGCTGGGCTTGTTTTGTCTGGACCTCTGGCGCCTTTTCTAGACTCGAGGCAGTAGGACTCGCCGGCAGCGAGGATCCATACTTAGCTTTGTAGCGCTCATCCTTCAGCCTGATTGCTTCCCTGGCGGATTTTGCACCCTCCTCGCGATGTCTGGTATAGGCAAGAAACACTTCCCCGCGACACTCGTCTACCAAACGACGCCCTTCAGCAGCTCCCGCGGTTACCATTCGGCCGATCTCGTCTGCCAAATCCTTGCATTCTTCCGCCCATGCGAGATAGTCGCATGCTACATTTTTCGATGAGGCGAGAACGACGCATGCCCTCGCGCGAGAGGTGAGCGGGGCCGATGCATCATTCGCAGTCCTGCGTGCAACGCTGCATGCCGCCTTGAAGTCTTCGTACTCGCAGTATTCTCTCATCTGCGAGTTTGTCAATGTGGTGCGCTGTGCGCTGAGGATGACCCCACGGAACATACTACTTTGTCACGGTCATCCTAGTGCCGCTGTCTGTCGGCTTCGTCGTAAAGCGAGTCACCGGCGATCGATGCGTCGGACGGGGTGGACATTCTGGGGGTGAAGGAAGTGGTAATATGCGAATGACAAAGGGTGGCGAAGAAGGAAGAATGGTATAGACTTTGCAGAATGGTGATGCTGCTGGAGGAGATACTGCGTGAGAAGAGTGATGCGAAGGAAGTCAGGACGTGAGGTTGAAGGAAGACCGCTCGCTCGCCCGCCAACGCACCTACCTGTTGCCGTGCACGTGGGCGTGCCTTCTTCACTTCACTTCGTGGGCGAGCTTATCCCAACCTCACCTCCTGAATCCAGATGTCTTGGCGTTGCCTTCTTTTGCCTTGCTCGGTGCGGTGGTGATGTTGGTACGTATCTTTCCTGTATTTGTCCTGACGTGTACGCACCAGCGATCCCGCCTACATCTCTGTTGGCTGCCAGCGCTGGGGCGCGTCCAGAGCTCGCTGCAACCCATCGCTTCGCCCTTGGGTTGCCTACATCGTCGATTTCACATGGTCTCTTCATCTTTCCCATTGGTAAAAGGCTCGACCTATTTCATTGTCCGAAAGCTGGCTATTCCAGGGGCTCGATATCATTCTCCTAAGCAAGAGCTGTTTGACTGTATGTACCATATGAGGCCTTACACAATCCGAGGGTCTGACGACAATAAGAATGAATCTAGTCTCGAATGTGTTTTTCCTTTCTTTTATTTGATCCTGTTTGACTTCATCCTGGTCGTGAGAATTGGGAGTGGAAGATTGAAGTCGTCGGGCTGAAAGGACGGCCGTTGTGGGAACAAAGTTCTTCCATCAGCGTGGACTTCCCATGCCTAATCGAGGTTATCTCGATCAATTCGATCGCTCTCCAAGCGTCTGCTCGTTCTCCTGGTCTTTGCGCTTGTGAAGAGCTGTGGTAAAAGGCTATGGAGGAATGGTTGGGCCGCGGTCCGAATTTTGGCTTCCCGCCAATGCCTCAACTTCAAAACAACACCGATATCAAGCATATGAGCAAAAGAACAGATGAAAGAGCAAAAGAACGAACTGTTGCGTGGTCGGGGAATCGAACTCCGGCCTCGAGCATGGGAAGCTGTTATGGAAGTTAGTTCCTGTTGAACTACTACCGGTATTGAAGTGTGCGGACCTCGAATTCTACCTTTGAGAGAGTTAGCATTTGAACAGTCTTTGGAGACGTGGGCGCCTGCTTACCACTAAACTAACCACGCGGCTTCTCATTGGCTAATTAACACGTCAAATTCACTTATAAAAATATATAATAAGCACAACCAATTCCTCCGACTGTGTAGCTCACGACAACGTGGAAGACGCACGGTATGCTACGATACAAGCAGACGGATGCATTATGGGTTGAGCAACCATTGTACGAGCGGGGCAACGGCATCTGATCAGATCTCTCACGCCCATCATGACCTGTGTGGAGGAACATGGTTTGGACCTTGACAACGGGCTTTTGAGTGTAATGTGGGATGGTAGAGTGAGACTGCCATTGGAGTCATCCTGCGCATGCTTGCAGAGTACCATCTATTGTGTTCCATCTGTATGGTTGACATAGTCCTTGCCGATCAACACCGTTCCAACATCGAGAACAATAGGTCTTCTTGATCCTGCGATGAGCTAGGAAACCCCATCATCGTAATATTTCCAGACCCTATGGCGTCCCAGATAGGAGCTCGGCCAGTCTTGAAGATCTACTCGCTGCTATGGCTGGCTTAATATCATTGCACCGGTGGGAGTAGTTAATTCGGATTTTAGTCTCGGATTTGTCGGACTTCGCGGAGCCGAGCACGCGCTCTGTGTCTGACTACACCTGTCGCGTCGCTACCTCTACAATCACGACGCCGAGTGCGGGATAACGCTGAAAGCAGTGGTGTCTCAAACTGGCTGCGCTTAACATGAAATCTGACCGGGCCTCAATCTGATAAGATTCAAACTCCTGCCTTGTGCTCAACAAAAGATATGATTCGACTCGGCAACCGTCCTGCAGACCGGAATCATGCCACAGGACCATCTTCTACCAGACCTGAACTCAGCCCGTCGCACACTTTCGCCGGAGCCCACCGGCGGCAGCGAACGTAAACGACGCCGAAAAGTCCTTTCCTGCTATGACTGCCGCCGCCGGAAGCTGCAATGCGATCGGGCCATGCCGGCTTGCTCTCGTTGCACCAAGGCCGGTCAAGCAGCCGACTGTCTATACATCGACGATGCTACAGACTTGCCAGTACGACATGCCGACTCAGCAGCACTCGCAAATGCCGAGTTTTCGAGAGGTCCGTTCGAGGGCCACCAAACGAGGCCCATTCAGGCCCCTGCTCCAACGACTGTTGATACGCTTTCGAGGCTGGAGTACCAGGACAGGCGGATCAAGCAACTGGAAACGGCCCTGATCCAATCAACTCAACTTCCGTCTCAGCCATTCCTACATCAACCGAAAGCATCGAAATTCCCACTCACCCCTGAATCGCCCGGAGCAATCGTCGAACAATCTAGCGGCCCTTTGAACATCACCGACCGCGAGACCATGCTCCTGCGTGGCAAGTCCTTCAAGACGCAATTCCACGGCATCACTCATCCAGGTTCGTTGATCGCCTACATTCCGGAGCTCAGCGCCTTCACCAAGGAGACTTTCGAACGAATACCTGCTCTACTCAGGATCCGTCAGGATATGAAACAGCTTGAGGACAGAACTCCGTACGCTGCGTCTTTGTCTCGGCAAATAACAGATGCGGACCTGAAGGCCCAACTGACATCGAGAGCGGAAGTCGATCAACTAGTGCAGCTGTATCTGGACAACTACGACAACATCTACCACATCATCCATCTGCCCAGCTTCCGCCGAGAGTACAACGACTGGTGGACCCATCCTCAGCAAGCGAAGGGATCATTCGTAGCTCTGATCGTCCTGATGACAGCAACCGCGCAGTGTCTCCAACCCACTGAACCATGGCTGTATACGGCCAACAGCTCGACGGCACGGGAGCGAGCAATTTCAGCGATCCACCTATGCGAACGATGGCTTGAAGGGACTAGCCAGAAGCATGTCTCCTGCGTTGATTTCCAGATCCGCTTTCTAATGAACCTGGCAAGACTTGTCAACGCTCACAAATTCAAACGTACCTGGACAGACGCCGGCACCATGATCCGCTTCTTCATGGCGGCGGGATTACATCGCAGTCCTGACCTTCTACGAAAGCCTACATCCGCCCTCGACAAGGAGATGAGGCGTCGATTATGGGCAGCAGCATCAGAGTTTGAGCTTCAAGCAGCGTTCGGACGAGGCATGATATCTGCACCCTTCCCACAGCAAAGCGACTGCCCCCCACCCAGCAACATCCACGACGAAGATATCACATCGGAATCCGAACCCCTTCCACCTCCCAGACCATCCCACGACTTCACCAACTCCTCCTACATGGTCTTCGCCGCCGACAGCTTCTCCCTCCGCTACACCCTCAACACCGTCCTCAACAACATCCGCCAAACCATCTCCTTCGACGACGCCAAACGCTACACCGAAGAAATCGAATCCCACCTCTCCTCCCTCCCCAACTGGATCGGCACCAGCTCAGAGCCCCCCCGCGCCCTCCTCTCCATCACCCTCCGCCAATACATCCTCGTCCTGCACGACCGCCAGTTCCGCCAGGCCAAATCCCAATACGAGCGCGACTTCTCCAAACTGACCCTCCTCACCACCGCGAGCAAAATCATCTCTACGCATAAAGACCTCGTGAGTCGAGGCTGTCGCGCCCTGCAACTCCTGTGTCAAGACCAACTCCGCGCCGCGCTATCCGTCTGCCACATCGCCTCCACGCCTGACCCAAGCGCCGACGCTCTGTTGACGAACATGATCGCGACGAATGCCGCGACCATCATCAACGACACCGCCGACAACCTCACGGACAAAATCACGCGCTACGGTCGCGAGCAGCGACAACTCTGGATTGTTCTTGCGGCCAACGGGTTCATGAAAGCGAAACGCGATCCTGACTCCCGACTGCTGTACATGCAGGAAGCGGTGGATAAGATCATCCGGCCTTATTACAAGATCATGGCGTGTCAGGAAGAGACCCCCACGACGATCGCGGGGGACGGGGTGGTGGTGAGAGAGGAGAGGCGGATGGAGATGCCGAATGGAATGAACGAATATCTGCCGGATCATGCGAACGGGCAGGCGGGAGAGACTGGGGGTGGGGAGATGGGGGTGTTGGGTTTTGAGGATTTGGCGCAGTGGACTTTTGAGGATTGGGGGTTTGATGGGGTGGAGTTGGGGGGGATGGAGGGGTTGGGGTGAGTGGGCAGTCATCAAGGAGGAAAGAAATAGAGCGAGGAGGGGGTGAGAAGGGAGGTGTGGAGTGGTGGATGTTGATATACCCCATTTTGCTTGACGGGCCACGAGTGAGCTCTTGTCGCTGAGTATACATTCCCTTGCAGCCATCTTATGCTGTTGCGCGACACTGCACTGCTTCCTCCATTCGCAACCTCCGCAAGATACGTTAGGTACGAGCACGACTGCTGCCGCCGGTAGCGCTGCTCACCGTCGATTCGAGAGCACTCCCTCCAGTCCCAAGAAGTGCGCGAGGCGAAGGCGAACTAACGCCGTCGTTCTCAATTCGGTCCATCGATTCGTGCTGGTGTTGGCCGAGACGTCCGGAGTGGAGACGTCGTTTCAGGCCGCCGCCGTCGAGTTGCATACCCGTTTGCATGGCTTCGGTCAAGCGCCCGGCTCAATGTAAGATGCAGTCACAACATAGTTTTGAGTCGAGTGTCCATTCTAGGATTGACTTTCATCCTCGGTCATCGCTCTGTATTCGATGTCTCGTCGTCGAGAGCGTCCAGCGCTGAGTCGTGGCGGATGACTGAACTCTGCTCCGAAGAATTGTCGTCGAGGTCGTGCTTTAATTGCGAGGAGCTATCGCAACAGTGTTCGTGGCTGAAGCCAATAGAAGTGCCAGTGTTGTCCTCGTCTTCGTAAGCGAGCAAGAGGCGAAGCTCGTGGACAGTAAGAAGAGTGGTCGACATCTTGAATTGATTGAGATGTTCAAGTAGAAGTGTATGAACAGGACGATGGTGTTCTTGTGCAGCTTAAAACGCTGGGTACATACAGATATATATACATCTACTCCCACCCCATGACTGAAGTGCCCCCGGAACCCGCGCGTGCCGCGGACTCACCGGACAGGGCGTGGGAGAACCAAAAAGGACCCGGATCCATGCCAATCCAGGGCCCGAATCTGGCCGCTTTCGAACATCAGACCGGAGTTTTGTCTCTGAAGCCGCTCCGCTAGTGTCGTCCGAGAGGAATCCTTTTGCTCCGTCGGACAACGCAGTCATCGGACCTAAGGTAGCCTTCCAGAAAATGTCGCCCTCGAGTTCTGACTCTGTGACTGGCACCTTGTGGGAGTGATGCAACACTGTTCTGATTTGTACATTTGCGTTCGTTGGTGGAGGATCTGCTTCCGCGCTTGGGTCACTCCAGTACGACTTCCATAAGGACGCCGTTTGAATAGATTGTGCCAATTAATCCACCATCTTGCCCTGGAAAGGCATTCCTATAGCTCGCAGCAGCAATCGCGCGTCCCGGTCTGTTCGCGCGCTGGTGTGAACAATGACGTGGCAGCCAGGAATCATCCTCGGAGGGTACCTTTCATCTCAAGTCAGCAATTTACATCCCGACCATCGTCTCATGTCAGAACTCACATATCATAATTCACCTCCACCTCTGGAAACAACGCAACCTCCTCATTCGACAGCCCAAACGCCAGATTGCCTGAGTTGTCGCCAGTGCTTCCCTTCACGCCCTTAAAATCTTTCATCTTCGGCATCACCACATCCACCGTCTTGCTCAAGAAATGGTACATGGCTTCGCCTTCCAAGTCGCACGTCACACTCAAGTACTGCCCCGCCCTCACCCCAAAGCCCTGCACATTCGTCACGGTCTTGTGAGCCGTCGCGCGCACACCCGTGATCGCCTGCATGACCATCCCAGCGATATGCAAATGCGCGCTATCGTCAATAGCACCCTTCACCATTGTGTGCACCGTGACGCGCTCCAGCTTCGGCACATTGCGGAACGTGATAGGGTTCCTCAACAATCTCAACACCTGCCCACCCCTAGGCCCCCGACGAGGACGGTTCTTGAAGTACGGGTTATCGCCAACCCAGCTGCGCAAACGCTCGCCTTTTTTCGGTGCGACGAAGCCGGGCGGGAAGTGGGTGTAGGTCATGGTCATGAGGTCGGGCTCGATGGTGGAGCGGTAGGTCTGTTCGAGGCGGGGGAGGGAGAAGGGGCCGGGGACGAAGAGGCGGGAGGAGGGGTCGGAGGGGCGCGGGGGTTGATGGGGGTGTAGGGGGCCGCGGTAGTAACGGGGAGGGCGGAATTGGTATCTGATGGAATATACATTAGCAAGGAATTGCGAGATCGGGCCGGTTGCTGTTATACCTGCTGGATGGGAGCTGCTTCTCTCGTTTACGCGCTTTGGCGACTGGGTCAAACTCGCGCTCCGATACCGTCTCGTCCTGGAGGAAGTCGGTGGTCTCCATGGACTGCGTCTCCTGGGAAGAGCCCGTCGAGGCGTATCGCCGGCATTGCTGCGTCCAGGCCAAGTTGACGGGTTTGCGCGAGGCCTGGCACCGCCTCAAGAAGGCCTTTGTGACCTCTTGAAGTGCCATGTTGATGGTGGTGATGTGGTATGGAGTTGATGGAGACGCTTGAATCTGAAAGCTCTTTCCCAATCGAGCAGGCTTCCGCTAATCGGCGCTAGCAGCCCCGAAGCTCGGCGGTGACAGGGGACCCTGCGTCTTAAGCGAACAGCCCACGTGAAGGGTACATGTAGCAGTGGTGGGGGTGTTCGAGACTCGGTCGTCTTTTCTCTTGCTACAATGCTACATCAAAAAGACTTATGTTGCAGTCTCCTGCTCGACAAACTGTCTTGCTGTACATACACATTCGAAGAACATACAACAGCCGAGGTCCAACAACAAGCTAAGGCGACCCAAGACAGCTGAAGAGACAGACCGACGCCTAAGCCGAAGCGCACAAGAGGCAGCAACTGCTAGAACACTGCAGAAGTCGGTCCTCCCCTCGAAAAGACAACAGATGGATCTGAGATAGGACGAATAACAGCAACGACCGCACAATGAGCGGGGTCCGTCGGTTCCTGAGCCGACGAGACAAGAGCCCCGGGCAACACCACCGCCTGCACCACCACCACCCGCCGGACAAGCACAACACCCAAGTATGTCTCCTCCACGCATTCCTTAGTCGCCGGCATGTTTGCCCCCTTCACCCGCGCCCGCTTGCGCGTCTTGTGCCAGAAGCGCAGCAAACCCTCCCACAGCCCACCTGCCCACGACGAGCAACGAGAGCCGCTGTCGAAGCGTCGCAGTTGTTCGGTGGCGTGGTCGAGTGTTGGAACATTGCTCGCCGCTGTCAATGGCGCTCCGCTCTATCTTATACCGATTGTGGATCTGCTTGTTTTCATTCTTAGAGAGACACAACCAGCTAACAGACACTTCTCAGCCCGAGCGCAAACCTCACCAGCCCGACCACTTCGAAGGAGTCTTTACTCCCCCCCACCACGATCCTCCGAAGAAGACCGATAAAGAAGAGGAGAAGAAGGTGAAAGCCATCATCGAGCGGTTACGGCACTATGGCATCGACAGTATCGTTGAAGCGAACGTCGAGTATGCGCTGCACTCGCAATCACCGCAAGGTGACCCGGAGGCGGCCTTTCGCATGTTGATGATGTTGGAGGATACCTACGAGGGAATCATACGGCCGTACGATCCAAACGTGAAACTACTCGGTGCGGTCAATCGAGGAGCAACGACCTGCTATTTGGATGCTTTACTGTTTGCCATGTTCGCGAGACTGGACAGCTTTGAGGCTATACTGTATGAGAACTTTGAGGATGCGAAGCGGAAACGGCTGGCAGGGCTGCTGCGGCTTTGGGTGAACATGCTGCGAACGGGTCGCTTGATCACAGTCGATATCACGGCGCATCTCCAACATGCGCTGGTGGAGTGTGGCTGGGCGGATGCTGGCCTGCATCGGCAACAAGATCCTTCAGAGGCGTTTGGCTTCATCACTGGTCAACTGGAGCTGCCCATGCTTACGTTGAAAATGGACATGTATCATACCGGAAAAGAAGACCCAACGGACGACCACAAATTCATCAACGAGCGGCTACTGGAGGTTGCACTTTTGGACGAGCCGGCTGAAGGTCGGGATGTCATCACTCTAGAGGACTGCCTGGAACACTACTTCAACAACCGCATCGAAGTCAAACGACATATGGAGAGCCAGAGACGGAATACGCTGAAGTCGGCCAACTTCGCCGAAAACCCTACGAAAGTGGAGAAGGAGTCTGGGGCGCATGTTGAGGTCCTCGAAATCCCTGGAACACCCATTGCTCAAAGCCCAAACCCACTCACGCCTCTCCCCGAGACGCCTCTCCACCAGACCAAAGTCGAACAGCTGCGGCCATCGCTGGCTCGGAAGCGAGCAGATAGCATCTTCAGTCAGCGCAAGGTCGAGCTCACCGGCATTGACCCGGAAGATCTTAAGCGCCACGACACTAACACGTCCGTGGATACCAGAGGTAGGAAACTGAGTACACGGACAGAGGTGTTGATGCCCGCCTGGCAGTTTTTCAAGCTGTTACCCTGGTACACCGATCACATGCCCACTTCTGACGCGCAAGTGGCGGCTCACTTTTCGAAGAAGCGGCCGGTTCTGGGAATTTGCTTGAAGCGATATTCTTACACAAACGAAGGCCAAGCCAGACGACGAGACACCTACGTCGACATACCTCTTGAGATTGCTGTCCCGGATTTCGTCAGTGACGACGCGATGCCTGATCAAGATCCGCTCGTTGGCAATTTCCGTCTCATGCTGCAGTCGGTAGTCTGCCATCGAGGTGTTTCGGTGCACTCAGGCCACTACGTCTGCTTAGCAAGAGGTCGCGTGGGCACTGGACTGGCAACTCAATCTTCGGCCGACGAGCGACGGAATAGTAATGCGAGCGAGGATAACGATGACCCGTGGATGCGATTCGACGACTTGGCACCCGAGCGGACAACGCCCGTCGACATTCACGAAGCACTTCGACAGGAGACGCCGTATCTGCTCTTCTACCAGGTCGTGCCGATTAGTGACGACGGCCATTCGATCCATGACCTGCCGAGCTACACGGAGGCGACGTCGCGCTCCCAGTCTGATGCTACGACGCTGGAGAAACCGTTCGCATTCCAGGCCAATGAGTCCGCTCACCACCTGGAACAGGTCAAATCCGAGCCGACCTCAGTGGTGCATGCCTCAACCGATGTACTGGACTTCACCTCAACCTCCGAACGAACCTCTCTTGATGCAAGCACCATGTTGGACGACCCACGCGGCCGCTCCGAAGCCTCTGGACGCGGCGAAGGACGACACCAAAGCATCACCTTCGACACCTCCAGCGTGTCCGGCAGCATCTCGACGGCGACAGATGCAGCGACCAACTCCGTCCCCACCACGCCTTCCGAAGAGAAGAGCAACAGCTTCCTCGCCGTCGCCAACAAACTCAGCAATTCAAGAAGAGGTAGCCGAAACTCGAAAGCCAGCGGATCAGCGAAGTCGAGGCCTACAAGTACCGGGCCTGATACCAGCGGGAATAGGTTTAGTCTCAATATGTCGAAGTTGACGCAGATCATGAGCAACAACACCGGTAGCCACAGTAGTAAAGGCGAGGGTAGTTCGGCTGAAGAACCGCCGCTGCAAGCGCCATCCGAGCACGGTTCGACTGATCTAGGAGGGCCGAAGGATACCATAGACGGCGCGTCTGAAGCCAGTCATCCCGTCCCATCAGCGACTGAACCTGCCCCTTCTATCCCGAAGACAGACTCGAACGCCAGCAAAGAGAACGTCTCCATCCCAGCTACTCGACCCGTCAAACCTACCGTCGCTATCCCCGCCCCAGCTCCTGCACCGGCAAAGTCGAAGAAGGAAAAGGAGAGGGAGAAGCATGCGGCGAAGCACGCGCATGCGCATGGAAAGGCTGGGAAGAAGGGGGAGGATCGGGATTGCGTTGTTATGTGAATATGGGATATGAGCGATAGGTTAATGAGGATGGGTGTGGTGTTTGGGCATGCTTGGATTTGGACAGGGGCTTCGAGCGTTCTGTTGGGTTGGCATGTGTGGGCTTGCATGGCGCTTTGGGTTCGTAGGGTTGGTGGCATGAGCGAGTTGGAGCCATGGTCGACGTTTCTGTGCTTTGGCCCTATTTCACAGACTGCACAGGCAGAAGGGGAGGTAAACGGGAGGTAGATGTACATACGTGTATGTATTGCACCATCACTTGCATTGAAGTGGACTCTCCACACTCGCCACGGTGAGAGACTCTACGGTGCTTGCTCTTGATTGCCAGGATTTCTTGAGTGAGTTGCTGCTATCAGCTGGAAACGCACGGATAACACCGCCTTCGCTACTCCTCCCTGGACCGCGCGCCGAGATGGCTACCAGCAAAAACGCTCTCCGTGGGTTGTGCATCCGTGGGTCGGCGAGCTGCAAATGCACTGCGCTGCGTCTTTGTGTGCTTTGGAAACGCGACGGACTTTCCTTCCTTCAGGATGTCACGGGATAGGCATTACACCGGCAACAAGGGCCAAAGAAGTTCCTGGCTCGCGGCCGGAAACGCATGAAGCGCATCTTTCCCTCCAGTGAAGACGTATCGAGCAGCTTGAGCTTTCGCAAGGCAGATCTGAATGGGAAGAAGGCAGCAACCTTTGTACGGAAATGCGAAGATCGATGGGAAGTATAGGACTCCAACAACCTGCCGTTGTCAAGTGAATTTTGTAAAGACACAGCGGCATAGCCTACTCCTTTGGGTCGTACGCTACTGCCTCGATCTCCACCATCATCTCCGACAACCCCAGAGCTTCCACGCCCACCGCAGTCCATATAGGACAGTAGTCCGGAAACCACTTTGCAAGCGCCTTAGTCATGATCTCCATCGTCTCCGGTGTGGCCGACAACCGCGCATGATAAGAGCTGATGCGGTAAACCTGCGAGATGCCGTTGCCGCCTGCCGCTCGCATCGCTAAGTCGATGTTGCTGAACGCCTGATCGATCTGCTCCTCCAAGCTGTCGGAGAGGGTCGGTGGGAGTGTGTTGGCTTTCCAGCCGCCTAATGCAGATCATTAGCTTGCTTTCCTCCTGTTTGGGATATGGTGAAGTCTACCTTGACCTGAGATCTCAACCCTGTCGCCGATTCTGACTGCTTGACTGAAGTGGAGGTTCTCTTTGGCATACTGGCCAAACCCCTCGTAAACATGGAAAGTGACGGCCGGCATGGTGAATGTTCGATCGAAGACAACCGAGCGTGGTTTTGAGGAGTAGTGCTGTCGTGCGAGAGATGTGTGACCGGACCGATGAGATCGTGGAACACCATAAAGATCATATATTGGCCTGCCATAATTGCTGTGAGCGCCATGTCGCGGTTCACCAAGATACTTGGCGTTGGTATCTGAAGCACGTTTCCCGCGGAAAGTCCTGTATACCAAGTGTATCCGGCGAACCTGTATCGGTGAAGATTTGCCGCGGCGTACTGATTGCCCAGCTTGATAGCTGTAGTTCTAGCCCTGCTGATAACACCCATCGCCAAGAGAGTGATATTTCGGAGGCTTGTATGCTCAGCGTACAGGTATAAGACCGCGCTCACGAAACGGAAGATGTCCACTTCCGGATCAGTTGTAGTTTCGATAAGTCAATCCTTCGTTGGTCACCTCAGCAGCACAGATCGTCGGCATGACAGATATCACCGGCAAGCCGACCGGTGGTGATGCTAATAGCGTTGAGGTCAGTATGGAAAAGCCTGCGAACAATGCGAGTGGAGAGGCGGTCGATGTGTATGGCGATGTGCAGACAGCCCAAGAGTTTGGCTACGTCCAGAGAGGGTACGTCGACTGCGGTCTGTTGTCCTCTTTTTCACATGCTAAGACTTCTCCTCGCAGGCTCAAGTCCCGTCACATCCAGTTCATTGCCATCGGAGGCAGCATTGGTACCGGGCTGTTCCTAGGTATTGGCGGAGCCTTTCTAAAAGCAGGCCCGCTTTCAGTGCTCCTCGGCTTCTCCATCACAGGTGTTGCAGTCTACTGCATGATGACCTGTCTGGGAGAGATGACGACTTGGTTGCCGCTACCTGGAGCCATTCCTCAGTACTGTGCCCGCTACGTCGATCCGGCGATGGGTTTCGCGGTAGGCTGGAACATCTGGTACCTTTCCAGTATCGCCGTGTGCGCCGAGATCATTGCCGCAACCGTCCTCATCCAGTTCTGGGACAGTGCCATCAGTCCCGCAGTCTGGATCAGCATTCTGATCGCCCTCATCCTCGTGCTCAACATTTTTGCGGTCTCCATATACGGCGAGGCTGAGTTCGTCTTCGCGTCGATAAAGATTCTTGCAATCATCGGCTTGCTTCTCATGTCCTTCATTGTCAACCTTGGCGGCAGTCCGACTGGTGATCGTCTGGGCTTCCGCTATTGGTACGATCCGGGTCCTCCGATGAAAGAAGTGGTGGCTACCGGCGATGCTGGACGATTTCTGGGTCTGATCTCCACGTTGATATTCGCCGCGTTTTCGTACGGAGGGGTTGAGATGGTCGCGACGGCGGCAGGCGAGGCTGTCGATCCCAGGAAGAACATGCCTCGAGCCATCAAGCGACTGATCTGGCGGATCATCATCTTCTACGTCCTGGGCTCCCTTGCGATTGGCACACTCGTTCGCTCCGACGACGAGCAGCTTGGTGGCGCCTCGCCCTGGGTCCTTGCTGCATACAATGCGCAGATCCCAGTGCTGCCCAGCATTATCAACGCAGTGATCGTCAGCTCGGCCGCCTCTTCCGCGAACGCCTCCTTGTTCGTAGGCTCAAGATATCTCTTCGGCCTTGCGCAGAACAAGCAAGCACCTCGCATCTTCCTCAAGTGCACCAAATCCGGAATTCCGATCTACGGCGTCGGATTTACAGCCATCTGGAGCGGGTTGGCATACATGTGCCTATCCGCCGAGTCGACGACAGTGTTCGGCTGGTTCATCAGTCTCGGGACGGTCGCTGTGCTGTTCACATGGTGCAGCATCTGTGTCGCCTATCTGCGCTTCCGGCAAGCTCTGGTACGTCAGAACGTCGACCGGGCCAATCTCCCATACAAGTCTCGGTTCCAGCCATGGGCGGCGTGGTTCCCCCTGTGCTACTTTGGTGCCATCATCCTGCTTAACGGGTGGGAAGTCTTCACGAAAGATCGATGGTCGGTCGAGATCTTTCTCACTTCCTACATTGGCATTCCAATCTACTTTGGGACATATCTGCTGTGGAAGGTGTGGAAGCGAACGTCGCTCGTCGATCCTGCGGAGGCGGATATCTGGTCTGGCAAGGCGGCCTTGGATGCGATGGAATGGCCGGAGAGAATTTCACGCAATATGGTAGAGCGGTTGTGGAACAAGATCGTCTGAATATGAATCGCTATGGTGGCAAAGATGGAGTGGCCGTCGCTTGGGGATAACCTCAATAGTGAACAGTCTCATGTAAAGCTGTGAAGTCGATCCCTTCCAGGAGAGACAGCTCCCAGTCTGCAAGGGCTGGATCCATAGTATTGCATGCAAGCTCGACTTTGTCAATGAGATCACCACAGTTCGAGAGGCAGTTGTCAGCAATGTCAAAATCGTACAAACGACGGTATGATGCCAGAGTATCAACCATCGTTCGCGCAAACTTGAGCGACGGATTGCGCATAGATCCTCTGGATCTCAGAGCAGTTCGCATGAGAAAGGTCGTTGCTGAAGTGAGAGAGTGTGCGGTCGGTGGAAGCCAGAAGCCACCAATGCTCGCTTCATCTAATTCTTGGACAAAGTCGACAATATCTTCACAAACCCTTCGAGCTTGGACGTAATGCCTGGAGCTGATATCGTCTCTGCAAACACTATTATCCCAGTCGAGCTGAACGCGGCAGATGAGTAGTTTCACCGACAAGTAGGCGAGCCGGAGGTTTGCAGTACCATGTCCGCTGAGTCTTATCCCTCGTATGATAGGCCGACGAAGATCATCGGGCAATGAGTCTTCCCAGATGACCAAAAGGCTGTCCAGATCAGAACAGACCTCTTCTGTGTTAGGACCGCCACCGCTCAGATGGTAGACGTGTTCGAGACCGTGCACGAGCACTTGGGTCAGTGCTATCAGCGACACAAAGCAGGAGGCACCAGCAGTATGCTCGTTGGATGCACTCGGACCGACGATGTCTTCTGTAGTCGGCGTTGGGACGTCGTAGTGTGAGCGTCGAATGCGGTGCGGCGTGCCGTACGCCCAGCTGGACCTGCCGTCATTGTTGGTATGCTGCGGAGATGGTTGGGAGGAAACATCGTTGAGAATGTTGCTTACCAGACATCATAAATGACCAGCAGCCACCATATCCTGATCCTGAACCGCTTCTCGTATGGCGACAGATTCCAAGGCGAGGGATCGCGGTTCAAGCCAGCTGAGTTTGCCAAAGCGACGGCCATGCCCAAAAGAACCCCGTTCCCCAGGTAGTGGCTACTTGGTCGGCCGCAGAGGTTGAGTATGATTGACAGTATCATGGAGATACCGGGCGTTGATTTCCACTCTGCGTTCAAGGCGTCTTCGGCGTGTAACCAAGCGCTCCGCTGTTCTGGGGCGGGAACTGTCATCAGTCGCTCTGACGATTTCCAGTAAGTCATGGCATTGCCATAGACGTAGCATAGCAGACTTGGCGACATGCTGTCCTTACTGGCCGTAAAGACTCTCTGGAACATAAACTCATCGAAGACGGGAAAACAGATGTTGACCTTGGAGAAGAATCTGTCGTCTTGGTGAGTTGAAGTCCCTAAAGAAGGTGGCTAGGGAAGAGCTCACAGGTCAACAAGGTCCTGCTGGTAAGGCGCCACGAGCTCCTCAAGTCCTTTCAAGTGTGACTGCGCAAGCAGGCGGCTCTCCGCCTCTCTTTGACCACGCTTTGGGACTATGTTGAACAGTATCGGCCGCGCTTCCGGCATGGAATCACCCATTGTTGGGTGGGATCGAATCATGCGCCTGTTGCGGTTGGACGGCTCGTTCGAGAGGTATTCTTGGAACACCCTATCGTCATCGGCAATGGCAGGACTTACCACGTGGGCGCTGCCTTCTTCAGGCGCGACAACCATGTCTGTCACGGCAGAACCTGAGCCATCGCAACTGCCAGTCGGCATGATCGACCCACTGCCATGGTCCGTGAAGACTTCGTTCGCTGCCGTAGATCTCATCATCCCGGGGACAGTGTAAGACTGCAGCATGCGATGACATTCGGCAGGCGAGGCTGATGAAGGCGGCCTTGGCCTGGCCACAAGGTCAGGTGTAGATTCAGTAGTCGGTCTGACACTATGAGAGTCCTGTTGCAAGACCAAAGGATGCTTATGCCGCCGGCGCCGCCTCTCTCCAGCCGGTGGGTATGCACAGGTGGTGCTGTATGTCTGGCACATGACACAAGAAGGTTGGGCAGGTTTCGTGATGCATCTCGATTTCCGCGTTCGGCATGGAAGGCAGGCCGGCTGGAGATGAGATCGATACGGCCGACCACCAACAGTCTGACGCTCTGGGTCGCCTGGCTCAGAGCTCATGTTCGAAGATCCTCCACACGGACGACTTCGCCGGTGACACTTCGCTATGGCAGGGTATGGGATCTGAAAGCTCCCGTATCACGTTTGATAGGCCAGGCGTAGTTCCAGTGAACGCTGCGAACGAGATGTTCCAATGCTGCTCGTACAGGACTCTCACCGGCACCCCATCGCGGCAATACGACTTGCCGTAGTGGTAGAAGATAGAGTATCTGCAAAGTTTTCCTGGGAGGCCAGCCATCCCCGCCGTGAACGGCGTAATCATGATGAACGGCTTTCGCCTGACATGGGAGACGCCTGCGGTGTGTCTGACTCGCGACTGATATGAATGCGAGGCAAGATAAGGTAGCCTGCCTTGGCTGAGTTTCCCGCGGGGACGGTCGACTTGGCTGAGATGGAACTGAAGTAGCTAGTTCGCCGGTACACAGCAGTACAAGCCAATCCAACACTATCCGGAGAATGTGAGTTCCTGCGAAGACGAGTGTGTACTGCACTTTTCCCGTGCACGGAACGATGGACGCTTTCTCGCTTATATATCAAACTGTAGCCCACCATGGGTCTTGCAATCTCAAGCCCTCTCAAACAACACCAAAGGCAACATGGGCTCCATGGGATACGACACCAATGCCTTCTGGGCGCGTGCATCAGAATATCTCATGAACACCGGCATGCCATACTGGCCGAGCATTGTGAAGAAGGCCAAAGGCACAATTTTACACGATGTGCATGGCCAGAGGTTGCTGGACTTCACATCTGGCCAGATGAGCTCACTTCTGGGCCACGGTCATCCCGAAATTGTCGAAGTCGTCACAAAGTACGCTGGAGAGCTCGATCACCTCATGAGTCTGATGGTCTCCGAGCCGGTGGTCGACTTTGCTGAGGCTCTCGGAAAGATCCTTCCACCACCGCTCAAGAAGTCGTTCCTCCTTTCCACCGGATCCGAGTCGGTGGAAGCGGCTATGAAGATAGCCAAGTGCGCCACTGGGAAGTTCGAGATTGTAGCATTTTCAGCGAGCTATCATGGTATGACTGGCGGAAGTTCCTCTGCCACATATGCATTTGGTCGAAAGGGTGGAGGTCCCACCATGCCAGGACAATTGGCTTTCCCTGCTCCAAACCCATACAGATCGCCTTTCCGAAAAGCCGACGGGAGCTATGACTGGGAGACCGAGATGAACTTTGGCTGGTCCATGATCGACAAGCAGTCAGTCGGATCTCTTGCAGCATTTGTGTTTGAGCCGATTCTTTCCGCAGGAGGGATGTACGAGCCGCCGCAAGGCTATCTCAAGCGCCTGAGTCTCGAAGTCAAGAAACGCGGCATGCTGTTGATCGCAGATGAGGCACAAACAGGACTGGCCCGTACCGGCGATATGTTTGCTTTCCAGCGAGACGACATTGTGCCAGACATCCTGGCGCTGTCCAAGACGATCGGGTGTGGCATGGCCGTATCTTCGGTGAGTACGACCGAGGAGCTTGAGCGTCTCGCTTTGGCCGGCGGTTTCATTTGCGTCACGACGCATTACAACGATCCTTTACCCGCTGCAATCGCCACCAAAGTACTGGAGATTCTCGTGAGAGATGATATGGTCCAGTATGTGAGAGAGCGAGGAGCGCAGCTGCGCAAAGGCCTGGAGAAGATGAAGGCGAAGTATGACTGCATCGGCGAGGTCCGAGGACGCGGACTATTCATCGGGATGGAAATCGTGACCGACAGGGGAAGCATGGCTCCGGCTGGTGAGCTCGCCGCGGCGTTCTCAACAAAAGCGCTTGAGCTTGGACTGGCAACCCAGGTCGTGGCCATGCCTGGAGTCCTGGGTGTCTTCAGACTCGCGCCGCCGATTGTCGTATCTGCGGAGGAGATCGATGAGGCTCTCAGCATCATGGAAGAAGCATTTTCCAGCGTGCTTGCGACGGATGTGACGAAAAGGGCGATTGCCAGTCTCAGTTAGAAGGCAGTTGTCCCAGATGGACCAATGAAACGTGGGCGCTGTTTCACGCCACTTTTCATGTTGCTTCACACCTTCGCGCATTCGCCGTGGCATTCCAGTGGTCTCAAGACAATACTAGAGGGAGGTTGAGATTGCTGTACAGACAACCATGGTAGGGTCTCTCGTAGGAGACACCACTACGAACTGTCGCACGGTATTCCCTCTTGCAAGCAGGCTCGATATGCACTGGAAGTTGATCGCATGTTAGCTGTTTGCTTTGTACTACGCAATGCTTGGAAAAAGGGCTCAGACGAACCTCGCTGTATGAACCCAGTCCATCTCTGTCGTTATTGTGTCGTCCGACGTCACCCCTCCAACCCCAGACTTGAGGATACAGTTACCCTGCCATTCCTCGTGCTGCGTGAAGACGTTCGTCAAGTTTGCGTAGTATGAGAGCGCCATGCATGGTTTCTCCGCATCCGAGTTCTCGTTATTCCAGTCATCGCAGGAGTCCACGCAGGCTTCGAAGGAGTACTTGGTCGAGGTGTACAGACCCTCGGTGAGACCGCCCGCGTATATATCCTCGTTGTTGTAGTAGTACACAGTGTTGCAGTCTTGGATATAGGCTAAGCCCGCGAGTTGGGCCGAGTACATGTAGGTGCCGTTCGAACAAGAGTAGCTTGCTAGGCCACTTGTTGCAGGTGCTACAGCTGCAGAGGCGGTGGAGGACGAGGGTCCAACTGTGGTGGTGGGTGTGGGCGAAGAGGTACTGGAACTGTCAGCAGATGACTCTCAGCACAGCGGGTCGTCGTGGCTGAGGAAGGACTTCTCCAACAACTGAAACGCCATTCTCGCAGACCAACGTCTCGACTCGTCAAACCACTTACTCCTGTGCTTCTTTCGGACTCTGCTTTTGGGTCTGGCTACCGCCTTCGTCGTCGTTACCGCCTGCAACACCAGCCCCGACCGCAACAGCAATCACCACCACCACACCGATCAAGATGCCCAGTATCCATCTTTTCCGCCTGTACCAAGGTCTTCGCGCTCCGCTGAACGATGGACTGACGTCTGTGTTGTTCGTGTCGTAGTAAGCGACTTCCTTGCCGCCGGCGTGGTCGGTTACAGGTTGTAGCCCCTCTGACTCTCGAAACACAGGGATGGGCGAATACGATGGCGCGACCTCCGGTGCTCGGCCGGGATCTCCCAGATCCCCGTACTTTCTGTCCATGATCTCTAGATACAACAACGACAAATCATGAAGCGAAAACGACTGTATTTCCACCTCTTTTCGTATACCACAACCGCGTGGTCGGGACGATACCATCGCGACCATCAATAGGTTGCCAAGCGCTCAGCCGCATGTGAATTCAGCCCCAAACTCTGCAACCTGTACAACGCCATCGCTAGATGAAAATTGTTTAGTGCTGCATGCCGCCAACGAAGAGATACGGCTCAGCATGTCTGCAATGCCGGAGTGGAAAGCGGCGATGTCTAGGCGAGGCAGATGCAACATGCCCTGGCTGTATGAGGCGAGGGGTGAAGTGCTCCAACACAGCGACGACGACAAGGTCAACGGGCATCTATCCCGCTCCGACGATCTATCGAGATGGCTCAGGACTTGTTGATCGACCCCTGCATGACGCCTTCGCGGAGTTGGAGTCGACGACAGTGTCGAGACTCGTGGGGATGTACATCGACTACATCCACGATCAGCCGCACTCGCTGTTCCATGTTCCTACACTACGTTCCGGTGTCCTCCACGGAACCATAGAGAAACCGCTCCTCTGCAGCATCTTGGCGCTCTCTGCCAGGTTTCACGCAGACGAAAGCGTACGAAGTCTCGGTGACAAGCTGGCAAAACAAGCCGCGTCCCTGCTCAAAAACGATCTCGAGACCATGTCACTCTCTCGCATCCAAGCCTGGGTTCTGCTCGGTAACGTGGCTGGGTCGACTGGTGACTCGTCATCAGAAGCGATGTACTTTGGCATTGCCATGCGGTGCGCTCAGATCATGGGACTGTCAAACGCGCACGCAGAGGACGGTGCTGTGCTCAGCGAGACGAAGTCTAGGGTATGGTGGACCTTGTACATGATTGATCGATGGCCCTCCGCAGGTCTGGGTATCCCCCGTCAAATGGGTGAGCGTCGACCTTCGCAGCAACTACCGCTGGACGAATGGGCTTTCCGTGCGCTGCCTTCTGAGCAAGCAAGTTGGCCCAAGACACCGCAACCGGGGATGTGGGCTTACATGATCACGCTTGCTGAAATTTTTGGTTCCATTCACGACCTGAACAAGTTGTCAGCTATGCATCAAGTCAATCCGCAAGAAACGCAATCCGCCGTGGAAAGCCTTGCACGTTCTCTGTCAGACTGGCAGGGGAATCTGCCCCAGCCTCTCAGGTTGAGCAAGGAGACCTTGGAGCTGCACCGGGGTCGAGCTCAAGGAAGAACATTTGTTGCACTTCACTTGGGATACTACCATTACGCAACTCTGCTCTTCTTCCAATTCTTGGATCAGTCTGCGGAGGATACGCCGCACGCCGCCGAAAACGCTCGCAAATGCCGTGAATCTGCCTCAGCGTTCAGCGACCTCTTGCGTGCCTCCTACGATACACCTTGTTGTGAGGCCATGTATGTTATTGTAGGCCACATGGCCGTGGTCTCTTCTTCTGTGTTGATGCACATACTGCTCTTCGGCGAAGAGGACGAACTCCCTGCCGCCAGGAGACGTCTTGAGTTGAATTTTGAGATCTTGCTCAAGCTCAGGAGCTGGTGGCCGAGCGTAGAAGGCATGACTGCGCGGCTGTTCTTGTTCCAAAACATGTGCATCCGCTCAGTCGGCAATCATTTCAAATTCGATCGGTGGATGGTAAAATTCATCCTCGAGCATGCCATTACTCTCGACGACAAAGCCGAGATGGAACAGCTGCAGACCACTTCGCCTGAGAGCGTTGAGTCACCTGAAGCACCTGAGTTGCGCCGTTTGAGTCACAGAGGGCGGTCTACCCAGAGTGCATTGTCGATGCTCAAGCGATGAGAGCCGAGAACGTCCTCAGGACCTCAACAGCCATTCGCTCCGAATTCTGAGCCGACCAATGAAGTGCTTGCAGACTTCGAGCGAGATGCTCCATTACACTTGTCTTACAGATCGTGCACATTCCTTGCCTGTGTAGTCAGAGCGTTCTCTGTGGCGGCCAACCCCGAAACGATATCTGACAGTCGGTGCGTGGACGAGCATGAATGCATTCCTGGTCAGGGCTGCACACTGCAGCGCTGGATTTATCCTGGCTCGACGTACGACTCTTTTCACCATGACTCAAGCTCTGGAACAGACTTTGACGCCAAGGCGACTGGAAGATGTACTCCCAGCGGCCGCGTATTGGATTGTCTGTGGTGGAAACGCTCTTCGAAGCGACAACATCCCATACCCCGGTCATAGCGATGAAGGTGGCTCTAAGCGTATCCCGGGGAGCATGGCTGAGCTCTGGCATGGCCAGCATGCTTGAGAATTTTGGATGTAAAGACTCACAGACATTGTAGACAGCAGAGACGTCAGTAAAAGAGTATCTCTGGCTGCTTTGCGTATCTGAAGTAGGGCCACGGTGAGTCTCAGTTGGTATGAAAGTGAACGACGCCAGGAGATCGCCACGAAGCAGGCCTATTGCGACCATGATACAGCCCTCGCCCGACTCTTTACGATCTGCGCTCGACATGACCGTCCTCGGCCTCTTGGACCTTCTCGTTGAGCCTGCTGGCCATGTTCTGCTCGTCGGCAATCGCTGCCTGGTCCCCATCAAACAGTAAAGCGATCTCTTCCAGGGTCGGCCCTTTCGTTTCGACGAAGACGAAGTAGATTACCAGGACTTCGATGACCAAAATCACGATGTACACGAAGTAGAATTTCCAATTCAACTCCTGGAGGCCGATCGGGTTGACGTACTGATGGGTTCGGTTCAGTGGTCATTTTTGAACATTGGGGGGCAGACACTTACTTGATTGAGAACAGACGAGGCCGATGTGCAAGCGAAGCCAATCGCAAGCCATTTGGCACGGATGTTGAAGGGCAAGATCTCTGCGACATACGCAACGGTCAACCCAGGCCAGGCGAACCTACGTGACGCCGCATTTAGCAGTGTATCCAACGTTAACAAGCCTTGACAGGTTGAAAACTTACCCGGCAGCCAAGTAGAAGAGGAACACCATTGCAATCACGGCACTTCCGGCGCCAGTGTTTCCACTTTGTGCGTACACCGCTGAGCAGCCTGTCCAGACGCTGAAAGCCAGGAGCATGCCAACGGCAGCGATCAAGAAGAGAGTGCGGCGGCCGAATTTGTCTACCAGCTGGGTGGAGAAGCCGATGGCCACCAAGAAAGACCAGATCTGCAGACCGCCGTTTACCAGTGATTGATCGCTCGAGTTCGTCACTCCCACGGAATTCAAGATGTCGTGCAGATAGTATGACGCGATGCCGTTGCCGGAGCATTGGGAGAAGAACGACACCAGCACGATCAGCAGGAGCCGCTTACGATTCCCAGGTGTCCGAACCAGAACAGACCAGCCCTGGCTCTTAGCTTGCTTCTCCAACTCGATAGTCTCTTGTATCTCGACAAATTCGGCCTGCACGAAAGCATCCTGGCTGTTCCCATCGGCGTGGTACTTCATGGACGTTAGTTGGAGACTGTTGATTGTTGGACTTTTGACAGCATCTGTACCTTCACCAGGATTTTCAATGCTTGTTCTCCCCTGTCTTTGCTGACCAGCCACCTTGGATTCTCTGGTAGGAACCAGATGCCGATGAACTGTACCAGAGGCATGAGGGCTTGCAAGCCCACCGGTATTCTCCAGGCGGCGTCCCCATCGTACTTCAAGGTGCCGTATACGGTCCAAGCTGCGATGATCGATCCGACATACCACAGGGTGTTGTACATGGTGGTGATTTTGCCCCGGTGCTGCGGGTATGCGAGCTACCGACCATGGGTCAGCGACATCTCGAACAGCTCTAATCATGAAGCGGTCATCTCACCTCCATGATGAGCAATGGTGCGGAACCCTGAGCAACGTTCGATCCAAAGCCCACAAGGAAACGACCCCCAATGAACAGCCCGCTGTCAACCGTTGGGACGACCTGTAGGATCGTTCCAACAAAGATGACGACGATGCCGGCAGCAACACCAATGCGGCGCCCAAAAAGGTCTGCAGCGTAGGCCGAGAACGGAAGTGCACACACCGCACCAATGTTCTGAATGGCCGTGAAGAGTCCAAGCTGCGATCCGTCAGGATTGTCGAAGTAGGTCTGCCACTGTTCGCTGGTTCGCAGGCCGTTGAGGAGGGAACCGTCGTAGCCGTTGACGGTGGCTCCGAGAAAGAGGATGGGCATCATGAAATAGAGTGATTGTAATCCAGGAGACTTCCACCATGTCACCTCTGGCACGTCCAGTACTGCATGTTGCGGGGACATTCCCTTCTCTTCGACGGCTGGAGCTGAATGCTTCTCCATGGTCTCGTAGATGGTAGGTAGGTAGAATAGATGATGATTGGGTCTTGGTTTGTATGTGCACCGTGAGATGCATCGCTAGACATATATACCTTCAAGGCCATCGTGTAGGTTTGCACGAATCGTATATCCACCTCGTGGTTTCTCCGCCATACACCCCATGGGAAGGGAGAGTGTCCCGGCTCAGCGGCGTTTCAACGAATCAAAGCGATGGGTTTCAACGAATCAAAGCGATGGAACGCCGGGGCGGTGATCACTCGGCCTCCCGATGAACAGAGTCTGGGTCCGCCGCCAACTAGGATCCTCTTTGAGACATCTCCCAAATTGACTGCCGCGGGGAGGCGACGGTGTCTGAACGAATGGGCGTTGTTGAATGCCGGTGTGCGGTTGCAAGCCACCCTTTTCAAGACCATGTATCCACCGCGGTACTGTACCTCGAGCTCCATCCAGTGTACTCATCGCGGTGGATCACCATCGTAGGAAGGTCGTGACATCGACAGCAGAGCGATGGGGTCAATAAAGAGCTCGCGTGTCCCGCAGGTAGGCGTTGTGCTGTTCAACTCGTACATTTTCTTCGTCGCACAACCATCACCATGCAGCTGCAAACGCCCCATCTTCTCAAGACTTCCACTTCGAAGCAGTTGATCGTGAATGGCAAACCCTTCCTCATGCTCGCAGCAGAGCTGCAGAACTCGTCCCTCACTTCCGCAAAGTACATGCGAGAAGCCTGGCCGAAACTGGTGCAAGCCAACATCAACACTGTCCTTGGATGCGTGTCATGGGAGCAGATCGAGCCTACCGAAGGGAAGTTTGACTTCCAAGAGCTGGATCAGTGCATACAAGATGCTCGGGCTGCTGGCCTCAAGCTGGTATTGCTCTGGTTTGGCAGTTTCAAAAATGGTACGGCACACGCCTGCTCGAGCATTACCTACACTGACCAGTCGCTTCAGGCATTTCTACATACACGCCTCATTGGGTGAAGAAGGACAGTCAACGCTTCCCACGGGCAAAGACGATGAATTCCCTCGGCGAACTGGAGATCAGCGATACGCTCTCGATCTTTCACACGGAAGCACCTGCCGCTGATGCCCGGGCGTTTTCGACACTGATGAAGCACCTGCGAGAGGTTGACTGTCCACACTCTACGGTCATTATGGTGCAGGTGGAGAATGAGATCGGGCTATTAGGAGATTCGCGAGATCGCAGTCGACTTGCTGAGAATAAGTTCAGCAAAGCTGTCCCGTCCGACTTACTTGACTTCCTCAATAAGGACTGGGAATCCTTGAGACCAGAGCTGAAACAGTCTCTGAAAATCACCAAAGACTCCGCCAACTCATGGTGTGCAACATTCGGACACAGCAAGAAGACAGACGAGCTGTTCATGGCTTACCATTATGCACGCTACGTGGAACAAGTGGCAAGCGCAGGCAGGAAAGAATATGCTTTGCCATTGTACACCAACGTCTGGCAGAACTATGTCGCGGACGATGCCGAGGACAACGAGTTTCCTGTCGTTGTTGGCGGCGGAGGTGTCCCGGGAGATTATCCCAGTGGAGGCGGAGTGATCAACACAATCGACATATGGCAGACCTTTGCGCCGACACTGGACTTTATCGCACCAGATGTGTACCTGAACGACTACACGAAATCTTGCGCAAAGTACCGCCACCGCAACCAGCCGCTATTCATCCCAGAACAGCGGAGAGACGAATATGGAGCACGGCGAATATGGAACGCGATCGGCTCGTTCCAAGCGCTCTGCACCTCTCCATTTGGCATCGATACGCTCGAGCCTAAAACGAATCCTTTCAGAGTCCACTATGGCCTTCTGGCCCAGGTCTCGGACCACGTCCTCCAGGCTCAGGCGGATGGGACGAGTGTCGGGTTCTTCTTTGACGAGTTGCCCGAGACGGCCGGTCTTCCGGATCCATCACCACCAACCACTGCCCGCTTTGGACCATGGAAGGTCACGATCGAGCGAAGCTTTGTTTTTGGTCGTCCAGGAAGCGGCTGGGGCATGGTAATCCACAAAGGCGGTCCACGCTTCCTGCTTATCGGCAAGGGCTTCCAGGTTCGCTTTGCGCACGAGTCTGCTCC
The DNA here is from genome assembly GCF_035928015.1 of Saxophila tyrrhenica. Taxonomy (NCBI): domain Eukaryota; kingdom Fungi; phylum Ascomycota; class Dothideomycetes; order Mycosphaerellales; family Extremaceae; genus Saxophila; species Saxophila tyrrhenica. The sequence continues at coordinate 61,074 of NW_027041746.1, read as the reverse complement.
CTTTACCGGAATCCTCAGCTTTGAGGAGAAAGAAGTGCAGGCTGATGGCAGCTTGAAGACGCTGCGTATGCTAAACGGTGATGAGTCGAGAAGTGGCAAGTTCTGCATCATGCCGAACGACGAGCCGGACTATGGCGGGTAGGTGAAGCAGATCGAAGAGCTGCGTGTCCAAAGCATTGGCTGACTTCTATGCCCGTAGGTTTCCAATCTGTGTCACGATTCCCGCGAGAACAGCGATTGCAGAGGTTGAGGCATATGCACTGGAAGATGATGCGTGTCAGTGACGCTGGAACGATGGGCTTCGGGTTCGACAATAGTTGTAGAGTAGGTCAGCCGCCAATGGCGGTCGACAGCGAAGCTGCTGAATTTTGGCGAGCTTAGTCGAAGTGATCAACACCGCCTGACATCAGAGGAAGCTTAGTAGGAAGACAGTTTAGAGTAAAGGATGCAGAAGAAGGTTTGAGCATTAGACAAGTAGTTCCAGAGACCGCTAAACTGCGTCTTCGAGCTGAAAGGAGTCAGCCTGCCGTTTCCGCGAATCTTTGCTGCTGCCGTTCATCTTGCTCTTGGACTTCTCTTGATCAGGCGAAGATCCAGCTGCGTCTGCAATCGTCAGAAATTCCATAGCTGTGGGATTTGCATTATTGTCGGACGACATGGAAGCCCGCTCTCGGTGGCTCGTGTAGGTGGCCGGATGCGATAATTGCGTGGGCTCCTTGTTGACAAACCTGGTGCTCAGCTTGTCAAGCTCGGTCTTGAAGTCGTCGAGCATGATCGTGTCGGTGAGACATTTGGAAACCAGGTAAAGCTTCCACCAGGGGTTGATACTGTGAAGGATTAGTATAGCTGTCAAATAAGACCAGTCGAGGGTGAGGTACCCGTTCGTCCCGCCAAACCAAGTCGGATGGACTGAAGCAATAATATCAATCACGGTGAAGACGACTGCGAGCATGATGGCAGTGACCAGGACACCAAATCGAGGAGACGTCTTCAGAAGCTCCAGTGTGGTAGCGCCGTAGCTGACCCGTACGACTCTAAAAAGCATCACGCAGACGAATATCCACCACGGATCTCTGTAGAACCGACGTCAGAAGCCGCACTTGGCGCCACGTTAGGCATGGAAGGCATACCTCATGAGCGTCTCGTAAGGTCTAGCAGCAGGATACAAAGTGCTGTTGAGGTCGTTGAAGAAGCGGAAGTTGTTGTAGATCTGGAACACGAGCGGCCCAGCGCTGAGAGCAAGGCTTATCAAGTATACCCAGGTAATCTTCTTGCACGTTTGAGCAGAGAAGATAGCATTGCCGCCTCGAAAGAACGGACGAATCTTGAGCCAGGCAACTAGGTTGTGTATCCAGCATGAGGTGTAGTATAGAGCAGCGGTACTTGACAAGTACCACCCGTAGCCTTCAAAGGACCTAGAGTCTGTCAATACGTCTGGGAATGATCAGGCTTGACGAGAGACTGACATGAAACAGAAGGTCCCGTGGCTCATGGCTAGGAAAAGCTTTGAAGATTATTAGCAGAAGGTTCGCATCGTCGCAAACATTAACAGACCTCTGCAAGAATGAGCTTGTGCAGCAGGACTCGCCGTCGCATGTTGGCTACGGTCAAAGCGACCATAATGAGCAGCGCTCCCACCATGAAGCCTTGTCCCCATGACTCCAGGATGAATCCCTCGATTGTCGCATTGGCTCGCCAGTCGTCTGTTGTCGTCGTTGGAGCAGCCCGTCTTCGGTGAGGTGCCGGAGCACTTGTCTCGGGATCTGGCAGCACCGCCATCACATTTTCTACGGCATGCGAATGTCTGAGACAAGACGAGAGATCGCGGAGAGGGAATGAGGTGTAAGAATCCTACGGTTGGCGCCGAGAATAGTAGTAGCGAATCCTCCCGCGTGCTGCCCGCGTGCCGATCACGAGATCCAGTTGGAGGCCCCGAAATTTTGACCGATCCGCTTTGTTGGGCTGCCACGTGATGGTATAATCTGGTTTCTCCGCACAAGGCAATCACTTTCGAACAAGGCTACATGTGTACAGTGATCCACAACATCCTACCGGAGCGGAGGACCCGCGAAGAAGTGAAACTCATCCCCACCTGCCGTATTCCATGCGTTCACTGATAGGTGACCTTCATCTTGCCCGGCAAATGCTTGAGCCCTATCACCTGGTTAGTAATGCATTCAAAACCTAATATGTGGCCGGTACCAGGGTACAGTGACAACTCACATCCGTTCAACTTCGGTGGACCGAAGCTGGGCTTCTTGGTGCACTTGTTCCCGACACTCTGATCTTGCGTGGTCAACCCTTCGCAAGTAGCCATGCTGCAGCGCTGATCCACTGCCTTCTGAAGCGAATTTCCCTTCCAGCCGAAGACGTAGTCGGCGTGATACCCATACCCCGTTGGATCTCCCTGCGCCCAGACGAAAGGCTGAGAGCCGTCCTTGGGCCAGTCTTCTTTGGGAAACATGCCGGTGTCGAAGACGGTTTCGAGCATGATCTGCGGGAGTTGGACTGGGTGAGTGCTTGGGCAGCCGTTGTAGCCACTGGCGACGTGAGACGTGTGATCTTTGCTGTCGAGGTTCTTGCCGTCCCAGCAGCTATGATAACGGCGGTCAGTCAAGAAGCCAAACAACAACGGCCAGGGTAGTGTAATACGTACTTCGGGAAGTTAATGTTCACACGCATACCACCAGGGCAGTGTTTCTTGGGGAAAGTTTGGGTGTCGCTGTCCGCTACGCCCATTGGATTTGGCTCGAATGGCCCGTCGGTATAGCAGCGGTAGATGCTGTAGGCGCTGGAGAAGGTCTGCGAACGGGCGAATGGATCTCCGACTACCATCCGGAAGCCCTGCAGCACTTTATCAGTTTGAAAATCACGCGGTGAATGATTGGGCAGTCGTACCGGTGGTTGGGCCTTGATCTTGACTGACTTGTCCGTAGGCGACGTGTAGTATACCGTCACGCCACCAGTAGCGCCGAATATGCCAATGTTCGGTATGATCGGAACATGCCTGAAGGTGCCATTGCGCGCTCGAAAGTACAAAGCAGGGTGCCAGTAGTTCGAGAAGTCTTCGCTGAACGTGCATGTAGTGCAGCTGCTCTCTGCTCCGAGGTCTCCCTGCATCGTGGCATTGAAGGAGTTGCCGCCGACGATGGCGTGCATATGCTGCGAAGGAATCTGTCCCGGAGTCACGATGGGATCCAGGCGCTCGATCGAATGCTGAGCACAGCCGAAGCGCATCATGGCACCGAAATCTTGCTGCGCCATGGCTACCGGAGCCACCAGGGTGAGGAGAGAAAACCACTGCATAATGTTGACAGTATGATTGATCGAGACCTGCTCGCTTAACGAATGGACAGCCGAGTATACTCGAGCCAAAGGAGTGACTGAACAGCAGCAAAATGGGGAATGCTGGGGTCGAAAGAGAGGCGACGGCACAGCGATGAGAGCAGTATATACTTGCCGTTGTCTGGAGCGCCTGGGGGGGTTGTTTCGCTCCAGATTGATGTTCTCATCTCATTAAGCGGTACGTACCAGAATGAAACACAAACGGGCACTCCTGCCGTTTCGCCTATACGGAGACCCCTCGCCGCATTTGACGATGTGCTACACGTTTGTCCCTCTGCGGGTGTAGGCGGTCTGGGCTCGGGTTGTTCAGCCTGATGTTCGTGATGAGAAGAAATGAGTTCATGTTGGAAGAGGACTCGAGGCTGAAACGCCGAGCCGGCAGTTTGACGGCATCTCGCCCATATCATCTCGCCTCCCCCTACCTCCATTCTCCGCATGTAGGTCTCCGCTCCCTTCAAGGTCTTGACGCATCAACAGGCGCGGACAGATGTGCATCATGTCAGCTCTTCCAGCTATCACCAAGCAAGGCATGGACGACAACAGTCCAAGCATGGGCCGTTCGGTGTTCAAGATTCGACCTAAAACTCAGGCTATGGACGCCATTCTGCACGCCGTTCCGAGTGGCCTCTCCTCGCTCTGCTTAGATAAGTACCCGACGACATTCTTCCATTAGGTTGATTCTATCTCCTTTCCAGCAGCGTTTTTGAGCCCACCACCGTACCATTGAAAACCAACAACGACGGTATTATTTTGACAGGACGCAACTGGATCTCACCGGTCATGTCACTATCAGGCGAACGCACACCGCTTCTAGAAGACGCAGGATTCAATGGCGAAGGATCTGGCGAAGAGCAGCTGTTCAGGCTGGATCACCATCACCAATTTTGCCGCCTGGTAGGCATACGACCACGAAACCTGCCACCCGATCAAAAGCACAATCCGCCTCCGGAATCCCTGTATTGTCGGGCTGTCCGTCAGGTAAGGATTCAGAACATGATGTATCAATTCACTGCCACGACCACCAATACTCTCATGCTCTCGCAAGTGGTGCTTGGCGCGACACTCACGGGCCTCAGCGCAAGCGACTCCAGCCACATTCTGGTCGCGGTATTTGGAGCCTTGAACACTATCATAGCCGGTATCATCGCTTTTCTGAAGTCTCGTGGGCAGCCCATGCGTGCCCGCATGTATAGGGACGATCTCGAGCGAGTGGTAGACGACATTGAGAACTCCGCAATCATGTGGCTTGGCATCAGCAAGAATGTTCACGGCTACGATGCAATTGACATCGATGACCAGGTCACCGTACGAGGCGAGGTTGCTCGACTCACCAGACTGTACGATAAGGCTGTTAAGACCAACACGCTCAATGACCCGGACATGTACTCAACAGGTGGCCCTGGCGATCTTCACTCAGCAGCCTTGCGAGACCGAACGGTGCAGTCGGGCCCCGTGACCATACCGCCCCCAGCTCCCATGCCAGCTCCAGCCTCTGAGCCGGCGGCGGTGCCTCCGCCGGCTACTGTTCCCCCGGACCCCGATGCTGCTCCGGCTACCAAGCCTCCCGAAGCCTTGCCCAAAGATGCAGAAGCTGTTGCGGGGACACAGCCCCCGACAGCTCCCAGTGGACCAAGTAATGCGCCGCCACAGAACCAGGGCGGCAACGCTGTTCCTAATGGTACATCTGCAAAGCCTGAAGAGCAGCCAGCTCAAGTGCCCTCCAACGACATACCCACAGCTAGCTCATCTAGTACGGTCACTGCTCCACCGTCCACTAGCATTGCGCCGGATCCGGACGAAAGCCCAGCGACGGCGATGCACCCACAAAAACACACAGAAGACGTGTCGGCGGATGAGAAGACATAGCAGTCTCGTTTGGCCGCTTGAAAGCTGTAGAATGCGTTTTGCTCACTATAGAATTCTCTCTGGCATGTTTCCACCAAGGAGAGCAACCTTCGTTTGGGATTTTCCAAGCCAAGATTATCATTGATATTCGAGCCGTTCAGCAATTGCCACATCCTGCTTCCTGCTCAGTCAACATTGAACCGCCCGGAAAACCACCATGCGTGCAAGAGTGGCCCTGCTGGGTCGAGAATCGCACCACTGGCTACGAAGACGGCAGCCCTTCTGCATTTGCCCTGCTATCATCCACTTTGTACCTTGCGGTCGGCACCGATGAATCCCAATTCCTGGTGTAATACTCGTCCACCCTCTGGATCAAGCCCGTGCGTTCATCGAACTGGAGCCGGATCATCAACGCATAGGTAAAAGCTTTGCCGGTCGGTTGGATGCTGTACAGCGCCTTCGCAAACACGCCTTCCGCGAAGCCTTCCATGATCGCGCCGTTGGTCGTTGGATGAACGTCCGTAACGGTCACGGAGTACGGCTGGTTCGTCGTGAGCCAGCGTTCTCGGAGCATCTCGACTCCGACGTGGCCCTTGCGGTGGATGAGGAACGCATGGTCGAACCAGTCCACGTCCTTGGAGTAGATCTTCAAGAAGTCCGCGTGGGAGAGGTCGGAAAGGGGAGTGGACCATTCTTTCGCCATACGATGTGCTGTGAGGATGAAGTGGTCCTGGTTGAAGGAGCGAGCACTGCCTTCACACTGCGTCAGTTCAGAACAGCTGCAGATCAGAACGACAATCGACCTACCATTGGACTTCATGCTGCTTTCCTGTGCTTTTGAGACGTCGAGATGGGCAACGCGGTTCACGGCCGGAATTGAGCAGGTCTGATGAGCCGGCAAGATCTATGCTGGGTGCCACACGATTTGCAGGAGCATTATATATGTCGGCCTCTTTATCATACTACGAACGTGGTCTTCTCGACAACCGAGGACCGCGGCCTTCTTGAGTAACAATCTTCGAGACATGGCTGCAAATCAGCCCCGGAGGTTGAGTATACGGGCAATGCTTGTCAATCGTGCCATTCTGCGCTCGATGTTGAATGCTGATGTCGGAAGCCCTACGGGGAGTGTGGGGCCAACGCATACAGCCGCACTTCTGCTTCGCCTTGCTTTCACTGCAGTCCCAGACCCAGAAGTGCCATCTCTTCTTTTGCTCATCTTCATGGAAGATTTGTGTTATCGAAAATACCAACGCCCGTAATCACAAGTGGGCCAACCTTACTGTCAGCCGCAAAGCATCCGAAACCACGCCCTAGAGATCCTTTCGTTCAACATCTGTCGAAACCTACTTGGTCCCTACCAGCATTTGGAAGCATTACAGCATTCTTGCTGTCGAAGTCGACGATGCGTTGTTTTGAATCATGGCAAAACCCAGGCAAAGACGGATAGTACCATGCCCAGAGTGCATTGCGAACGCGAAGGCTCCCAGCACAGGAACAGAGAAGGCGCAACTCTGCAATCAATGTCTGGCAAGCTTAGCGACGCACTCTGATCGAGCACAAACGGGACCGATCGAGGCCTCGTCGCCGGCATCATCAATGGAACTCTTGCTCCCAAATGATCAGCAGTCGGAGCCCAAGAGCCCCAACCAAGGCACCAGTGGCGCATCCACCGGCTTCATAGTTCTGGAGCCGAGGGAGGCTGTTGTCAAGCGCATCGCAGCTTCTACGAGGAAGATTGTCGAACTAATCAACCGGAACGACTACGAGGACCCCTTCCTCGATCAGATCTTCTCGGACCCGTTCTATGCCTCTGACATGGACCAATATCCTAGCACGAACGTAAGCATGCTTTATGCTACACATTTCACGGAGACAATGCTAAACCAATCACCCAGACATGGCGTGAGCATATGGCTACGTACGTCGCTGCCTCAATGGAGCCAATGGATCGAAAATCGTCCACTGACCGTGTCTCTTCCACAGGTTCCGCGTAATCCAGACCGAAAGTCCCGATTACCACATGAGACCTGTGAGCCTCACCGTTGACGTTGACCGCGGCCTTGACGGTGCGAACGCTTTCATCGTGGCGGAGATAAGCGGGCGTCCGCCGGGCGTGAAGAGGGAAAGCCTAGGGGTGTTGAGGTGGGAGTTGAAGCCGGAGGGATGGCGGGCCGTGTCGCATACGAACATGCGTGCTTATGATCCTACGAAGACTGTGTAGGCCATGCAGGATGCTAGAGTGAATCAAGATTTCTCTCATGCGCATGCTGAAATAAGGACCGAAGAAGGATGAAGCGATTCGCTTGTAATCAGCGGTGCTCTGGAAGCGCTTCACCTGCGATCGCGCCTGCAGTCGTTAAAACTATCGCAGTCCACGAGCCCTCACTTCCACCCCATTCCCACGAAAAGTCCGTCAACTACCCTGACCTTGCCATCAATATCCGCAAGCTTCGACCACTCCTCCTTGAAGAGTGCTTTTGCCCGCTGCCGAACTTCTGGAGGGCTTGCAAGATTCGTGTACGCCGTCCCCTCGACCGCAGTCTCAAACACGTCATCAGCTTCTTCGACGTCGTATACCGCCTGGACCTTTGGTTGAGAGAAGTCTGGCATGATGTAGTCCTTGAGCGCATCGGTGCCAGGAATGTCCATGATGGAGAGGAAGGTCATCTCAACATTGTGAAGACCCGCTGCGTGCATTCTGCTCGACAGATCCTCAGGTCTCTGGAACGGCTCGCGGTGATACATGATGGGTCGTCCGAGTTGCTGTCCCACACGTTCGAGTGCTGTGCCGGCCGCGAGGTTCACTGGGTGTGTGACGTCCACGATGAGCCGACCGCCACGCCTGAGGTATTTAGTCCAATGCTTCAGGGCTGCAGCAGCGTCTTCGAGCAGGACGAGCGCTGAGCAGCAGATAATGGCATCAAACTGCTTGTCTTTGATAGCGTCCAGAGAGTTCAGATCAGCCATAGAGTGGTTGTGGAAGGAAACATTCTTTGGCTCATGGTGGGACAACTTCTTGTTGGCTTCGTCGAGCATGCCGGTGCTGACATCGACTCCCATTACCCTGCCGCTTGGTCCGACCATGGTGCTCGCTGGAAAGCTTGCCAGCCCCGTCCCACATGCAAGGTCCAATACGCGCTCACCAGGCTCAAGCTGGAGCATTTCAACAAAGTGTCGAGCCAGCCGGGGGTGGTGGCTGTCGTCGTAAGTGTCGCTCCGGCTGTCGTAGAGCGCTTGGGCGTCTGCTGGCTGGTTGCGCGCCATGCTTGAAGTGAGGAAATTGAATAGCAGGAAATGACCGACAGGATGCTGGGGTAATTGTAGCCTTTTCGTGACCGCGAACGGTTGGAGATTATGATAAAGACCGAGCGTGATCGGAAGTTGTAGCACCGTACCTACCTCCCAGGAAACCCGTCGCTTGCCCGTTCGAGGCTGCCGATGTGCATGTGCATGCCAATCCGCGTAGTGGCCTTGTTGCTGGCAGGTGTTATTACGGGTGGCTGACTGTATGTCTATCGAATAAGACGAAGGCTGAAGTTCAGCACACGTGGTCGGCAGTGACGCGATATGGCTTGGCGGGGTCTGAGCCAGTTCAAAGACATCTAGACCATTACTGCTATATCTCCAACACACCACCTCCTACGTTCGCGAACGAGCCCCGACAAGCTCCACCGATTACAACCTCACCATGTCGGCCAAGATCCAGAAGGTGCTCGCACGGCAGAAGAGCAAGTCAGTACTACCTCCCAAGCAAGCAACGCGGTGACCGCACTGACTCTACTCGCAGAATCGAAGAAGGCGAATTCTACGAGGCGCACCAGCAGATCCGCACCATCGCCAACCGCTACGTCAAGGCCAGCGACTGGCCCGCCTCCATCGAGCTCCTCTCCACCGGCGCATCTCTCCTCCTCAAGGCCGGACAGGGCGGGTCTGGCGCGGACCTGTGCAACTACCTCATCGAAGTCTACCAGAAGGCCGAGCTGAAGCAGGACACGGCGAATAAAGCGCGACTCCTTGGTCTCCTTCGGGCCTTTCCGCCAAATGAGCCGGCCAAGAAGAAGTTTGTTGGCGGCATCGTAGAATGGAGCAGCAAGAACGGCGACTTCCCAGCAGGAGACCCAGAGCTACACCATGTCATTGGCACACTTTTCGCGGACGAGGGAGAAGTCTACGATGCGGAGCGACATCTTGCGCTTGGTACCTCCGACTCGGCGCAGACCATGAGCGACATGGAGTACGAATGGTACTCCAGCGACGAGCCTTCAACAGCACCACACTATGCCGCCCGCGCCGTCTTCCCCTACCTCCTTATTGGCAACACCCGCGCCGCGAACAAAGCGCTCCTCCTCTTCACCAGCAAGCTTTCTTCATCACACCCCGGCCTGGGCGTGCAGAGCATATCCTCCCCATCCTCCGACATCCGCATATACCCTTCGCTTCCACTCCTCAACTTCCTCGGCCTCCTCCTACTAGCCATCCAGCGCGGCTCTTCAGACCTGTTCAAGCAGCTCAAGGCACACTACGCGACACATCTGAAAGAGGTGCCGTGGGATGATGCGATGGCGCAACTCGGTGAGATGTTCTTCGGCATCAAGATCCCAAGCCAAAGCAATCCCATGTTCGACATGATGAGCTCAATGTTGATGGGAGGCAACAATCCATTTGCGATGAAGAAGAAGGATCCCAGAGCTGTCACTTCGACGGCAACACCTCCACCGCCCACGAGCGCACCTGCGGTCGATTGATAAAGAAATGCACCCTTGCGTAGCGTTTTACTTATGGCGTCCTGAATGCGATCTACTGTTGCTGAGCGCAGCTTCTGCTCCCATCTCTCCACTTACTCAAATCTCTCTCTTGAAATCTGCAGGTCAGCCCGACGTCCTTTCTCGCAGCACCATCGTCTACGATCACAAAGCAAATTCGCTTGGTATTCATCCCAAGGCAGACTGGGCTTTCGGTAATCTCCCAATGACAGCATCTGGACAATGACGTAATGCTACTCATATGTACAGTACTTCAATACGGATGCTTTACAGCTCTCAACACCGGATCACCAGAACACTCCGTGCATAAGTTCCAAACTTCATCGCCATACATCAATTTCAAGCCCCAGCTCGAATAGGCTGACCTTGAATCTTCATCTCCTCCCTCACAGCCTTCGGCACCTCCTTGACACTCCCGGGCTCGATGTAATCCTGATGCCCGTTCACCCTCAGCCGCAGCTTCCTCGACTCCGCATACACGACCCGCCTCATCCTGTTGGTGCTGCCCAGCGGCTGGTGCTCCTTCAGCCCGTGCCAGCTGTTCACTGTAATCCTGTCGTCCCACCATACTCTGAACTCCGGGATCCAGCTGTCCTGCGGCTCGAATTCGAGCGTCGCGATCTGCTCGAAGGGGTACTTCTTCGGGTCCCACTCCACGCCGATGTCGTCTACGGGCTGCTCGTCGAGGTTCTGCAGCATCTGCGCGCAGAAGGAGTAGGAGACGGTGTTGTCGCGGTGGAATTCCTGGAGCTGCTTGGAGATGATGTTGATCGGATCAGACTCCTTGATCGCTTCGGATTCGGCAGCAATCTGCTTCTCGCCTTGTGGGAACATGCCGTACTTGGCTACGTACTCGCCGTGGCGGTAGGCGGATTGAGAGTATTCCGGCATGGCGTACACTGGCAGAACGGTTAGCATCAGCTCGTCCAAGATCACAATGCTGGCCGGAACGTACTGTGCTGATTCGGCAACCTCCCAGGCAAAGTCGCGACATCCGCATCCGCCCTCTTACTTCCCTCCTCGACGAACTTCCCCAGATCATCCCAGTTCCGCTCCAACGCATCCGCGATCTCCCATGTATCCTTCGGCGTCCTCAGCTCCAGCACGGGATAGTTGTTGAACGTCCAGTCCTGCGTCTCTTTGTCCTCGCCCCAGATCTTCTCGCCTTTGACGCCGAAGATCTTGAGTCCGATCCCGCGCGGGAGCGCTGTGCCGTCGTTGACGAGTTTGGGCAGGAGGGAAGAGTAGCGCATGATGCAGTCGTAAGTGCCGGGCTTCTTGAACATGCCTTGGGCGAGGTGTGGAGGGAGGTTATCGTGGACAGTAAACTTGCCGACTACGCACTGGAAGAGTGTCAGTATGAAACTAGAGCTTTGGGGAGGGATCTCCTACGCCCTGGGTCTTCAAGTGGGTGCCACGTAGGGCATGCGAGTGCTCATTGAAGTTGTACATCTGGAAGCGGCAGAACTGTTCGGAGACGGCCTTGATGTCCGCCTCTTCGTTTGGCTGCTCCTTCTCGACGCCCTCGGCGTCCCTTTAATTGTTGATCAGCTCATATACCACGATCCGTGGGAAGGCAGGACTCACCATTTGATGTAGTTGCCATCCGCCGGCTTGTCATCGCCGGCAGTCTTGAACGTCGACTTCTCCTTCTCGCCAGAGGCACGGGTATGAATGACTGGGCAAGGCATAATGAACAGAAGAGTATTGGGTATAGGGAAATAGAGGACGCAATTGTCGTTACCTCTTCTCCAGCAAGTCAGAAGCAGAACCTACAACCCAAGCTATATCTATTTCTCCAACCCCGACAACAACCCCACCGCATTGCTCAAGTAGGCTGTAACCTTCGACCATGCTGATTTGGAATGACGATCGAAGGTGGGTATGGTTCGCAGTGGGTTGTCGTCGTCGATCTCGCTGTCCCCGCATTTGGCGGGTGGGGTCTAGATGCCAGATAATGCTGGAGAGAATCCGTTCGCAGTCGTGTCCGACGTCCGGGTACATGGAAATGGATGTTCTGGTAATGGGTGGTTGATGATTGGTCGACACTGCTCGGAGCAGGGTCACGAGAACTTCAATGCTGGTTGAGAGTACAGAATCGGGCAGACTCATATCCAGGAACGAGGAGCAGGGCCATCTTCTACCCCTTTGCCAGCTCACGCACATACTCGGCCGACTCTCACTGCCTGCATTGCTGTATCACTCCAGGCGGTCATCTGAGGCCAGCCATGTGCCATCTTTGCGAAGTGTCTTCAGGCCACCTTGTTGCCAGCCTGCTGCAGCTTGCTCGCATCTATAATCCCATCTTTCCGCAACGTATCGAAACCTGGAGTGTAGACCGCGGCTGGTAGTTGTCCGGCAAGGTCATTAAAATTCTGCATATTGGGAGAGATATATCTGCTGCTGGGCGGTGCGGTCGTGCGAGGTAATGATCGGCGAAGCTGAAGATGCCGTTGCACTTAAGAAAGCAGCCGGTGTTTTTTTCAATCGCCGCCGAAGTGTCGAATGGGATGCGAGCCTACGGGTAGAAGAGCATCTGGGCGTCCAGCGGTGTTACGCCGTTGTCCTTTCGGTGAAGCGTTGTAGCCGCCTTCGCTGTTGCCGCCTCCAAGAATGCAGTTGAAATCACGGGATCTCTCAAAGTCTGTTTGCAATGCGTCGACAGCGTTGTACTCGTCCTGTCGCACAAGATAAGAATGCTCATGTGCTAACGATGCCTGTCAGAAGTCATGCCGACAGAGGTGCATCTGGTCGAGCGTTACGTTCAAACAACATCCCCTGTGGCCTCATCCGGAAGCGCCTCCATAACCGGACCTGAGGCAACACCAGCAGGCGTGCACTGAGAGAATTCTCAGGCCGGCACTCAACACAGCGACATCATGTCTAGGACGTATCTGCCTTTGACGACGGGGCTTGATGGCGCGCGGGTCGAAGTTGCGTTCTCCTGCTTCGTTCAAAAGCTTTGCGGTAGGAAGCAGTTGCACCTTCGACAATGCGCGTGGTTTGAGCTGGCTTGAAGGACAGGCAATGGATTCTTAGGAAGCAGGACCCGTAAGATGAATTTTACTGCCACTGGGCACCTTTGCATAGTTCGTGAACTCGTAGGCGGTCTGATTGCCTAGACATGAAATGTATTGTCAGATCTATGTTCATCGAAAGCGCTCGACCATCCCAAGCCAATCCTTCTCCATTCCTGCACCAAAAGAACACCACGCTGACCCGAATCAAAATTTCAAGAGGAGGGACTCTCAGCCTTCTGCCTCGCAGCCTCCAGCCTAGACGCACCGTTGGACCTGTTCACATCCTGCTTGTGCCGCATCCTGTCCATGAAGGCGAGTGCTGCAACGACAATGTTGAGGATCATCATCGGAATCAGGTTCCACTGCCATCCTTTCATGATCTTGAGGTGGGTGACGATGTCGCTGCGGTCTCCCGATGTTGCGAGGTCCAGATCGAGCACCGCTGGGTACCAATTCTGCGGCGTCCAGGCATCTCGTGGGTACGGCACATGTGGCGGTTTCGCGGTGTTGCCGAGCTGTGAGGCGAACTGGACGTCGATGCTCTGGCCGGTATGTCTGTATGTCTCGACGAAGACGTATACGAAGGCGGCGACGGTGAAGACGGCGGTGATGGCGGTCATCCAGAGCCAGAAGTTGTAGAGGAAGGCCGAGAACCCACTGATACCGCCACGGCGCTTGAGCTGACGGTGGCGCAGGAACAATGCGAGCGCTCCGCCCACGCAGATGACAACGATGTTCGTGCCAGCAGCGCCATTTGCTGTGTGGCCCTGGTCGCCGAGGAGGTTGAGTGGCTTTCCAGCTAGCAAGAATTGGTCGCCTTGATAGTTGATGAGGAATCCATAGCGGCCAGCAGTGCCATGTAGCCATCCGACCGTGGTGACGATGAAGCCCAGTTCGATTACTGAGTCGACCAGTAGGAGCGTCATGGCACCGTAGAGGAGTAGCGAGGCCATCGCAATGAATAGAGCGATTTGGAGGTGAAGTGTTGATTATGATTAGAAGATTAGGTATGCGAGGAGGGTTAGAGGGAGGCGACAGGCGGCCGGCTTATATTATCGAGAGCCGCAGTCTTTGAGCGAGAGGCTTGTGTTGTAAGCTGACGATCCCGAGGCTGGGGGAATGGGTCGAGAAATGGGTTGGCCCCAAGGAGGCAATGATGGGGACACAGGCCAAAGTCGGCCGTGGTGTTGTGCTTGGAGGGCGAAGTTGGTGTCCGGGCGAGAGCGCTGACTACTTTTCGAACAATTTCCACATGCCCTGTGCTCTTATAACCTGAACAGCACCGGACTTGGCGTCATCCTCACCTATCAGCTACCCTCTCCGCTTGGTAATGCACAGTATGTAATGGTCGAGCACCAGTCGGACGAAGGATGCGCCATGTGATAGCAGCACATGTCCAAGAGAATATCTCCGTGGCGACCCACCATCAATATGAGCATCGTGGGTTGCGGAGAGGGGAGTTGCAGCCCCAGACCGGGCGGAAGATGTTGTTGTCGTGAACGCCGTTGCGATTGTCGGGATCGGCAAGGAGGTCAAAGCTGACTGCTGTGGTCCGAGATGGCGACAGCCCGACGACTTTTAGCGTCTCAAAATAGTTTGCCCAGAGCGACCGACTGGGGGCCTTATACATACTGTGCACGAATGGGCCAGGGTGTTGACATCCTCCTGCGGCCCTGTCCTCAAAGTTGAACAGACTCGATAAGGACAGTGGTCAGAAGTAACTTCGAACTCGAACCAACGACTTGGCTGGTACTCGCAGCAGAAGGGTATCTCGTATCAACATGCAGCACACCATCGATTATCTACAATGTGAAACCTCCCGGACCAATGTCACTCCACGGTCGTATAGGCTTGTTCTCTTCCAGCTTCACCACCCACCAAAGCGCCTTCTTCGCCTTGCTGATCTGTCCACTGAGCTCATGTGCTCGTGCCAGGGTGTACCACGCCTCCGAGTCGTCCCATCCGCTGCCAAGTCTTGTGAGGCTGGAAAGGAGCATGTACGCTCGATCTCGCGCGGCGAGACGGTTTATTTCTGTGGGTGTAGGATGCTGGTGTCGCCGCCTCGGCTTGTCGGACTCTGCATGATTGATCGGCATCTGGATCAGAGATGGTCGCGGGGGTACAGGATCGTGTCGAGCGTTCTGGAAGGGCTGTCGTGGCTCCTCCACCGGGAGCTTCTCTTCATAGATGTCCATCAGAAGATTCGACAGCCCGATGATACCGTTCGAATGATCAGGAAAGTAGCCGACCGATTGCTCGTAGGCTTCCAGAGCCCGCCAAGGCTGCTCCCGGGCTATTGAGAGATCACCTTTCTACAACATGGTCAGCAACACGTTCACCGTTGTTTCCAGGGAACTCGACATACCACAGCCCAGACATCTGCCCACAAGTGGTCCACGCTCTTCCCTCCACCCCATCCTTTTTGGAAGAGTCCTCGAGCGTTGGTGTTCTCAGCAGCAGCTTCAGCCTCAAGAACGTCCACGAATTTGTGGGCCTCCATAACAGCACCGCTGGCATCGTCCAGAAGATCGGCCCGCAGATACAGTCCAGCAATGAAGAGCCACACCTCGACGACGAGGCTGATTCTGTGCTTGCGATCCTGAGTCGATGCAAGTCTCACGCCAGGTGACGCGGCAGATCCCGGAGGCCGTGTTGGTAGTCGAATGTCCTGTTGGGGCTGCTGATCGCCGTGACCTGTCGGTGCTGGCAAGGCGTCGTGAGGCACGTTGTGCTGCATTCCTTTGAGGGGCTGCTGCGGGTTGCCGTCACTCCTCTCCGTCATGCTCTGGGGGATTGCAGGTTGCACGGCCGCAGCCTGATGGCCATCCGGTCCTGACGTGGACTTTGCCGCATTCTCAAGTGGTACTGCAGGCCTCTGCTCCAGCGGCGAAGACTTCTCCTGCATGGCCTCAACGCTTCTTGTGGACTTCAGGTTGCCATGCTCCCGCCAATCTCCGTGGTGACCGCGCAGCTTGAATGGCAGCCGATGGGGTGGCGCTTTTTCAGTTGCCACGCCTTCTTCATTTGTGACAGTGATGGCGATTGGAACATCGTTGGCGCCACCAGCTTGTGCGCTTCTGTTGTCTTCTTGGTCCTCCGGTAACGATAGGAGTGAGCTCGGTTTGTAGCCTGCCTTTTCCTGGCTGCTCCGCTTTGACTTTGGCCGTATACTGCCAGCAAAGCTGCGCAATGTACCTCCGGCCTTCGCTGGCGCGGCAGAAGTGGCCGTAGGCGGTGGACCTGCCGCTGGCTTCAATCGGTCTGGGTTGCCAAACAACCTTGCGTACAGCGCAAGCAGTTCGTGACTAACGCTGACGGCAGCTTCAGAGCCTTCTGTCAGCTCGAGCATGGCAATCTGCGTCATCTTGACTTGGAGGAAACCGGCTTTCTCAATGTTGTTCATCTGATCGACTAGCCCTGCGGAAAGGCTCGATGAGCGCTGCTCGGACTCAACGCTCTGTTGATTGCTGCTTTCGCCAAACAAGGTGTCAGGGTCGCCAAATTGCTCAAATGCAGCTGCGCCCATTCTAGTTGCTTGCTGATGGTCGTCTTTTGCGGTGAGGCACAATGTCAACAGATGCCATAGCGGCACGAGATCGCGCTCTCGTTGAAAGTCTGGCACGTGGTCGTCCCCTTCGTCCTCACTGTCCGCCGGAGTGGAAGCGGAAATGGCTTGTTGGAGAACATCCACGGCAGCAGAAACGTCCCCAGATTCGGCAAATAGAAGAGCGAGCGAGTATGAAGTCTCCATGTCATCTTCGGCGTATTGCCGAGCTTTTGCAAGCGTCGAAAGTGCATCGGCTCGGAGAGCCGGGCGAGCGTCGGCCTCATAGGTCCACCTCGCCCACTGCGCCTGACTGACACCAATCGCGCGATAGGCGGCGGCGACTGTGGACTGCTGCAGTGACATCGCAGGTCCTGGTTGGCTTTCGCCTAGCTGCAGCCAGCTCTCGATCGTGTTCCGCAGCTCGAGCGCTTTTTCTGCGTCTTCGCGATCGCCATACCGACACAGCACACGCAGAGCATTCGCAGCCGTTAAGACTGCTGTATCATCGCTGTCAAAGCCAATTTCGTGTTTCCCAGTCTTCGTGGCTCTCGCCTTGCCTTTGCCGACAATCTCCACGTAGCTGTCGAAGGCGTGCATGGCAAGATCAAAGTCGCCGAGTGAAGCATGCACGGTGAACAAATGACGTAATATCGCGGTTGAGTGGAACGTCTTGGTCGCAGAGCGATACAAGATGTCTAGCACACCACGACCTAAGCTCTCTTTCCCGCCCTCACCGAGTTCATGGTCGGTCCAGTCGGATCCGGCCAGGACTTTCCAATTGCTAATTGCTTGCTCGACCCACTGTTCAATCTCGGTATTGCTTTGGCTAGCTTTTGGGAACTGTGTCTCGGTCAACAGTAAAGATTCGTACGTTAACTCGACTCGCTTCAAGTCTATTCGCAGCCGTATTTTGGCGGAGGGTTGCTCGTGGTCTGGAAACTCACGGGAGGGAACGACCAATACGCTCCGGGTCGCACGGTTGGTGAACACAGACACCAGCCCATATTGTAGTAACTTTGACAGAACGTCGTAATAAGCCTTCCATACCTCGCGTCGCGGGATATCGAGGTGAGAAGAACCACCGGACGTCGTGGAGGGCGGTGACCGCTGCCAGAAGTCGGACCAGGCCTGAAAGCAGGAAAAAGTGTCACTCAGAACCTCCAAAGTTGGCGAAGCGTTCCTCTTCATGAACAAGCATCCACGTGCGAGTAAACGTTCGGTCCATACTCTCAGCTCCGGAGTGCGAGAACCAGGCGCCTTGACAGCCGCTTGCGAGTACTGCTTTTGCGCCTCGCCCAGACTTTGACCGGCTTCTAATGACGCGGCTCTGAGAAACGTTGCCTTGACGTCGCAAACCTCCAGCCATCCCAAGGTGGGGGCGTAATTGCCATCCTCCGCCGGACGTTCGTCATTGCTCGAAAGCGCTTGCAACGCACTCCCAGACTCATGCCGTAGCCAATACAACTCGGCGAGACACACCCGCGCTGCATAGGCATCTTCTGAGTGCCGGACGGAGGCAGCCGCAATGGCTTCCTCCAACTTGGGTACAAGCTCGCCCAGACTATGTATGCTGGCGGATGTGGTCGAGGCGGCAGATGTCGGCCGATGGGAGGCGGAGGCTATCTGGGCCTCAGAACGGGCGGCCAGCGTGAAGCCTGTAGCATGGTCAGCTCAAGCTGCCTCTCCCATATGTTGCTGCTGTCTCTTGTTCGCCGTACATCTTCGCTCGGGTGCATGTTTGTCTGTCTTCCTTGCCAACTCTTGAATGTCGGACCAGCTGCCATTGCACAGTGCCTGGTCGAGCTGGGCCAGATACCGCGCGCCCTTGTCGGCATTTGGCGCGCTCATGGCAGCGTGGAGTGGCACTTGCGCCTGACTTTCGGGCAACGGTGTTGGATGCTATCGGAGGCTCATGGTTGCTCGCAGTCGCGGTAGGCTTCCAAAGAAGGGGGTGGGGAGTTCGACTCGTCCGCGCAGTTTTGTACCTATGTCGGCAATGAGTAAAGTAACCGAAGTTGAGGTTGAGGAAACATCAGCTCACAGGCACGGGCATCTGGTCGGACGTAATTGGCTCGGGAGGGTCCGCGGTATAGAAAAGTCCATGGCTTCCCAAATTTCTTGTCCGTCCAGAGCACCACACTTTGCCGTGGCATGACGGTCGTGCTGGAGGAGTAGAGATGACTTCTTCTTCTGCTGCCAATGCGACACTCAGAGCTGTCACCTACCGCATCACTTCGGCCACCCCAGAACAACTCCCTCTTCTGGCCACGCAGCTCGCAGGATCACTCTGGAACTGCAGAGAGATACTGTCCGCTCCCGCCGACTCGAAGAATGACGCGACAGCGCTCGTGCATCGCCTCAGGACCAAAATCACATCTATCCTGCAAGACCGAACCATTGAAGGCCGATGGGCTGCAGTTGTACTGGTCAAAGCCACCATCGAAGCCGGAGGCGTTGACTTTCTGAGCAAGTCGAATGCATGGGTTCGCAGTCTGCTGGCTATCCTCAAGAGACCCGATCCATCTACGACCAGATGTTTGGCCGTCATCGCATTGACAAGGATCTTCACTCTGACATGGGACTACTCGAACCTGGTACGGGAGATCACGACACCCGCACTTCCTGGCTTCATATCCACCTGTCTCGCCAACATCAAAAAGGAGAGATGTCCCTCGACTGAGCTCAACACCGTCTTGGAGGCATTTGCTACGCTGCTACCGAGACATCCTACCATTTTCCGGACGCATGAACCTCAGATTGAGGCGGTGTTGAATGAAGTGCTGTCCTCAGGACCTACTGGACCTACATTGCACCACTCGCAAAAGCTCATTGGTACTGCGCAGCGTGTCAGAGTTCTACTTCACCACTGCGCACCGAAGCAAGGAGCCGGTGAACAGTGGGACAGAACTTTCCAGGCTACGGTCAGGGCTGTCCATACCACGTGTGATCGCCTATTCAGGGGTGTAAACGAAGACTGGGGCGCCGTTGGTGGAACTCATAAGTCGACTGACCGAGCTATCTTCTCCGCCAACGAAGCGGGGCTTGACTCACAAGATGAAGCCTCCTTTGGACCCTGGACTGGTATCTTCGCAGGACGAGATCGGCTTGTCAATCTGGTTGGCATCCTGCAGTCTCATTTACAAACAACGACTGCAAGTGCTGTTGCGTTGCGTGTCGGATCGCTGATCGATGCCATCACGAGACTGATGGGTACAACCACGGTATCGGGTCTCGCCGGCGCCAAAGTCAATGCTGAAGTATCCAGAGAGGAGAGAGAGGCTTTGTCCACAGTCATACCGAATGTCCATGTGGCTACCATGAGCCTCGTCCATGCGCTGTTGCGACGGCTCGGCTACGCGTCGGCATCATACGCTCAGAGCATCTCAGAGTTGATCGTTGAGGTCTACCGGGCAGAGCACTTCGACGATGAGCTGAAAAAAGCTGCCTATGGATGTCAAAGTTCATTGCTGAGACTCTTCGGTCCGAGCCTACCCAGAGAGAATATTGCTGAGCTTACGAGCATGATACAAGGCTGCTGCGGTGACATGATGCAAAGCGATGCGTCGGCCTCCCACGCTGATGGCAAGTTGGCAGGCTCACAGCCCGTTGCTTTGAAACAAGCCGCAATTTCACAGCATCGTGATGGCCTTCTCACCGCCGCCAATCGCCTGGTCTCGACATTCGTCACCGAAGTCAACCCGGCCTTCGTCCCTCGGAAGCTTCGAACGCAGATTGAGCGTACTGCAGTGTTGACCAGAAGTAAAGACGTCCTGCTCGCTTGCGTACTCAACCCAGCACGAAAGGAGGTTGGTGGCAGATTGCAGACAAGCTTGGTTCCGTTGCTTGCAAAAGAGTATCCCGACACGCGTGAAGTGGAGGCAATGTTGAGGCCGCGACTGCCACCGGTAGTCGTACAGAATCCTGGCGGTTTCGAAGACGCAGACATGGACGCGAGCGATGAAGGGGAGCCCAGTGAAGAACTTTCGCCTGCAGCGAATGGTACAAACGGCCATCATCCCGCCGATGATCTGTTGAGCGCTCTGATCCAGCCTTCCAATCCTACGTCTGATCGCGAAGAGCAAGAAGAGCTTTACTCCACAACGCCTCCTCCGCAGGTCGAAGGCTCCGCTCAAAGCGCCATGACAACTGGCCAGACTGAGGCCAAAAAGATCGTTACACCCGCAAAACGTGCAGCGGATCCAACATCGGCTGACTTGGAGGCGTCTGTCAAACGAAGGCGGGGCTCGCCCGTGGCTGAAGCGATTGCAGGAGGTCCTGCATCGGCCTTACCAGGACCGGATGCGGCGGCGATGAAGGCAGATGTTCCTGTCACGGTGGCCGCAGGCCAAGCTCAAGCAGTTAATGGAGAAGATGCGACTGTCGTTGCGCCCTCAGCATTGAACGTTCCTACGCAAGGCATCCAGGAGTCCGCCGCGGGTGCAGGGCCCGAGGGAGACGTAGGAAGCGACGACAGTGATTTCGAGATGCCGCCTCTAACGATGGAGCCGGATACCGACCCTGAGGATGACGAGGAGGCGGAATAGTTGGCTCATTCTAGTCCGTGGACTGCATGTAGCCAGTCGAGGACTCTAGTCACAGTCATTTTCTGCTCAGGCAAGGCGAATCGCGCCCTTTCAACTACTCGCAGTGCAAATACGGCAAAGTATCTCCCGGCCATCTTCCCCTGCGGTTCTCGTTGCCCTTTCTTGTACGACTGTTTATCGGCCAGACTAAGGAGAGGCGGAAGAGACGCTATAATCTCCCCAGCCAGTGCCACGACAGCCTCTGCATGCTGCTGGGTGCGGACGCTGGATTGCGGACTTAGATCACACCGCTCCAGCATTTCGGACATGGACTCCCTCAAGACAATCTGGCTCGCCACATGGAAGTTCCACTTGTATGCCAGCCACGGGTCATTGTAGTGAAGCACCGGCAGACGAGGCAAAGCCAAGAGTAATCTGCTCGCCTCCGAGTCAGTCGTATCGACAGGTCTCATGCTCTCCGACCGCCACGCCTCTGCGACTTGATTTGACCAAGCTTCCATTGATTCGATCACATCTTCCATCGTTCTTGTAAGGCGTGCGGCTTCTTCTACCTCCTCAGTTCTACCTTCCGCCATAAATTTTCTAGCTGCTGCGCAGAGAATGACCATCCGCATGACATCGACACAGACATGCACGTCTGGCAGGCTGGTGTTGAGCTTGCTGATCCAAGCCAGCTGCCAGTCGAACGGCTTCTCCCTTCTCACGATCTGTGTGGCCTGCAGCCTCATCATCGCAGTTCGCCACAATTCGAAGCGTGGGCGAGCGCGGGAATGCTCCTCACCTCGCATGTTCAAAGCATGCACTAAGGCGTCTTTGTGCGGACCTAAAGGCTGAAGACGTGACAGGTAAATCGTCTCGAAATGATCGATCAGCAGCAGAGCAGCGAGGATACGGTCCTCCGCCCACTTTGTATTATCTTCCGCTATGCTTCTCATGCGTGTCAAAGCCCCGCCGTAGTCCTGGCGTGCTTGAAGGATGAAGGAGCCGCCATCGAAGCCTTTGAGCTCCGCAAATGCCACTGCTCGTACGGCATGCCACAATACAGAGCCCGGGGCGGCACCGGCGTACAGCTCGGGAAGGTCGTACATGTATCCCGGAGCCACGCCGTCGTTGGTAGGGTTCAGGGTCCAGTTCAGGAAGAAGCGCTCAATTGCTCTGGCCTCGATGCTTCGTTTCAGTGGCCCTGGAACTTCGGCAAGAGCGGCATCGGTGAGCCAGTAGTAGAATTGCTGTAACTGTTCGACGGGAACTTCGACAAGATCCAGGTTCGCCATCAGCTGTGGCGGCGACCTGATTGCCATGGGTGTGCCACGGCCTGACGCGCGAGGTCTTCTTGCTAAGACGGAGTTCCTTTGTGCCACTTTGTTCTCGGACAAGAAGGTAAAGCCAGGTTGGGCTTGGGCAGGTCCAGAGCATGTCAGGTCTCGTCGAGAACAACGGCCGCAGGTTGGACTGGTAAGATCGCACTGTGCGTTGATTAGCTGAGCAAATGCTATAACTGCTTCGTATGACATCTCACCTTGGCTTTCGCAGTCTTGCATTGTCGGCAGGCTCTCACGGGCGCCATGTCGATGGTAAAGAGCGAAGTAATGGTCTGCTTGCCGGTGTACTTTCAAGGAAGCGGTAGTAGGAGTGCTTGCGGTCAAAACCAGCACGACGCCTACTGCTAATGTACCTATCTGGTCATATGATCCGGCACATGTCCTGCTCCGTATCGTTGTACCAGCAGTTTGAGCAGAATCTGTCTTTGCTGTCACCTTGACGGATTGTCAGTCGGGTGAGGTAGAAGTAGGTGGCGTGGGCTCTTCCTTCAGCCTTTTTCTTTTCCACTTCGTCTCGCGACTAACTACAATCTCAACGGAGCCAGATGCTCATGGGCGGATGCGCTTATTAATCCTGTCAGCCAGTGTACAAGCATCCCGGTCGATGTCTACGCAACAACTCGTGCATTGCAGCAATTGCGATTAGTACGTGCAGGTGTAGGTGGGCCTTGGATGCGGACTCTTCTCTATCCTCTGTACATGTGATGTGACTGCCCGCTTGTTTGTTCATCGGGTTTGGACGTCACGAATCTGGGGTTGCTCCGTCATTGTCCGAGATGCACCATCTCCAGCAGCATCACGTTCGAGCTCACGGAGCCTACATAACGATCCTTCTCGGCATGGCAGGCGGAGAATGAGAGACGAGTGGTGTCTTTCGCGGATGGTGAACTGCGTCGTCGTCGTCGTCGTCGTCGAATGCGAGCTTGTCGTTTGATCGAATGTTCGCGAAGCTTCTCTGCAGCCCGCTGTCGCTGTTGCTGTTGCTGCCCGGATGTCATAGGCCACCATATCTTGCACACCTCTTCGCAATCCGGACAACCCAATCCACACATCCCAACGATCAGTCAATAATAAAACCCATTGGCACGTCCATCGCACAGCTTACCAACCACAGCGTGACCGAGGACTACAGCTACCATTGACGACCACCCACCCTCCGGGTCGCAATGCCCGCCGACACCAAGCTCTACGACCGCTTAGGCGTCTCCTCCTCCGCTTCCGCCGAAGAGATCAAGAAAGCCTACCGGAAACAAGCCCTCAAGAACCACCCCGACAAGAACCCCGCCGGCGCCGAAAAGTTCAAGGAAGCGAGCGAGGCCTTCGAGATTCTGTCGGACCCCGAGAAACGACGCAACTATGACAACTATGGCTACGACTTCATCACTGGCAAAGCGGGGCCCGCGCCGAGCGCGGAGGACATGGGCGGGAACCCGTTCGCTGGAGGTATGCCGGGTGGCTTTGGTGGCATGGGCGGCGGTATGCCTGGCGGAGGCGCAAGAACGTTCCACTTCAGCACGGGCGGAGTCAAGGGAGGTGGCGGCTTCGGTGGATTTGGCGGGTTCTCAGATCCGAATGACATCTTCAAGGAGTTTATGCGAGGAGGAGGTGCAGGAGGGCCAGAGGACGATGAGCTATTCAGCCAATTCGGCGGAGGCGGTATGCCCGGAGGCTTCAGCAGTTTTGGTGGAGGCGGTGGGAGATCAGGGCGGACATCGTCGGGGTTTGGGCGCAAGCGTGAACCCGAGCCTGAGCGGACGGTGGTGGAGAAGCCGTTACCCATGTCGCTGGAAGAGCTGTTCAATGGTTCGACAAAGAAGCTGAAAGTGCAGCGCAAGACATACGACAACCAGACGGGCAGGCAGAGCGTGGAGGACAAGATTCTGGAGGTCAAGACCAAGCCTGGCTACAAGGCGGGCACGAAGATCAAGTTTGAGAACATGGGCGACCAGGTGGAAGGTGGCGTGCAGGACCTGCATTTCGTGCTCAAAGAGAAGGCGCACCCGCTGTTCATCCGCGACGGCGACGACATCAAGCATACCGTGGAGATTGATCTGAAAGAGGCGTTGACAGGGTGGAAGCGGACAGTGCAGACGATTGATGGGAAGCAGGTGAATGTCTCTTCCGGCGGGCCGACGCAATCCACGTTCATCGAACGCTTCCCCGGTCTGGGTATGCCGAAGAGCAAGACACCGAGTGTGAGGGGTGACTTCCTTGTGGGCGTCAAGATCAAGATGCCGACGAGTCTGACGGCAGATCAGAAGAAGAAGCTGGCTGAGATACTGTGAGATGAGGACGGTTGAACGGGTCAGATTATACGCATGGCGAGGAGTTGGGCGGTGTTGGAAATACCCGGAATGTGGGTGGGCGTCACGTTTGAGCAAGCAATGCTGTTCTCTAATGAGTGTGTAGATACCACGTCGAAGTGTGAACGACTCATGAAATTTGCCCCCAGCATCGTTCCCTGCGCATGTCTCGCGACCTCAGCAGCTCTCCGGCTTTGTTCGCGCCCTGCTCTTGTACTGGCTCCGAAGGATCAGATTACAGTACCCGTTGTTTCATCGGCATCCTTCTCGCGGAAAAACGACCAGAGATCACGACTGGGTCTGACATCACAGCGGAGCATTGGCAACCGCCGTGAAAAAGCGATCTAAAAACAACCATACATACATTCACGTGGCACGGTTCGGGTCCTTCCGACCACCGGACGCCCGTATCGGCCAGCAATAGGAATAAGGATCGCATTGCAAACCACCAATGTTCCTTTTGACTTGGCGTTAAGTCCTTCAGGATGCCTCTTACCTCGCAAATCGCAGTATGCGTCTAGTTACGGCGATGATGATTGTTCAATTGTGGGACAAAGCAGCAAAACCTGGGGTGTGAGGACTCCTTCAACCTTGGACAATGTTTGAGGTTATCCATCAACCGGAGCCTGACCCGCATCGATCCTCGCAAGAGTCTACATATGTAGGATGGCCAGTCTTGCATCCTCATGGCCTGTAAACAAATACCTCTCAGCTGGACTGCGACTTTCCTGCACTTCAATGCAATTGGCAAACTCGCGAGGACATGCACTCTGCCCGAAACCTGGCCCTGTGGGCTACTACGCTCGTTGCGTTTGTCAATGCCAACCCGACTCCGACCAAGACCCGCCGTTCTAGCTTCAACAATTTGAGCAAGAGAAGGATGAAGGACTCACTGACCGGTGTCACGTGTGGCCTGTGGGCGACGGGGACTTGGGACGATTCCTGGGATGCGATCGATATGGCCACAACAGATGAAGCTACAGGGGAGTATAAGACAACAATTGTTGCACCAGCGCAGTCCTGTTCTCGTCTGGGCTGCATCAATAACAGGTAAGAGTCCTTGCGAACGTTTGCCCCTTTCAAGATTGCAACTTACCAGACTCTCAGCGGCATCTACGTCTGCAACGACCAAGACGTCGATGTCGATGTTGACCCATTCGAACTCGAGGACTCTGCCCAGTCGCTCATCAGCAATTGTCAGACGTATTGGGGCTATGATATAGACGCTGTGTCCGGGCAAGCCTTCTACGGCGACCCCGGCATAAACTTGGTCGCTGCTTATTGCGATAGCAACGACCCTCCGAGCAAGAAACCAAGCGACTACGGAACGTGCGCGTCGGATGACTGCCCACCGAGTTGTGGGTGGCCTGGCGCCGACGTTCCGCGCTGCGATGACTTCTACCCTTCCCCATCTGCGGTTCCGAGAGCCGTTCCTGCGGTGTCCAAGACCCGACGTTCCACCTCCCACAGTATAAGCAAGAGGGACTTCTCAGATGATAGCCTCAAATGCGACCAGTGGGCGACGGCGACTAAAGCGGACGCCGTCCAAGTGATACAGGACGTGACAGCTAATGGTGGAGCCATTGTTGCTGCGCCCCAATCATGCTCTCGATTAGGGTGCGTACACAACAGGTGAGGATCCCGAGCAATCTATGACATCCCAAAGCTCGAGGCTTACGACATTTCTAGCGGTCTCTACATTTGCAACGACCAAGACGTCGCCGTCGTCGTTCAACTCGCCGAACTAGCCATCCCGGCGGGATTACTTGTAGACACCTGCGCGTATTATTATGCGGAGCAGCTTGGCACTGTCACCGACCAGACCCTTTTCTCCGGCCAATTGTGGTCCAGCGACCCAGACGTGAATATGGTCGTCAGTTACTGCGACAGCAATGACGATCCGTTCAAGAAACCAAGCGAGTACGACGCGGGCTGCGGGGACACTTGTCCAACGACATGTGGCTATCCGGGAGCTGATTATCCAGTATGCATCCCTGCGTATTCCTTGGTCCCAAGGGCCCCGGCGCCAGCGGTACCCAAAGTCCGCCGTTCCCGCTCCAATGGCATCAGCAAGAAGGCTATAAGCAAGAGCGATGCAAGCAAGAGGGATATAAGTAAGAGGACGTTGAATGGAGCACATGGTGTCACCTGTGGCGGGTTCGCAACGGCGGATTACAGGGATATCAACGACTTGATACACTATCTTACACAGGGGGCTGGCGGTGGAGCATTTATTGTTCCAGAACGGCAATGTTCGCTGTTGGGATATAGGGGCGACAGGTAAGAATCCTTACGATCCCAATCCAAGCCACATCCATTTGGAGGCTCACGGCAATCTTGTAGCGGTCTCTACGCCTGCAACGACGGAGACATCGCCCTTGTCCTCCAACGCGACGATGTCTTACGACCTGCCTCGGCCCTGGTCCTGGGGTGCGAACGTTTTAATAGCGTGGATTCCATCATTGATTCTGACCTCCATCCGGTATCTGGGCAGGTGTTCTTCGACGACCCCGCCCTGAATCTGGTCGTTGCATTCTGGCAAACAACCTACCCTTATGACATGAGGCCCAGCGATATTATAGGCGGGCTCAATGGAGCCACATCAACTTGTGGATACTCGGGTGCCGATGAGGAGGAGTGTCCATTTACTGTGGCTTGATGGTAATGATGGAACGGGGGATCTGGAAATGAATGGTTCAGCTCGAGAAGGGGAGAAGGGCATGAAGACGCGCTCTGCCGGTGTTGATACCACTCTGTCGCGCGATAGAATTTAGGTCAAGAGATAGATGATGTATGAGTGCGTTCATTGACACACGAGCAACTGTGTGTCAACAGAGTAAACGGAATCTCTTCGCCGCGACAATGGCCCACCCTCACCAACGTAGCTGTCCCTTGAAGTGAGGTGTGGTTCCGCGGAGTCGGCCATCCGCACCTTTTGCGCCAGCGTCATTGCTTCTGCCATGCTCTCGCAAACCCTCCATCTCCCACGACGCTGTCTGTACGTATTTGAGCGCATTTTTGGATAGCAGCATTCCAAGGTTCACCGCGATCATGCAGTAGCAGTACTCGAGGCATCCCTTCTCGCGAACTGCCATCATGTACATACCACCCGGTCATCCACTTCCAAACAGCAGCTACAATGTGTACAAGCACAGCGATGGCAGCACAAACAGCGCTCCCGACTCACAGAAGTGGTCATCTCTCATCGGCATCATCACCGCGATATGCGGAAACATCCTCATCTCCTTTGCGCTCAACACCCAGCGATACGCGCACATACGCTTGAGCAGAGAGCAAGAGGAGCGAGAAGAGAAGGCGCGGTCGGGGAGGAAACGCAGGAGAGCGGCGGGCTATGGCACGCAGGGGGAACAGCAGGTCGAGGTTGCGGAGCAGAGGGCGCAGGACAATGCCAAAGCGGAGCGCGAGCAGTATCCTTTGGAGGAGGCAGACGAGACGGCGCCATTGATCCCGACAGCGGGCAGTATCAGATCAGCATCCACTGGCGATGAAGACAACGAGGAAGAGGACGGCCACGCGAAAGAGAAGTCATATCTCCGCTCACCCATCTGGTGGCTCGGTATAGCCATGATGACGCTCGGCGAAGCTGGAAACTTCCTGGCCTACGGCTTCGCACCTGCCTCAATCGTCTCACCGCTCGGTGTCGTGGCTCTGGTCTCCAACTGCCTGATCGCGCCCTTGTTGCTGCACGAGCGTTTCCGATGGCGCGATGCTCTCGGGGTGGTGGTGGCTGTTGGAGGCTGCGTGACCGTCGTGCTGAGCGCCAGCGACAGCAACCCGAAGCTGGACCCGGACTCGATATGGCATCTCATCACGCGGTGGGAGTTTGAGACGTATCTCGGCATTACGGTCGTTATGATTGTCTGCCTGATGGCCGCCAGCAACAAATTCGGCGAACGCACGATATTGATCGACCTGGGCCTGGTCGGACTCTTCGGCGGCTATACGGCGTTGTCTACCAAAGGCGTCGCTTCGCTGCTGTCCAGCTCGATCTGGAGGGTCATTGAGTTCCCTATCACATACCTGCTGGTGGCAGTTTTGGTGTCGACCGCAGTGCTGCAGATCAAATACGTCAATCGAGCCCTGCAGAGGTTCAATGCGACAATGGTTATACCGACACAGTTTGTGATGTTTACACTGTCGGTCATTATTGGGAGTGCGGTTCTGTACCGGGATTTCGAGAGAACAACTGGTGAGCAGGCTGGCAAGTTTGTCGGTGGCTGCGCTTTGACGTTTCTTGGGGTATACTTTATCACTTCTGGTCGTGGTGAGGATGATGAGGAGGAAGAGCATGAGCTGGCTGAAGGCGAGGACGGTATTGACTTGCCGGACGAAGAGCAGACACAGGTGGAGGTTAGGGAACGCGATGACGGCAGGCGGCAGTCGTTGCTGGCTGGCTCTCCGAAAAGTGCGCCAGCGTCGAGAGGCTTACAGGTGTCTGAGTCTGTGCCGGACCTACTGTCTGCGAACTTGAGCCCAGCAAAAGCGGCCGCAGTTCATGAACAGTCCGTGGCCAACATTCCTTCACCTCAGCGGCAGACACAGAAGCAGACCCTCCCACCACCGATGCACGCTACGACATCAGCCCCAGAAGTTCCGACAATCACACCACGAACGCCCGCCTCTCGCCCCAAAACACCCGGACGAGGCGCGACGCACCACCCGATTATGGAGTCTCCCTCTCAGCCCTCCACTCCACAACCTCGCCGTCCTCCTCCTGACCAAGCGGGTCAGCTGGATCCAGGTTCGAGTAATAGACTGCTGAACCGCCACAGCATCGCTGGACTGGTGCCGGGACCGCTCACGAGTCCCCTCAGCAGTTCGCTCACTGCCATCGTAGCGGACTCTCTTCGCCGGGGAGTGGACGGCGGCAGTGCGCTTCGTCGTCGCTCTCTCTATCGCGGCAGCAGTCGGCGTGATCCGAACGCGCCTCCGCTCAAGCGACACTCGATTGCAAGTGGGGAGATGGACTTTTCGACGGTGAACGAGGAAACGACTGGCGGTGGAGCGGGCGCGAGTGGTGCGGGACAGAAGGGTCGGATGAGGAGTCTGAGTGCTGCCTTGGGCGATGTGTTTGGCCCGTCGACAGGCGGGAAAGGAGGGAGTATGGGCGCGCGGGATCCTGAACGATGACACCCGTGTATAGTTGTCAGTTAATTTGATGAGGTGTCGAGCTGTTATGAGGATGTACATCTCCTAAACTTCATCCTGCATCACCGCAGTCGGTGTCCTTGAAGGTAGGTGGAAGTGATATGCCGGTGAAGTTGGGAGAGGAGTCGGACTTTTGGCTGCTACTTTTGCAGCAGCTCCTCCACCACATACTCCGAGGTGGAGTCGCGAGTTAGTTCGCGCAAGCCCTGGGCAGCTCGACGCCTCATCCAACATTTTGGGATGTGCCTTCACGGTAGCTGCCGAGCTCAAAGAAGATGGCGAAGTGCGTACCGCTCACCCTCAGCCTTGGATGCCGGTCCAACCTCGAGCTTCGAATGCCGGGGCGAACCGCAACGGTGTATGCGTCCGGCTCGTAGCGCACGGGTGGTGCATCTTTGGGTCCATTCTGCGTCTGGTTGTTTCGTGGTTGGAAGGCGTCTCCCTGGAAGCATGCGATGATAGAGCTGTCGACGGCGGAAGTGTGGTAGAGGTGCAGAATCGTGGTTTCGTGGGTGGTGGGGCAGGTCAATGAGTAGACTGTTCATCATATCCAGCTCCATCGTAGAGGCATGGTGAACGTACCAATGTGGAGGGCAGGCGGTGTTGGTAAGGTATGTTGCTGCATGAAATGGACATGGTCGTTCTTTGGGAAATCCGGTGCTCCGGAGCTGCCTCCGAACGCCGACCCCCTCCCACCCGACAACACAACTTTCGACATGAACATTACTTCGCAATTCTGAATAAGCCATTTTGTTCAGCACGTCGAACTGAGTAGAATGGCTTCTTCAGAATGCTAAAGAAGGGCGTAATTGTGCAATTGAAGGGGTAGCTATACAGTTACTCCTCTCCCCGGCACCGAATCGTCATAACTGTATATTGCTGCTACCTGTACACAGTGACTCCTCTTCTGTCGGCGGCACCAAATCGTCATGGACTGTATTGCTGAGCTGCACACAGTCAGTTTTTCCTCTTCTGTCTGCGGCACTGAACTCTTGCATGGACTGTTATTATTGCTGACCATCACACAGTGACTTTTTCCTCTTCTGTGCTGCGGCACTTTCAAAGTCAGGTTGGGTAAGTCTGGCGGGTGACGAGGCGGGCACTTCGCCAATGCCACCAGGTTACTTCAAGAACGGGCCTACATGTATGTATCCAGGTCCATCACCACGTCAGAGAGACTTATCACTATCGAGGCTGGATGCTTTCGCTACCTTACTACGCCCTGTACCATCGCCTAGACTATTACTACACCCTATCTACCCACTATCACCTTAATACGCTAGCGGCTCGTCTTCTAGCAGTAAAAGAACGTCACTTAATACCCTCCCGTAGCAACAGCTCCACAACCTATCCCTCTCGAACGAAGTCGTAGTCGCCTCTCCCAGTTCCTTATCACGGAAACCAGCATTAGTCCGCTATAGCAGCCGCTTCGCTTCACGACTACGACGATGGACCTTATCGAGCAGCAAATCGGGCGAAAGCAACACTAGCTCAGGCCGAGGAAGCAGTGTCTCCAAAGAAAAACTTAGTCACCTCCAAGAAGGCACCCCTAGCAGCTTAGGCAGCGGCAAGACCGACGACGACGACGACATCGCATCCTTTATTAGCGACCTCGAGCGATCGAAAGACATCCGCTTCGCCTCACCACCCTCCGCCCCATCTCGTAGCCACGTCGTTAACCCGGGCAAGTACATTACCCTACGCACCGACAGCTCGGCCCTCGCGAAGGAGATGAGTAGCTCGTCGCTCATCTAGAGCATACCGCCAAGCCGTCGACTATCAAACGTGCCCGGGCTGTCTGTGTCGTCGTCGCCGTCGCGCGTATAGCCACATGCGTCGCACGTCCGCTCTCGGCTATCGACGTACAGCATTGCGGAGGAATCTGCGGGTGCGGTGGGGGCTTAGGGGTCGTCCGCGGAGAGAACGAGCTTGCTGGAAGCCCTTCCTCTTCCAGCATGATGATGACTAAGTTGCAGAGAGAACATTGAACGGACTTCTTTGCTTGATTGTTGTGCCACTTTTCTCACTCACTTCTAGCGTGTCGATGCTGAATACATACGTACTGCTACGACCTTCAGCCGTCAGCTAGCTAGGCGTGACAAACATCCATGCAGTAGTGTCTCTCTCCCTGCAAGGGTCATCTCTGCTGCCGCTACCGTGTGAGCACCACATTCTTTGTGCTATGGTTGCATATCCTGCATGTCTCCAATTGACATAGTAGCAAGTCTGTACTGCGCCATCTCCGTACAAGTGCGAGCTTTGCCGTTATTACAGTCATTGATGGGGTAGTTGATGGGACAAGTTTTCACGGAGAGAGGCACCCTTTTCGCCCATACCAGTTTGCGACCTCAAGATGAAATAGATACATTCTATGTCCGAGCCTGCTCTGTAACCAGTTCCATCTCCTCGTCCAGTCATTCCACCATCAAGTCTGCAATGCAATACGATCGTAGGCTTTCTTCAGACCCGTAGACGTCGAAGATATCTGCTCAAACGTAGCATTCGTCAGCCTTTCGACAATAGTATATGGCACGGAGGTAACTCACCTTCGAAGAACTAAAAGGCTCGAAATGATTCCCCGGAATCCCCAGCACCACCATCTGCCGTCCCAATATGCACTCCCATTGGCGAGTCGACTCAGATCTCATACCCGAATCACCTAGCCAGGCATACTCCACCCCACACAGCCCCATAGCGTCGAAAGTGTCCTGACACTGCAGCATAACGTACTGAGTATCTACGGCCACATGCGCTTCGCTGGCAGAGGGGCTGTACTCAGCAAGAAAACGTGCGTGCATCTCGAACTGCGATGCTACGATCGCTCGAGCATCTCCGCGAGGAGCGAGCTTGGACTTGCGGTTGGCATTCAGGATGTAGTCGACGATCGGCGGAGGGAGTGGTTCATGGTGTATCGGGGGTGGGGAGTCGATGAACATGACGCCTTGGACCGTCGTACCGAGGGGAGCCAAGTGTTGAGCGATTTCGTATGCTAGGACGCCGCCGAATGACCAGCCTGTTGAGTCAGTAAACAGAAAATAGTGGAGCTTGCAGGGAAACCGACTTACCGCTCAGGATTACTGTTCTCGTCGGCAGAGCAGCGATGGCAGCCGCATAATGGCGAGCCATTCCCACCAAATCCTTCGCCCAATGGACGCCTCGCTCCATTATCGGGTTGGCGATGGCGAAAACGTCACATCCAAGCTGCTTTAGCCTTCTGTAGCACTCCACCGTCCCACTCCCGTCGTGGAACAGGAACAATGGAGGTCGACCACTCGCATCCACCTGTATCTTCGCCATCCGAACCGACGGCAAAGCTCGGGACGTCGGGGTGAAAGTCAAGTCCGCAACCCCATCGATCTTGTCGACGGCACGAGGCTCTGGTGGATTCAGGAAGATGTCCTGCAGTTCTTGCACAGTGAGCTCAGAGTGGATCTGCACGTCGCCCTGGGGCTGTCCGTAGCGAGTGTACAGCATCCTTTGCAGTTCGAACATCATGAGCGAGTCTATCCCCAGAGAGTCGAGAGGAGCGTCGAAAGAGACTTGGGCTGACGGGGTGCCGGTGAGTCTGCTGATGAGGCCTACGACATCCTCGGTATTGCTGCCCGTGCTCACCTTGCCATCGGAGCCTTTGGTATTCTGTGCCTTTACTGAAGTGCTTTCGCCCGCTCCACGAGGCGAGCGTGGTTGCATTTCATCGCCACGTTGCTGCACTATGGTATCTCTCAGGGTGCACAGCGTCCATTCGTTCAACGAAGGTGGCAATTCAAGCGAGTAGGACGAGAAGTGCTTGCGAATTGCACTGCGAAGCTCAAGCTGGAGCAAGGAGTCGAACCCCAGGTCTTCCAGTCTCTTCTGGTCGTCTATGAGCTTCTTTGAAAGGCCGCTCACCCCTGCGGCGATATCATGCAGGGTGCTCTCGACGTCTTTGGCGGAATCTGCGCGACTACTCGTGTCTTGGTCAGTAGTCCAATGCGACTCGCGAAGTTGCTGGTCTTCACCGGGAGCATCCCTGTCCCCGGCGACCATGGAAAGGTGTGTCTGCAAAGCCCGCAGCTGAAGTCTGTTGAACTTCATCCCCTCAATCGCAGCGAGAACACTTCCTTCTGAGTCCATGGCATACGACTCGCCAACGAAGGCCGTGCCGGTTTCCTGCAAGCGGCAATAGATCTGGTAGTCTTGGCGACAGTCCAGCGGCTTCTCGGACATTGTGCAAGTCTGAATCTCCGCGCAAATACACGCTTCTGATGAGTTGACCTTCACATTGGCGAGGAAGCCCGCGGCATGTAGTAGGGTATCGACAAAGGTAGCGGATGGCACCCCATTGCGCATTGTCGTCTCGCATGCAGGTAGTCGAAAGAGGCCCCATGCTTCAACCCCATCATTAGACGCGGTAAGCTCCCGGAGGGTGTGGTATGCGCTTGAGTAGGCAACGATGCGGGGGAAGATGACATTGTAGATGACGTGGGTATCAAATACCCTCCCGGATGGCTGCCATGCTTGTCGTCGGATGGCTCGTCTCCCCAGCTGCCCAGCTTTCTGCACGAGGTATTGATCCACTTCCGCAGGCGGCAGATAACTCACTGAGCCAGTACAGTGTTCGTTCGAACCATGCTTGCCGCTTGCGGGGCATGAGGAGAATGTGAACTGCTGGGCATCTTTTTGGCCATTGACATCTCGAGCAGGCTGAATATCCAATGCAATCTTCCGCTCCGGCGATTTGGGCAGAGCAAGAAGCGGCTTCGAGAAGTGCACATGTTGCACGACGATGCTGGACGTCAGCGTCGACTCAGACTCCGTAATCAATGCTTCGAGAAGGATGCCATGGTATATTGATGCGGGACAAAGTGGCCATCCGCCAACAACGTGTCCCAAGACGTATTTCTCGATGCTGGAGAAGTCGAGTTCATATCGACACGATGTCGATCCCTGCACTTTCCTACTCTCGATATTGTCCAGAGGATAAAAGGACTTTGTATTGCTCAAATCGCTTGTTTCATCCATCTGTTGTGATCCCGCGCTCCAGACATCCGATACTTGTTCTTTCTCCGTGGTGTCCTCGTTTCGTTGGACTGGCTTGCAAAAAATGCTCTGCTGTTGAAATGGATAAGCTGGAGTCTCGGTAAGCCTCGCCCCTGTGCCATCGAATACAGCGCGCCATCGGATTGTGTTGTTTGTAAGACTCAAAGTCCGCAGTGAACTGCAGATAGTGACCCAAGGATCACTGTTACGCTTGAGGGTCGGCAACAGAAGACAGTCCTTGTCCGAGATCGAATTACGGATGAGAGGTAGAGTGATTGGTGAGGGCCCTGTCTCAATGAAGATTGGCTCGCGCAATTGCTCGCTGGCCATGATGGAGGTGATGAGATCAGCAAACCGAACGCTCCCTCGCATCTGGTCTGGGAGGTACTTCGGCGAGATGTCTTCAGATATCAACATTCTGCCATGGAGGCAAGAGCCTGTTGGTATCGAAGGACGTGACATCGTAACGTTCGCGCAGAAGTCTCGCAACGGTCCCCAAACCGCATCGACCGCGGTGGAATGATACCCCAGTGGTACCTGGAGTCTTTGACAACGACCATCGTCCAGCCGCAGAGTCTCCTGGAGACTGTTGATCGCTGCTACTGGACCTGAGACGACAGTGTCGACTGGACTGTTCTTACATGCCACAGACAGACCATTGAACTTGTCTCGGCTCGAACAAATTAAGTCCTCAAGGTGGCAAGCGCTCTGGTTACATGCCAGCATAGCGGTCTCGCCGATTCTGCACTTATCGATCATGAGCTCGGCGCGGTGCGCAACGACTCTGAGTGCGTCTGTCAGAGACAGGACCCCGCCTACTA
The DNA here is from genome assembly GCF_035928015.1 of Saxophila tyrrhenica. Classification (NCBI taxonomy): domain Eukaryota; kingdom Fungi; phylum Ascomycota; class Dothideomycetes; order Mycosphaerellales; family Extremaceae; genus Saxophila; species Saxophila tyrrhenica. Next base: position 25,373 of record NW_027041746.1, on the reverse strand, counting down.
CCAATGCGACATATTCACCTAGACTAAGTTTGTACCGTAAGTATCCAACCTTCGGATCAACGGAGGGGTGCGTACCTGTGACCTACTACCATAGCTGGTCGAACATTCCAAGCCATCCACATTGTGGCCAATGCGTATTCGACAAAGAAGCAGGCAAGCTGAGCGTACAGGATGCTGTCAGTGGCATCGCAAGGCACATACTCGTCCTCTATCATCGAGAGAACACTTCGATGGCCTAAAGATGTGATGATCTCATCGCAGCGGCCCATAGCTTCTCGGAAGACGGGCATAGTCGTCAGTAGACCTTTGCTCATGCCCGGATAGAAACAGCCTTGACCAGAGAACACCAAGACGTACGGCCTCTCCGAGGAAGAGCAGCGTACGGGTTCAACCGGAGTTTCAAGCTGTTCGGCCAGATCTTGTGTGCTTTGACATACTAGCGATATCCGGTAGTCGTAAGCTTGGCGCCGGGCAGTAGAGGTGTAACAAATGTCCTCTATAGCTTCCGTGGGTCTCGCAGTGAGCATCGAAAGATACCTCGAGCAGTACTGCTGAACGTCTATCTTGCGTTTGGCGGTGATGACGCAGTTGTAAGCAGTCCGCTTCCTGCATAGGCGAGAATCATTTCCCGCAGGCCACTCTTGAAGTATGATTGCAGCATTCGATCCAGCGGCGCCGAAGCTGTTCAGCAAGGCCTTTCTCGGCTCGCGCGACCGAGTATTCCATGCCTGGAGCTGGGTTGGAATTTGGATATGTCTGGCTTCAAGGTCGGGAAAGCCTGGATTGAGCTTCCTCGCGGATATCTGGGGAGGTATCTTCTGTTCCCGGAACATGCACAACACTTTTGCTAGTCCGGCTGCGCCAGCTGCGGCTTCGAGATGACCAATGTTCGCTTTGATCGAGCCAATGTATAATGGTCGTTCGGCGGTGCGACTTGAACCAAAGACTGAGTGAAGGCCGGCGACTTCTACCGTATCTCCCGCCTATGTCTGTCAGCAGTCAACCTGCACTGTGTAAGTAAGAGTCTTACCTGAGTGCCTGTCCCATGTGCTTCGACAACAGTAATTGATGCTGGGTCGATACCCGACGTCGAGAGTAGATTCCGATACAGATCCTCCTGCGTTTGTTGATGAGGATGCGTTATTGAGCGTGCCATACCGCTATGGTTCACTTCTGCTGCTTTGATCACGCCGTGGATGTGGTCATTCTCGATGATCGCATCCGGCAACCGCTTTAGCACGAACAGACCGCAGCCTTCCGATCTGGAGTAGCCGTCTGCCTTGTCGCTAAAAGACTTGCATTGGCCTGTGGGGCTTAGGAAATGGGCTCTGGATAGGCCGAGATACATCTGGTAAGTGGTCAGCAATGCTTAACGTAACAACTCGTGGAGCGAACCGACATTGAGGCTCGTCATGGCGTTGACTCCACCGGCGAGAGCGGCAGAGCAGTCTCCGTTCACGAGTGCTCGACAAGCCTGCGAGATCGCTACCAGAGAAGAAGAGCAAGCGGTATCAATCACCGAGGACGGACCGCTGAGCCCAAAGGCGTAAGACACCTTGCCGCTGAGGAATGCCCGGAGGGTACCTAGATGGCAATGCTCAGTAGATGTCAAGAGCGAGTGTGTGCACTTCGTTGCCTCCTACCGGTTGAGTAGTGAGTATCCACGTTGTCTCTCAAGTTGTGAGCATAATCTTCCGTGGCCGCTCCAATGTAACAGCCAGTTGATTTAGCTTGGAGAGACTTCGTGGCGTTGGGCACATAACCAGCATCGTCCAAAGCCTCCTTCGCCCCGCGCAAGAGCAGCTTCTGCTGTGGATCCATCGACTTCGCTTCTCTCGGAGAAATGTTGAAAAACTCATGGTCAAAAAGGAAGGGGTCGTCCAAGAAGTTCCCAGTGTTAGTGGATGCTGACCGTTCACCAAGAGCAACATCGCCGAAGCGTGATTCTGGGATCTGTCCATAGCATCAGATCTTGTAGCTACCAGAAAGCAAAGGCAAGGCCCTCCCTTACTGGTCTCAGCGCATCCTTTCCCTCCGCAACCATGTTCCACAGTTCCTGTCTGCTCGAGCTTAGCGGGAACCGAGCGGACATGCCCACAATCGCGATGTCATTCTGATCACACTCTATGCTCCGATCAGGCGTGATGTCTGCAACATCGAGCACCTCCGCCCTCGTGCTGGCTGCACGACTTGATGGGGTGCTCAGGAAATGATATGCGCCTGGGCCGATAGCTACCACTGACAGCTTGTCGCCGCCCGTAATGGGGGAACTTATGATTTTGGTCCAGGTCGAGGCCCAATCAGCGGTTTGGACCATGATGCCACGAACTGTGTGCTCTAGCAGCGAGCATGGGAGGTTCGAGTCGCGACATATCGAGGACTCGTTCTGCGAAGTCCACGCCGGCACCCGAAGGTCGTCTAGAGTTGGGAACAAGATGTGTCGTCGCTTGACATCCGCAAGGACGCTCTCCAACGCCGAAAGCGCTTGGTCACGACCATGATACAGACCGTGCACCTGTATATCGCGACAGGTGACAGTGGCGGGCAGATAGGTCGAGCGTAGCCTCGCCAACAGACTGCCTTCGCCCACGATGGAGATGTTGTTGTCGGTGTTGGAGATGGTGGAAACGAGAAGGCCGCTGCCCTCGGATAAACCTTCCTGATTGGCACAAGCAAGAGTTAGCGTGTTTCTCGTGTTGGTGTTGGCTTCTCCAGTCTTGTTCTTCTGTTCATTTGCTTCCCATCATCAACGCACCTGTTCGTTGAACTTGGCCAAGATGTCCTCGAGATCACTTCTCGACAGTCCTCGAACTGCGAGCGACCACGGCCGATCTTGCCAGCCTCCTCCTGCAATCCGGTAGCTCAGTTCGCCCACGCGCAAGCCAATACTGAAAGCGAGTCGTATGGCTTCCTTGCTGCGTTCAATGAAGTCTGGCACATCTTTGGCCGACGCCGCCACCATCGCCGGGATGGCCCCAGAGCAGAAGCCGGCCACTGCCGTCGGCGCGCGTCGGTGTGATGACTGGAACCATACCAGGTAGTCCTTGAGTTGGCGCAGACACAGCATGACCCCCTCGACGATCGGATTGCTCTGGAACTCTTTCGGCACAGAGACCAGTTGCTCAGGTGTCCCAAGTCCGTCGAAACTCGCCCACATCTTTGCCTCTCCATGGCTCTCTAGCTCCAGCACTTCGCTCAAGAATGCAGAATGACAGCTTGTGAGTAACAGGGCGACAGCATGAGTAGAGGCACTCTCGACTCTGAGCTGCTTCAACGCATCTTGTCCGAACAAGGCGCGACTGCCCTGGCCGCCGAAGAATGCAAGAGTTGGGTGGGCCATCGCCCTGTGTCCCCTCGTCTTCTTGGTCTGTCCTGTTAGAGAGTGGCGAGCGCTGTTAGCACATCACAGCTTCGGAGTGCGTTGAAACCGTGAGATGCGAGCGTCGTTCGTAGTACGGCTGTCTGGACACGGTCAGATTCGAACGGACAGTGTTGCGCTACTGCCCATTGCACGCTGCTCTCAACTTCATGCACTGGTGAATATTCAGCAGGGGTCATTATTGGTGTCCGTGCTAAACACGGAGTATTACTTCGTACTGCGTCCACAGCCCAACACAAGGCACGAAAACTTGAAATTCGCGAGGCCAGGCTGCTTCATTGATGAGATGCAGCCCACTCCGTTGCAATGTCTCCATACAAGGTCCTGATCCTTGATCTGTGGACAATTTGGATATCTCGTTCTATACCATACAGCTTCAGTCTGTCGCCCGAGACCTTCAAAAACATCACTTCTTCCGCAGTATGGTTCGAGTACGAACGCGGATTGATCACGGAAGAAGAGTGCTACCAGCGGTTGGCCGATGCTTTCTCCCTCAAGTTGTCAGATGTGGCAACAGCCTGCGCAGAGACGAGAGCAGTGGCAAGGGAAGATACGACATTACCATCATGGCTTCGACAGTTGCGACGAGACATGGGCGACGACCTTGCGGTTTACGCAATGTGCAACATACCGGAGCCAGAATTTACAGCTCTGCGGCTGAGCTGTGTAGACTGCGATGTCCTGGATCACATTTTCACCTCTAGCCATGTCCATAAGCGAAAACCTGACCAGGCCTTTTACAAACACGTCCTCCGTGCTGTCCGAGTGAGGCCTGAGGAGGCCATCTTCGTGGACGAGAGTCCAGATAGCGTACTCGTGGCGCAATCCATTGGAATGAAAGCACTTCATTACTCCGGAACAGATTTCCGTCGACAGATCTCAAATCTGCTCCAAGAATCTGTCCCAAGAGCACATGCTTTCCTGACCAGAAACGCGAAGGAGTTATACAGTACCACGAACACCGGACATACCATGAAAGATAACTTCACACAGCTTTTGATCCTGGAAGCTTTGAATGACCGGTATGGCTCCGCCTGTCATTAAGTGGCCTCACATTCTAACACAGTTCAGCGATCTCGTCGATCTCCGAGAACATTCGAGAACTTGGAATTTCTTTCAAGGTACAAGTCGCCGGCCGAGAAGCTCGCATCCTGTGGCGCTGACAGTATGTGATCTAGAAAAGCCTGTCCTCACGACCGAGAAGTACCCAGACGATTTCGATACCACCAGCGCCGCTATCCTGGTACTGGAACCGAAGGACGAAGCATTAGTACACTCCGTCTTGGATGAAATGCTCGAGTACTCCAGCGTTGACGGCATCTTGCACGTACGTGAGGACACATATCCATGGTATCCCCAGTGACTGATACGTGTAGGCAGACCTATTACGATCATGTCAGACCACGTATCGATCCCATTGTGTGCATAAACGTCCTTCGGCTCTTCTCCAAGTATGGGCGTGCTTCCGAGCTTTCTCGTACTGCGCAGTGGGTTCGAGATGTCCTCTACCACCGAGCGTACCTCAACGGGACACGGTATTACCCGACCGCAGAAGCGTTTTTATACTTCTTTAGTCGTTACCTCGAGACCACCGAAGAGACGGTATTGCGGGATAAGCCGGACCTCATCGTCGTGCTAAAGCAGTGCCTTACGGAGCGACTTGGAACGAAAGGCGACGCTCTTTGCATTGCCATGCGCCTGCTAGCTGGTGCTTACGTAGGTATACACAGCCCTCTGGACCTGGCAGCGCTGCGGTCGATGCAGTGTGAAGATGGCGGCTGGGAGGCAGGCTGTGTGTATCGCTATGGATCGACTGGGATATCTATTGGCAACCGCGGATTAGCAACGGCTCTGGCTGTGGGTGCAATATCAAAGGTATGTGCGCATGCAATGCTGTCTGGTGTACGAACGACTCACGATCCTGCGCAGCAAAATGCCTTGACGGCTCCACCGCAGAAGGACGATGCCGTCAATGGTGGCCCGGTGAAGAGATTGACGAATGGTTATCCTAATCAACCCAGGGAACAGAAACACCTTGATGGACGGGTCAACGGACCTGATGAGGCGGCTCACTGCAGTGGGCATTTGCAAGTCAACGGGGATGCTCACCCACTCGATGGTCACGCTCACCTTGGAAACGGCGGTCCGGTCATTGACGGCGTTGAAGTGGATGGTCATTGAGCCGTCAAGCTTTCTGCTGTCTGTCAGTATTGCTCAGAGCGGAGTTTTCCTCACAAACCTTTCGATCGCTTAGCCTGTAGGAATGTATCTTGCATTGAAGAACTACTCCACATCTGACAAGTGCCTTCTCAACTTGTACCATTTCCCGAGAGTGAAAAGCATCCACCGACACTCGCTCAGCACACAGGGTAAGGCAGTTTCGAATCATGGCATTTCGTGGTAACGAATCTCTCAGAAATTCATCACCACTGCCGGACGAGTGACAAGGAGAACTCTGATCGATAGATACTTTGAGCTGTCCCAATCTAGGCTCTCGATCAGCCGCATGAGATCTGATAGACGGCGGATGCAGGCAGTCATACTTCAGACCCGTCTCTGTCTCGTGACTCCATACTGCCTATCCCGGCGCCAGCTGGAATCTATGGATACCCGTCGAACCCTCTTTCCATGCCATCGATTCAACTGCGGCGAGGGCCGGTTTGTAGACGTGGTGCTGGGCGTCGCAAGAACATACGGAGGTAATTTGCTTCGGAGACATATCTGTGTCTTGGATGAACGTACATTAATGCCGTTGTCTGCCAGAAGCATACTCGAGCTCAACCGCATTGCGTTACATCACGGAATTCCATCGTCAGAACCCTCTGCGGCACCTCACTGCGCAACTTTACCGAGCACATTCACCTCAACTTCCCCGTATGTTGGACCCTGTCCCTTTATCTTCTTCGGCTTGCCCACCAGGGTGACATGATGGATCCCAATGTCGTCTATCGTGGTATTGTGCAGGCTCATGTCGTAAGAACTGACAACCCTGGCAATGGTGATGTAGAGCTCTGCGTATGCCAACCTAAGTAACGACACAAATCAGCAGCTTGTCTTATTGACGCAAGGGACATCCTTACGTCATTCCAAGACACTGTCTCCGTCCCTTCGAGAAGCTGACGAGGTATCTGTCGAGCGGAACACCCTCTTTGTTTGCTTCTATCCAACGTTCGGGCCTGAACTCGAATGGTTTTGGGAAGATGGACGGGTCGGTATGGACGAAGTATGTAGACTGAGTGACCGGCGTCTGATTCGGCTCAGTGATTTGTGCAGAAGCAATGGGAGTTTGCTTGAATTTCTCACCCCTGGCGGAATTGCATAGTCGCCATATTGAAGCGCCTCCTCGGTGGCAACCCTGGAGAAGCGACCCGCGGCACCAAACGCAAGTCGGAGGCATTCGTTGATCACTCCCGTCTGAGACATACATTAACACTGACACTCAGTCCTGGGTTTCTCTTCAAGACACTCACCAAGTACGGCAACGACTGCAGTTGCGAGAGAGCCCAACTGGTGTCTTGCGATTTGGGTAGATTGTTGAGCTCGGATCGTAGCTTGTTGAAGCGTGGCTTGTCATTCAGAAGATAGAAGGATGCAATGCTCAGCGACCTGGCTGTCGTCTCCGTGCCAGCAAAGGTCAACGTCGTCCCTTCATCCATAAGACGGTCAATAGTCCTTTCCTCTGCAGGGACTGATGTGTCTTCCAGCATCGAGGCAATCACTGGCGCTGAGCCAGAGTAGTCTTTCTGTTTCAGCGAGTTGAGTGCATCGTTCTTGATACCGTCTCGTATTGTCTCGAGTTCAGCCACGCTGGGCATCACAGCTTTCATGATTGGCATCGGAAGGCTTTTGAGCGCGGGAAGGATACCTGGTAAGAACCGCGTGAGGTGGTAGATGCTCATCACACCCGCAAACGTATCTCGAATTGCTGAATGAAAGTGCTCCTTGCCCAGATAGTCGAAATGCTGACCGTAAAAGCGCATGGTAATGACGTCTGTTATCATCAGATGTGAGCGAACCTTTCTCTACTTGGGAAACAACGCGTGCATACCTGCTGTCAATGCCGAGAAAGCAGCATCCAGGTTTAGTGGAGTCTTCTTCTCCAGAGCCTCGTCAAAACGTCCACAAAGTCTGTCCACCCGCTCCCCGATCAGTGGTTCAACTTCATGGACGGTCCGCTTTGAGAAGTAGTGGCTGAGGTAACCACGACGTGCTCGGTGGTGCATGTGATCCAGGGTGGCCACCATGGCTGTTGGAACAGCAAAGACTTTTACGGTCGCGGGATCTTTGCTGACCCTACGCGAGCCTCCACTGTATATCTCTCCATAGTACTCCGGATCGAGGATGTGTAGTTCTCTGGCGTTGATGCGCACGATGGGGCCTGGTACGGTCAGCAAGTGCCCTGCGTGGAAATGGTTTGCAAACTCGCCATATTTCTTGTGCATCCGCTCAATCTCCCAGAGGTATGTTCCGTCTTTGAGAACATCGTAGTATAGCTCAGATAGCCCGATGGCAGCCTAGAGACAGGCAGAGGTCAGCAGAGATCTTTGGGAGAAAGCTGAGGAGTACGCACGAATTTGGGACCTGGGAAGCCGCTCAAAGGATGGAAGAATAGAATATAGAGACATCTGCCAAGTGCATAGAAGATTGCCAACCCGACAAGAGGCAGCGCCAACGCTCCAGTCGAAATCTCCATGGTGCTGCCAGGTTTGCAAGCGGGCGCGCCGTTAAGATAGAAGTATTGTATGCAGACATCTTGGATGCTGCCAACGCTAAATACGCTCGAGGCGTTCTTCTTGATGCGATTTGGTTTCGATGTGCACTGAAGTCACGTAGTGGGTACATGTAACTTGGGAGGGTGAGCTGTAGAAACACGCCAAGTTTTGAATCTGCACGGGCGAGGCCCGTGCAGCCGTGCTGGTAGCTTACTAGTGACACGGAAAAGATATTGAGACGAGTATGGCCATGGCCATGGCCATTGCCGTCGCCGTCGCGCCGGCTTGCGAGTGGTCCAATCTATGCTCAACTGATTGAGACCAAGCGAGACGGGCAGGAGTTGCTAAGACTAATACAAAAAGTGCACAGATACCGTGGCTACAGTCTCGTGGCATTCTTTTGATGCTGAGTAAAAGTGCCATTGTGCGTACATACACGTCTCTAATGCTAATGCTGAGCCACCAAAGCACCGCTCGGTGTTACTTGTTACGTCGGCGTGAAATGTAACCTTTTCCAGGGAGCCGCATCCACCACGATTATCCCATCGATCGACATCAACCCAAGTGAAGCTCACTCTAGAGCATTCAGGTTGACCTCCCGCGAAGGCCCACAACCACTGGACCTACGCCTCTGCGACCGAAGCCTCCTTCTGTTCGGATCCGATGGTACTCGTGGATGATGGAGAGACTGGCTCGTCTGCCATGTTCCATATGTTCCAGAACATGTAATAACAGTCCATGCCGACCTGGAGGCCAAACGCTACGGCAGGAAACCAGAAGGTAAGTGCTCCATTCCACGCATAAGGGCCGCTGTATACGATGTGGATCCCAACGAAGGAGAAGTACGCAAAGGGTACAGCGAAATTGACCAGACCGGCTATCTTCGGAAATATTGGATTCGGACTGTCATCGGAAAAAATCGCCCATGCGATTGCCCAACCTTGAACCCAGAAGGTCGTCCACGGTTCGAAGAGGCTCAGCCACAGCTGATCGCTGATGAGCAGTGTCAGCTCTGGGCTGTAGTCCCGGAAGACGGTCATGCCACAGAAAAGTGCCGGAGTCATGAACGAGCACGCAATGCCAGCCACAGCGGCTCCGAATTGTAGGTCTGGTATCATCGGATCTAGGTTCGGTATGCGTCGTAGTTGTCGGGAGATGAGCGCTGAGTACGGGATGTAGAGACCACCTGATATGAGCAGCATGGGAACGGTTGCGTGCATGCCTGCCTTATTCGAATGGTAGAAGTTGTGGACGAACTCAGCATCCCGGGTTGGCGACAGAGGTGGAAGAAAATCTGCCGCAACCAGATTGAGGAAAGCCAACATGAAGCTGAGCATTCCGCTCAGCAGACAGCCATACTGCCAGTTCTTGGTCGTGAAGAGTCGTGAGCGTTTGCAGAATCTCTGGAGGTACAGCTCCAGTGGCGCGAGTGGGTCCCATGCCATGGCCTACAGCCTTGGAAGTGTCGTGGGAGCGTTGGCTTGAGGGCGGGATGGGACGCTGACTGTTGCAAGGAGCAAGGAGCCGCTGGACATGAATCAAGAAAGTGCTGTAGATGAAGACAGAGGCGAAGAGACTCTCTGAGATGTAGGAGGTAGGCCCAGCTGTGGCCCAAGGCACAGAATGTGAAGGCGAGGTGAGGTCAACTTGTAGAGAGACTCCGCGTACCTTTGAGCTGGCGGGACACCATCATGTCATTACTCCGGGACATGTTTGCATGTCTACTGCCAGGTGATACGAGCACATGTATTGCCGCAACGAGTGATGATGTGTTTTGTGCTTCGTGTTTAGCACGGATCTCTACCACCTCTGCATGTTGCTGTTCGGTTATGCATATGAAGGGGTTGAAGCGCCCGCCGCCAAAGGCCGATCAGCCAATCAAAGCGGCACGCCTTCCGTAAATTTTCCATGCCGCATGAGTTTGACGCGAGACTACGTTACTCATCTGGATGCTTTCATCGCATCTCCACCATCGACGTGCCCAAGTATGGATGTGCCGCGACGTGAGCGCGGCGTTCGACATGCACAGCATCATTGCATATCCGGTTGTATACCTTGCGCGGGAGTTCCAACCTTTGGCTGTTCCGGAGAGGGCTCATCCTCGAGTCACGTCGGACGCCCGAGGTTGCTGAAATGGAAAACAGACGTTAGTGCTCTCGCCAGACCGTAACATCGCCCAGAGATGAGCAGCTCGCTCAAGACAGGCCGATGGTGGCGAAGCAATGCCTCCCCTAAGAATACCCCTCCCGGTACCGACGACCTTCCGTACAGGTTCTGGGTTCATAACAAGTTGCCGAGAGCTTGGAGCAAGAGCTCACGGCGCCTCGAAGAGCACTCTACAAGTGTCGCTGCTGTCTGCCACTCCAGCGACGACTCTAAAGACCATGGTGAATCGAGCGAGAGCACCTTAAGCAGCGGCGGACCAAGCCAAGGACCAAATGAGGATACGGACGTCTCAGCTGTCGACCGACCGACCCATTTGCTTACAGATCCCGAACTTGTCGATCTGCTGCTACAAAAGAAGCTACGGAGCCATGCCCTAGAGGAGGTTTTGAAGGACAAGACGAAAGCCGTCAGAATCCGGAGGGCGGCGATCTCTCGCATGACAAACACCACGTTGGCCGACTCGAAGTTGCCCTACGAGAATTTTGACTACGATCGGGTCCACGGTGTTTGCTGCGAGAATGTCATCGGATACATGCCTCTTCCCGTAGGCGTTGCTGGACCTCTGACGATTGACGGCCGAAGCTACTACCTGCCTATGGCGACGACTGAAGGTGCACTTGTCGCTAGCACTAGCAGAGGCTGCAAAGCCATCGATGCGAGCGGAGGTGTCACAACGGCACTGCTTGAGGACGGTATTACTCGCGGCCCGTGTGTTGCGTTCAAGTCTTTGTCTCGAGCAGCAGCGGCAAGAGACTGGCTGCATAGTCCGGATGGACAGAACAAGATCCGCATTGCATTCGACTCGACTTCTCGCTTTCTGGGGTTTAGCCATTTAAGCTCGACTATTGCAGGAACCAACCTCTACCTTCGCTTCCGTGCAAGCACCGGAGACGCAATGGGCATGAACATGATCTCCAAGGGGGTTGAGAATGCACTTCGTGCAATGAAACAGCATGGCTTCCAGGATATGACGATCATCTCAATATCAGGCAACTATTGCACCGACAAGAAAGCGGCTGCGATCAATTGGCTCAATGGAAGGGGTAAGAGTACTGTTGCTGAGGCCGTTGTCTCGAAAGCAGTTGTCAACTCAATCCTCAAGACGGATGTCGATTCTCTGGTAGAACTGAATATCTCCAAGAACTTGGTTGGTAGTGCGATGGCCGGAAGCATAGGTGGGTTTAACGCCCACGCTGCGAATATCACAACTGCAATGTTCCTTGCGACCGGCCAGGATCCAGCCCAAGTGGAGAGTGGACACTGCATCACACTCATGAAGAAGTTAGTCGTTGTCATATCATGGTACTCCGCATTCATCGTGCTGACACTTCTCACAGGGTTGGCGGCGACCTCCACATTTCTGTTACTACTCCTTGCATTGAGGTCGGAACTGTTGGCGGAGGAACTAATCTGGAGCCGCAGGCTGCTATGCTCGATTTGCTAGATGTTCGTGGTCCGCACACAGTCAGTCCGGGCGAAAATGCTCGTCAGCTTGCACGTATCGTGAGTGCCGGCATCCTGGCGGGTGAATTGTCGCTGTGTGCCGCTTTAGCTGCAGGCCACCTGGTAGAAGCACACATGCATCACAACCGGGAACAGCAGAATATAGCATTGTAATGCTTGTGTTGCAGCATTTTGGAGACCTCGCAGTTCCGTTCAATTTCTGTGTTTGTGCTTGCTCACCCCAAGCGCAGAGGATTCTCGGCGACGGCACCGAAGGCTGCGTATGATTGCATGGGGTTGCGAGAATCCGGCAAATAGCAAACTGCAGATGCACCGCACTTCCCATATGAACGAAGATCGACATGTTGTGGCTCGCGGCCTCGGAAGCCATGCCGGGCGCCTTGTATATCTTCGCACTTGCAAGCTTCGCAGTCCCCTCTGTTCAACAGCTAAACCAGACCGCGATATGCTCACACGCATGGCAGCGCGCGAGTCGCTACGGCTTTGTGAGCTCCACGACCTTCAAGCCTTATCAAACAGAGACTGATTTAGTCTGCAGGGCCGGCATCGAGACATCTACCTCCTCTTTCGCCATCGACAAGAGTGCGAAACAATGTGGTGGCAGTCACTCGAAGGTGAGACGACTGCCCTACTCCTCTGGCGACCACGCGCTCACCCCTCATCACTCACAGACTTGCTGCAACTGGACCAGGACCCATAGGAACCGTGCGACCTGACAACGACCGCATCCTCGCCCAACAACGCTTGAAACGGCCTGTTTCACCATTCGTCGGCATCTACCAGCCCCAGATACCTTGGGTTCTATCCATTAGTGGTCGGATTACGGGCTGCTTGTTGAGCGGCGGCTTCTACATCTTCGGCAGCGCCTATCTCATCGCCCCCTACGTTGGCTGGGACCTCAGTATCGGCTCGATAGTAGCCACGGTCGCAGCTTGGCCAACACCAGTGAAGGCTCTGGTGAAAGCAGCGGTCGCTTGGCCGTTTGTCTTCCATTGCCTGAATGGACTGAGACACCTTACATGGGACACATCGAACATGATGACGAACAAGAAAGTGCAGGCAAGCGGATGGGTCGTCGTTGGGCTGACTACTGTGGGGACTCTGATCTTGGTGTTTGTATAGAGCGGTGGCGCCGATGAGGTCTTGGAAGAGTAGCTATTCTATGATACCGGGCACTGCTGACTTGTACACTATCTGGCAAATGCATAGCTTCGGATTGCACTCCTCACTATCCTTGAAGGCGTGGGAAGAGCGCACAAGCGTTCTTGCGGTACACCATATGCCGCGTTTCACTATCCATTTCGTACTCATTCAGAGTGTTGGCAAGCTGGTTGATGGCCGGCGGAGGTGCGAACGGAAAGTCGCTGCCATAAAGAATGTGGTCCCGTGGGAAGTTCTCGAGAAGTGTATCAAGCACGTATGGCGTGCTCGACAGCGCAAGGTCGAAATAGAACAATCTGGCGTCTTCCAGAATCTCCTGAGCAGACTTGGGCGGCGGCGATACGTGAGCCGCAAAGAAAGGTATCAGCGCCGTCGCTCTGCCGACGAGATACGGCAGTGTACCCCCGGCGTGAGACAAGATGATCTTGCAATGTCGATGAGCTCGCACAGTGTCGTTCAAGATCATGTCGAGGGCAGTGTTGGTCGTTTCGTGAGGGAACTCGGCAATCGCAGGATCCACGTACGGATTGATCTTCTCGCTTCGAAAGGTTGTGCCGGGATGGACGTGGACAACGGCACTTTGTCGATCCAGTTCTGCCCAGATGGGCTTGAAGGACGGGTCGCCGAGATATGAGGCGCCGTAGCGCGCCAACAGCAAGACTCCATCTGCTTTCAACGTGTCCAAGCAGTAGCGGATCTCCTCTAGAGCTGCTTCGGTATTGTGCAACGATGGGATCGCGGCAAAGAAGCCAAACTTCATGGGCTCTGCATCTCTGAGCTTTGCTGCATACTCGTTCACTGCTCTGGCAATCTTGACGCCCTTCTGCTCATCGAAAGCGAACAGGATCGGAAAAGACAGGATTGCAGTTGCTGCACCAGTCTTCGACATGCAATCCTTGGTCTTCTCGGGCGACCACGCAGGCATCCGAGATGCGGCAACCTTCAAGTCCTGCAGCGGACCGGGACCCGTGAAATCTATGAAGTATCAGCTCTGCCGTGGTTCATCCAGAGGAAGATGGTTTCCCCTACCAAAGTCAATATCTGCGGGCACAAAATGGTGGTGTACATCTATCTTATCGGAAAGGGCCATACTGCAAAATTCTGAGCTGCGATGGTATTCGCAGAGGTGGGTCTGGCGCTGGCGTAATAAGATCAAATATCACCTTCTTATACCGTATCGATGAGAGGAGATGCACGGGAGGTTCTTCACGACGTCGGACGATACTGAGACTGGACCAGGAACAAACACACAATGTTCCAAAGTGACCTGATAACTCGTCGGTACCCAGCTCCGGGCATTCTGCCGTCAAGTTCCTCTGGCAGCGAGGCTCTGGATCCAATGTGAACACTGTGTTGAGTGCGTCGGGCTGCGTGAAACGAACCTCGCACGATTATGCGACTGTAAATTTATTTTACGCTTGCTGCTATCTGGTCTGGATAATCATACCTCCATTCGGTAGCCCCACGGCAGTGATGTTCGAGCACGCCGCTACGCCGGCCTTTGTATGTCCTTCGTCCAGGCATCTGACTGCCAGCCAACGCAACCATCGTCGTCTTACGTCGAAGGTGGAACGGACTGCGGGTTATGGAACATGTCTCCACGATCCACCGCGCCTTTGATGCGTTCCAGCTTGGGCAAGTTGCTTCCCCAATAGGCGTCCGAAGCACCAGAAAGATCTTGATCGATGTGTCCAAGGTATGCACCAAACTGTCCATCAGGCATGCCTTTCGTAATGATGTCGGCGATGCCCTGTACGCAGCCCTTGGTGGCCTTGGATACTCCGCCATTCTCAATCGCAGCGAACTGCATCCAGTAAAGAGTGTCTCGATGGGCGAAGGCAGTCGCATTTGCTACGGTATCGTTCACCGCACCTCCGACCAAATGGAACGATACGAGCAGCATTACACCATTTGCATAAGCCCTTGCCAGGTACTCGAATAGCTCATGAATCACAGCGTCGGGCATGAGCTGGCTGGCCTTGAAGTTGAGGGATTTGGCATAGAATGGTCTCGGCATCCCTCCTGCGAAGTTCACCCGAACTTGATCGGCCCAGGCATTGATCACATCGATCCAAGTCTTGCTGACGGTCTCGTTGTAAGTGTCATTCCGGGCACAGATGGCACTCACATCAAGACGGTCATATGCTTCCTTCGTCCCGAAGTAATGCCCACTTACAATCGCCTTCTGTGGGAAGACGTCCATGCCTGCATGAAGCTCTCGCGACAAAGAGGGATCTGAGACAAAGGTTTGCCATTGCTTGAACAGCTTTGCTCGTTGCGACGGCTCTGGAGACGATAGTATATTGTCGAACCGAACGATCTCTGTCGGCGCAGGCTCTGTGCGAAGCCTGAACTCTGTGACAATTCCAAAGCTGGGACCTGCCCCCTTGAGCGCGAAGAGGACGTCCTGGTGTTCCTTCTCAGACGCTCGGATGACGCTGGCATCGGCGAGAACGACTTCCGCTTCCATAACGCAGTCCAGAGTCAGCCCCCACATTCGCGAGGCTGGACCAATGCCTCCGGTTGTAGCGTGCCCTCCGAGGCCGACCTGAGGACATGTTCCATGGGGCATAGCACGACCTTCGTCGTACAGCATCTGTGCCATCTCCCCGAGAAGACATCCGGCACCGATGCGGGCAGTCCAGTCAGATATGTCTATGGAGAAGTGCTGGAAGCTGCGCATGTCGATAATTACCGAGCCATCCTGGCCTCCGAGACCTAAAAGACAAAATTCGTAAGCGAGTCATATCCAAGATCCAGCCGGAGGTGGCTCTGCAGATGCGAAGCGGACAGTAGTCGTAAGGCAACATACCATGGTTGGCGTAACTATGACCGCCTCCTTTGGCTTGGACTTTGTAGCCCCCTCGACTGGCCAGTCTCACAATCGCAGCAATCTGTTCCGAGCTTTGTGGAGTCACAATCACCAGAGGTAGAACCGGAGAGTCTGTGTTGAAGTATGGTACAGCTTCTTTGCTCTGAGGATAGTTCAGCCGGCTGGAGTCGCGCCCAACTGCTGAGAGTAGGTCCTCGTGAAACTGTGAATCCACGCCGTCGCTCGTCCTTCCTTGACTCCCCATCGTGATTGTTCAGCTTGTTCAACAAGGTAAGTCGCAGGTGGAAGTTCGTGCATCGATGCCCCGGGCGCTCTCTATAGTTAAGTAGGCTGCACATTCGGCCAGGACGTCACGAAGTCTCCAGTATATCTGCAGGCTTGTACGCAGTCAACCAGCTTGGACCAACACAGGATTACATCACCTCACTTACTGCTACCATCGCCGTCCGAGTATCCAGTCTGTCGGCTGATTTGATATTTGGGCCGACTTAATGTAGCTGGAACTTCCATGAGTCGAGTCATCGAAAGCGTATACATGCAACTCACTATGCTTCAAGCCTCGCACGCTGCACCGCGATGTACAGAATGGCAATGTGTTCCGTGTTGAATGTCTAAGAATCTCACTACGAACGTCCCTGATACTCAGCTAGAAAACCCAAGAGCATGGCTACGCTCGTCAACATGTAGGCCCCACCGCAGTATTTGTGGCAACTGGCAGGCACCTTCAGATCCATAGCCATTATCATCGTAAGCAAGGCGCTACTGCTCCCGCCAACAGTGATGATAAGATACCGTGGGCCTAAGCCGCCAACAGCGCCCACAGAGACGAGGCATGCTATGATGGCAGACGCTAGAAGAGAAATTACCACTCTGATATGAGACTTGAACAGGACCGCCATACTCCTCACCCCAGCCTTAACGTCGTCGTTGGTGTCTTGTCCAGCGTAGACAATGTCATAGAGCATCTGCGAGCAGCGCAGTCAGCATTAGAAGGGACCAAAGCCGTGTGTGATCGCCAGACCAACCATGAGCAGAGCGATAGCGAACCAAAGGGAGCCTGTGCACATCTGATTGCAGTCTGCCAGCGGGTTGACTTCCAGTGCATGCATTGTCATCACCACAGCGAAACCGATGGTCAACCCGAGGACGACCTGAGTGTAGTCTGTGAACCGCTTCATGTATGGATACACGAACGACAGGGCCGTGATGAATGCAGCATCGGCAGAGCATTCCCAGGGCAGCCGCGAAAGAAGCAGTATTCCGCAGGCCGATACAGCGCTCATAAACAAAAGAGCCTCCGTTGTGGACACCGTCCCTCGTACCAGTGGTCGAGTCCGTGAACGCTCGACTTGGCTGTCGAGATCCTGATCCACAATATCGTCCCACGTACAGCCTGCAGAGCGTAGCACGATGCTACCCAACAGGAAGATACCGCCTTGCCTCATCAGAGTACGGACCGGAATCGTGGAAGGCGAAATCGAAGCCGCAAACAGTATCCCTATGGCGTACGGAAAGTACACAATCACAAACCCAATCGGTTTGTCCAGCCTAATCAGCTGTGCGTACGGGACGAAGCATCTTGGAAGCCGTCGAAGCACTGGCGACCGTTCTACTGCTTCACAAGTATCGAAAGAGCTCGATTGCTTTCCTGCGATGACGTCGTCCGGGTATACCTGCTGGCTCCCCTCGCGGTTGTAGCGGTAAGCTTTCTCGGGCATGTCGATGGTCAAGAAGTAGTATAATGATGAGAGGACTCATTCCAGGAAAGACTGCGACTCTTTAATGAACATGTACCTACGGTATCTTGTTCACCTCAAGTTGGACCATGGAGAATATTCTCATCTCACTCCACGTTCAAAGAGCCGCAGGCAGCCTGATCGGCGAGATGCGGGGTCCATGCTCACTAGTGGACTCCGTGCTGAGCACGGAGGTGTTTGTTCGCTTGTGGTATCATCGAGACAAACAGTTGTTTGCGAGAGTGCTCCACAGGGCCACATAGGCAGGAGAGTTGGCTATGCTTGATTGAGGACGGCATGGACGGGCATCGAATTGCAGCAGATATGCACGCCGCACTCCACAGTGGGATGTGCATTAAAGAAGGGATATGTGCGGTCCATTGAACACCATGATTCGCGCGCAGCATCTTGTCGTTGCTAAGGGCACCGTCATACTTACAGACTGTTACTCACGGCAACAAAGCCAAGGGTTCTGATATACCTTGGGTCAGCTCCTCCAACAGCACAACCTGAGACTGCAAACCAACCTTCAACCTGACACAGATCTGGGCACGCAGGTACATCTGGAACAGCTTTCGGCGCCGTCATTTACCCAGCGATCAGACCCGATGTCTCCGGCACAGGAAGCTTTGAGCGCTTTGAGCGAGGTACCCGGTTTGAGTGCCTTGAGCGGTACCTCGCTCAAGTACTACCTGCCGGCTGTACTACTTCTGCTGGGCGTGTGCTATCTGCTACTGACTCGCGATCGCCCATATCCAGGGTTCCCAGTGGCGCCGCAAGACAAGAACGACAAGCGCTCATGGACCGAAGATGGCAAGGCGATTTTGGACGAGGGCTCGCAAGAGTTCGCTAGCTGTTTCCAAGTCCGCACTGGCTCTGGATACAAGATCATTGTACCGAATCGCTTCGTGGATGAGGTAAAGAGTCATTCAGACCTCTCCCTTGCCACTGCGGTGGCGAAGGACTTGATGGCGGACTATCCCGGCTTCGATGGCTTGCAAGCCGCATTGCAGGACGAGACCTTCATCCAGGAGGTCGTGAGGGTGAAGCTGACGCAGAGCTTGGGCTTGCTGACCGAAGACCTGGTTCAGGAGACAAACGATGCTTTTCAGGAGATTGTGGGCGAGCCTGAGGAATGGGAGACGTCATGCCTGAAGGACGACACTCTGGACATTGTGGCACGATTGTCTGCCCGCATGTTTCTGGGCGAGAATCTGTGCCGCAACCAGAACTGGCTGCGGATTTCCAAGGAGTACGCAGTGGACGCACACAAAGCCGCACATGAGCTCACGAAGATACCTGCGCTCGTCCGTCCTATCATCTACTGGTTCCTACCTAGGTGTGCACGTATGAGGAAGCAAGTCCGCGAGGCCAAAGGATTGATCGAACCAGAGGTCAAACAACGGACGGCACAGGCTCAGGCGTCATTTCAAGAAGGTCGCAAGAAGATTTCTCAGGGAGCAGATGCTATCGGGTGGATGATCGAGGTCGCGAAAGGACAGCCCCGAGATCTCGTCGCTGCGCAACTCTCCCTCATTACCGCGGGCGTCCATATTACCTCCGAGGAGACGTCGAAATGTATCCTGCGACTTTGCGACCACCCCGAGCTTGTGCAACCACTCCGAGCCGAGATGATCGCGGTATTAAAAGAACACGGATGGTCTCGGACAGCAATGTACAATATGAGATTGCTTGATAGCTTCTTGAAGGAGGTTCAAAGGATTGACGGGTTCTTCTTGGGTGAGCATAATGAGGTTGATGCATAGGGATTTCTCCAGCTTATCTTTGAACAGCCACGATGGTCCGCTACGTCAAGAAAGCCGTAACGCTGTCTGATGGTACCGTCCTACCCAAGGGAGCGCGCCTTTTGGTTCCGAACGATAGGGTCCACGACTCGAGTGTTTATACAAACCCGGAGCGCTTTGATCTGGAACGTTTCTCACGTCTTCGCGACAAGCCGGGCGAGGGAAATAATCATCAATATGTGGCCACTTCCGCGGACCAGCTTGGTTTCGGTCACGGACAGCATGCTTGCCCGGGCCGGTTCCTGGTGGCGGCCGAGATCAAAACGGCACTGTGCTTCCTTTTATTGAAGTACGACATAAGGTATTTGCCTGGACAGTCGCGTCTACCAGCCGTCAAATTTGAGACACAGAGGATCATGGATCCTAGTACGAAGATCCAGATTCGACGGAGGACCGAAGAGATCGACTTGCTGCACCCCAAAAGTGTGGTGTAACGAATTAGTATAATCACGACGGCTCGGGTACTCACGTGTACCACCAGAAATTCAATGATACTTTGATTGTCGAATACTGTAACACCACTTTCTGTTTTCTGCTTTCCTGAAATCCGTCGCTCCTGAAGCCTGATCGTTTCACCACCAGATTGTGTCCACGGTTGTTCGTTGCCTGTGGGTCCTGCCATAGCGTATGATAGTCCAGAGACATAGCGTAGGCTGTATGGCGATCAATGAAAAGACATGGATTATATCATAGCATCACCTCAGCGCAGATCCTTGTCGACAGGATAGGCCCTATCGTCAAGCAAGCGGCAGTCAAAGCGGACAACCCCTCCGTAGGCAGCTTGAATGTTTTCACCGTCCCCTGCTTGATCGTCAGAGCTCAACGGATGGTCAGCAACGCCGATCTAACTGCGTATGTGTTGCAATCCTCGGAGTCAAATGCATCGTACCTAGTCGCACGTTCAGTTGCTTGTTCAAGTGTCATTGATGCGTTCCTTGTTGGTGGACCTATGGAGTACATAATGCGGCATTGCGAGCCCTAAGGAGGACGATCTGTTTGATCTTATTCGCAACCTCGAGAGACCATGGGGCTGACAGCGGATCTTGAAAGTCTGGGAGCGGACGTCGCCACGCTGTCCCGAATTCTGGCATTACAACTTGCAGCAACCGGGAGTCCAAAGCCAACACTGGCCGCTAACGGGGCCCCGGCATTTCCTCTCGATCGTCGAGTGCAGGAACCACGCTTGGAGCTCATTGAAAAGGCGACCGATCTCCTGCATCTCGCCACAGGTGCCAACGACTATTGGTACTTCCAGGCTGGGCTCTACGTTAGTCATCCCTGCCTTGCTTTGAATGCGACCGCACACTAGTCGTCTGACGCGAGGAATAGCTGAATTACGATGCGTCGATCGTAGACGTGCTGAACCAATTCGATTTCTTCTCGAAAGTGCCGCTGTGCGGCAGCACGAGCTACACGGAGCTCTCGTCTGCTACCGCACTGCCGGAGAACCTTATCGTCCGTATCCTGCAGTATGCTTTCACCATGCGGATCTTCGCTCCCGAACACGGCGAGAGTGACCGCGTGGTCCACACGGCCTTCTCGGCACACATGCAGCGGACGCCTGCACTGCGTAGCTGGATCGGTCATGCTCTCGAGGAAGGCAGACCGGCGGCAGTTCACCTTGCAGAAGCTCTAAAGGAATTTCATGTGGGTAAGGATAAGCCAGTGGAGAATCTGGACGAGACGCCTTTCTCGCTAGCATGGCCACACTTGAAGAATGGCAATCGTGCGACCTTTTACAGCATTGGAGTAGACGACCCAAAGGATGCCTGGCGAGCGACCAGATTCGCGGAAGCTGCACGTGAGACCATGATGAGTGACGTGGAGGGCATTGAGAATGTGGTCGAGGCTTTCCACTGGGATGGCCTTGGTAATGCCTTGGTCGTCGATGTAAGTTTCCAGCGCCTGGTTCTCGATCCCGTCAAGACTGATAGAGTATTATCCTCCAGGTTGGCGGAGGGGACGGTTCTTTGGCGGCTATGCTGGCCAGGAAACATCCGAAGCTTGAGCTGAAGGTGCAAGACCTGGCAGGCATTGAAGACACTTTCAAAGTCGTACGTTCGAGCGATGTAGCAGGTCGAGTCTCCTTTGAAGCCCAGGACTTCTTCGATGCACAGCCGCGCCAAGCGGACGTGTTTCTTCTGACCAGAGTGCTCCACAACTGGGCGGACACCCACGCCGTTCGCATATTGAGACACTTGGCCAACGCGCTGCAGCCCGGGGGGCGAATCATCATATGCGATAATGCCATACCTGGGGCAGCCGATGCAAACGCACCGCCTCTCAGCGTAAGGAAAGGTGTGGCAGGCGCTGATCTTCATATGTTCACCATGCTCAACGCCAAAGAACGGACGGTGGAGGACTGGGAGCGTCTGGTGCAGGCTGTCGATCGGCGGCTGGTGATCGCCAAAGTGCATCTCGCCCCCGTGCCAGGGGCCATGAAGAGCTTGATAGAGGTGAAGCACGCTTACACGCAACACGTAGACGGAAACACTGCCGGGGTCTAACACGTACCTTAGACGACCAATGGCGAGCATTCGGTGCACTCCATCGTCTCGAACAACCATAAGTTTTTGGATGCATTAGAGAATTGGTATGCATTAGAGCATTGGTTTTCCCCCACAATTGCTACGGGTGTGGTTGCGTGAGACGTTGCCACGTTGCCAAGGCGCGTTGATCCCGTGAGATGCCGTTCGGCTCGCCGCAGACGGCACGGGGCGTAGGGATCGTTTGCCTGCAGTAGGGGCGGAAAGAACACCATCCGCACGACATCCCGTCCCGCACGCGGACAATACCTTATTTTACCCTGGCTGTCTGGCTGCTTCAAACACAAAGGCTAAGGCGAACTCCCGCGGAGAAGCGACCTGTAGGCAAGACCCCACCTTCACTGGAAAAGACATGCGAGGCTGCTTGATCGTCAGAGTCCAATCCACGGGCGTATGTCTGACTCCATCATCGATCAGAAGACGACAAGCTCTTGGACATATCAATGCCCACCTCAAAACGTTGTCCGCAGCAGCCCTCTTCGCCTGTGTATCACTCGGTAAGCCGCCCATGTCCTGCAGCACACCGGGCCGATACTGCTTAGGATCACTGCAATGGATGGACGATCATCCCACTTTTATTGCTGACGGCGATGAGGTGTCGCAGGAAGGACTCCAGTATCGCGGGGGGCGGACCGCAGTGTCACGGTAAGGATTCCGGTGCCCCCATTGACGTGCTCCTCAACTGCTCAGACTCGTCAGAGTTTTCTATATACACGTATTCACGACGTGAGCACATCCAAACGGCCGGGACCACTCAAGATCGAGCTGCAGTGGTCGCGGTGAGGAGTCCGGTGCTGCCTTTCTGCAGCCGCTCACGTCGTCACCTGCTCAAAGTATCGTACATATCCACGATGCGGGAATGCTGGAGCGCTGACACGGCGTTCGATCACCTCCGTCCTCGAGCTTTTCGAGTCCTCACATCAATACATATGGCTACAACACACGATGCTTACTTCACTTTGGACAGCCAGCGATCCGTCACCTCCATAGTGGTGAACGATGGCTCTGTCATCAGCCAAGAGCGCTTTCCATCTCGATTGACGCCACAGAAATGGATAGAAGCACTGCGAGAGATGGATGAATGCGTCCAACAAGAAAAGCGCAAGCTTCAGGCCTCTTGCAATCAAGAATTACAGGACATGCTGGGCCATACCGAAGACTTTGCTGTCGAGAATACGAGCAACAATGCCTTGTGCATCGATGTCGGCAACCAATATTCTGCAGCTGTCCAATGTTTCGATCAATCTCAAGCACCAATCGCCATGACACCGTCCTTCGGCCAAGGTATGCAAGACATGCAGGATACGCGGGGTCTCTTTGGCCTCGACGACGGGCTGGCACTCGGAGGTCAGGCATCGCCATCGCCGTGCTTGGGTAATATCTCCGGGATTAACTTCGTTGCTGATGGGGTAACGTTGGACGTTCAGCCAACTAGTCCGATCTCTAGCCTCTTCCCATCAGAGGCTGGTCGAGCACAGCGTACTGATCATGCTCCGGCAATTGTTGAGAATGGCTTGGCTAAGGAGAAACGAGCGCAGAAGCTAAAGAAGACGCTGGAGAAGCTTCAGGGTTTTACAACCCTCAACAAGGCCATCCACAATCAACGAGTCGACGGCATCCACGACGGGCCGCAAATGCCTTTGGGTTGCAGGGAACTTACACTCGTGAGGCTGGCAGTAGCTCTCGGTCGGTTGAGTGACGTATCAGTTGCTTCGGGAGTTGTCCTCGGCTTGCTGAGCTGGCGGCTGTTTGGTATCGAGGAGGAGAGGATGGTCGATGAGGGCATGGCACGCAACGTAGCAGCGAAACAGGTGTGCCACACTCCGCACGAAAGTGGTGTCGAACTCTCGCTGATTCCCAAGCACCCGTAGATGAACCAAGCAATGTCCCAGATCTTCCAGCGCCGTGGCAAGACAAGGGATTGGGCAAGCGATGGACGCAAAGCGGCCAAGATGGTGTTCGGAGCGTTGGCGGGTCTGACCAAGGTCGACAAGTCGTTTGCTTTCCTTCTTCTTAGTGGTGAGTGTCCATGGCCTTCATCAAGCACAAGAAACCCACTTACTCAGCCTTTGATCACAGACGTTTGCAGCCTCGACTATCTGCTCAAGATCGCGCACTTTCCGATATTACGAGAGGCTTTTCAGAAAGAATACTCGAAGATTGCGAGATCGAGAAGTCAGGAATGGCAAGCACTCCATGCTGCAGGCTATAAGACCTTGGACTACGACAAAATCCTAGGGATGACAGGCTTGGCCTATAAACGGTAAGCTTTCGGGCCACTTGCCAACCTGGTATTGAGCTCCTGCTAACACTCACCCCGTTGCGGATGTAGGACCCTGGACGTCGATCAGGCCGAGCAAAACGGGATCGTGGAAGAGGTCGGGGACGGTTTCATATCGACGCTGTCGGCAATGCATGGGAATGGTAGTGGCAGTCTCTGGGACGACGACTTCCAAACCATGATAGATTTTGGGACGCCCGCACTATAAACTTGCCTTCCTTGTATTGCAGGAGCCCATTAGTGGTACGGGACATGGCAGTGTTGGCATGCAGAGGCTGGGGAAGCGAGGGCGGCGTGCGCGCGGCGATGGAGGGAGGGGATCTGCTCTGATTGCAGCTGGGGACGCCAGCGGGCTGCGCAGTCGGCGAAGGGCGAGGAGGGCGTGGAGTGTAGTGAGCTATTCGCAGGGCTAAGAAGGGCCACCGTCGCGGGCGGAGCAGGTTATGGGCACGACGTTTCGCAGTCGTCGTCCTGTATGCGTACTTCCCGTAGTCGACTCGCATCGCTCAGAGTGACAGGTTTGTCGCCAGTCCGCCAGTCTTGATGCGCTGTCTGCATTGATCGCGTAGCGATGGATTTCGCCTCCTGCATCTCACCTCTTGCGCAACACTCCTGCGCCATACTCTTCTAGGTATCCCATGAACGAAGCACCGTCTTCCTGCTTCCCTTCTCGAAAGCGCCATGCACTCCCGCGGGCCTTCCTTCGTCAATGTTGCGGCTACACTTAAGCCTTGCAGTCCTTCGCCCCCCGGAATAGCCTAGTACAGATCTTGCTTGCTTACCGTGCTCTTTCAAATGCTTATGGGAGATTTTCGGCTATGATGGCATGCGTCGATGTGCTCAATGGTACCGTGGCTATTGAATCCTACGAAGTGCATCCGCCACACCATGACCCTCAAGCCGCCAGCCTCCTTCGGTATGCCATGTCGCCTGCAGTGCAGCCCTCCGTCTTGCCTTGTAGCTCTGTGTGTTACTGGATCTGCTGTTGCTCGTACGAAGGTCGGTGGGTGGATGGGAGGTCAAGGGACTCGGGGTCGCGGCGTTGGGGAGGGGGGCCCGGTTGGCCCGGTTGGCGCGGTTGGCGAGCAACGATGCCCTGGTTAGTACACGACGTTGGCTGTATTCGAAGCTCGGCGTGGTGGAGATCGCTGGTCTGAGCAGAGGATGGAGATAGAACGAAGCATGTGTAGCTATAGAAGCTGAAGTCTTGATAGGGATTAGGGATTATGAGAACGCCGAAATTTGACCTTAGGGTTAGGGTTAGGGTTAGGGTTAGGGTTTTGGTTAGGC